>NC_082730.1:24619345-25248340 GCF_030144855.1 Hypanus sabinus | reverse complement strand
AACATCCTACCCAAGTGGGTACTTTAAACTTACAGGGTAAATTTTGTGGGTTATTTAAGAGGCGACACAAACACTAAGTATATTGGTTGCATCTACCAGCCATGGGCTCGTGAATGCACAGAGAAGAGGGCAGGATCTTTTCGATTGTTCCACATCCTACTTTTGACCAATTTTGAAATACAATTACCCCTTGCAATTTGTACAATTAAAATATCATTTTATATTTTGATAATGCAAAATATGAAAAGCCCAGCACATGAAAGGCTATAAAATGCTGGAATTAAGAATACTGTAATTTTGTTTAGTTTGTGTGGGTACAGTCAAGATTCTCTTCACTCTTTTATAAGGTCCAATAAGTTCACTATTCATAGATGCCTAATTATTATACATAATTACTTTCCCTTTTAGAACCCTTGAGCTGCATTAATGAGGTTAATTAGGGGCACAGCATAAATGATCACTGCACCAGCTGTACTATTAGCCCAGTTAGCAGATTTTCACCAGTTAGATGATGAAATGAGAGGCTTTGCTCCATTTCATGACGGCCTGTGTTTTGTACCCCGAATTCCAAAATGTTTTAAAGCAACGTGGCTGATGCAGACTCTTGCATTCTGCTTCTTAGACAGTCCATTTGGGCTGAGGATGAATTGCTTCTCCTTCACTGAGGAGTGAAAGGTGCCAGTGTATGATACCTGTCCTTGCAGGGTTGTTACATATGCCTGCAACATGAGCAAGATACAATTGCAAGGAAGACCATCATAAGTAGAGACCCAGTGAATTTATCTGCTGTTACCCACACTGTCTTTCATGGCATCCTTTCCCCATTTGTCACCACCCTCATTTCAGCCTTTTGCTCCATGTTCCCCTTGTAGGTCTCCCATTTCTCCTCTTCTTATGCTTCCCTTTTACGCCTATCTTTCAAACCGCAGTCCCCTTCCTTCCTTCATCTCTTTACTTCTGCACTGTTGCCTTTTCCACCTGCAGTCCCATACCCCTGCCTTTTCCACCAGCTCTCCCACGTTCTGGTTCCAATCAGCTGTCCAAGCCCTGATCCCACTCCAATTCTCCAAGCTGATGGATAACAGCCATCTTCTGATAATTTCCCTTAGTGGCCTTTTCTTGAAACTTGGGCTTCTACCTTGTCAAGTTTTCAGGCTATCAGACACCCAACAGCCGTGCTTCCCCGATTTCCAGGAAGCATTGTGAATGTTGATATGGACAACAAAGACCATACGAGTATGTCTTGTTTTACTTTCACTAACTCAACAAAACTTGAATTGCAGTGTCCACTCTGAAACCAAATGAGGGGATTGGAGCAGGAATTGTCCTAATTTTTATGGTTGATGACTTCCTGTAATCTCCGCTGTTTGCTCTTGTCTTTTCTATTTACATTGATATATGTTTCAAATAAACACACGTTAGTGATAAGCTGCATTCTTTTAACTGGTTCCCAGAGAATGCAGACTTAGTGTTGTGACTAGATGCATGCTGCGATAAATATATCATATCCCGCCTTGTGATTATTTGTGGACATATCTGAATAAATGAGCTGATTTTTCACGTCATCTCTACAACATCCTTGACCTACAACCCGACAGAGTCTGCTAGTGCATTCAAGAGGCTGCTGTGAGAGCCATTATCTGGTAGTTGGATGTCTCAATAGTTGGAACTGCACCATTTACAATATCTAGGCTGAAAGCACATTACGTTTCTTAAGAATTCTATTAACAGAGAATGATCATAAGATTCTCAGACTAAATTAAGTGCCTATCCGAGGATTTGCTATGGGTGGTGACCTATGCTATATTTGAAAGGGCTTTGTTCCAAAGTGTTTCACAAAGGCTAAATTAGTTTGAAATCTGTTTTTAGGAGTCAGTTTACACAGCAGGATCCCCAAAAAAATGCTCAAGATGAATGTCTTGGTGCTTGTGATTCAGCCTCTGTGAACTCATTTTAATTTTTGGACAGAAAATAAAAGGAGGAAAAACTGGATATTGTTTATTTCTATTCCAGAAAATTAATTACGGTGGCCTTGGTTGTGCAGTGGTTAAAACAACACTGTACAGTAGAGGCGACCTGGGTTCAATTCCTGCCGCTGCCTGTAAGGTGTTTGTACGTTCTCCCCGTGACCTCCAGGTGTTCCGGTTTCCTCCCACGGTCTAAAGATGTACCAGTTGATTGGTTAATTGTGCATTGTAAATTGTCCCATGATTAAGCTAGGGTTAAATCAGGGGATTACTGATTCGCATGGCTCGAAGAGCCAGAAAGGCCTAGTCTCAATAAATAAGTGTAAATAAATTTACTGCTTACTCAGTGAATACTAATTTCATTAGTACCAGTTTGCTATGAATTTACATTGTTCATGGGCCTACATTCTATATTGAAACTCCGGATGAAGTATGGTAATGTAAAGCCTACTTTCTATACCTGTGACAAGGTGCAAAACCAAAATTAAATATATAATCTTATTCCATTGGTTGCAATGAGATCTAATGGAACTTCACATTGCCAAGTAACTTCTTAAACTAGACAGTGGAAAAAGACTTAAGGTTTGAGTACAGTTGGGATTCTTCACAACACCTTTTGTTGTTGATATTCTGTCAGGTACAAATGACAGGTAAAAATTTATAAACTGGATTGTGTGATGCCATGTGATTCAATTTTAATGAAAAATAATTAGTGAAAGAAAATTCTGAATTTGCTGTGAATTGCATCATTTGCTGTTTTCCTCGCAGGTGCTCCGTGTGTCCGATTTAAAGCAAGGAGGAGCCCTGCCATGTGCACTTGCGTCCCATGTTGTCCTGTGTATGCTTGGACACTATCCACCTTGTATGCAGAAGTAGAATTTCTTGTGCAGTTTAAAAAAAAATCTGCATATTTAGGTTCTCTTTAAATAATAGTCTAGCACTTTGTGGCTCCTGTCTGATTTGCCAATCCAGCACTCACTGTGAATGGGTCTGTCAGTCTAACACCCAAACTAGTGTCAATCTCCGCCTGCTGAAGCCCTCCTGGCCCAGATCAGACCAGCCTCTTCCCTGTCCTCTGCCTAAAACAATGCTGCACTATGGATTTTTTTCTTTAAATTCCACTCCTGTTTCCCTTCTACCTACCTACCATTCGCTGCATCACCTTGACTCGTATGTTGTTAAGAGTGGGACAGTAAAGTCTGCTCGGGGAGGGGTATAGTCATATGAATGCCTGTTCAGTTGTGATGCCCTTCACTCTCATATCTTCAGGAGGATGACTAGAGTGAGCTTGGGACAGATCAAGGAACAAAGAGGAAATGTCATGACTATAAAACCATAAGACATAGAAACAGATTTAGGCCATTTGGCCCATTGAGTCTCCTCCACCATTCAATCATGGCTGATCCTTTATTCCCCTCCTCAGCCCCACTCCCTGGCTTTCTTCCCGTAACCTTTGATCCTGTGGCCAATCAAGAACCCATCAATCTCCGCCTTAAATACATCCAGTGACCTGGCCTCCACAGCTGCCTGTAGTAATAAATTCTACAAATTCAGCACCCTCTATTTAAAGAAATTTCTCCACATCTCTGTTTTAAATGGACTCCCCTCTATCCCAAGGCTGTGCCTTCTTGTCCTAGACTCCCCCACTGTAGGAAATATCCTTTCCACATCTGCAGTGTCTAGGCCTTTCAACATTTGAAAGCTTTCAATGAGATCTCCCCCTCATCCTTCTAAATTCCAGTGAGTACACACCCAGAGCCATCAAATGTTCCTCATATGAGAATCCTTTCATTCCTAGAATCATCCCTATGAAGCTCCTCTGAACTCTGTCCAATGCTAGCATTTATTTTCTTGGATAAGGAGCTCAAAATAGTTAACAAAACTTGAGCTGAGGCCTCATCAGTACCTTATAAAGCCTCAGCATCACATCCCTGCCATTGTATCACAGACTCTTGAAGTGATGTATTTGCCTAATCTGGCTAAGTCCTTCTGCAGCTTTGTTTCCTCAACATGACCTGCCCCTCCACCAAACTTCTTATTATCTGCAAACATGGCAACAAAGCACAATCTTTGATATACAGCATAAAAAGAAGTGGTCCCAACACTTACCCCTGTGGAACACCACTAGTCATTGGCAGCTGACCAGAAAAGGATCCTTTTATTTCCACTCACGGCCTCCTACCAATCAGCCAATGCTTTAAACGTACTAGTAACTTTCCTGTAATGCCATGTGTTCTTAACTTGGTAGCAGCCTCATGTATGACACCTTGTCAAAGGCCTTCTGAAAATCCAAATATACAACATCCACTGCATTGCCTTTATCTATCCTACTTGTAATCTCCTCAAAGAATTCCAACAGGTTCATCAAGTAAGATTTTCTCTTTAGCAAACTACGTTGACTTTGTCCTGTCTTGGTCACCAAGTACTCCATAACCTCATCCTTAACAACTGACTCCAGCATCTTCCCACCCATTGAGGTCAGGCTAACTGGTCTATAATTTCCTTTCTGCTGCCTCCCTCCATTCTTAAAGAGTGGAGTGTTATTTGCAACTCTCTAGTCCTCCGGAACCATGCCAGAGTCCAATGATACTTGAAAGATCTTTACTAATGCCTCCACGATCTCTATTGCTACCTCTTTCAGAACCCAAGGGTGCAGTTCATCTGGTCTGGGTGACTTGTGCACCTTTAGGTCTTTCAGCTTTTTGAGCAAGGCGCTCTCTTGTAATAGCAACTGCACTCACTTATCTTCCTTAACACCTTTCAACATCTGACACATTGCTAGTGTTTTCCACAGTGGAGACTGATGCAAAATGCTCATTTAGTTCATCTGCCATCTCCTTGTCCCCTGTTATTCTTTTTATTTCTCTCTGGCCTCATTTTCTAGCGGTCCTGTATCTACTATCATCTCTCTTTTACTTTTTATATACTTCATCTTTTTCTGTTAACCTTGATACTTTTTGCTAGCTTGCTTTCTAATTTCATCTTTTACCTCCTAATGATTACTTACTTTCTGTTGGTTTTTAAAATCTTCCCAATCCTTTATCTTTCTACTAATTTTTGCTATGTTGCATGCCCTCTCTTTTGCTTTTACATTAGCTTTGACTTCTCTTGTCAGTCACAGTTATAATATTTTGCCAGTTGAGCATCTCCTTCCAATTTACTGTGGTCAACTCCCCTCGTACCACTGTAATTTCATTTACTCTACTGAAATACAGCTATGTCAGATTTTATTCTCTCTCTACCATATTTCAAGTTGAACTCGATTGTGATCACTGACTCCTAAGGATTCCTTTTCTTTAAGCTCCCTAATCACTTCTGGTTCATCACATAGCACCCAATCCAATATAACTGATTCCCTAGTAGGCTGAACAACAAACTACTTTTAAAAAGCCATCTTGTAGGCATTCAAAAAATTCACTCTTTTGAGATCCGTCATCAACCTGATTTTCCCAATCTACCTGCATGTTAAAATCTCCCATGACTATCATAACATTGCCTTTTCTGTTTCCTGTTATCTGTTGACCACATCCCAGCCACTATTGAGAGGCCTGGATATATCTGCCGTCAGGGTCCTTTACCCTTGCACTTTCTTAACTCGGCCCACAAGGATTCAACATCTTTCTAATAATTTGATGCCATTCTTTACCAGCAGAGCTATGCTACCTCCTCTGCCTACCTTCCTGTTTCTCTGACACAGTGTGTTTCCATGGAGATTCAGCCCACAGCTCCAACCATCCTTCAGGCACCATTCAGTGCTGCTCATAACGTCGTACCTGACAATCTGTAGAAGTGCAGCAAAATCATCCACCTTATTTCTTTTACTCTGTGATTGAGGTTTAACACTTTGATAGTGTATTTGCTGCCCTTTTTGATACTGCATCCGGAATGCACTGATACTCACCCTGCTGGCTGCAGTTTTGTCCTGTCATCTGCCTTCCCTTCCTATCAGTCTGACTGCATGCTGTCTTTGCTTTTTTTCCCATCTGTCCTATCCTGAGTCCCTTTGCTCCGGTTCCCATCCCCCTCTGCCTTGAAGTGGGGAAGAGGAGGTCCTTGTGAACACTAACACAAAGTATTCCTTTTGAGAGAGGCCTTGAAGTTTTATAAGACAGTGTAAAACAAGCTGATATGCTGGACCATGTTGACGTTATGAAAGAGGATGTGCTGGAACTTTTGAAAAACATCAGGATAGATTAAGTCCCTGTGGCTGAACAGGATATACCTCAAGTTGCTACAGGAAGCGAGGGAAGAGATTGCTGTGTGTTTGGTTATGACCTTTGCATCCTCACTGGCCACGGGAGTATCCACAGAATATTGGAGGGTGGCATATGTTGTTCCTTGAAATGTAAACAGGGCTAACCCATGGAATTGTAGATCAGTGAGTCTTACTTCAGTGGTGTGCAAACTATTTGATAGGGACAGGATTTACATGTATTTGGATAGCACTGTCTGATTAAGGATTGTTAACATGGCTTTCTCAGCTGTGAAAAAACAAATGGTGGGAGGCGAATCAGGCTAAATGTCACCAGCACTGGTCTTGAGATTTGTTGTTTTGCGAATGCAGTACAGTGCATTTACATAATTTAAAAAACTATCAAATGATATATATAAAATAAAATTAAATAAGTAGTATTCTCTCTCTTTATGCACTGAGGTAGTGTTCATAGGTTCATCGTCCATTCAGAAATCTCTTGGACGAGGGATAGTAGCTGTTGCTAAAACACCACCTCAGTGGTAGTGTTGAGAAGAGGGCACATCATGGTTGATGGGGTCCTTAGTGATGGAAGCTGCTTTTTTTGAAGCATCACCTTTGGAAAGTGTCCTGGATGCTGGGGGGGGGGGGGGCGGGGGTGGGGGGTGGGCTGGTGTCTGCGATGGGGTTGGTTGATTAAAACTTCCTGCGGTGTTTTTTCGATCCTGTACAGTGGCCCCTCCTTACCAGACAGTGGTACAACCAGCTAGAATGTTCTGAAGAACGGTCTCAGTCCCCAAACATTGACTGTTCATTTCCTGGGCTGTTGAGTATCTCCAGCATGTTGCTTTGGATTTCCAGCGTCTGCAGAATTTCTAGTGTTTGTGATTTACTGCTCCCTTTTTCCATTTCTGATCCCTCGATGAGGATTGATGTCTGTGTTCCCTTGACTTCCCCTTCCTAAAGTCCACAATCAGTTCCTCGGTTGAATGCAAGGTTGTTGCTGTGATACCTCTCAACCAGCTGATCTATCTCACTCATGTATGCCCCCTCGTTGCCGTCTGAAATTCTACCAACAATACTGGTGTTATCATCAAATTTATAGGTGGTGTTTAAGCTGTGCTGAGCCACACAATAGTGGGTGTAGAGAGAGTAGAGCAGTGGGCTTCGTTGAGGTCCACCGGTATTGATTGCCAGCAAGGAGGAGATGTTATTTCCGATCTCCAGGGACCATGGCCTCCTGGTGAGGAAGTCGAGGATCCAGTTGCAGAAGCCCAGGTTTTGGAGCTTGATGATTAGAACTGAGGGTATGATGGTGTTGAACCTCGAGCTGAAATCAATAAACAACAGCCTGAAGTTGGCATTACCGAAAACTCCAGTTTTGCCCCCTCTACACCCTACCCCACAATCCAAAGATGCTGTAAATTTATTCCAAGGACCGTTAAACAGCAAAGGCAGTCAGAAGGGATTTGAAGTGTATCTGAGAAAGAATAAGTTGCAGAGAAATACGTTAATGGGCCAAACAGCTTCCTTCTGTCTCACTAGAACATAGAATAGTACAGCACCGTGCAGGCTCTTCAGTGCATGATGTTGTGCTAACCTTTTAACTCATTCCAAGATCAATCCAACCCTTCCATCTCTATTGCCTCTTGAACACCATCACCTGACTAATGAAAACCAATGCAACATGTGCCGCCTTAATCACCGAATCAACTTGTGTGGCAATTTTCTTTGGACATTCACACCAAGGTCCCCCTGTACCACCACACTGCTAAGAATCCTGTCATTAACTTTGTATTCTGCCTTCGAGCTTGCCCTTCCAAAATGTATCACTTCACACTTTTCCGGGCTGAACTCCCATCTGCCACTTCTCAGCCGAGCTCTGCATCCTATCAATGTCCCATTATGACCTGGGACAGTCTCCCATTGAGAATGTGTACATGCACTGGAGACAAAACTGGAGGTCGATAAGGGTCAGGATTGAACCTGGTTCTTTGAAGGTGTGTGGGCAGCAGCACTAACTGCTGCAGCGTTGTGCTGCTGGTGTAAAATACCCAGCTGATACACTCTGCTATCTAGACTATCATGTGAAAAATGGTACTTGGATGACATTCTTGAGAGGAGCTGGTAGTTGACTACAGTACTCTTTATTCCAGAGGAAAATCGAAAATGAGCGTGCATCAAAAGTGCTTTCTTTCTTCTCTTCTCCCCAAAGAAAACAAGTAAAGCAAGATTAACAAATTTTCCTCCTATTCACATTAAATTTCAAAAGCATATCTTTCCTGTCAGCTGCCTCTGTCGTCTTGGCAGGGGAATGCTCTGAGGCCTGCTGTGGCCTGTTCCCTATGGAGCTATTCTCTGCTCGCTAACAGAGAGAAAAAAAATCCATGAACACCGACTGCACAAAAGAAGCATTGGCTTGAAAGAATAATTAACTATGAATGCAGGCTGAGGCGCAGCTGACCTTAGCACCATTACTGTAATGGCATGTTAGCAACAGCTCAGTCAAAAAAAAAGCAGCATGCTATCACCAGACAACTGGTTAGTTCCTGTCGCAGCTACAATTGTCGATTGCTCTGTGGGCGTGTCGGTAGACACACAAGAGATGATTTTGGGAGACCTTGATGCTTTTACTACGGCTTACTTTGAGGCTTCTAGAATGTGTTACGAAAATGTTTTGACGTAGTGGGTCGCTGTATAATATTTTCAGAAAATTTAGAGTTTTATTTTGCAAACCACTGCAGATGGGTTTCTGACATTGATAAGGATTGCTGATGGTTAAGTGGTCTTTTTCTGCTAATTCCTTTATGCCTCTTTATTTACATCCAGCATTGACAGAAGATCTCAGCAATGTTCTACTCTTTCCAACAGACCTCATGTTCAAATGCAACAACAGCAAGACTAGTTAAATTATTGATTTGGTTCTCAAGTGGAGATGCTTCTATATTTAGGATGCTGGTGAATATTGGTAGCTTTTGAATCTTGCACCTCATGGCATCATGGTCACTCACAAACCAAGGAAGCTCGTCTCAAGATCCATGGTGCCTCTGACTGAAGCATCACGGGAGAACGTGGAGAAGCAGATTTGCTGCCGGGAGCTGTGTGTCCAGAGAGCTGCGCCTTTCTCTCTGGGCGCAGAGCCTGGAAAAAAGACAACGCAACAGACTTTTAACATCGTAAATCAGCGAGTTTTTATTATGTCTCCCCTCTCACTGTGAAACAGGGACACCTCTTTTTCCCTTATTAGGGAGAGAGAGCCTGTGGTATGTCAAACACCGGGAGAACGAGTAGTCTTTGGGGTACTGCAAGTCTGTGTATTTATTGATGCTTTGCTGCACGCTTGAGTGCTCGGTGGGGTGGAGGGTGCCGATGCTTTTTTGGGGGTGGGGGGGGTCGATGCCGCGCTGCTGCATGTGTGGGGGAGCTTTGAGGTTCTAACATTTAACTGTCATTCATTCTTTGGGGCACTCTTTTGATGGATGTTTGCAATGAAAAAGAAATTCAGGATGTATATTGTTAACATTTCGCTGACATTAAATGTACCTATTGAAACCGTAAAGACAACCGACAAAGGCAATGTGGTGTACAGGATCACCAGCAGAAACTGCAACAAGAACTTTGTCGGTCAGGCAGGACGTAAGCTTTCAGCTCATTTACGGGAGCACAGACTGGCGGTAGGGAGATACGATCCGCTTTTACCGATCTCGGTACATGAAGACCGAGAAGGACACCGTTTGGTTCTGGCGCAGGCAAGCTCGAAGCAGGCATGAGAATTTTTAGAAGCGTGGTTCTCTTCTGATCGCTCCGTAAACAAACGTATAGAAGTAGACGCCATCTACAAACCCGACAAATCCGAAGAAGCACGAGCCAATAGAATTCAAAGGTCAGCTGAAGGGGTAGCCAATCAGGACCGAGGCAAACAAACGGGAGCCTGTATAAATGTGAGCACTGTGGCTATCATCTTGACTGGTGATGAAATGTCTGCAAGCTCGGTGAACACCACACCATCAAATACTTTTCTATTGCCTTTATCAGAATACAGCTCAATCTACATCAGGGGTTCCCAACCTTTTGTAGGCCATGGACCAAAACCATTAAGTAAGGGGCTCCTGGACTCTGGGTTGGGAATCCTGATCTAGATGGAGTGTGAAGCTCTGCCTCACTAAATTGAGGTTGTGCAGGTAGATTCCACAAAGAAGTGCTAACTGTTGAGCAAAGGGTCAATGGACACCTAACTACGAGTGTTATAGTACAACGCTCCTGCAAAATGCTGTTCTTTCCATAGGCATTCCCATATTGTTTGTCTTTGGACGATGTCTTCCCTTTTGACTACAGGCTGTATAAAGATGAACCTTGCAATTTTAAATTAATAAGTGGAAGATAATTATACTTGGAGGCCTCACTTCTCTCCGATGCAGCTCTGTGAATTCCCTTGATTGGCTTATTTTAAGCAATTAGCAGATTTAGATAAAATTGCATAAATCAAAGCCAATGTTTTCAGTCCTGGAAGATATGAACTTATGTGCAACCTTTATTTGGCAGTTTCAGAAGGGGGATAAAAACAAGTTAGTTGTGTTCTCATCGTACAGAGCATGTGCTGTTGGCACATCCGGTGTGAGTAATGTGCAGCTCCAGAGGTCCCTATAAAAGGAATGATGATTTGAGCCATGGCCAGGGCTGAAGACGATTCAAAGTACATTCATTTGAAATGTAAACTGGAAGTGTTCTCTTGTTGGGGGAAAAGAAAGCCAGTAAAGACTTTGAGAGTTAGCTTGGGGGGTTAAATGGTGGAGAAACTGGGACTTTTGGGAGCAGGATGGGTGAGATTGTAATGAGGCTTGCAAAATTGCAATTGATCTGCAGTGTGAATAGTAAAAATAATTTGACTAATCCCTACTGGGTATCAAGGAAACAAGATAAAAGACCAATACTGTAGCTGAAAAATAAAGTATTTAAATTTTTCTCTTTGATTTGTTTGTGTGTAACAATTGAGACAGAAGATTATGTCAGTTACTAGAGCCAATGAGTATATGACAAGCTCAAATATAAAAGATTATAAAGGGAAATAGATTGAAATAGATTGCTGCTGTTGAGCTAACAGAAGTGGAATTGTCTTTTTTAAATCATAAAATCAATGCAGCCTTGAAGGAGGCAATGAGACCCATCAAGTCCATACCAACTCTTTGTAGACCCATGACTTCTAGTTGCCTCCTCTTTATCTGAAGCCTTGGGAAATATTTTCCCCATTACCACTTTGTTTTTAACCATTCTTTCTGGTTTTAGGTTATATCCATTCTGCAATAAAAAAAATCCTTGCATCATTTAGTACCTTTTCCCCTTTACCTTGCACAGGTGTTTAAATTATCCAAACCTGTCACCATCCTGCATGCCTTTATCAAATCTCCAAGCAGAACAGCCTAATCTCCTCCTGTAGCTTTTACTTCACATCTCTGGAACTGCTCTAGTAAATGTCTCGTGTTTCCCTCGAAGGATTTTCAAACCATCCTTGAAGTGTGGCGACCACACTTAGGTGCAATACTTCACTTTTGTCCTTGCCCTGACCATTGCTTTAAGAGCACTTAGCATAATCTCCTCACTTGTTTCTTGTCTCTTCATATGAAGCCCTGGATTTATAAACTGCATTCTTTACGGTGAAGATTTAGACGCGCGTGAGCAAGTTGCTCTGCGCACCCTTCCTGATTGTGCCATTTAGTACATAATGCCTCTGCTTGTGCTCTCTTCCAAGGTGTATCAATTAACGCTTATTTTATCTACTTTTTTTGCCAGCATATCTACAGTATGTCCTTTTAGTATCTGCAGAATTTCTTGTGTTTAACTGTGTCCTTTTGGTCTCATCTGCAAATTTAGAAAATTAACACTGCATATCTACAGCATATTTGATTAATGTATATCAAATAATCTGAACGTCCTGAGCTTGATGTCTGGGAAACATCACTGTCTCCCTAGTTCCAGTCTGGTGGAAAAAAGAAATCATGACTGTCTGCTTTCTGTACTTAAGCCAATTTTCTTATCCATGCCACCACTAATTGCAATTTTTATGGGCCTCAATTCAGTTTATTGGCCTTTTATGTGGTATTCGGACAAATGTTATTGGAAAGTTCATATAGATGGCATTTTTTTTGTGTTTAAAGTTCATTTGTATCTTCCCCTGATTCTCTGAAGGATAGAAGGGAATGGCGAGTCTTTCTGCATTTTTGCTTCCTGAGTCCTCCAGGATTTGGGAAGCATCCACCCGAACTGGGTAAACTATTTGAAGCACAGGCAGCTTTTTCCAATTCTACTACTATTTTCAGTTTCACCCAAGCTGGTTCATTTTTACCCACTCTAAATCTGTGGCATTTCCTTCCTTAAAGACCAATGTAAAACACTCATTTTAATTATTCTCTCCGCTCTCTCTTTGTACTACAGGTGATCTTTTTCTCCAAACCGGCCTCATTGTTGTTAACTAAATTTGCAAAGCAATCGCCAATGCATCCAGTTTGGGTCCCAGCTGATTGTCAAAATGTGATAGCAGCACAGATTCTCCTATCCCTGTACTCACTGACTATTGAATGACTGTATTTTCTTCCATTTGAAGATGGTGGATTTCAAGGTCGAGTTATCATGAGATCAGACTTTCCCTTTTTTTTCTCTCTGGTTGGAGCTCCTATAATATCTTCATGTCTTTAAATTATGACAATTTTGAGTTTACTTTTTATTTAGAAGTCTATGCTGTTAAGGATTACATTTGCACAGCAGTAAAGATGAGCAAATATGTTTACTGCCTATGTGAGTTTCTGCCGTCTTTGTTTTTCAAGGCACGTTGGGATAATCACACCAAGTACTTAAAAAAAATTATCCTGTCAGCTGCGTGTATTGTCATTTCTTTTACAGCAATTCAGAGTTTTTATCCATAATCAGGTAATTTGAGGCTGCTCCTCAGTCACTGATGCATCCTCAAGGACAAACATTGGTAAAGCCTAGTGATTGCAGAATGATATTTTACTGGCTTGTCACCTATTCTTTATTATTCTTGCTGCGTCCACAATTAATTTCTGTGCTCTGCATACACTGTGTCTTTCAGATGCAGGACTAGCCAGCCATAATTTCCACCACCTGTCAACACATCCAACCCATATTCCTGTAGGGATGCAGCTCCATTTAATTCATTCACCGGCAGGCAGGACATATTATATTTCTGTTGATTTAGGATTCAGCAGAATCCATCTTGCCATTTTATAAAACCCGAATGATTTTTTTTTAAAGTTTCCTTTCAAAATGTTTCCATCATACCAACTTATAATGCAATGTGATAAATTCTAAATTCTCACTGGATTTCTAACGTGAAGCAAGAAGTTGTACCCATTTGCAATGGTTACAAATGGGCGTAGTGACTTTGACAGGCTTTGGAAAATGCAAGACAGTATACGAAGTTGTTTAGAATCTGGTATTAAAGTGTATTGACCTTGATCATCTCTGTAATGTGGTTACATTATCTGTCTTCATTTCGGAGATAGTGAGGCTCAGATGGGGTGGATTAGGACAAAGTTTGGCTTATTTGGGGTGGAGGGATGCCTATCAGAAACAGGGACTTTGTGTGGCATCGGGAGGTCAGTTCAGCTATTGATTGGGGTTTATGAAGTATCATTGGAGATGGGGGAAGATGAGAAGAGTTCAATGCATGAATGCCAGGAGAGAGGGATGGGGAGAGTCACAGTTGCAAGCAGATACAGCACTGTAGTCAGCCACAGTGGAGAAAGACTCCGATTTCCCCAGCGATCAACTTTAGCTGTGACCGATTGATTTTTGCGTGCATAATTCATGCATGACTGTCCTTCAAATCATTGCTTTTTATGAGAAGTTACCTCACTTCTGAGAGATGTTGTTGTAGTTTACTTCCTTGCATTACGAAGGTTTACTGAGGAAATTCCACATGGTTAGGGCTAATGAGATACGGGCGTGCTATGTTGGCGCTGGAAGTGCGGCAACACTTGTACAATCCTTGGACTGTGTTGGTCATTGACAAGAGAAAACCATTTCACTATGATTCAATATACATGTGACATAACTGAACTAATCATCTCATTATTTGTATTGCAAATGGGCACTTTGTGTTCCTCCAAATAGAGCAGCAACCATGTGGTTTCCCTTCTGCCGTTATCAATGATGCTCTCACCCGCATCTCCTCCATTTCCCGCACTTCAGCCCTCACCTCATCCTCCCGTCACTACAACAGGGACCGTGTCCTCCTTGTCCTCACCTATCACCCCACCAGCCTCCGGATCCAGCATATTGTCCTCCGCAACTTCCGCCACCTTCAACAGGACCCTACCACTAAGGACATCTTTCCCTCTCGACCCCTCTCTGCTTTTTGCAGGGATCATTCCCTCCGTAACTGCCTCGTCCGCACGTCCCTCCGCATAGACCTCCCACCTGGCACTTACCCCTGCAAGCGTAAGTGCTACCCCTGTCCCTACACCTCATCTCTTACCACCATTCAGGGCCCCAAACAGTCCTTCCAGGTGAGGCAACACTTCACTTGTGAGTCTGTTGGGGTAATCTGTTGCATCTGGTGCTCCCGGTGCGGCCTCCTCTACATCGGCAAGATCCAACACAGATTGGGGGACCACTTCGTTGAGCACCTACGCGCCGTTCGGCACAACAGACAGAGTCTTCCAGTTTCCACTCACTTCAACTCTCCTTCACATTCCCATTCAGATATGTCCATACATGGCCTCCTCTACTGCCATGATGAGGCCAAACTTCGGTTGGAGGAACAACACCTCATATACCGTCTGGGTAGTCTCCAGCCCCTTGGTATGAACATCGAATTCTCCAACTTCTGGTAATTCCCTCCCTCTCCCTTCCCCCATCCCACCTTCACTCTGCCTCCTCTTCTAGCTGCCTATCACCTCTCATGATTCCACCTTCTTCTACTACCCATAGTGCTTTCCCTTTAGATTCCTTCTTCACCTCTCCTGCCTATCCCCTCCCTGCTTCCCCTCTCCTACCCCTTGATCTTTCCTCTGATTGGTTTTCCACCCTCCCCCCCTTCCTTATAGGGCCCCTGCCCCCTCCTTCTTTAGTCCTGACAAAGGGTCTCGACCCAAAACGTTGACTGTTTCTTTCAACGGATGCTGCCCGACCTGCTGAGTTCATTCAGCTTTTTTGTACATCTTGATTTGACCACAGCATCTGCAGTGCACTTTGTGTTTAGCTGGAACCTGAACTTACGGGAATTTTGTGGGAATGATGATGAAGACATCCGAAATGCAGACTTTGATTAAAAAAAAAAGCACTGTAGAATGGTTGTACTGTTGAGTGTATTTGTTGTGCTGTGCAGTTTTCAATGATAAATAGAAAGTAGAACAGTACAGTGTGGGACCTTTGGTCTACGATGTTATATTGACGTATATAGATCTACTGCACAATCAATCTAACCCTACTCTCCATTTTCTTGCAACGATATGCTTATGCAAGAGGCTCTTGTACAGTCTTATTGTATGTCTCCATCATTACCTCACTCAAGAACCTATCACTCTGTGTAAAATAAAACCTACCTCTGACATCTCCCATAAACTTTCATTCCCTCACCTTAAATGGATGCCCTCTGTTATCAGCCATTGCTATTTTGGGGAAAAAGATGCTGACTGTCTGCTGTATTTTACACATGTCCATTATAGAGTCGTAGAAAAGTCCAGCACAGAAACAGGCCCTTTGGATCATCTAGCCTGAGTCGAACCATTTAACTTGCCTAGTCCCATCGGCCTGCACCGGAACCACAGCCCTCCATATCCCTACCATCCATGTATCTATCCAAACTTCTCTTAATTGTTGAAATCAATCTTGCTTGCACCACTTGTGCTGGCAGCCCATTCCACACTCTCGTGGCCCTCTGAGTGAAGAAGTTCTCCCTCATGTGCTCCTTAAACATTTCACCTTTCACCCTTGACCCATGACCTCTGGTTATAGTCCCAAACAACCCCAATAGACGGTATCAAGTCACCTCTCATCCTCCTTTGCCCAGAGGAATAAAAACTTGCTCGATCATTCTTCCCTCATAAGGCGTTCTCTAATCTTGGCAACATCTTAGCAAATCTCATCTGCCCTTTCTCTAAAGCTACTAAACCCTTCCAATAATAAGGCAACCAGGACTGAACACAAGAATGATGGATCCACACTGTGCTTATCCTCCCTTATGCACGATGCATAGTGGAATGGAAAAAAGACTACAAGTTGCCCTGGCTAGGTGTGCTGTGTTTATAATTCTCCCTGCTTGGCTAGGTTTCCTGCTTGTTACTGAGCAGAGGGTGACTACTTTTCCTTTGTGAAAGGAAGAGGGTAGAATTCTCTTATCTCACTTGCACTCCCCTAATTTACGTAATTCATGTTATAGAACAAATTTTCTTATTAGTGATCCTTACCGTGCTGAAAACTGGTTTGCAATATTTTAATTTTTTTTTGCCTACACATTTTTTTGTTAATTATTTGCCTTTGCCTTTTGGCATTAATTTCCCAACCATGGCAATGGACTCAACTGACTTCTATATTGACAACCTTGTCATGTTTCCCAAGGTGGAATAACCAGTCAGCTGGGCCCATAGCTTATCCCCTGAGCCCTTTTAAAACTGTTTCACTGATCACAGCTTATTATTCTTCAAGGAAATGCTTGAATTTAAAATGTACAGCTCCACAGTATAAACCGTCATAATAAAATTGGCTGCTCATCATCAATTGCCCCACCCCACCCCCATGGGAAAGGAAAGAGGCTTTAGTTTAATCTTCTTTCCTGAATGCTGAGTGCTCAACAAAGCTTTTCTTGTTTCTTCTTTTTTTCAGTTCACTTTCTAGTTGTATTGTGAATACATGAAGATGGTTCAGAGAGTCACATGGCATCTCACTTTGGAACTGCTGTTTCTTGTTGCAGGGAGCATTCGGCGCAAGTAGGCCGATAAATCAAAGTGTTCAGTATGGAGCCACGAGTGGGGAATGTTGGACTTGGTTCTCATTTCCAGATTTTTTTTTGTACTTGATTCATTTCATATGGTTCTGCGGCTTTCTCCGTGGACAGTTATGTAGCTGCAATGGAATGAGAGAGCTCACATAGAGGAAAGAATGGGATTAGGAGAAAAATAGTCTTGTATTGAAGGGTGTGAGGAGTTTCTGCTTGCAGAACCTTGCAAAGAAATACAGGTCATTTGCACTTGTTAAATATTGTTTGTGTGTGTCTTGCATGTAAGTAGCCAACGACACAGCCGCTAACAAATATGACTTGAACAATCTTTGTAGGCTGCTTATGTTCCAAGTCTTGTAATTGGTTGTTTTCATATTATGACAAAGGAAGATGGCTGCAGCTAATGCTCTCACAGTGCATTATGAGTGAAAAGTTTCAAAGCACATTTATTATCAAAGTACGTATACAGTATACAACCCTGAGATTTGTCCTCCCGCAGGCAATGACGAAACAAAAAAACACCATGGAACCAGTTTAAAGAAAACGTCTTAACACCCAGTGTGCGCACACATGCACGCGTGCTCACACACATATCCTCCCCCCCCCCAAAAAATTGGGCAAAAAACAAGTAAATAACACAGAATATTAAATATCAAACCACACAGTCCCCGAAATGGTCCAGGAGTGACAGCCACCGAGTCAGTTCAGTTTGTGCTGTGTCAGTGACTGTAGGCCTCAGCCGCAGGGTCATTTCCATGCTGGAGCACCTCAATGAGATCGCGCAAATAGCAAAAAGAGTAAGCAGAGACACGTGGAGCATGAAATGCAGAGTTCTCCAAAGATGGGTCCACAACCATAGACCATGTTCAGCACTGTGGACATTAAACCTCAAACTGCAAAATCCCACAGCCATGAACCATACTGCCAAGGTGATCAAATCTGCACTCTCCTCTGGTAGAGGAAAGGGAGACCAGTCAAAGGCAGGGACACGGCGCTGAATATTCACTTGTCTCCCACTCTGGTCCTTGTTGATTTCAGTCTTGCTCACTCTTTAATCAATGAGGAGTAATGGAGCCAGCCATGGGTCTGTTTTCCATCGTTGAGAAATGATAGCCATACACTCTGCTCCCAAACTCGCCAAACTCAGCAGGAAATAGCAAAAGAACCAGATCGTTCGGTCGGCCCAAAAACCTATCAACAAAATGGAAATTACAGGCTGCGATCAATCACAGTTCAGAAGAATTGAATTGACTTTATTACTTATATCCTTCGTATACGAGTAAAAAGCTTTACATTATGTGCCTGTCTAAACATGCAATGTACAATTTATAGTAATTTGTAATAAACAGTATGTACAACAGGATAGTCAGTATGACATAGAAATACAATTGTATCAACGTGAGTTAATCAGTCTGATGGCCTGGCAGAAGAAGCTGTCCTGGATCCTGTTGGTCCTGGCTTTTATGCTGCATTACCATTTCCTGGATGGTAGCAACTGGAACAGTTTGTGGTTGGAGTGACTTGGGTCGCCAATGATCCTTTGGGCCCTTTTTACACACCTGTCTTTGTAAATGACCTGACTGGTGGGAAGAAGAAGCACATTTAACAGAAGAAGAAAAAAGTAGGTTTGCGAGCTGTCTGCAGGATGTCGCTGTGCTCGAGTTGATCACTGATCACTGTACATAAAGCCTTGGTGCAGTCGCATTCTGGTCTGTCTCAGAATTCGTCACTAATGTGGTGGCTATATCTATTTGAAGCATGAGTTTTCACAAATTGATTTGTATGAATAACAGGATGAGCATGGTGTGCTAAATGAATACTTTGTGTTAGTATTCACCGGGGAGAAGGATGGGGAGCATGGAGAGTTAGATGTGTACTGGGATAGTCTGGAGCATGTGTATCAGGAAAGAGGAAGTTAAGAGATATCAATGCACATTAAGGTGGACAGATCCCCAGGGTCTGATAAAATCGATCCCACGGTGTTATGAGCAGTAAGGGTGGAGATTGCCAAACCTCTGACAGAGATCTTTTGCCATGGCTGAGGTACTAGATGACTGGGGGGGTAGTTTTGTTGTTCCTATATCAAAAGGAGTAACAGAGATAAGCCAGGGTCTTGCATTAGTAGCTGGGAAACTGTAGGAGAAACAATTCCTCGGGATAGGGTTTAATCTCTTGGAAAGGCAGGGCTGATTAGAGGGAGTCAGCATAGTTTTAGACCATAAGACATAGGAGTAGAATTGGGCTATTTGGCCGTTTGAGTCTGCTGCACCATTCGATCATTGCTGATTCTTTTTTTCCCCTCCTCAGCCCCACTCCCTGGCCCTCTCCCCATAACCTTGATACCACGTCCAATCAAGAACCTATCACTCTCTGCCTTAAACACACCCAACGACCTGCCTGTGGTAACAAATTCCACAAATTCACCGCCCTCTGGTTAAAGAAATTTCTGCGCATCTCTGTTCTAAATGGACGCCCTTCTATCCTGAGGCTGTGCCGTCTTGTCCTAGACTCCCCCACCATGGGATAACATCCTTTCCACATGTACTCAGTATAGACCTTTCAATATTGGAAAGATTTCAATGAGATTCCCCCCCCCCGCCATCTTTCTAAATTCCAGCTAGTACAGACCCAGAGCCATGAAAAGTTCTTTGTATAATAACCCTTTCATTCCCAGAATCATTCTTGTGAACCTCTTCTGAACCCTTTTTTTTAATGCCAGCACATCCTTTCTTTGATGAAGAGCCCAAAACTGTACACAATACTCAAGGAGAGACCTCACCAATGCCTTGTAAAGCATCAGCATCACATCCCTGCTCTTGTATTGTAGACTCTTGAGATGAATGCTAACATTGCATTTGCCTTCCTCACCACTGACTCAACCTGCAAGGTGCAGGTTGCTAAGAAAGTTGATGAAGGAAAGGAGGTAGTAGAACATAACATGAACATTAATAAGGCTTCTGAGAAGGCCCCACCCAGTCAGCTGGTCCAGAAAGTTAGGGCAAATGAATGGGTCCAAGCTTTTTTAACGAACTGGGTCCAAAATTGGCTTATTGATAGGAGGTCAGGGGTAGTCATTCAAAGACCTCCTTTGGTCAGGGTTGACCATGGATGCTGCATCCTAGCAGTCGATATAGACAAGCCAGAGCAGTGCAATATGGAGAGCAAGCTCCCCTCCTCCAAGATGAGCACAAAGGAATGGCAAAGACTGATACATTTTGGCACCAGCAACATCGCAAGAGTTGCCAGTCAGCATTGACCTCAAAGTAGGACTACCTTAGGGACTCCAGCGACGGAGTTTTCTCTCTGGGTTTACTGCTGAAGTTTCCCCTATGAGAGGGTATAGTTGCAAGGTTTCAGAGGTTTGAGATCAGAATTTTCCATTTAAACGAGCCGTCAACCACAGCTGATAAGCCCTGTCTGCCCAAAGCGACTGGTTTTAAGGCGCCAGTAACCCACTTTTTCCCCTTCTCCTGTCTGTAGAAACGTTTCTGCAGGGCCTAGTAGCTAAGCCACACATGAAGGGCTGGAGCTGGACTCGGTTGAGAGTAGTAGAGGAGAGGTTTTATGATGAGAAGTCTGTAATCGGTGTTATAGTGCAGGGTTTGGTGCTGGGTTTGGAATGTGGAAGGTATGATTTGAGTAAGATTGGTGAAGTGAATGATGAGGAGGATGATTGCCTAAAGATGGGTTAGCTAGAAAGCTGGACAGAGCAATAACAATTGGAATTTAATCCAGAAGGTGTGAGGCACTATCTATGTAAATGAAAGCGTTGCACGTGGATAAGGTGTCGGTCTAGTGATCTGAAGGTCACTAGTTTGAGCCTCAGCTGAGGCTGCGTGTGTGTCCTTGTGCAAGGCACTTAACCACACATTGCTCTGCGACAACACCAGTGCCAAGTTGTATGGGTCCTAATGCCCTTCCCTTGGACAACAATGGTGGTGTGGACAGGGGAGACTTGCAGCTTGGGCAACTGCAGGTCTTCCATACAACCTTGCCCAGGCCTCAGTCATCATCGAAAATCGTTGGACAGCCGAAGAAGATGATGTAAGTGAATAAACAGTCGATGTTTTGGGCCAAGACTCTTTAGGACTGAGAAGGGAGGAGGAAGATTCCTGAATAAAAAGGTGGGGGGAGAGGGGAAAGAAACTAGCTGGAAGGTGATGGGTGAAGCCAGGTGGGTGAGAAAAGTTGAGGGCTGGGGAAGAAAGAATCTGATAGGAGAGGAGAGTGGACAATAGAAAGGGAAGGAGGATGGGACCCAGAGTGAAGTGATAGGCAGGTGAGAAAAAGTGAAAGGTCAGAGCGGGGAATAGAGGGGCAGAGGGAGGAAATTTGTTCACCGGAAGGAGAAATTGATACTCACACCATGAGGTTAGAGGGCACCCAGACAGAATACAAGGTGTCACTTCTCCACCCTGAAGGTGGACTCATCTTGGTACAGAAGGAGGATGTGGTCCGAGATGTCAGAATGGGAATCAGAATTAAAATGTTTGGCCAGCGTGAAGTCCCACTCGTGGCGGATGCTGCAGAGATGAATGATTTGTGATGACAGAAATATTTAAAGGAGATCTGAGAGGAAAGTTTTTTTTTCCCCACAGATTGGGTGGATGTCTAGTACAAGCTGCCAGAGGAGGAGGTAGAGGAAGGTACAATCACAGCATTTAAAAGCATTTGGACAGGTGCATTAATAAGAAATAAACAGAGGGATATGGTCCAAATGTAAGAAAATGGGATTACCATAGATAGGCATATCAGTCAGCTTGAACAAATCAGAGCAATGAATTTGCATCCTTGCTGTACGACTATGACTTTATAATCGAGGATTATCCTTCTCTTGCTTGAACTGCATCCAAAATCACTGCTTAGCAATTAAGTAGCAGTGCCTGTTCTTTTCTTCCTGCATGTCAATGCACTGAGGTACATTTATAACCAAGCAAACTAATAATTTAAAAAAAAATGAAAATCAGAAGAGCAACAAATGCTGGAAAAGTAAACTAAAAGAAGCAGAAAATGCTGAAAATATTTTGCAGGTCAGTCTTCCGAGCGGAAGAGGCACAGCTAACCTTTCAGGTCAAAGACCTTGAGTCAGAGCTTGGAATAAAACTTTACTAATACCAAACAAAAGGTGGTCAAATAACTCCACTTGCTGAAGGGCCAGGGCAGATCCTCTTCCCACCTACCTCACACTGGAGGTATTTTACACCGGCTGGTTAACTTACCAGTACATCTCCGGGATGGGAGAGGAAATCATGATACTCAAAGGAAATCAATGGGGTCATGGAGAGGCAGTGCCGACTCCACACTGTCAGCATTGTGAGGCAGCAGATCTGCCGGCTGCACGATTCTGTGACCCTCCTTTTCCTCCGCTAACTGGTGATTCCCTGGAAAAATGCTCAGTGTATGATCATTTCTGGTACCTCAGCAGCTAGTTAGCCTGCTGTTACTCCTTGTCCCGTTGACACCTGAGTGATTCCGTTGGTGAGGCATTGGAGCCTGATTTGTCTTCCTGGATTCTGTGCTTCATGAAGTCCAAACATCCAATTGCTTGGAAAGGGGAGAAGAAGGAAGATGTGTAAGTCAAGCCAAAAATCTAGTTGAAGTTGTTAATGATACACACTTTGTGCAGTAGTTCTTTGTAATATTACAATATGAGATTCTCTCATTGAAAGCTTCCAGCATGAGATGCTTTCCCCTTTCATCTCTGGAGTCCCTTATGGCTCAGTGGGGATCAATGCCAATACAAGCAGTGGTAGTCTGCTCAGAACATGTTCCCCAATCACAGTACGTGTAACATTCTGATGTCTCTTTGCCACTGCTATTCTTTCCCTGTGCTGGCAGCTGCCTCCTCGCTCCTTTCCTGTTGTTTTTTAAAAGTTCTCTCTAATTGTAATGCTTTTATGCAGAGCTGTTACTTTGTGAAGTCGTGCAAGCTGTTATTGGAAGATTTTTTCTGTTTTGTTTTGGGAGTTGTGTTCAGTTTAAGTGCAGTTTACCCAGTCTTTTATTCAAAAGGTTGATCTGTGTAACACTGTGATGCCGAATGTTAGGGTGCAGGCTGGCTTGCCCTTTCTTTCATTCATCAGATGTGGATGTTACTGGCCTTAGCAGCTTTAATTGTCCATCCCTAGATAGACCTGATCAGAGAAGATAGATAAGAGTCAACCATGTTAATGCATCTAAAGTCACGTGTAGATGGTTGGTGGGAGATTTCCTTCCTTGGAGAACATCATTGAACCAACAGACATAACATAGAACAGTACAGACTGGGCAGGCCACTTGGCCCTTGATGGTGTGCTGATCTTGATGCTAACTTAATCTAGGTGTCCTTCTGTTCTGCATTGTCCATATGCATCCATTCCATTCGTATTCAAGTATTTATCTCAAACGAGTTCTCAACCTTTTTTATGCCATCGACTAAGGGGTCTGTGGACCCCAGGCTGGGAATCCCTGGTCTAAAAGCTCTGAAACTCCTCCAGACTGCCTGATTGCAATGCTCCCCCGATCACCCATTTCTGGCACTTGTCACTCTTTGCATAGAAATCTTGCCCCTCACATTCTCCCTCCCCCAGCTTAAACATGCATATCCTCTGGTGTTTGATAATTCTACCCTGTGGAAAAGATTTTGATTGCCTACCCTATCTATGCCTCAAATAATTTAAAAAAAGAACTCTTTTTAACAGGTCCACCCCTTGGCCCCTTGTGAAGCATCACTGGTTGTGGCCTCCAACTAGAAGAATAGCCTTCCACGCCTACTCATTGTCTACAGCAGTCAGGCTAGTTCTGAATTCACCCTTGCAATTCAAAGTTCAAAGTAAATTGATTATCAAAGTACATGTATATCACCATATACAACCCTGAGATGGATTTTCTTGTGGGCACACTAGGCAAATCTATAGAATAGTAACTATAACAGGATCAATGGAAGATCAACCAGAATGCAGAAGACAAACTGTGCAAATGCAAATATAAATAAATAGCAGTAAATAACAAAAACATGAGTCAACAAGATAAAGAGTCCTTAAAGTGAGATCATTGATTGTGGGAACATGGATGGGCAAGTGAGTCTTGTTGTCTCCTTTTGTTCAAGACTTTGTGGATGATAACCCAGATCCCATACATCTTTATCTTCTGAATTTATTTACCATGGATGGACCTTCTCAAATGTCCTTTCTAAACTCAACAATGTCCACTCCTTTCTCCTCATCAAGCTCCTTTGTCACTCCTTCCAAAAAAAAACATGATCAAGTTTGTAAGGCATGGTCTGCCCTTACAAACATGCTGACAAAGCCACGTCTCCAAAGTAGTTTTTTTATATATAATCTGGTGATCTTGTTGTTTCTGGTAGCAAAATTAGCTTTATTCAAACTCACAGATTTATTTAATTATATTAATTTAAATTCCTTAGCTGCCTTCATGGGATTTGAATCAATGACTGCAACTCTGGTAACTTAACCACTATAATACTGGTCCACTTCCATTCCCTTTTAGCAGAAGATAAACTCAGGAAATGTTCCATAGTTGAGCACGCAGTGATTCACAGCTCACAAGAACCATGAGACAACAGTGATCCCAAAAGTACACGGAGCTGCTCATAGGGATCTCGAACAATTTTTCAAGCAGTGTGATCTTGTGCATGGTTACAGTGGTACTGTAATTGTGAGATCAATTCCAGCATTTAAAAATTATTTTGGTTCAATCCTTTCAAGCTGCCAAAGATCCCTTGGCTGTTCAAATGTTACTTCCTCTCTCACATCCGCTGCAATAAAACTTAATGCTTATGACGTGCTCCAAGTTGTTTGTAATTGAGCTGTTACAGCATGTATTTTGGACCAGGCTGATTGCAAAGTACAGAGGCTGTTTAAAACTGACTGGAGTTTGCTGCTGAAGTGGAAGGAATTGATCGTGTTGTCATGATTCCAGCTTTATCAATAGAGTAGGAGCAGACTTCAGGTTATGTACTGCCTCCAGTTCCTTACCCTAAAGTTCCAGGTTAAAGAACAGTTTTCACCCCTCAGCCTTCATGCTCTTGAACCAGAGGATAACTTCACTCACCTTCACTTGTCCTATCACTCAACTGTTCCCTATGGACTCACTTTCAAGGACCTCATCTCATGGTCTCAATATTTATTGCTTGTTTGTTTATTTATTTGCATATTTTGTTGTCTTCTGCACACTGGTTGTCTGCCCTGTTATCATTGATTTTATTATGGCTACTGGATTTATTGAATTTGCTGACAAGAAAATGAATCTCAGGGTTGTACATGGTGACATACATGTACTTTGATAATCAATTTACTTTGAACTTCGAAAAGCTTTTTTTTAAGAGAAGGATCCTAAATGCATAAGAACAGAAGTAGCCTTAAAGTCTTTGGTTGTTCAATGGATCACAACTGACTTACCTTCCCCAATTTAAATTATTTTAAATTGTCTGCATTCCAGTATAAACTTTATAATCTA
The DNA here is from genome assembly GCF_030144855.1 of Hypanus sabinus. Taxonomy (NCBI): domain Eukaryota; kingdom Metazoa; phylum Chordata; class Chondrichthyes; order Myliobatiformes; family Dasyatidae; genus Hypanus; species Hypanus sabinus. The sequence continues at coordinate 25,222,770 of NC_082730.1, read as the reverse complement.
GCTGTTCCACTGGGGAATTTGGCTCGAAGTGCCAGGGATAGGAGCAGAGACTAGGGGACTGGTTTTGAAATCTGCTATCACTGGGAGCGTGGCTTTCTGCTGAGAGCATGAGTCAGGCCCAGAAATATAACTTTGGTGAATTTATCTCATTCACACCCTCACTTGAAACAATTGGATAATGCGGTCTGGTTTGCAAATTGCCAAAGCCACAACAAAGTATTTTACATAAAAGAAGTAATGTAATATAGTAAATTGTTATTTAAATGTAAGTTCTTCATTTACTGAATTGGTGTCCAGCTAACCACTTGTAGAAAAATAGGGAGAATTTTTTAAAGTATTAATTTGCCCAATGGTATCTTTTCTCTGATTAAGACCAAGAGCAGAATTTGAACATTTGGCTTGTCAAGTCTGTTCTACCACTCTGTCATGGATGGTTTATTATCCCTCTCATCCCCATCCGTCTACCTTCTCCCCATAACCTTGGATACCCTTACTAATCAAGAACTTATCAGCCTGTTTTAAATATACCCAATGACTTGTGTGAAACACTACTAGTCACCGGCAGCCAACCAAAAATGCCCACCCCCCATGCCTACTCTACCTCCTGCCAATCAGCCAATCCTCTATATATGCTAATATCTTTCCTGCCGTGCTGGTATAGCAATTGAGAAAGCAAATCAGGAACTTAGAAACAAAGTGAAAATATGATCCCTGTTTTAAGCTTTACTATCATTCTTTTCGGCAGACTTCAGTAGAGAGTAAGGCCAAATACAAGAAGTCCAAAGGGAAACTGGAAAAATTAAAGGAGCAAAGAGAATGTAGAAAAATAGTTTGGCAAATAATGTTAAAAACAGAAAACAAAGAGTCTTTTTTTTTAATTCACATATATACTAAAACACAATCAAAAGAAGGATGAGCCTGTTGGAGCTGATTTAGAAATATAAAAAAATAAAAAGTGTTCTTCTTTTTCATGAGGCGCAGAGCATGGAATTCTTTATCTTCCCTGATAAGGTGGTGGGGTGGAGATGCGTCTCTACCAAAGGAGGTGTAAGGAGCTCTTCCGTCTGCTAGCCTGCAGGTCACCCTTGGGCAAGGTGTAGAGGTGCTAAGTGCACCCCCCCCCCACCCCAGATCAGGTTCACGAGAAGCCATGGGAGCAGTTGGTGGATGGTTGTATCAGTAGCTAGAGCATATCACAAGTCCTGGTTATGTGACCACTGACTCCAGGCGGACTCCGAAGAGTTTTGATAATGGCTGTGTTTCCCCTTCTTGTAAAGACATTGCCCAAAAGAAGGAAATGACAAACCACTTTTGTAGAAAAAATTGCCAAGAACAGTCACGGTCACAATCATGGTCATAGGGAGACCACTGTTGTAATCCTGGTCATGGGGAGACCATGGTCACAATCCTGGTCATGGGGAGACCATGGTCACAGTCATGGTCATGGGGAGACCATGGTCACAGTCATGGTCATGGGGAGACCACGGTCACAATCATGGACATGGGGAGACCACGGTCACAGTCATGGACATGGGGAGACCACGGTCACAATCATGGACATGGGGAGACCACGGTCACAGTCATGGTCATGGGGAGACCACGGCCGCAATCATGGTCATGGGGAGACCACGGTGTCAATCATGGTCATGGGGAGACCACGGTCGCAATCGTGGTCATGGGGAGACCACGGTCGCAATCGTGGTCATGGGGAGACCACGGTCGCAATCGTGGTCATGGGGAGACCACGGTCGCAATACTGGTCATGGGGAGACCACGGTCACAATACTGGTCATGGGGAGACCACGGTGTCAATCATGGTCATGGGGAGACCACGGTCGCAATCATGGCCATGGGGAGACCTTGATCGGCTGTGTCATACGACATGGCATATATTGATGACGAATAGTGTGAAGAAATGGACAAGGTAAAAACAAATAAATAGAATACACTTAAAACTTCCACAGCACTCAACTTGTTCTGAAGGTTGGCGTCCCAGCCTATTGGGAGAAGATGGAAGTTCAGAAGCTTTGGCTTCAATCGTTCAGAAAAGTTGAGGCCTGTGGAATTAAAGATGAAGCGACAAGGTGGATTTAAAAAAATTAGCTAAAATGCATAAAGTGTGGAATAGAAGGAATGATTATTTTATTGGATGGAGAAAAACATTCAGTAGTTACCTCCACAGCTGGCCAGTGGTGTAGTGGCATCAGTACTGGATTTAGAGGTGAGTGGGCCTTAGTTTAAACCTGGCCAGTTCCTTGTATGCTTTCCATCTGTGCTGGGTTGAGCATCGAGTTAACAACTCAGCTTCATAAAAGACAAAATGCTGAAGAGATGGTAAGCTCGTGGCCCAATGCGCGCCACAAGGCGCAGAGGGGAGTAACATAATTTCAAAGCCTTGGTGAGAGTGCAGTGATATAGTATAATGGGACCATGCTACGGATGAGCAGATTCTGTTGCATGTTGGCACTAAATAAATTATCCTAGAAGCTCAAATGTTGAGGATTTTTGAGAGTTCAAAATAAAGATTAGTTAAATGAGAAGAAAGTATATCTGGTGATTTAAAAGGTTAGTAATCAGGAGAAACAGGTTTTGATAATGGACCACAAACAAGAGAAAACCTGCAGATGCTGGAAATCAAATACGCACAAAATGCTGGAAGAACACGACAGGCCAGGCTGCATCTATGGAAAAGAGTAAACAGTTGATGTTTCAGGCCAAGACCCTTCATCAGGACCAGATTTTTTTTTTAAAAAAACAGAGCAGCATCTTTTGATTGCCTGCAGAAGTGTTGGGAGGAGATTTACTAGTAGCATTCAAAAAATGTTAAATATATTGGCAGTGGGAATAAATGAGGCCTTGGAGGTAGGCCAAAGGGTTGCAGTGGCTGCCTCTTTAAAACCTGACCATTCATTATAGCCAGAATGCCTTCCTTCTGTGTGGAGTTTGAGTTTATCACCCTATATGAAAACTAAGTTTATAGTTTTTTGGTTGGCTTTATGAACAGTTTTTTGCACAGTTTAAACATTTTACTACAGAAGTTTTGATCAGTGCCTGATTGATACTTGGCCAAACATAATAAAAGACAAAGTTCATGTGCGAAGTTTTCTGTATTCAAGATTGATTCTGTATGCAGACTACACTACACTTGGAGCCAATAACAAAATATTATTGGCAAAGCGTTGATTGCACAGTCTTTCCAGGAGTTACAACACTGCTCAGGAAACAAACTTCAAATTTACTTCACTCAATTCTGTGCCTGTTTTTTTTTTCCTGCTCTTACTTTGTCTTAGAATTATTATATAGACAGACTTGTTGGATCATGTTTCTTTAAGCTGATGAGAGATGATGCTAGTCTTCTGTGCAATTATTTAAGCATTAACTTTGAAACTGCTGAACTCTAATTTTAGAGGCTGCAATAGATTTGTTTATTTTTGAGGTGAGGGATATCCTGGCATTGCTGATAAGGCTGATATTTATTGCTCATCCCTACTTGACCTGAAAGGTGGTGGTAAACCATTGCATCGGATAATGACAGTTCTTCTGGCAAAGACACTCCTACAGAGTTTGCGATGGTGTTCCAGGATTCAGACTTGTCAATGATGAAGGATTGCCGATCTGTTTCCAAGTCAGGATCACATAAGACTTGGGAACATATAGGCTGTGGCGTGCCTCTTCATCTTGGAGAGTATGTACAATCATTTATTAGATGTTATGCACTGCTGCTGAAAGGAACGATGTTAAAGGTGATAGATGGGTGCACCAGTGAAGTAGATTTCCTTGTTCTGGATAGCATTAAGCTTCTTCAGAGTTGTTGGAGGCGCTTTTATCCAGAGAAACATCTTCGCGAGCAAACCGGCCTTAGAGTATTATGAGGTGATCCACCTGCAGCAATATTGACAATAATTTTCTGTTGGTCAAATGAGGGAGAGGTTACTTGCATTGGAAATAAATCATAAAGAGTTATAGAGAAAACACTGAAAATTGGAATTCAAGAGGCAGAGGTTCCATGGTGCCTTGGCATCCAGTGATATCAAGAGTTAAAATATAATGGCTGAGCTACAGTATGTGTAAATACATAGTTCTGGAGATGGTTTCAAGCTGGTGGTGGCCTTGAATTGGTCTCATATGGAATGGTTGCAGGGTTACTTTTAATGTTTCATGTAACATGTACACTATTTACTTAAAAGTTATATATGTTTGATTTATTCTGTCATAGTTATTGACATTCTTGAATAGTGATAAGTGGGTGAGCAATGTTGGTATATATTACTCCATACCTCAATACAGTAAATAGACAAGTGACAAAAAAAATTTCCTAAGAAATAAATTCCTATGTTGTAGAGGAAATTTGTGCAATATGAAAGGATGTAAAAACATTGCCGAACGTTTGATCAAAGAGATTGTTTCTTATGGTGGGGGGTATCCAGAACCTGAGTGCACAGCCTCAAAATTAAGGGGCAACTTTTTCGAACAGAGGTAAGGAGGAATTTTTTTTAGCCAGGACGTGGTGAATCTGTGGAATGTTGTGCCACAGACTGCGGTGGAGGCCAAGTCCAAGGGTATTTTTAAGGTGGAAGTTGATAGTTTCCTGTTTGGTCAAGGCATCAAAGGATTGTCAAGAAGGCAAGTGTATGGGGTTGAGTGGGATCCGGGATCAGCCTTGATGGAATGGCAGAGCAGACTCGATGGGCAAGCAGCACATAGGATGGGGAAGAGACAGAACAAGCCTCTTGTTGGATTTGGAGTAGGCGAGAGGAGGGAAGCTGGAAGCCAGGAGCAGATGGGCAGTGATTTGGCCACCACTGCCGGCCCACCAACTGGGGAGTGTCGTGGTTAAGGGTCGAAGCACTCTGTGAAGGTTGGGAGCCACCTGATGACATCTCCTGGCTGAAGGCTACAGTTACCTCATTAGGTATCTGGAGAATGCACCCTAACAGGTGTATGTAACAAGTTGTATCCCAAGAATGAGCCAACCTACAGAAAAGAGTGCAGAAGGCATGACGTAATCAGATTTTTCTGGAAGCACGCGGAGGCTAACATTGCACAAAGTACTAACATTGAAGGAGGAGATACCGTGGTCAGACAAGCCATTCATATGCTACGTCAAATTTTGCCTGTTTCAGAGCTTTTGGATTCTCTGAAAATGTATTAATTGCTCAAAAAATTCAGAATTGGATGAAGATTCATCCTTCGTCACATGAGACTGTCTCAGACAAAGAGGAGGGAAGTCAGAGATTTTGGGAAAGGTTTTTCAAAGCTTGGAGACCAGGAGCCAAAAAGCACAGTTGCCCATCGTGGGTGAAGAACATAACATAAGAACATAAGAAATAGGAGCAGGAGTCAGCCATCTGGCCCGTCGAGCCTGCTCTGCCATTCAATAAGATCATGGCTGATCTGGACATGCACTCATCTCCACCTACCTGCCTTTTCCCCATAATCCTTAATTCCCCCGCTGTGCAAAAATCTATCCAACCTTGTCTTAAATATAAGATGGGAGTGTTTATGGTTATAGTAAGATTTCAAGATTGGAGAGATTATACAAATGGAAAATATTACATTTTAAAAATTTCTTCACTATTATTGCCCACTTCTAATCGCTGTGGAACCAAGGAGGCAGTTGATAGCCGACCATACAGAAAAGTAACAAAAACAATAAGGAATTTGAAGGTTGCATTCAATTGGCATGAAAATTCTAATACAGGTTTCCCCCGCTATTCGAAAGTAGAGTGTTCCTGTGAAATCTTTCGTAAGTTGAAATGGTATAAAGCGAAGAAGCAATTACCATTAATTTATATGGGAAAAATTTTTGAGCATTCCCAGACCCAAAAAAAACCTACCAAATCAAACCAAATAGCACATAAAACCTAAAATAACACTAACATATAGTAAAAGCAGGAATACACAGCCTATATAAAGTAGAAATAATGTATGTACAGTGTAGTTTCACTTAACAGAATCAGGATTTGTAGGGAAAAAATCAGCACGTACATGCATGCGCACGCACCTGCCCGCACAAGTCTTCAAGGTCATGGTAGTCTTTCTCAGGGTAAACACCAGTTTAAAGCAGGCCCTGCCGCTGTTTCTCGGACCTTAGCGGCGGCGCTGTTCGGGGTGCTTGCTGCCTCTACAACGGCTCGCTGCAAAACAAACATTGAACACTATTTTCACTTTTTGCCTTTCTTCGTAAAAGTGAAAATCTTCTTTGGATTTCTTTCAGTTAGTGAAAACTGGTACTAATGTAGGTCTTTTGTAAAAGCAAAGTGGAGTAAAGCAAACTTCCATAAAGCGGGGGATGCCTGTAATCATAATAAGTCAATGAAATTGGTCAGGAACCAAGTTTGCAACGTTGGCTATTTTTGTATAGCTGGCTTGCTTCAGAATGTTTTCTCCTGTAAAATTTTCCAAGCATGTTTATTATTAAAGAATGTATAAATGACACACCTTGCAATTTGCCTACAGGCAGCCACAAAGCAAGAAACCCAAATAACCCAATTTTTAAAAAGCGAAAGATCATACACCACCACCCAGAGAAAGAGGGAAAAAATCATGCATCGTGCAAACAACAGAAGCAAGCCAACAACGTTCCAAACTAGACTGAGTCCCAGATCTGCTCCCCGAGAAGCTGGACTAGGTCCAAACCTCGGTCTCAATTCATCACAAATTTTATATTGTATCCCCTCCTCACAATATTGTGCAATCTGTGATTTTCTCCACATTTCATCCTCTTTTTGGGAGAAACTGATGGTGTATTTAACTCCTATGAATATTGCTAATTTGAAGATCAGGGAGTGCACAAGGAGAAAAGACTAATGTTTTGGATTGGGTCTGAAGAATGATTCCAACTGGACTGGCTTGGACTCATTTCGCAGTTCATGAGGGATGGCAGAAATGTGAAAATGGGAGACAAATGAAGGTTAATGGTAGTGGGGGAACAAAACTCTAAACCAATATTTTAAACACAGGCAGAATTAATCTCCTGTTCCAATCCAATAAATTCAATTGTTTTATAGAAGGGAATTCTTGAATTCTATTGGGAGATAATGCAGCAGATAATCAGTTTAGTTTGCAGGAGAAGGTACTGATGCTGGATTTTGACCCAAAATGTTAATGATTCCCCTCACTATTTCTCCCCTCTCCTACCCCCACCCACAGATGCTACTCAACCTGCTGAGCTCCTCCAGCAGATTATTTGTTAACAGTTGCCATGTAATCTCCAAAGTCATTCCCAGTCCCACACATGGTGGTGTGTTTCTCTGACATATACTTGGGCTTTCTGGATGCACAAATAAATTGTTGGTAACTCTAGCCTTTTAAAGGCAAGGAGTTGTAAGTTCCCCTGTTTTGTACATCATTTTTTTTCCCTCATTCTTGATCATTACCATCTGGTAAAAACCACCATTGTTGGTAGAATCTCAGATGGAGATGAGAGGACGTACAGGAGCAAGATATACCAGCCAGTTTAATGGTGTCACAGCAACAACCTTACACTCAACGTCAGTAAAACGAAAGAGCTGATTGTGGACTTCAGGAAGGGTAAGATGAGGGAACACGAACCAATCCTCATAGAGAGATCAGAAGTGGAGAGAGTGAGCAATTTCAAGTTCCTGGGTGTTATGATCTCTGAGGATCTGACTTGGCCCCAACATATCGATGCAGCTATAAAGAAGGCAAGACAGTGGCTACAATTCATTAGGAGTTTGAAGAGATTTGATTTGTCAACTAATACACTCGAACTTCTATGGAAGGAAATTAGTCAGTTCCTTCTACTAGCTTCTGCAGTAACCAAGACATCTTCAAAGAGTGGTGCCTCATAAAGGCGGTGTCACTTTTTAAAATGTATATTTATTATTTCTATTTCTGCACTACTTTTAATCTATTCAATATACATATATATATACTTACTGTAATTGATTTACTTATTTTTTTTTCTGTATTATCATGTATTGCATTGGGCTGCTGCTGCAAAGTTAATGAATTTCACCGGACATGCCAGTGATAGTAAACCTCATTCTGGTCTGTGTATCTTTGTATTAAAGAAGCCAAACGTGACCAGGGTCTTGCTCTCTGGTGTCCTTGTTGAAAGATTTGTGAATAGGATTTGTTATGACTGTTGAGCCTGCTCTACGTGATACTAAACATTGTATTACGACATGACAACTTGGCTTCATGTGTTAAATTTAATATGGAGACAGCATTTCATTGCACTTGAAAAGGAGAAATTGAGGAAAAGGGTATATACATTTTATCTAGCCTCTTCTGCTTTGCTGTCTGCTGAGTAGATAATTGTGGAAGTTATTTTGCACAGATGATCTTTAAATGACTTATCCAATAATGGTCTTTCTCAATTTACTCCCCAAGCTCCTAGCTAATAATTTTGGAACTTGAATTGGCTTATTATACTCACATGTACCAAGGTGCAGTGAAAAGCTCGCCTTGCATACTGTTCATGGAGGTGGAATCATTGCATATGTACTGAGGTACAGCAAGATAAAACGATCACAAAGCAGAGTAAGTGTAATAGCTGTGCCCTAATTTTATAATTTTGCCTCAGCAGTCCTGTTGCAGGGTTTTGCCCTGAAATGTCGACAATTCCTCTTCCTGTAGCTACCCCATAGACGGCAGCAGATGCCACTTGGCCTGCTGAGTTCCTCCAGTAGATTGTTTGATGCTCCAGATTCCAGCATCTGTAACCTATTGTATCTCCACTGAGGACTTCTTTGCCATTACAGACACTGTAGTACCGAATTGTACTGTTGCACGAGGGAAACAATATGACAGCTTTATATTTTGAGGGAATGTTGCATCATCAAACAAGCTGTGCTAAGGAAGTGGCTGTTTAGTTCTACTATTGGCACCATCCCACATCAGGATATTCTGAAAGCCCTTCATTTCTTTGAACAGAAGCCTAATCGATCCCTTCCTACTACTTCCATCCTTTGCTGAGCTGTGCATTAATTAATTTTGTCACTCCACTTTCTTTGTCCAAATTATAGTTGTAGCTTTGAAAACTTGAATTTGACTACATTATGCCTGTATTTTACTTGGAAATGTGGAACACTCCTTGACTCCCCGTCAGCAGTTTGTCGATTACGTTTATTCGCAGCCATTGGGGCGTAATATCGAATATATCAATCAATTTAAGGAAGTTGCCCTTTGTGGCAATGGACAATGAGGGAAGATGTGCTGGACTGTCAGAGGTAGCATATTTTGCATGAGATTTTAAATTAACATTCAGCTAGATGTAAAGTGTTGTGTGTGCAGCCATCTTCCTGTTACCGCTGTCTCTGCAAAATCCTCCAAATTCATTGGATGAGTAAGCAAACCAACCTCTCCCCAGCCGACATATCCAGCGCTGAGACCCCATTGCACTCTGTTAGCGCCATCAGGCAGATCAGAACATTCACGTGCGAAGTGTCAGACTCTGAACTGCCTTCCATTCTGAAATCTGATACAAGAGAAGATTTACCATATGGAAGAGGGAACAGGTTCAAGGGCGTGCTCAAAGCTCCTTGAGAACATGCAACGTCCCACTCTGACTCTTGGGGAATTTTTGTGTCTTGACCACTGAAAGTGGAGAGAAGATATTTAGGATGATATGGAGAAGTGTTAGGTGCATGAATCCGGAGCAAGTGTTCCTCTTAAATGGCAGAGGGTGTGTACAGTTCACAAGTAACCCACTCGCCTGCCCTGCAGACTCTTCCTGTCCTGTCTCTGGATCTCACATTTCTTTCTTCCGTCGCCACGTGGAAATGGAAGTGCGTTTGCTGTTTAGGTGTCTCATTGGGGTTGCTGCACGTGACTACTTTGTGGAGTTTTTCTGATGCTCAGTTTACAGTGAGCATTGTTCAGAAGAGCATGAGCCACAAATTTCAAGCTAGTTTCTATTGCTAGTGGAAAACCGTGAAGCTACCAGGTTTAACAATCTCGTTGGTTAATGTTATTCAAGGAATGAAATCTGCTCTGGGCTGATAGTAACACAGTTGACTCCTGTGGGTAGTGCAGCGGTTATCCCAACGCTACTGGTGCTCAGAGTGTCAGAGTTTGGAATTCAATTGTGGCACCTTCTGTAAGGAGTTTGTGAATTCTCCCTGTGAGAGTGTGGGTTCCCTTGGAGTGCTCCAGTTTTCTCCCGCAGTCCAAAGACGTACTGTACTGGTTAATAGGTTATTTTAATTCATGACTAGGCTGGGGTTAAATCAGTGGGTTGCTGGGCAGTGGGGCTCATTGTATTTCCAAATAAATAATAACATTTTAGAACTTGTGTTTTGTGAGATTTTAGGTTCAGGGTTTAACTGTTGAATTTAGATTAACACTTAAAGTTCTGCACTGAGATAGTGATGAACTGTTAGCAATGTTTGCTGATGAAATATTAAACTGAGTCCCCTCTTCAGGTTTAAGGAGATAACACCCAGTTTCACAATAGGAGAGAGAGTAGCGACTTCTCATCCCAATGAGTCTAAACTGATCTGTGTACTGTAGCACCACACTGGACCATTGATTGAAGTTCGACCCAGAATGGTCTGTTTAAAGGAGTCTCAGGACTGGTAGGTGACATAGTTACAGAGGTATGGCATCAGCTGTGCCGTGTTTGCAACAGACTGCGGAGAGTTGTGGACTCAGCTCAGCACGTCAGAGGAACCAGTCTCCCCTCGGTGGACTTTGTCTATACTTCTGGCTGCCTCAGTAAAACAGCCAGTCAAAGACCCCTCCTACCCCAGGCCTTCTGGCTTCTCCCCGCTTCCATTGGGCAGAAGATACAGAAGTCTTAAGGCATGTACCACCTAGGCTCAAGGTCAGCTTCTAACTGTTATTAGGGTCTTCAATGGACCTCTTGTACAATAAAATCGACTACCTTGTAATGATCTTTTACTTTGTATGGCACTACGGTTTACCTGCTCTGCACATTTTTGGTAGCTATTACACTTTATTTTGCACTGTTATTGTTTTACCACATTCTAGCTCAATGCACCGTGTAAAGAGATAATCTGTATGAGCAGTATGCAAGACAAGACTGTGTATATAAACCAATACCAGTAGTTCTGTTGAGATGGTAACCTACAGCGAGATGATGTAATGTAATAGCCTCATTATCTAATGTTTTGATTGGGTTTGTTGTCTGATAGTGCATTCAGTAAGTCCTCAAGAGTACTTGCCTCCGTCTGCCTCCATAGCTATTTCATATTTAGGGTACGTTCTCATTGATGAGTTGTGAAAGTGCACGAGGAGAGGTCAGAGATTGTGGTCTCTGGGCAATAAGTTCCATTTCAGAGCAGAAGAATCTGTCTCGGATTCAGCCACTAAGAAAAGGGGAAGTTCTATGCAAGTTGGTGCATGCAGCTGTTCCACTGTTTGTTGAAATTCTCTACAGCTTGTAGTTTTTCAGATGGCAAAGGGAAGCATTTATCTTTATTTCTTGCTCCTTCTAAAATAAATATGCATTATAATGTGTAGAATCCACTTTGTGTAAGGAGGTTTGAGTCATTTAAAAACAAATATTCCAGCTCTGCATTTTTGATAACTCTTTGTAGAGAGCAAGAAAGTGAGCAGTGTTCTATCTGAGCTTCAGTTCCTTTTCTGTGCCGAGGAAGTTAATCTCAGCTGGAGACAGGGATTGACCCACAGTGATCCTCAACTAGGAGGATCTTCTGACTTCTTAAAATGATATCTTTGGCTGAACATGTTCAATGACAACAACGTATGTTTAAGTAGCATTATTTTTTCCAGCAGGCCATTTCAAGACATTTCATGATAATCCTCTGAATCAGTCCGGTTTATTATCGGTGACATATGCCATGAAATTTGTTGATTTGTGACAGCGGTACAGTGCAAGTAGAAGGAGTTCTAAGTTACAATAAAAAGAATAAGTGAACAGTGCAAAGGAGGGGTACTTAAGAAGTGTTCATGGACCGTTCAGAAATCTGATGGCAGAGAGGAAGAAGCTATATTTGATACTGATGCACACAAGGGTAGATGACCATAAAGTTGAGAAGAAAAGCAAGGTTGAGAGGTTCAAGGAAGGGAATCAGGAATTGTGGGCCACAAATACTATCAATGGTCTAGTGGTTAAATTGTTCAGACCATTATGGTTCTGAAGGATATTTCAGAGATGGGGAAAGCCACGGCCAAGGCTGTGAATTGAAAATAAAATCAATATATTGGTTAAGTGGAAGATCAGTAAGCACAAGTGTGTTGGATATCATGGATATGGTGAGTGTTTAAAATAATAGCAACAACATTTTCAGTGACTTCACATTTACTATGGAGAGTGAACGAGGGTTTTGGAACACTCATTTCTGGAGAGTAAGAAGAAGTTAGAATGAGGGGTTTCAGCAGTTGATATGCTTAAAAAGAGGTTAATGTTGAGCTATAGTCAATGTGGAAATAAACATTTCCATAATGTAAAAACATGATTTTAAATATTTGAAGTTTATGTTCAGCACTTACTACTTTTTGAGTGGAGAAGAGCTGTCAATTAAGTTCTGTTCTTCTGCATCTACAATCATTTCTCATTTCCAAAATGTTGTCACAACTACTTGAACCTCTCATTTTTTTCTCAAAACCATAATGCCCATTAATCAACATTGACTTCTCTAACTTCCGTTAATGCCCCTCCTCCCCTTCTTACCCCAACCCTGACATATTTAGTTTTTTTTTCTCTCTCTCTCTCTCTGCCCATCACTCTGCCTGTTCTCCATCTCCCTCTGGTGCTTCCCCTCAACCACACTTTCTTTCTCCCGAGGCCTCCCGTCCCATGATCCTTTCCCTTCTCCAGCTCTGTATCACTTTCACCAATCACCTTCCCAGCTGTTAGCTTCTTCCCACCCCCTCTGGTCTTCTCCTATCATTTTGCATTCCCCCCTCCCCCCACTACTTTCAAATCTCTTACTATCTTTCCTTTCAGTTAGTCCTGACGAAGGGTCTCGGCCTGAAACGTTGACTGTGCTTCTCCCTATAGATGCTGCTTGGCCTGCTGTGTTCCACCAGCATTTTGTGTGTGTTGTTTGAATTTCCAGGATCTGCAGATTTCCTCATGTTTGCCCATTAACCAAACTCCTCATTCTATTGGGAAAGAGTCTTTAACCACCTTTATTTCCTTATTCAGCCACATCTCGTAATCAGAATTGGCATCAAACGCTTTTTGGCGAAGTACTGCACAGGATAGGTACTGAGTATAGATAACTTTATGTGGTCCCATCAAACATTCCCAGAACAGTGCAGAATATAACTTGCCATACTCTATAACGTGGTGTACAGAGTATTTGGATGCCCATCAATGTCTGTCTATCATTTATTTATTCAGCATACTGTGTGGAATAGGCCCCTCCGGCCTTTGAGCCACATTGCCCAGCAATTCCCCAGATTTAATCCTAGCCAAATTACAGGGCAATTTACAATTACCAATTAACCTGGCAACCAGTGCGTTTTTAGAAACCAGAGCAACTGGAGGAAACCCACGCAGTTAAGGGGGGAACATACATACTCTTTACAGGAATTGAATCTGGTTTGCTGATACTGTAAAGCGTAGTGGTTACAGTGCTCCAACAATATTCTTTAATTACATCCCAGAAGAGGGACCTTATTACACTATTTTTTCTTTCTGCTCTCTGCAGAGCTCTACTTTGATAAGCTTAAGTGAGATACCAGGACAGTAATCCTATACTTCCAGTGTATTTGTCAAAAGCATAAATCTGGAAATCGGGATTAGTGTATTTGGCTGACATAGCAGTGCAGTGCTGAGAGCTTTGGATACCAAGGAGTGCCCATTTGTTCAGATAAGGTTCTTTATAAACATTCAGTAAAGAGCAAGAAGTCTGACCAACATCTACTTGAAAGTACTCATCAGCTGGTAGCAGTTTAACATATTTTAACTTTAATTTTTTAATTATTCTGCACCATTTTGGGAGGACCTAGGGTCTAATTAACTCTATAAACCCATATTTTTGTTTTAAATTTACCAGTTTTCAGTCAGAGAGAATTATTCAAAGCTAGAACATGCCACATCACTGCATGGTGTCCTCCCACAATCCAAAGATGTGCCAGTTGGTAGGTTGATCGGTCATTGTAAATTGTCCTGTGATTAGACTAGGAATAAATTGGGGATTTGCTTGGCGGCACGGCTGGAAGAGGCTATTCTGTACTTTTATCTCAATAATAAATAAATAACTAATGTGATCACAGCTTTCACTAACGTGAATTTGGATGAGTGAAGCATCCTTCTCATCACCAAGATATCCTGAAAACTATGCCCAGAGCTACCAACCCCCTCTTGATTGAAGGAAAGCACATCTCACAATCTCTTAGAGTCTATGATTTTGTTTGTTATTTTTTTCGGCTTTGAATCTTTGACTTAAAATTATATTAGAGTTTAATGAATTCCAGGAGTGAGAGCATGAAATAGATTGTGTAGCCAGTGCAACCATTTGAATCACTCAACAGATTTCCAAACCACCTGAGCTCTCCATAAATATTCATGAAGATACAATGCTGTGATGTAGTTTGAGATATTTGCAACTGTTAGAAAGGTAGGTTTCCAGCTCCTATTATTATGTGGAACCAAAATCAATTTTTCTGGAAATATGCCGTAAAACCTTCATCTTTAAAATGTTTGAAGTTTAGGCCATTAGCTATTCTGGATCCCTGTATACTTAACCCTGTCATCTGCCACTGGTTACTCATTTTCCTACTCTGCATTTCCAGAATATTCCGAGTCACTACTCGTGTCAACATTTTACTGCTCATCAATCTGATGCCTCTGATTAGTTTGGTAATCCGATAGTTATTCAATCTCCAGTTCATTAGATAAGAAAAGGCCCTTCTGTGAAGCTCACAAAATGTGGTCTCAATGCTCTGGGGTTTGTTCAGTTTGACACTAATGAGATGCTGAATTGCTATTTAATCAGGGATATCTCTTCCACTTTGTCAATGGCTTAATGTATTTGAAGAATACTTGATTAATTCAGTTTATGGTTAAATTATCCCCAAATCAATTGGTAAAGCCCCAAAAATCAATTTGTATGGCGTGAAATGTCAGAAACATTATTTGGAAAAGGATGGTTAAAAATAGAAAATGCTATTTGATAAGCAGTACTTGAGGGTTCAGAATCAGCTGGAACCCTGCTGAAAAATAAAGAGTCCTTTTTATAGAATCAGTGAAGCAGGGTGGAAGGAGAAATGTACCTTAAAGGCTGACGGAGAGGAATCATAAGTAGAAATGGAAAACTGTAGGAAGTTCGCCTTCCTAATTGTTAGCTTCAGTGAAAGCAGTCCCTGTGTTTAAACTCTGTCCTTCTATGTGCTATTGTGATATCTGGCATTGCACTCTTCAGAGTATGGTGTTAATGGACTTGGCTGTAATGGAGCATCCAAACCAAGACTGTCTACTCAAACATTAACCCAATGAATGTATGGGCTGGGCAAAAATCTTGTCATTATATCTTGCTCTTGTAGTCTGTACTCTTGCTAATAAAATCTAAGTTACTTTTTTTAAATTCCATTTGCACTTTCAGGCTATTTTGCAAGCCTCAGTTTATTAATATTGGTCAATCCGTTGAAACACTCATCTTGAAGTTTAGCACAAAAGTCCCCAATAAAAATGGTTGATTAGGTGAAAGGGAAGTTGGATTTTGGTAACTGGACTTAGTTGGACAGATATTGAGACATGTGAAAGCTGCTTTTTCTTGGTCTAGGGTGGCTAGTGTAGCTTTACTGAATGCTGAATTTGATGATTGCACTGAAATGTTTTGATATCATGGTTCAGTAAGAACATGAAATGAAAAGAATGGGTTCTGCACAGTTTTCATGTGATCCTAATGAGATAATTAATTCACAATAGTCATCACTGCTCCCTTGTATTGAGAAGAGTTGTCTTTGTTGCTTTGTTCTTTGATCTGACAGAACATATTATTGCTGTTCCAAAGTATCTTTTCAAGCAAGGCTGCAATTTAGCGACAATTTGTCATGTATAATAGTAGACCAGCGATGGAAATTAGACAGAGCTCTCCCGTTTATCAATGAATTTGTTTACTTGACCTGTTACATATCAGAGGGCATATGGTGCTGTTTATACTTCTTCACTCTTTTTAGTCTGTTACTTACACTTGAAGAGAGGCGATCTGTTGTGCTGCTTCCCACCTCTCTTCCATGATGAAACCATTTCTTCAGCTCTGGTTATTTTGCTGTTTAGCTTTGGGTGTCATCAAGTACTCAGCACATGCGAATAGCAACGTGGATGTTCTTTGATAATGTATAAAAAATCTGGTTGTGAAAGGGGGAGAATGCCACCAGAGCCTGAGAAAGACCCAGAGTGCAAGTACCACATCTTTTACTAATGATTCTTAGTCTCTGTATGGCAAATTTATTGTCTTTTAAAAATTATGGATAGCGACGGATTTCTCCTCAGGCAAGCTCTGGAGGGACTTGGATCCCTCATCAACAGGCACAAAACGGTGCTCCCCGATACCTTCCCTATCATTGTGGGGGATTTCAACCAGGCAGAATTCTCTGAAAAACTACCACCTACATATCACCTGTAGACGCAGAGGAGCCAGCACACATGACCACTGTTATATCACAATCAGGGATGCTAATCATGCCATCCCACGCCTGCACTTTGGAAAGTCCGATCACCTGGCTGTACTTTTTCTCAGTGTACAGGCAGAGACTAAAGAGTGCAGTGCCCGTGATGAGGATCAAGGGGGTATGGTCAAGGGAGGTGGAGGAGTGCTTACAGGGCTGCTTTGAGCTGGTGGACTCAACCATATTCAGTGATTCATCTTCTAATCTGAATGAATATGCCACAGTTGTCACTGACTTAAACAAGATCTGTGTGGATGAGTGTGTGCCTTCAAGAACATACCGGATGAAAGCTGTTAATGAACCAAGAGATTCATAGTCTGCTGAGGGCTAGATCTGTGGTTTTCAACACCAGTGATCCAGAACTATATAAGAAATCCATGCACGACCTACAGAAGGCTACCTTAAGAGCTGAGAAACAATTTCAGTTGAGGCTAGAGACATGCACATTAGCTCTGGCAGGTTTTGCAGACCATTTATTTCCTACAAAGTGAAACCTAACATCATACAAGGAAGTTCTTCACCTCCAGATGAGCTCAGTGCCTTTTAACTGAGAATAAAACCCTATCTTTGTGCAAATCTTTGCAACATCTGGTGACCCTGTGATCTCTATCTTGGAGGCCAATATCGGAACATCTTTCAAGAGGGTAAACCCTCGCTAGGCGTCAGGCCTTGATGATGTACCTGGCTGGGCTCTAAAAACCTGTGCTAACCAAATGTTAACAGTGTTCGAGGACATGTTCAGTCGCTCATTGCTGCAGCTGGAGGTTCCCACCTGCTTCAAAAGGGGGACAGTCACACCAGTGCCCAAGAAGAGCAGAGTGAGCTGCCTCAATGACTATCACCCCAGCGGCCCTCTCATCTAGTATGTTTAAGTGTTTTGAGAGGCTAGTCATGGCTAGAATCAACTCCTCCCTAAGCAAGGACCTGGACCCGCCTGCAGCAATTTGCCTGCCGCCACAGTATGTCTACAGCGGATGCAATCTCGCTGGCTCTCCGCTGGCCTTGGGTAACTTGGACAGTAGGGATACCAATGTCAGGCTGCTGTTTATTGATTTCAGCTCAGCATTGAACGCAATCATACCCTCAGTTCTAGTCAAAATGATCCAAAATGTGGGCCCCTGTACTTCCCTCTGCAACTGGATCCTTGACTTCCTTACTGGGAGACCGACCACATTCTGTGCAGATAGGAACTAACATCTCCTTCTCGCTGACAATCAAAACTGGCACACCTTAAGGACGCAGGCTTAGCCCATTTCTCTTCTCTCTATGCTAACGACTGTGTGGCTAGGCACAGCTCAAGTGTTACCTGTACGTTTGCTGATGACAACTATTCTTGGCAGAATTTCAGATGGTGACGAGGAGGCATACAGGGGCGAGATAGATCAGTTGGTTGAGTGGTGTTGTAGCACCTAATGCAGTAAAACCAAGGAATTGTTTGTGGTCTTCAGGAAGGGAAAGTTGAAAGAACACACACCGGTTCCTCATCGAGGGATCTGCAGTGAAAAGAGTGAGCAGTTTCAAGTTCCTGGGTGTCAGCTTGTCTGAAGATCTATCTTGGGCCCAACATATTGATGCAATTACAAGGAAGGCACAACAGTGGCTATTAGGAATTTGAGGAGAATTGGTATGTCACCAAAGATACTTGCAGATTTCTACAGATACAGCATGAAGAGCATTCTAATTGGCCACATCGCTGTCTGGTCTGGTGGGGCCATTGCACAGGGTTGGAAAAAGCAGCAGTAAGTTGTAAACTCCTTCAAGGGCATGAGCCTCCCCAGCATTGAGGAGCGTTGAGGACACCTTCAAAAGGCGAGGTCTCAAAATGGCAGCATTCACCATTAAGAATTCCCATCACCTAGGACATACACTCGACATTTCAGGAATAGCTTCTTTCCTTCTGCCATCAGCTTTCTCAATGGACGATGAACCCATGAATACTTCTCAGTATTTTTTCCTCACTTTTTTCACTACTTATTTAATTTTCTTTTTTATACTGTATATACCTATTGTAATTTATAGTTTTTGTTACTATGTTTTGCAATGTTCTGCTGCTGCAAAACAACAAATTTTGTGATATATGCCAGTGATATTAAACCGCATTCAGATTCTTAGAAAGCAATTTGTAGTGTTTTTGGCATCTTCTGTTTATTTAAGAACAATTCTTTCTCGTTGATGTTTAACGTGATATTTTGGGTTTCAGTTTCTCGCTCTTTGCTCTACAAAGTAAATCCTGCTCGGTCTTCAAATATTCTAATTACACCCAGCACTTAAAGCTTTTTGGAAGAAGAGGGGTTCAGATTTCCCTACTATTAGTTCAATGGTTCCATTTAATTTCAGAGAATGTATACAACATGCAGCCTGAAATTCTTACTCTCTGCAGACATCCTCGAAACAGAAGAAAAATCCCAAAGGATAAATGATAGGAAAAATGCAAGAACCCCAAAGCCTCCTTCCCCTCTCCCATGAACAAGCAGCATCAACCCTCCCCCTCCCCACTTATTTAGCTTAAAGCATCAGCATTTTTTAATATACAGTATTTCTGTTTTTGCACGTTTTAAAATCTATTCAATATACGTAACTGATTTCCATGTTTATTATTTCTATTTTCATTATTTTTTCTCTGCTAGATTATTTATTGCACTGAGCTGCTGCTGCTTAAGTTAACAAATTTCACGTCACATGCTGGCGATAATAATTCTGATTCTGAGTTCCCACCACCCACCATGCACGCAAAAGCAAAGCCGCCACAGAGAGACCATGGTCTACAGTCCATCAAACACTAACTGTTCACTCCAACATTTATACATCCCACAGGCTGTCTCTCTCTCACTCTCTTGAGGCAGATATAGCTCCTTCCACAGCAATAGGGAGCCAACGGTCACTGTTTCGATGTTACAGTTGGTCTGGAGCATTGCATTTTTACTTTGAGTTCCCCGACTCGAGAATTGGCGAATTGGTTACCGAGTGCAGAGCCATCCGACATTCGCTCTCTCCGCTGTCTTCGATGTTCTAGGTCCTGCTATGCTTCAGTATCCGGCACTGATGGGAATTTGTGTCCCTCGACTTCAGGATAAACCTGGACATGCTGCAATCCTGAAGAAGAAATCCTATAAAACCTTATTTTAATTTCAGTCAAGAATAGGTTACTGCCTATTTGAATTTGCGTTATTTTTTTCAGCTCTGTTAAATTTGTTCATACTAGTGACTAGTACTGCAACTAGCTAAGAAATGTTTTCTAATACTTGATATTTTATTAAGAAGAACAGAATACAAAGTGGGTAACTTGTGCTTCACTTGCACAAAACTGTCATCAGACTTGTGTATGGCTCTTGTACTAAGGCCATATTATCTTTCTTTTCTATGATAACGCATGATGGCAAGAGTGGAAACAGGTCCTCAAGTTTAACTTCTTGAGAGTAGGAAACTGTACAATGATCTTAATGAAAAGTTTTACATCACAGAAAAATGAATAGTGATATTTAGTGTTACATGAGCAATGAAATTTCATTGTTGACCTGCACTAAAGGTTCCAGCAGCCAAGATGTTTTCTGCCCTACTTGTACCTGTTAATGTCCTTGAACAATTTCTGACTTTTCAGAATTGGTTGGAATGTTAAAAGTCCTGTGTTGGCTGCAATAGGAATTGGCTAGGTGTCATTGAGAAACAAAATCTCACCAGTTCAGGCTCTGTGAAAAGAAATGGAAGAGGTTTCAAATTGGTTTAATCAGATCAAAACAACAATGTTCCATAAAAATACAGACAAAGAAATATTAGAATAGAAACTACCTCTTCTGAAGTGATAATAGTATCTGATAAAAAATACTGCTCAGTGTAAGTGGGACTCCAAGTCTTGAGTAAAGAGAGCCTTTCCAAAATACATGCCCCTATCTCACCCCATCCATCATTTTATTTTTCTTCTCCTGTTGTTCTCTGCCTTCTGTTTTCACTTGCTCCCTTTCCATCCCTCTTGCTTTTCATTAATTATTCTCCGTGCATTGATCTGGGCAAATGGACCATGAGATGGGAATATGGAATATTGCACAGCTGGGCTGAAAAACACTGTACAGAACAAAGCCAAACAGGTGTTGAAAGCACATTAATGCTTTTATAAGAGAAGCTAAACTACTGATATTAGTCCTCAATGCAGAGCTTTATCACTGAGGATGGGATTGTATTAAGATGAAACAAGTGAAAACAGTGTGGCTTTGAAATTGCATTTGGTAGAAAGGAACTTTTGTCACAAATTCCCAAACTCAGATCCAACATGACAGGGATATCAGCGATGCCATAGTTGCAACTAGTTTCAAAAAAATGAGACACATCTGATTACAATAATTTTAGATGGGCTTTCCTCACACTTGTCACAGAGCAAGTGATTGCCAGCTTCCTGCCAATACCTACATCTGCTCCTTGAATCACAACATCTGGGAACACAGAGAACATGATATGTAAAGCACATCAAATGCAACAGGAATACATGGAATTTTGTCCACGGTTACACATGGCCTTTTTTAATCTCACAAAAGCCTTTGACCCCAACAATGGAGGGCATCTGTCTTCAACTGACTGGCTGCTTGAAGAAATTCATCTCCATTTTGTGTCTGCTTCATGATGGCATGAATTCCTAATCTTAATTAACAGATCCAGTGCAGACTGGTGTCAAGCAGGGATGCCTAATCATTCAAACACTTACCTTAGACTCACACACACAAAATGCTGGATGAACTCAGCAGGTCAAGCAACATCTGTGGAAATGAATGAACAGTCGACGTTTTGGCCCGAGACCCTTCCTCAGAACGGAGAAGCCAGAATAAGAAGGTGGAGGGGAGGGGCAAGGTTAGGGTTAGTAAGTTGTGAACGTGCTAAGTTGCTGCCAGAAATGAAAATTGCAAGTTACCCCCCAACACATACTCGAACTGTGTTAGTCGTTCATGCAGACGATGTATATGTAAAATATAAAGCTAATCTAATCTAGAAAGAAGTTCCTTTAGAACAGAAATGAGGAGGTTTTTTTATATATATATATACATATATATAGCCATAGAGCGGTGAATTTGTAGAATTCATTACCTCGTGTCTGTAGAGGCTAAGTTATTGGGGACATTTAAAGTGGAGGTTGATAGGTTCGTAATTAGTAATTGCATTAAAGATTATGGAGAGAAGACGGGAGAATGGGGTTGAGAAGGAAGATAAATCAGCCATGTTCAAGTGGGCAGAACAAACTTGATGGACTGAAGGAGCTAATTCTGCTCCTATATTGTATGGTCTTGTGAGAAATCTTGGCCCATGACTATTCTATGTGGAGAAGGAAACTTTGGGTTGGCATTTTTAAGAGATAGAGTGCCCAACAAGCCCATGCCAGCCAATTATAACCATGTGCCCGATTAACCTATTAACTCATACATCTTTGGAATGTGGGAAGAAACCGGAGAACTTAGAGGAAACCCATGCAGTCACAGGGAGAATTTATTTATTTATTTAGAGATATAGCATGGAGCAGGGCCTTCCAACCCAACAAGCTGCAGTGCCCAGTAACCCACCTGGTTAACCCTCGTCTATTCACAGGAGCATTTATAATGACCAATTAACCTACTAACTGGTATGTTGTTGGACTGTGGGAGGAAACTGGAGCACCCAGTGGAAATCCATGCGATCAGGTGGAGAATGTACAAAATCATGCCGGACAGTGCCAGAATTGAACACCAAACTTGGACACTCTGAGCTATAATATCAAGCTAACTGCTACTCAACTGTCACACACACTGTCCTGACGAAGAGTCTCGGCCCAAAATGTCGACAGTGTTTCTCCCTATAGATGCTGCCTGGCCTGCTGTGTTCCACCAGCATTTTGTGTGTGTTGCTTGAATTTCCAGCATCTGCAGATTTCCTCGTGTTTGCTACTCAACTGTGGCGCTCCCAAATGTACAAACTCCTTGCAGCCATTTGTGGAATTGAACCCAGGTTGTTGGTGTTGTAATAGAACTCCGCTAACTGCAACAGTACAGTGCCACCCCGTGAACGACTTTGACATTCATTAGAAGCACTCAGAGGCGTAGCATGGAAGGAGTGCTTCTGGTGAATACTTAAGGTCCTTATGTACCACCAACATACCAGCCTCTCCAACTTGAGCAACTTTCTAATTGACTTCATCAGCTGCCTCTAAACCCACATAACTGGAGTGGAAACCGATCGTCCTCAATCTCGAGGGGATTGCCTGACAAAAGATGTTCTGTTATCAATGTGTTTTTAAAAACCTCCATAAAAGAATCTGTTTCTTTGATAATTGAGTGAAAAGTACGGAGGACTCCTAACTTCTGTACTTTATTGTCGTTCTGATAAATTCTCCTTCCTCTAAGCTCACTCCCTCCATATATAAACCAATATATGTTTTATTGGTTATGTTTCTGATGCTAATGTATGTCCCATAAAAATCTCGAGGTAAATAACAAGCTTTTTTTAAAAAAAAGAACTGCAGTCATCCTTCAGAAAAAAGAGTGGAATTCTCTACATATAAAAGAGCCACTGTTCCAGTCCTTCCCTCCGTGGTTTCCCCTTATTTTGTTCTGGTTGAATCACTATACCATATGTTCCCCCTCCCCCATCACCGAAGGCAGGAAGGGTTCATTGATTCATTCCAGATGTTTGCACTCCCTCCCATTTGTTAGACTCCAGGGTTACAGCATCTGTGGTATTTGTACAGCGAAAGAGAAAAATTCACTGACAAGAGCTTCTGGCCCACGATGCGCGCATGCACTCACAAGTGCAGAGAAGGTTTCTTAAACGCATGCATTCAGGAATCCATTGGAATTTTAATGAAAAGCAGATGCGATTAGCAGCCAGGAACTGCAATCGAAGTACAGAGACTCCCAATTCTCAGCTGTTCAGAAAAATCAAGCCGGGGTGGAATTAAGAATTCCAGCTCACCCCTGGGAATTGCAGACAAGCTAAAGAGAGGGTATGTTCAAGTTGTCTTAAATTTAACTCCTCAGCACCGATATCCAAGCTCTACGGTACTGTGCAGAAGTTTTAGCACATGTTAAAAAAAAGTTCTGTAATGCAAAGATGCTTTCAAAAATAATAAAATTTTCTAAATATCAAAAAATCACTATAAAGAGCAGTAAACAGTAAAATAAAACTAAATTAAATTAATATTTGGCATGATCACCCTTTACCTATAAAACTGCATCAATTCTCTTAGGTACACTGATGTCCAGTTTTATAAGAAAATTGGCTGGTAGGTTTATTCAAGCATCTTGGAGAACTTGCCACAGATCTTCTGCAGACTTCGGCTATCTCATTTGCTTCTCTCCAGGTAATCCCTGGACAGCCTAGATGATGTTGAGATCAGAGCTCTGTGGGGGCCATACCATCTGTTGCAGAACTCTTTGTTCCTCATTTCACTGAAGGGAGTTCTTTATGACCGTGGCCATGTGTTTAGGGTCATTGTCCTGCTGCAGAATGAAGTTGGGACCAATCAGATGCCTTCCTGATGGTATTGTATGATGGATGAGAATCTGCTTGCACTTCTCAGCATTGAGGTTTCCATTATTTCAGACCAGATCACCAACTCCATTTGCAGAAATGCAGCCCCAAACCTGCAGGGAAACTCCACTGTGGTTCACTGTTGGTGGCAGACAGTCTTCCATGTAGCAATCTCCAGCTCTTCTGTAGACTGCCTCCTGTTTGAGCCAAAAAATTCACATTTTGACTCACCGGTCCAGAGCACCAGCTGCCATTGTTCAGCGTCCTGTCCTTGTGTTTTTGTGCATAGGTGAGTCTCTTGGCTTTGCTTTCGCTCCAGAGGAATGACCTTTTTAGCAGCTGCTCTTCCACGAAGATAATTTCTGACAAGACTTTTCCAGACTGCAGAGGTACTTGGGTTCCAGTGGTTTATATGAGCTCAGAGCTAATAGCAGTGCTGGACTTCCATTTAGAACGAATGTCAGTTTGATGTATCTCTCATCTGCTGCACTCAGTTTCTATGGCCAACCACTGTGTTTCTGGTCCTCAACCCTACCTTGTTCTTTGTGCTTCTTCAGAAGAGCTTGGCCAACACATCTTCAAACTCCTGTCTGGAACAAAATTTCTGCTTGGGGGAGACCTTGCTGATGCAGGATGACCACCTAGTGTCTTTTGCTATGCTCGGTCTTGCCCTTATCTGTTGCCACCTCTCACCTGCCTGCCCCTGCCTCACCTCTCCCTCTAGCTTTTTTATACTGGCTGGCTCCCTCCTCTATTCTCATCAATTAGATTTGCTTTATCCTTCAGCTTTAACATCCCCTCACTCTGCCAGTCTGCACTGATTTCCTCCCACTACTCTCCATTCATTTCTGACCTTCCTGCATCCATCCATTCAAGCTGGTAATCTCTTCACATTCTTTATATCCACTTATTTGTCCTTTCCTCACTGATTATATTTTTCTTTCCTAATCCAGGTCTTTGGCTCACAGCTATCATAATTCAAAATTTCAAAGTACATTTATTATCAAATGAAGTATAAATTGTACAACCTTGATTTGTTTTGCTTATAAGCAAGAAACCTGAAAGTTCCAATTTAAAATAAAATAAAGCTGAACATCTGTTGCAGAGGAACGGGGGGGGGGGGGGGGGGATCCCACAAATAATGCAAGCAATAGTAGCAAAAAGACTGAAGCAAAAAGACTCCTTGGATCCGAAACCTGGAGCAGCCTGGAATAGGCCCAAAGCCTTGGTCTCAATTCATCATATTAGGGTGCATGGAGCATAGCAGACTCTTGCAGCCAAGAGTGAACATCACAGGAGGGCGAGTGATATCTTTTCAGTTTATCTGGGCCAGCGTTTAATTTGTCCAATAAACGTATTGTACCTCTCACTAGGACCTGGGCACCGCTGCAGTGAAAGGCTCTGGGCCTAAAACACACTGCCTAATAACTCGCTCTGGGCCTAGATTTCACTGGCCAGCCCGAAGCTGCTCAAGATTTCTCCAAATCGTCTCATCGCCCAGAGCAATCCAACCTTGCATCTGGGACAGTCGTACGGGCATTGAAACTCCACTGCCTTGACTTCTCTCCAAATGACATGTCCCATATGCGTTGATGCTGCAACGTACCAGCAAGCTCATCCCTCGAATTCGCTTTGCCTTTGCTTGCCTCTTCATTGTTTGCAGTGATAATTTACCACAATTTACTTCAAAAAAAGGTGTTATTAGTAATGTTTCTGGTTGAATTTCTTGCCTCTTGAACGACCAGTAAACTGTCGCACGAATTCTGACATGCCATCTTAAACCAGAAGTTGCAGTATTGCAATGAAGGACTGGGCAGCAAACTTTTGAACTTACAGGCATGCAATGCACAGTTGTTTGTGGCAGAAGCTGTGGGTCTTGGGTACCAGCCAATGAATCAAATAGTAGTTGGCACCTTATTGCCATGCCCATCATACACAAGCCCATTAGGGTACACTCGAAGTTCTAGACCACAAGACCACAATACTCCTGGTATCTTAGGTTATAAATGTGTATACTTGCATTTGATGTCTGCAATCCAATACTTAAGTAGAAGAAGGAAGAAAACAATAGATAGTTCCTCCAGCATTTTGTATGTGTTACAATAGTTAGTTAGCCTGACATCAAGGCAAGAGAAATAGTAGAATCTATAATCATGAAAATTGTGACAGGACACTTGGAAACTGGTAATGTTTACAGAATCAGTCTGGAATTTGGAAAGGAAGATTAGTTTAGTTGGGCTGGGGGACCTTTTTACATGTTGTAATGATTCTAATTCTATGACAAATCTGTTAGAATTTTTTTGGGTTGTAACTAGCAGAAAAAGTCAAGGCCAACTGGATGTGCAGTACTTTGGATTTTTAGAAGGCCTTTGATACTTAATGTTAGAGATTAATAAACAAAACTTGACCACGTTTGATAGGGGTTAACACTCTGTTGTGGTTTGAGGACTGGCTAACAGACAGAAAGCAGAGATGGAATAAGCTAGTCACTGCTGGTTGCCCACGTTCTGACCATTGAGGCATTTCAGAGATTCTTAGTGGATCCCCGGTAGTTTGTAATCTTTATCAAAGATTTGGATGAGATATTTGGGTGTATAATGACCAAACCTGCTACTCACACAAAATGAGGCAGTATTGTAGGCTGTGAAATTGATTGCAGAGGGATTTCAAGAGAAATTGGCAGATGGAATTTCTTGTGAAAAATTGTGAAGCTATCGATATTGACAGAAAAAGAATAGAAAGAGACCACTTAATCAATTGGGCTAATGTTTATAACAGTAAGGCATTAATTTTTTTTCTGAAATAAAGCATAAAGTTCAAAGAATACTCAGCAGGTGAGGCAACACCTGTGGAAAGAGAAACTGAACTGATGTTTTGTATGAATGGCCCTTCAGAACTAATAGAGCAATTACAGGAGCATGATTTGTGTTGCAGATAGGTATGGGGGGGTGGGGTGGGGTAGAAAGAATAAAGGATTGTGTGTGATAGATTGGAGATCAAGGTTTTCTTTGTGATGTAATTGTGTTTGATGCCACCCAAGCGAGAGAGCTGATGGAGTATAAGTGAATGCGGGCAGTAGAGAAAGAAAATTAATTTGCTGGAACTAAAATGCAGAACACAGTGACTGTTGGAAATATGCAGCAGATCAGATAGCATCTGTAAAGTGGTAAGATTGGGTAAATGCTGCAGCGAGCTCCAATCTCAAGAAAAGCTAACTATCTAAAGTAGTTAAACGGTATTGAGTACTAGGAGAGCTTTGTTGGAGTAATGTTCAAGAAAGAACAAATTTATTATCGTCAAATTGATTGTCACCATGTACAATCCTTCGGGCATTCACAGTAAATGCAAATAAACACAATAGAACCAAGGAAAAGCCACACACAACAAAGATGATCAACAACCAATGTGCAAAAGACAACAGACTGTGAGAGTGCAAAATAATATATAGATAAGCAATAAATATCAAGAACATGAGTTGAAGAGTCCTTGAAAGTGAGTCCAAAGGTTGTGGAATTAGTTCAGTGTTGAGGTGAGTGGAGTTGAGTTTAAGAGCCTGATGTTTGAGGGGTAATAACTGTTTCTAAGCCTGGTGGTATGAGCCTTGAGGCTCCTGTATCTCCTTCCTGTTGCTAGAAGAGAGCATGGTGGGTTTCCTTGATGATAGATGCTACTTTTCTGTGACAGCACTCCTTGTAGATGTGCTCAAAGGTGGGGAGTTCTTTATCTGTGATGGACTGGGCTGTATCCACTTCTTTTTGTAGGCTTTTCCATTCAAGAGCATTGGTGTTTCTGCACCAGACCATCGTACACGCAGTCAGTATACACTCCTCCATGCATCTATGGAAGTTTCCCAAAGTTTTAGATAACATGTTGAATCTTCGCAAGCTTCTAAGAATGTAGAGGTACTATTGTGTCTTCTTTGTAACAACGTTATGTTTTGGACCCAGGACAGATCCTCTGAAATGATAACACCAAGGATTTTGAAGTTGCTCACCCTCTCTGCCTCTTATCCCCTGATGAGGACTGGTTCATGGACTTCTGGTTTCCTACTCCTGTAGTCAATAATCATTTCTTTGGTTTTGTTGACGTTGAGTGAGAGGTTACTGTTGTGACACCATTCAACCAGATTTACAATCTCCCTTTGATTCGGCTAATGACAACGGTGTCATCAGCCAACTTAAGTATAGTGTTGAAGCTATGCTTGACCTCACAGTCATAAGTATGGAGTGAGTAGAGCAGGGAGCTAAGCACACAGACTTGTGATACATCTATACTGATGTGATTGTGGAGGAGATGTCATCAATCTGATCTGCCTGGGGTCTGCAAGTGAGGAAATTGAAGATCTAGTTTCAGAAGGAGGTATTAAGGCCAAGGTCTTTGAGTTTACTAATTAGTTTTGAATGGACCATAGTATTAAATGCTGACCTGTATTCAATGAAAGACATCCTGATATATGCATCTTCACTGTCTAGATGTTCCAGGGTTGAGTGCAGAGCCAGTGAAATGGCATCTGCTGTTGGACAGCTGTGACGGTAGGCAAGTTGCTCCTCAGATAGGAGTTTGTTTCCTTGCTATCCTCTCAAAGCAGTTCATCACAGTTAATGTAAGTGCTGCTGGAAGATGGTGATTGAGCCAGGCTACCATGTTTTTCTTGGGCATTGGTGTAATTGAAACCTCCTTGAAGCAAGTGGGCACCTCAGAGTGGCGAAGTGAGGGTAAAGATGTCAGTGAACACTTCAGCCAATAGATTAGCAGATTATTAGAATGTGGCAGGCTAAATGCAGAAACTTCAGATTGAGAGCAGATAGAGACACCAAAGGCATTATCTCAAATGAAGCCGCTCAATAGTCTAACATTTCCTGCATTGCTGAGGCACTTCAAAAGTTCAAACAGTTTGTACTTCAGAGACTGGAATATGCTTTGGGAATGACCTAAAAAGAATGTGAGAGAGTTATATAAATGGAAGGCTTCCTATTCTAACTTATGAACCTTCTCCCTGAAGAATTAGACTGCCTTTTTTTTTTGCTTCTCACCACCTTATTTTAACTGCTGACATCATTGTACGTTGTTCAAAACATGTCATTGGGTTCGCTAAGGACTTCAATTATAGCCATCCTCAGCTCTTCCTGCAGTTCAGTTGTTCGTGTTGTATTAGGCTAAACTTGTATTCTTTATGTTGTTTAAATCCTCCAGACAATTTTCTAAAATGGTCACATGCGGCATTCATTCCTAGGCTGTTCTTTATGTGTGATTATTGTGCAGGAGTGTTGTTTTTATTTGTCTATCATCAAAATGGTAACTTTCAAAGCCTTAGCTTTAAGTCATTTCTCAAATTACTCTGAAGACCCAAGTTCTAAATATCCAGTTTTGGATCTAATCTGCCAGCTTTTCGTGAATCCTCTGCACTATAACCTTTTAGACCAATCTGCCATGTGGAACCTAATCAAAGGCTTAGCGATATAAGAGATTACAGATGCTGGGTTCCTTCCTCAGATGCTGCTCAATCTGCCGAGTTTCTCCAGTAGATGGTTTGTTGTTTTAGTCAAAGACCTTATTGAAGTGTATGTGTACTGCATGAACCATACTGCTGTCATCAGTATGTTTTGTGACTACTTCAAGTAATTAAATGAAATTTAATTTAATGGTAGCCTGGCTCAATCACCATCTTCCTACAGCAGTTACATCAACTGTGATGAACTGCTTTGAGAAGATAGTTAGGAAACAAACTCCTATCTGAGGAGCAACTTGGATCTGCTCCAATTTGCCTACCGTCACAGCAGATGCCATTTCACTGGCTCTGCACTCAACCCTGGAACACCACACCAGATATGATGTGGTGGCCATTACAGAGACTTGGATGGCTCAGGGACAGGAATGGTTACTTCAAGTGCGGAGTTTTAGATGTTTCAGAAAGGACAGGGAGGGAGGCAAAAGAGGTGAGGGTGTGGCACTGATGATCAGAGATAGTGTCACAGCTGCAGAAAAAGTGGACGCCATAGAGGAATTGTCTATGGAGTCTCTATGGATGGAGGTTAGGAGCAGGGAGGGGTCATTAACTTTACTGAATGTTTTTTATGGGCCGCCCAATAGTAACAGGGATATCGAGGAGCAGATAGGGAAACAGCTCCTGGAAAGATGTAATAATAACAGAGTTGTCGTGATGGGAAATTTTAATTTCCTAAATATCAATTTGCATCTCCCTAGAGCAAGGGGTTTAGATGGGGTGGAGTTTGTTAGGTGTGTTCAGGAAGGTTTCTTGACACAATATGTAGAAAAGTCTACAAGACGAGAGATTTGGTATTGGGAAATGAACCTGGTCAGGTGTCAGATCTCTCAGTAGGAGAGCATTTTGGAGATAGTGATCATAATTCTGTCTCCTTTACAATAGCATTGGAGAGAAATAGGAACAGACAAGTTAGAAAAGTGTTTAATTGGAGTAAGGGGAATTATGAGGCTATCAGGCAGGAAACTTAAATTGGAAACCGATGTTCTCAGGGAAAAGTATAGAGGAAATGTGGCAAATGTTCAGGGGATATTTGTGTGGAGTTCTGTATAGGGACGTTCCAATGAGACAGGGAAGTTATGGTAGGGTACAGGAACTGTGGTGTACAAAGGCTGTAATAAATCTAGTCAAGAAGAAAAGAAAAGCTTACAAAAGATTCAGAGAGCTGGGTAATGTTAGAGATCTAGAAGATTATAAGGCTAATAGGAAGGAGCTTAAGAAGGAAATTAGGGGAGCTAGAAGGGGCCTTGGCAGGTAGGATTAAGGAAAACCCCAAGGCATTCTACAAGTTATGTGAAGAACAAGAGGATAAGACGTGAAAGAATAGGACCTATCAAGTGTGACAGTCGGAAAGTGTGTATAGAACTGGAGGAAATAGCAGAGGTACTTAATGAATACTTTACCAGTATTCACTGGGGAAAAGGATCTTGGTGATTGTAGTGATGACTTTCAGCAGACTGAAAAGCTTGAGCATGTAGATATTAAGAAAGAGGATGTGCTGGAGCTTTTGGAAAGCATCAAGTTGGGTAAGTCGCCGGGACCGGATGAGATGCACCCCAGGCTACTGTGGGAGGCGAGGGAGGAGATTGCTGAGCCTGTGGCAATGATCTTTGCATCATCAATGGGGGCGGGAGAGGTTCCGGAGGATTGGTGGGTTGCGAATACTGTTCCTTTATTCAAGAAAGGGACTAGAGATAGCTCAGGAAATTATAGACCAGTGAGTCTTACTTCAGTGGTTGGTAAGTTGATGGAGAAGATCCTGAGAGGCAGGCTTTATGAACATTTGGAGAGGTATAATATGATTAGGAGCAGTCAGCATGGCTTTGTCAAGGGCAGGTCGTGGCTTACAAGCTTGATTGAATTTCTTGAGGATGTGACTAAACATATTGATGAAGGAAGAGCAGTAGATGTAGTGTATATGGATTTCAGCAAGGCATTTGATAAGATACCCCATGCAAGGCTTATTGAAAAAGTAAAGAGGCATGGGATCCAAGGGGACATTGCTTTGGGGATCCAGAACTGGCTTGCCCACAGAAGGCAAAGTGTGGTTGTAAATGGGTCATATACTGCATGGAGGTCGGTCACCAGTGGAGTGTCTCAGGGATCTGTTCTGGGACCCTTACTCTTCGTGATTTTTATAAATGACCTGGATGAGGAAGTGGAGGGATGGGTTAGTAAGTTCGCTGATGACACAAAGGTAGGAGGTTTTGTGGATAGTGTGGAGGGCTGTCAAAGGTTATGGCAGGACATTGATAGGATGCAAAACTGGGCTGAGAAGTGGCAGATGGTGTTCAACCAACATAAGTGTGAATTGGTTCATTTTGGTAGGTCAAATATGATGGCAGAATATAGTATTAATGGTAAGACTCTTGGCAGTGTGGAGGATCCAGAGGGATCTTACGTTTGAGTCCTTAGGATGCAGACCTGTACAGGTCGACTCTGTGGTTAAGAAATCGTACAGTTTATTGGCCTTCATCAAATTGAATTTAGGAGCCGAGAGGTAATATTGCAACTATATAAGACCCGGGTCAGACCCCACTTGGAAAACTGTGCTCAATTCTGGTCACCTCAGTACAGGAAGGATGTAGAAGTCAGAAAGGGTGCAGAGGAGATTTACAAGGATGTTGCCTGGATTGGGCAGCATGCCTTATGAGAATAGGTTGAGTGAACTCGTCTTTTTCTCTTTGGAGCGACGGTGGATGAGAGGTGACCTGATAGAGGTGTATGAGATGATGAGAGGCATTGATCGTGTCGATAGTCAGAGGCTTTTTCCCAGGGCTGAAATGGTTGCCACAAGAGGGCACAGGTTTAAGGTGCTGGGGAGTAGGTACAGAGGAGATGTCAGGGGTAAGTTTTTTATTCAGAGAGTGTGGAATGGGCTGCCGGCAATAGTGGTGGAGGTGGATATGATAGGGTCTATTAAGAGACTTTTCGATAGGTACATGAAGCTTAGTAAAATAGAGGGCTATAGATAAGCCTAGTAATTTCTAAGGTTAAGGACATGTCCGGCACAACATTGTGGGCCGAAGGGCCTGTATTGTGCTGTAGGTTTTCTATGTTTCTATGTAAGTATTGTTGCGCACAGATACAGAAGGATTCTTATTTGCGGTTTCCATAATAATTTTGTTTTACCAGTTAGAGTTGTTGGCCATGAGCTGAACCCCTGAACCTGGAGGACCGGTGGACCACTCTTAGTCTGGCCTCCACCCTTTGACTTATGTGGAATGTGTGACTTTACCAAGCGCCAATACATGAAGTCCTGACTCACGCCAACGTGGGTCATTGAGACACGCATGCCTCCAAACCCCATGACAAGGTTGTGATCCACTTCAGGGCGTCCATCTATATTACACCCATTTCCCTGACTTGGTTGTCAGTCATAGACAGCACAGGTCTACATAAGCTAATCCAAGTAGATTCAAGTACATTTATTATCAAAGAATGTATATATCATACAAACTTGAATTTTGCTTGCTCAGAGGGAGCCACAAAGCAAGAAACCTGAAAGAACCCAATTTTTTAAAAAAAGAGTAAAAATAAAAGGCCAATACTCGATGCACAAGAGAAAAAGAAAGTCATGCGAACAATTGAAGCAAACAACAACATTCCGAACCAAAATTGAGTCCTCAGATCCGGACCCTGGAGCAGCCCGGAGTAGGCCCAAAGCCTTACTTATCAATTCATCATGTTAGTGGGCACTGAGCCTCTGTGCCATAGAGAGAAGAGTGAGGAATACCTTTTAATTGTGATGAGGATTTCTGCTGCTACCATTCATTCAGGCTGTCGCCATTTATCATTGCACAGTGTAAATCCTGGTATCCCTTCCCTCCAACATTGTGGGATTCTTTCACTGTAGGACTGTAGTTGTGCAGTACAAGCTGATGGCATTCTTGAGTGCGATTTGGGATGGGAAGTGAACGACGGTATTGCCCGTGATACAAAATCCCAAAGTGTAAATGAGTACTCAAAACACTCAGATCGGTGCCAAATGATGCCATTTACCACTTGAGAGATCTGCATTTAAGCAAAATAAAATTACATAGGGGATGTTTGTGCTTGGTAAATATGCAGATATGTGTCTTTGCCTCATTTAACCCATTGCAAATATAAACATGATATTTTGAGTAGCTGTGGAAATTGAATTCTTTCTTTCATCATCTAGTAAGTTCCAAGTAGTTTCCCATTCTAGGGTCGATTGTAAGCTCTACTGTTCCCAGTCTGAACTTTCCACTCACTCCATTCTTAGTCCAGTTCAAATGTGGTTTCTTCTCCTTCACGAAGGGTGGCTTGCAAATCCTGCTACAATATAGCAAATTCATCATGCTTATTTATCACCCGATTTGCCTGCCTTCTAAAGTTGAATTTGCTTTTTAAACTATGAAGCAGTGTGGAATATGAGCGTTTAATTTACTTCTTTAAGCCTGCTGTCAGACTTGTGCTCAATTGCATCGTTGTTCTCTGAACACAGTGGGGTTCTAGATGGGCATTATCTTCTGAGGACCCTATTTGCGTGAAAGGTAACCTGTGCACAGATCAGCCAAAGGTTCATTTTAATGAATCTTTATAATGTATCCATTGCTTTGTTAGTACAGTACAGTACAGATAGTATTATCCAGACAGGCAGATTGTACCTAGCTCCAGCATTCCCACCCCTAATGTGTGATAGATGAACCCTCATTCCTTGGCTAACTGCGTTGACAAAGCTTTTCTCTAGTATTACTTGGCAAAAGGTGTCATGTGCTTTTGTTTATTTAGATTTGATGCAGGCCTCAGCTGTTTAGGAAAAATTATGATTTAGACTTGGCAGGATGTCGACCCTTTTAATTACTTCTGGCTTTGGACATTGCAGGCTTTGTGGAAAAACATAATCTGTGTAAGAAGTATCTATCCAATGACTGGCTCAATTTCAAATGATAATTCTGCAAGGTTAACATCCAAACTGAGTATACATTAGTGTAAGTCTTGTTGTAAATATGGATTATGATTAAGTAATCATGATTACTTTCGTAGATAGTACTTCATATGCATTCATTTTTTTTCAGAATGTGGACATCACTGGCAAAGCTAGCATTTATTTCCTAGAACTTCTGAACTGCAGTATTCACATCTTGCTCTGCCTGTTCTTGATAGAGAAGGTGGTGAGCTACTGTGGTGCTCATGAGGATAATGCAACAAAGCTGTAGTTCAGGGATTTCTATCCGTTAGACAGGCAACAGTAAAGGAAGAGCAACATATTCCAAGTTGGGATGGCGGGCAGTCTTGAGAGTCCGTGGAGGAAAGTTGGTAACCTTTGCATTCACCTGCTTCCTTGTGGTAGAGGTCATATCTAATGAGATGCTGTCAGTGTAGCCAAAGCAGGATAGAGGGTACATACTGCTGCTGTGCTATAGCAGTGAAAGACAGTAATTTTAGGGTGATTGACAGTGTGCCAGTCAAATGGACTACTGTATCAAAAGACCAAAATACAAGAGCAGAATTAGGCCATTCAGCCAATCTTCTATCTCTGCTAGTATCTGCTCTACTATTCCATCATGGCTGATTTATTATCTCCTTCCTTCTCCCTGTAAGCTTTGAGACCCTGACTAATCAAGAACCTATCACCCTCTGCTTTAAATATACTCAATGACTTGACCTCCACAGCTGCCTGTGGCAATGAATTCCACAAATTCACCTGCGTCTGCCTGAAGGAATTCCTCCTAATCTCTGTTCTAAATGGACGTCCCTCTGGTCTGAGGTTGTGCCCTCTGGTTTCAGACTCCCCCACTCTCGGAAACATCTGCCCTACTTCCACTCTATTCAGACCTTTCAATATTCAATAGGTTTTAATGAGATCTCCCCTCATTCTTCTAAACTCACTGAGTCAAGTCCGGAGTCATCAAATTCTCCTCGTTGCCATTCATTCCCAGAATCATTCTCATGAACCTCCTCTGGAACCTCTAAATACCAGTACACCTTTTGAATAAGGGGCCCAAAACTGCTCACAGTACTCCAAACTGACCAGTGCCTTCTAAAGCCTCAGCATTACATCCTTAGCTCTTATATTTTAGTCCTCTCAGAATGAATGCTGACATTGCATTTGCCTTCCTCATCACCAACTCAACCTGCAAGTTAACGTGAAAGGAATCCTGCATAAGGACTTCCAACTCCCCTTGCACCTCTGATTTTTGACTTTTCTCCCATTTAGTGAACAGCCCATGCCTTTATTCCTTCTACCAAAGTGCATCGACATACACTTCCCTACACGTCCTTCTGCAGCCTCCCTCCCTGCTTCCGCAAACCTACCTGCTTCTCCATCTACCTCTGTATTGTCTGCAAATGTGGCCTCAAAGCCATCAACTCTGTCCTAAACAAGCAGTCCCAACATGGACCCCTCTGGCACAAGCACTTGTCATCAGCAGCCAAGCAGAAAGGGTCACCTTTGTTCCCACCCTTTGCCTCCTGCCAGTCAGCCAATCTTCTATCCATGCTAGTTATCTTTCCTATAAAACCATGGGCCTTTATCTTGTTAAGTAGCCTCATATATGGCACCTTGTCAAACTCTTTCTGAAAACCCTAATAAACAACACATATGACAGACTGTCCTTTGTCTATCCTGCCTGTTATTTTTTTTTCAAAGAATTGTGACAGATCTGTCTGGCAAGATTTTCCCCCCAAAGGAAACCATGCTGACTTGGGCCTACTTTGTCATGTGCTTCCAAGTACCCCAAAACCTAATCCTTAGTAATAGACTCCAACATCTTCCCAACCATTGAAGTCAGGCTAAATGGCCTATAATTCTGTTTTTCTTCATCCATCCGTTCTTAGAGTGGAGTGATAGTTGCGATTTTCCAGTCTTCCAGACTATTGCAGAAGCCAATGATTCTTGAAAGATCATTACTAATGCATCCACAATCTCTTCAGTTACCTCCTTCAGAATATAGCCCATTTGGTCCAGGTGATTTAGCCACCTTCAGACCTTTCATCTTCCCAAGCACCTTCCCTTTAGTAAAAACATTGTTGATGGCATTAAGGTTTATCAGTGTTATTGAGGCTATACTTCTATAAGTGATGAGGCTTCTGTTGTACTCATGACTTGTCCCTAGATGGCTTAATTTAGGAACTGAGTTACTTGCTGCAAAATGCTCAGCTTCTGACCTACTTTAGTTACGGCACTCAAAGTTTAGGATCAGGATTACTGACCAGACGTCAGACAGTTGCACTTGGTTGGGCTTTCCATGGTATAACTGGATTATTTGGCAATAAAAGGCTTGGCAGAATCTAGAATCAGTTAAATTATTCAGGATTGTAAACTGGAGCATCTCCTTACTTGCTAGAATTTCTGAACTGCACAATTTGTATCTTGCTCTGTGACATGCATTGGAGTTTTTCCAACCCATCCCAAGACCTGCAGGTATTCTTCTGCAAGATAGTATCTTTTATTACTTTTAGACAAGTGGTAAATTTACATATGGTCAGTGCCCATTGCATATCTTATTAAAAAGAGTAGCTCTACATTTATTGGGCTTTTTTAAAAGCAGTTGCCAAGTGAAAAGCATGGTTTTTAGATTTTGTTTAATCAAACTATATAAAAAGTCTTTACCTTGGCCAATATTGTGTGTGTGTGTGTGTGTGTGTGTGTGTGTGTGTGTGTGTGTGTGTGTGTGTGTTATATACTAAGTATAAGGATTTTCTGTTTCCACAAGGAGTCTTTACAATCAGCACAAATAACACAAACAATATGCATTAAGAAATTGGCAAAAATTAGAAGAATGTCAGCTATTTCTCAGTTAGTTTTATTGGAAAAAGTTTCTGCTGTGAATGGCTCCTCTATACCAGTGAACAGGCGCTGTTACTAGTCGGTTGTCCCACTTGTTTCAAGAAAGCGAATGCAAATCTATGAATTGAATTGAAGGATTTGGAAGGACGCACTCAAGTTATCTTGGAAGGTCGAGTTGCCAAGTAACTAGTGGACAAGATTTGATTTCTTCCAGTCAAAGAGTTGAGTGAGAAGGGTGTATAGAGGTGGGTGGTGTTTGTCATTTACTGAAATAGTTAATTGGCTGTTTACGGATCAAATCCATGCATGGAACCAGAGTAAGAAGAGGAACAGAAGGTATGACTTTTCTCCCCAACATTGGCAATCTCTTTTGATGAAAATGTTCCCATGTAATGAAGTCATTGAGGATATCAGATATACAGCGCATTTCAGTCTTTCCTTCACAAGTAAATGTTTCACAGTAAACTGCTTTTTTTTTATTGAGGCCTTCCCCACTGTAATTGTCTGGTTTAGGCTTAAAAAGTGCCAGTGAATGGACCTGCCATAGAACTGGGTGGGTAGACTGAGGATGGCCCATGACAACTCCTCCAGCAGTTCAAACAAATGGATTGTTTATTCTCTCTCATCCATTTCAAGTCAAGTTTATTGTTATTTAACTATATACATGTATATAATATATATAATGTACAGTATATAGAAATGAGACAACGTTTCTCTGAATAAAGGTGTAAAGTACAATAGAACACAACACAATAACTTATGAAGGTAAGGATACAATCTACAGATGAATCACGTATAAATAATGCACTAAAGTGCAAAATTAAATACTGTAAGGTACGGACTAGATTAACCAGTGACAGTTTGAATACGGTGCAGCAGGGAATTCAGAAGCCCAGTGGCCTGAGGGAAGAAATTATTCCCCATCCTGACCTGCCTTGTTTGTTTTTGTGCATCAGAATCTCCTGCCTGATGGTAGAAGGTCAAAGAAGATGCTCGATTGATGGCATTCTGCATACACAGCGTTCCTCATAAATGTCACCAGTGGATGGATGATTTAAACTTACTATTGAGTGGAAGAAATAATTCTGAATGATTGGATCACTCTTACTTGTTATATCCGTTTCTTAGAAATGATTGTCAAATTATGCTGAGTTTGGGTCCTCAGTTGAGGAAATCTCCCAACTTTTGTTCATACTTGGAATGTCGTTGCACCTTCCTTCCAACACCTCCTTCTCTGACCACAACTTATCTGTCACCCAGTCAATGTCAAACTTTGCAATATACTGCAAACACATACACCCCGAAAATGAGTTTTAATGTATATATCCACACACACACTATACAATCAACATTCAGTGTTTTACACGTCCTGCCCTCAGAAGCAGAACTGACTGCTCCACAGATGTTTCCACCACATAGTTCAGAGGATAGAAAGAGTTGAGAAATGTGAAATGAATTACTGACCACAATCCAGCAATGCTTGGAATGTTGACTGATCTCACCCCAAAAGCAAAATAAAATCTTTTTGTGTGTACAATAATCACAAGCCATGCCCCATTACTCCTCAACACCACCCTATCATTTATTTTGGAGCACGGTTTACAATTCCAATTTACTAAGCTTGCAGTTACAAAAAATAAACCATTACCCAAAGTATTTAATAATTTGGCAGGTATGAAAAGAGCAGAATAATTGTTCAAAAAAAAAACTTGGACTTTATACCTTGGATGAAATCTGGCTCCCTTTGATCTCAAGTTGAGCAATATCAAGGAGGAAAGTTCCTCAGATACCAGCCTATGCTACCAGCTGCCGAAGTTAAAATTGGCCGCAGAATCTGGGGCTAGGAAAATTAAATAAAATCTTTCTGCTTTTGCTTATGACATGATCCTGTGCTCATGAGTCATGTCGGCTGGAAATAAAGTCAGGCGCCATCATGCAACTTTGCTTTATTTGAAGAAGGGACATTGTGTTGCCCAATGTTCTGCTAATAACTTTACAGTGATACATTATCGTTGAGGGAATCGGCTGTTCCACAGTTCAATGCAACCTGCTGCCTGTTTTAATAAAGAATAAGATCCCACAGCTGGTTGGAGTCTTGTGACAATTAGAGTTGAACAGAACAGAGATTTCAGTTTGAGCTACCACCACTCAGAAGAACTTAATCACGATGGCTGGCAATCTGCTTTGACATAAAATTGAAACAATTGAATCTAACATGAGCATTACATTTCATAATGGCTTCTTTTCCCCTCCATGACTGCAGAATGAAAATCAACTCTTGTTCATGTTCTAATTTTGTTATTCAACGATTCATACCATCAGAGTTCATCAATGTAGGATTCAGTTGGTTGTAATAAAACCACAAGATGCACGAGCAGAATTAGGCTATTTGGTCCATCAAGTCTGCTCCACCATTTCTTCATGGCTGATCCATTTACCCTTTCCCCTGATCACCTGCCTTCTCCCCATATCCCTTGATGCACTTACTTACCTTGAATATACTCAATGACTTGGCCTCCACAGCCACCTGTGGCAACAAATTCCACAGATTCACTACTCCCTAGCTGAAGAAGTTCCTCCTCATCTCCATTCTAAAAGGTCGCCCCTCTATTCTGAGGCTGTGTCTTCTGGTCCTAGACTCCCCCACCATAGAAAGCATCCTCCCTACATCCATTCTGTCGAGGCCTTTCAACATTCAATAGTTTTCAATGAGTTTGCCCCTCATTCTTAATTCCAGGAAGTAGAAACACAGAGCCATCAAAACGCTCATCATATAACAAGGCTTTCAATCGCAGAATAATTTTTGTGAATCTCCTTTGAATCCTGTCCAATGTCGGTACATCCGCTTCTAGATAAGCAGCCCAAAACAGCTCACAATACTCCAAGTGAAGCCTCTTACACACTTTGTGGTCAAATACCAGGGAAGCTGTCATCCATGTACCCAAATCCTTATGTGAAATTAGTGTCAACAAGAGGAAATGGCAAAAACTAGGAATTTTAAAGGAACTGTGGTGCAGAATTTTGGATAATGAGGGTATCAACCATTTTCATCAGGCTACATGGACCTCTTAATCTAACACAAACTGTAGTAGTTGTTTAAGGCATATCTTACTTCTAGGTTGCTCCTTGAAAAGACTAAGAAATACCACAATCTTTTTTTTAAGTAGAAGCAGTGGAGTGTTCTGGCCATACTTGCACAGTGAAGTCCAGATTAGTAACTCTGTAAGGACACAACTGGACTGCTTATAGGAAGCAGATACAGGAACAATTTGCCACTTGACTCTTGGTGCACAATTTTCCCTGGTGCAGGAATTGGAAATTCCAAGCCCCTAAGAAGGTAATAATTCCTGCCCTGGACAAGAAAAAACTTGCAGGGCAGATGGCATACCAAATGTTTGGAGAGAAACTTTTGCAAAAGCAAGTTGGGAAAAGGACAGAGAACCGTTATGCCCAACTTCCTTATGTAATGCCATTTTTGTTCCTTAATATCGCACAGGTTCATGGGCCAGGCAATTTAATGCTGATTGTGGCACGCTAACCTACAAATCCTGATTTTTATTCAGTGTCCGCAGGCATGCGAGTTGATCGTAATGTACAAATTAGGATTATATATAATTGGTGTTTTCCTTATCTCTAACCCAACAGTGTAGTGAAGTATGACTATCATTGTCCAAGCCAGTTGTTTTTCCCCCATCAAAAGAAAACAAGTGAATGGATAATTAAATGAACTGGAGGACAAGTGAACAGTTCCAATCAGAAAATCAGTGAACATCGTTCTGAGTCAACTGTTCTCCAGGCCATTGCCCTATCATAGGGTTCAGCAAGAGAGCAGAATAGATTTACACACATTCCTTAGGGTTTGGCAATAACCTATCCACAGCACAGTGTAGTCAACTTGGAGTAAACTGTTTTAAATTACTTTTTTTTTCTTTCTGTCTTCCTAAAAGAAGGCATGACTTATGCTGGGATATGATCACACAGCCTTCAGCTATCGGCCAATGATATCTATTCATGCCTGATAAGAGCAAAGCAGAAGTTATGCATGGTGCCGTTCTCATTCCCTCTGTCTACAAACATGAACTTTCCCACAGAAATTTGTCTGTTAGATAATTTAGCAGCACAAAGGTTGGCGGATTTATTTTCTTGCCACCACTGACTCCAGAGCATTGCTATTTCTAACATTGTTATTGACGCCTAGATAAAGTCAGTTAATCAGCTTCAAGCTGAGGTCCTCTAGTCAGCATTGTGTAGAGATCAGGTGAGAAAGATTGGATGAACACTTTAAAAAAAAATGATGGAATAGAAAAGAGCAACATGGTCGATCACTCCCAAATATTGGGAGCTCAAACATGAGGTGAGTATGTGAGTATGAGGTTGTATGTTACCTTTCCTTAAGGATCTGTTGAATTCAATTTATGTGACCGCATTGTCTGAAGAAATGGAAGAAGAAGACTCCTGGTGGAGTCATCGGAACGCCGTCATGACAAGCTTTTTGCACTGATCTCTATGGTGATTGCTCATCATGTGGTGTTTCTGTAGCATTCTCCAGTTTTTCTTTGTGAGGTCGAGTTGCTAGCTTAACGCTCAACCTAGCATGGATGGAAAGTGTGCAAGGGAGCCGGCTGGATTCGAACTCGGGGCCATTTGCCCCGGAGTCCAGCGCTGATGGCACTACACCACCAGCCGGCATGAAGAAATGGACTGTTGAGTAAAAGAGCTAGACTTGAACAAAGTTCAAGGACAGCCTGAGCTCATGTGGTCAGTTTGTGGCTAGACCTCTGGTGCTAATAAGCCGCAGTTTTCTCCAGATGAGCAAAATATTACCCTGGTGTGTCCATCACCAACTTACCATCCGTTCCATACCAGGTGTTCTGTCATATTTTACTTTGGATCTTGTTTGTTTCCATGCTTGCCAACATAGAAAGAAAAATGACATGAGGAAGATTTTGAGTGGACGCTAAAAACAAAACTAGAGGGGTTGGAAGGGAATGAGGGACATTATGACTCGAGGACTAGTAGGTTACAATGGGACCTGTTGGAACCGAAAGTGCAAGTGTCCCCCAAATGTGCAGTGATTAGAGAAAGCACCATCCTAGGGAAAGCAAACCTCACGACACCTTAGCCTACCTTGCCCTCATCAACTTAGGTAAAAAGATGATCTAAGATCTAGTAGTGCAGTGATTAGCCCAACACTTTACGGTACCAGCAAGCAAGGTCCAATTCCCATCTTTGCCTGTAAGGAGTTTGTAGGTTCTCCCCGTGACCGCATGGGTTTCCTCCGGGTGCTGTGGTTTTCTCCCACAGTCCAAAGGCGTACTGGTTAGTAGGTTAATTGGTCATTGTAAATAATCCTGTGATTAGGCTAGGGTTGCTGGGCAGCATTCCTTGGAGGGCTAGAAGAGCCTGCACTGTGCTCTAGGTCAATAAACAAATAAATTGGTAAAACGTCTTGTTTATTTGATTTATAAATGTATTAAGTGCCTTTCTATATTCTATATATGGTTACTACTGTAATAAGGTGGTAAACATTTACCCAGCTTCTAGTACATATAAACACAGCTGCCCACCCTACATACAGTACATATGCCATATATATTAAGCACACAGAGCAGTTCTTCTGTTTTATTTTACAAATTTTGTTGATTCCTACAAAGTCTAGACCTGCTATTGTTCACCACCCTCCTGAGAGTCAACGTAATCCATTTACGCAGTTTCTAATCAGCTTTTACTTTAAAATTATTCCAACGAGAATGAATTAAAAATGCAGAATTTTCTTTTAGAAAGCTGATCACCTCACTTTCCCCTGATCCTTGCACCAGATGGTTTGGAACTGTAGCTGTAGCTGGATGAGAGCCTGAGTGCTATTTAAAACCAATTAGAATTCTGTCAATTTCCTTGCTATTTTCCCCTCTTCGTATTGCAGACAAAGTGCAAGGAAACTGTAGCCAACTTGTAAGTGAAGTGGATCGGAAATGGTTAGTGTAAATTGCAGCATGCCAATGTGAAATGTGCGGGCAGAACATCCATGGCTCAGTGAAGTAAATGGTGAGGCCTGACGCATGGGAATGTCTGTTTTTGTTCTAATCTGACTTCAGTTTAATAAAGAGAGGCCCTTTTCTCTTCAGCACAGGCAAGTGTAACTTACTAGAAATTCAATCACAAACAAGAGAAAATCTGCAGTGTTGGAAATCCAAGCGACACATACAAAATGCTGGAGGAACTCAGCAGGCCAGGCAGCATCTATGGAAAAGAATACAGTCATCGTTTTGGACCGAGACCCTTCAGCAGGATTTTTGTTTGTACTCGGTGTCTGAGGCTTCTTGCTTGATCAGTCAGCATTGATGGATTCCAGTTGCCCTGATACTGTAACTCCATGATGGCAATGTCCTGCTGAAGCCTTTCACCATGCAGTCCTGCTGAAGGGTCTTGGCCCAAAATGTCAACTGTACTGTTTTCCTTAGATGCTGCCTAGCCTGCTAAGTTCCTCCAGCATTTTTTGTGGGCTACTAGAAATTCAGTTGTTTTTCAAAAATACTATATATTTAGGAGTGAAAAGTGATAAAGCATCATTTATTTGTTGTCTTGCATCCCTCTAGAAATCAGTAGACTACACTTTTTTTTCTGAAAGTGTTGCTTCCTCAAAATGATTTTTTGTGTATGATAAACCACTTAAAGCTGACCTTCACCAGGCTCATGACTGACAGCATCAAGATTTGCAGGGAGGAACTCTAAATGGGAATGCAGAAAATAAATCTTTAGTTGCATGTTGCATTTCATGGTTTTGAATGCTTGAAGCATGTTGTCAAC
Source organism: Hypanus sabinus (assembly GCF_030144855.1). Taxonomy (NCBI): domain Eukaryota; kingdom Metazoa; phylum Chordata; class Chondrichthyes; order Myliobatiformes; family Dasyatidae; genus Hypanus; species Hypanus sabinus. Next base: position 25,178,647 of record NC_082730.1, on the reverse strand, counting down.
CAGTTGTGGTTTGGTGATCTGTAGTTGCCAAGAAAATTTTCAACAACATCCTTGAATACTTTCCATGTGATTTTCTCTGGTCCCACTAGAAGTTCTTCGGCTTGCCTGCCGTTGATTACCTGTTTGTGGGCTAACAAAAAGGCCTTCCTTAATTTTGTCGTCAGTTATTCTTGGAAACATTTGTGTCAAATCTTGATATCCTTCATGGAAATTTTTGTGCCTGGTAACAGCAGATTCCATCCTTGCAGTCTTGAATGCAGTAATTCTTCTGCCTTTGAAAAACCCAAATCTCTCTCTAGGTCATTTAACTCAGATTGAACTATCAGATGAGGCTCACTCAACATAAAAGATTCAAAATCTGTATCAGTATCATTCTGCATTCCTGGCTTGTGCATTATGGCAACTTCATCTGCCTCCTCTAGACTCCATATCCTGTTTTTCTAAAATCTGTCCTGCCATGCAGCATCTGCCTTGCCTAAGCATGCCCAGGCATGCCTGGACAAGAAAGAAAACCTTTCAGCTTACATTGTGGGCAGCATTTTAATTGTCTTGAATTATGAGTTGGCATAAACAAGTATAAGCATTTTTTTAAATGGTGTATGATGGGAAAATTCTGTGGTGATTTTCACAATCAGTAGGTATTCAGGAAGCAAGATCTTTGTTATCCAGTGAAATCAGCGAGGTGTACCCTGGCATGAGTCGTCTCTGTGTCTTTGACGATATTTGCAGAATTGCCTGAGAAATAAATAACTACTTGTAGGCATTCTGGGGTCAACATATTTTCAGAGGTGGACAAGGGCTCCAGAAAGTTAAGTTCCTTATTTAACTTTTTTATCTGGTCTCCACAATAGTATCTCACCTCCCACCAGCATGTCATGTCTTTCATGATTAACCATACCCGCTCACCTCTGAGGGTGAAGGCCCAAACCTCAACCATTTTATCCCTGGATCCCTTGGATCGCCCGATGGCGTGGTTCTTGATGTTCAATCCTGTACCCATCCCATTGACCTGAACACTACAGCAATTCTTGGCTCTTTCTGTGTTCCAGTGTGGCCCACTTCCCCAGCACTTGAAGATGTTGCCTTCATCCACAACCTTAGCACGAGCTCTTTATTCCATTCATCTGTATGTCACCTTTGACCACCACTAAAATTCATCGCTCCTTACTATACCCTTATCCCAATTTCAGTGTACCTGGTTGGGTAAATGATGTCCAAATCCTCCCCACCTCCCGAAGTGCTTAAACCTGGTTTAAACAAGGCCTCCGTGATATTTTTCAAACACTAAAATTTGATTAGGCCTTGGGCGCAATTGAAATTGGCAATGGGGAAACCGTAGCAACACACTCAAAATGGTGGAGGAACCCAGCAGGTCAGGCAGTATCTATGGAAATGAGTAAACAGTCCGAGGTTTTGGGCCGAGACCCTTCTTCAGAACGTCACTGTCTCCTGGGTGTTTTTTTTCTGTATTGGTGAGTTGATCTGAGCTTAACTTGGTTGATGAGCCATTAAGTTTATACCATGGAAGGAGCCTATAAAATGTTTGCCACCTGTGTATGATAATTTTTTAAATAAAAAAATGCTAAACTCAAACCCCATGTGTTCTACTTTGCTTAGGAGGTATTATTCTCACCTCTGATTTTTAAAATCATAGCAAAATGCAACTCAAATTGGCCCCTTGATCTATGATGTTTGTGCTGCTCATGATACCAAATTAAACTAATCCCATCTACCTGAAAATGAGCCATTCAGTTGTTCAGATACCTGTCCAAATGTCCTTTAAACATCACATATCTGCTTCTACCAGTTCTGCCGGCAGCACGTTCAAGTCATTTTCCACCCTCAGTACTGCAAAAGTAGCCAAACCTCACACTGCTGTAACGTGACAAGCTGACATTTATACTGAGTGCCCTAACTGATGAAGCCAAGCACCTTATTTATTCGTGTTGCCACTTTCAGGGACCAATGGACTTGCTCCCCAAGATCCCTCTATACATCAATGCTCCTAAGTGCCCTGATATTTCCCCTTAAATTTGGACCTGCGGAATTTGCAACAGCTCACACTAGTCTAGATAAAAACTATGTGCCATTTCTCCACCCATATCTCCAAATCATCTGTATCTTGCTGTATCCTTTTTTTACTCAGGATATCCTTTGATTCAGGAGATTGTTTGCTGAAGGCACAACAATAGCACAATAATAATTGGGGGTTGTACAACTGTGCTACAGCTGAATTATCAGCTTAAGACTTCTAGGTAGACATTAGCAGACTCTTTGAAAAGCGAATTTTGGTGCCCTGAAACATTTCTCTCTCTCCTGTAACATTAAAACAGAGATTGATTTTTCTTTTAATCATATTGCTGCCTATGGGATATCCTGGCAATGTGCCTCTTGACTTGGTTACAGTGCCAGAGTAGCTCAGTATTTGCACGCAGTAATGACTGCTCTCCAAATGATGATTGTATTTCAGAAATAATTAATTGGCTATAAAGTATTTTGGGGCACCTTGAGAATAGAACTGCTATTATATAAATGAATTTTCTTCCTTGAACTCTACTGCCCTGCCTTTCGTTTGACCAATGGAATACATAATTTTATCTATTCAGTGCCAAAATTAAGCTGCTACAATGTGTTAACTGTGAAATATTACCATGTCTGGACACCTCAACAAACCACTCCCAAAGTTCAGATCTGAAACTTAGACAGTCCTATCAAATGTCACCAGGACGCAGGTTAGTTTGAGGAGGAACCATTCACACTGCACCATTGGTGTGTGTACAAAAAAACATCAAGACAGCAGCTAAAATGGGTGCATTTAGGGTTCTGCTTCCAGTCTTCCAAATTGTATTCAATACTCTTGATGCCCAAAATTGGGTTCTCCTGCAATTGATGTTACTGAGGCAAATTGTTACCTCCTCCTCTAGAAGCTTGAAGATAACTGCCTAGAATGGCTGTTGCTTTACACTATTTTTTTAAGCAATTGAGAATGACTTTCTTTCCTAATGAGATACATTAAGGCAATTTTGAATCGTTTTACCTCAGAGCAGAAATCCAACTGGCCATTCTTGTGCCCCTGACTATTTTCCACGTTGAGCGACGCAGTACGACATTGCCTTGCATCACTCCTTTTCCAGCATTGCAGAGGAATGTTGACCATGGTGCCAAGTGAACGGCAGTTAGACGCTGAAAACGGCATAGTTGTCAAAACACTCATCTGTGTTGCCTGGCACGTTATTCCTCTTGCTTTATGACTCCCTTTCTCACCCGCAGTTTAGCAGCTGCCTGAGGCCCAGGGCTCAATCTGATCCATGATCTCCAACCTGCTGGTCGACAATTTCCAAGCTTCACTTCACCATCACACTAATCAACGGGCCCTGACAGGCAGCATCCAAACTGCCAGGCTGTTGTCCACATCTCATGTCTTTCAAATATCAGGGCTCCAATGTACTGCTACCTGATTGGGTACGTGGCTGCCGAATTCCCAAAGCCATCCTCCAAAAGTTTACCAGGCAGGAAATTTTACTGTTGAAACTGCTCAGGGTCCCGTTAGTTTGCCCAAAGTCCTAAGGATTCCAGCATTGAGCTGCTTAGGGAAGGTTTTCTAGAATTTCTAGGCAAATCTCTTCAAACTATTATTTGAATGGAAATGAAGTCCCTTGGTATATATGATTTTGCCAATTTTTTTTAAATTTCAGTACTTTGTTCAAGCTCATGTCTGGAAGGATAGTGTTGCTTTGGTATCCAATGGCAAGTGGACAGCTCAGCAACTGATTCAGTGGCAATTTGGACTTGATTTTATCTACTGTGAGCTTTCTTTCTATCCATTGATTAATAGATTGCATCTGTGGATTCCATGTTTGATACGGTTTTGAAATCAATTTGCTGTTGTGTTTCTGATGTTTAGTGCAAGCTCTGTTTTGGCCTCAATGTTGCATTCTGCATATGCTTTCCAAGAGCAGATAAAAATTAATTTCAGCCATGTGGTTAAAGAACTTTCTGTTGAGTCCACCTCCCCATGATGTCACTATTCTTGCTTTGTTATATTGAAGTGAGCTGTGAATATTCTGGGTTTCATAAATCTCAAATATCAAACTCACATTGAAGAAGATTACTTAAATACATATTTGAGGCATTAAATAATTGAATTTGAAGTGGAGCATTAGAAATATTTTCCATTTTTTTCTGGTGGAAATCTTACAAAGAGTTCAGATTTGAAAAATTGTTTCAGGCTTATCCAAAACTCGAGATTCACTGACAGTCACTGGTTCTCCTGTCCATTGTATTCAAAATTGTTGGCCATTCTCTTTTTGAAGCATCATCCTTCCTGTCGTCTTAACTTTCAGTTACCACTATCTCTGTTTGTCAATAAGTTTCTGAGACCTTTTCTGCAGAACTTGTCCACATCCATTTATTTCTCTCCAAATTTATTTTTAAAGCATCTTCTTGCACTGTGTTTCAGCAACCTCTGGGTCACCTCTGCTGACTCATTCCAGTGCTCTTGATCTTCACTTTCTGGGCCAGTTTCTACATTAAAGACACCATTAAAATGCACGGTTTTTCTAATCAGTTACAATTTAGGACAAGGAGGGTGATGATAAATAAAGACAATCTCGGTGCTCATATCTGTTAATACTCTGAAACAACAAAGCAAAGAGTGGGCAAAGAAGACACTGAATTGCCATCAATGCTGTTGACTCTATGATAATTGATTATGTAAATATTGGGACTGCAGTGGAGAGGAAGTCATGGGAAAAATTAGTACAGGGTTTGGTAGCTTTTATCTTTTTCGTTACTGCTATGTAAGAACCGGGGCTAAAGGCTGATTTATACTTGTGCATCGCATTGACACCTAGGTAATGCGTACCCTACGCAGTACCTACGCCATACCCTACACTGTAGGGTGACGTGCACCTCTCCAGAAAAGTTACTCATGCATTGCGGTGATACACACCACAACAACTGTGATTGGTCTGCTTGGTAACAACACATTTCCTCCGATGCATTTCCGGTTGCATCTTCTCTGCCATGTCTGTAGGCTGTGCGTACACCGATGCGAAACAGATGAACCAGATCGTCAAATCTACCTGCCGACATGCGAAAATGTTTGAAATGCATTTCCTCATCCATGTCTCTCACGAAGAAACTCAACACAGTGGCATAGAAACCCCACCGCCAACTAGTGTTTTGGCGCACACCAACACTTGCTTGCTATGGCGTAGAGCGACGCAGAAGTATAAATCAGGGTTACGGCGTAGGCTGCGGTGTAGCCTGTACGCACAAGTATAAATCAGCCTTAAGAGTTCAGTCCTTATTTCTTTTTGATGTACAGTAAGTGGGCAGAGATGAACAGTACTGTGCAGTTGTTGGCACATATATACACAATACATTACGTAGGCCAAACATCCAAATGAGCTGGTAACAGCACTCATTCAGCTGTTTTTGCTAATCCTATCACAGGCATTCCCTTTGGTCAACATGTGCTTTCCCCATCTTCCCTCTGACTTCCAGCTCTCTTTTTTTCCTAATTCTGTTAAAGGACTGCAGAATTAAAATGTTTCCTGTTCCGCTTTCCACAGATACTCCCTGAGCTGAGTTTACCTAGCACTTGTACATTTAATATTCCTATCATCTGCAAGGTTTTAAAAAGAATATCATTCACCATTGAGGTGCTGGGTTAGAAGGGTTAAAGTGAAGTTCAATTTCTGTACACTAGGGTTCTATTTCCTTGGCTGCAGAAGATTAAAGGGTTATCTAATTGAGATGATTAAGATGATGAAAGGATTTAATAGGCTAGATAAAGAGAAACTATTTCCTCAGCTGGGAGAAGCCAGAACTAAGGGGAGTAACCTTAAAATTGGAGCTTGCCTATTTTGGACGATGTTTTAAAAAAACCCTGCTGTGACTGAGGTTCAAATAAAAATTTAAAACTGTGATTGAAAGATTTTTGTTGGCTAAAGTATTAATGGATTTGGAATCAAGATGGACAAACGGGTTTTTGATACTGAACAGCTGCAATGAACTGGAATATTGGACTGGGGCTGAGCTGCTGAGAAGACTACTGATAGTCCAATATATAAACATGAGAAATTCTGCAGATACTGGAAATCCAAAGCAACGTACACAAAATGCTGAGGGAACTCAGCAGGTCAGGCAGCATCCATGGAAATGAATATATAGTTGACATTCTGGGCCGAAACCCTTCTTTAGGACTGAGAGGGAAGAGGGAAGATGCCAGAATAAAATGGTGGAAGAGGGGAAAGAGGCTAGCTGGAAGGTGAAGCCAGGTGGATGGGAAAGCTCAAGGGCTGGAGAAGAAGGAATCTGACAGGAGAAGAGAGTGGACCATAGGAGAAAGGGACCTGAGGGAAGTAATGGACAGGTAGGAGGTGGTAAAAGGTCAGAGTGAGGAAGAGAGGAAGGGGGGGGGGCACGATTGTTTATCGGAAGGAGAACTTGTTATTCATGTCATTGGGTTGGAGACTACCCAGACAAAATATGTGTTGCTCCACCCTGAAGGTAGCTTCATCTTGGTTCAAGAGGAGGCCATGGACTGACATGTTGGAATGGGAATCAGAATTACAATGTCTGGCCTGCTTGTGGCTGATAGTGCGGAGGTGCTCGATAAAGCAACCCCCTCAATTTACCCTCAATGAGTTTGGGAGTTTGTATGTGATTATGATCAGTTTGTCATTATACTATGAAAACTGATTGAGACAAGCATTAGCTGAGAGCAATTCTTTGTGTTTCAGTTCTAATTGTTGTCTTCTGATGGTGCATCATGGTAGACAACTTCTGTGATCCTATGTTTTCACCAACCCATATCCCCATGCTACACACTGAATAAGCTGTAGAAATCATCGCACCTTATATGATGAATAACTTGCATTGACAGATCTTCCTATGGAATCAGTGTCTTTGGAAATGGAAGTAATCAATGTGTAATAGGAATGTATTAATAGAATTCCTTCCTCAGATATTCTTTACTTGTGGGGCTTTCTAATCTTCTTCCTTTGAAATCTCGAGAGCCAATGCCACAATTGATTCCAGGACAACTTGCCGTGGAAGTTTCCTGTTTCACAAGTAATCAGCTATGTTGCCATCGTCACAGCTGATGCAGATGCTGAAAATCTGAAATTAAAATGATGATGCTGCTGATTTTCCCATCTTCTTGGTTAGTTAGCTTTCAAAGTTCAAAGTAAATTTTATTACCAAAGTACATGTATATCACCATTATCAACCCTTTTCTTGTGAGGATACTCAACAAATCTATAGAATAGTAACTATAACAGGATCTATGAAAGACCACTGAACTAGGGCATTCAACTAAAGTGCAAAAGGCAACAAACTGTGCAAAAGCAAATATAAATAAATAGCAATAAATAAGGACATGAGATGAAGAGTCCTTGAAAGTGAGTCCACTGGTTGTAGGAATATTTCAATGATGGGGCAACTGAAGCTGAGTGAAGTTTTCCCCTTTGGTTCAAGAGCCTGATGGTTGAAGGTTAGTAACATAATGTGAATCGCAGCCTCGGAGGTTTGTGATGAGAATCTTGCAAGGTTGACTGTGGGAGAAGTAACGTTGCTGTGTTCACATTCAGTGCCTATGTCACTGATAGAATGTTTGTTCATTTTTATCTTTCTTTCCTTTAACATTGAGCAGTTTCTGGGACAGGTGTTCCCAACTTTTTTATGCCGTAGACCGATACCAGTAACTAAGGGATCCATGGACCCCAGGTTGGGAGCTCCTGTTCTAGGCCAATTTAGAGGACAGTCAAGTATCAAATTCCTGTGGTTTTGGAGTTGCATATGAGCCAGAAGGGGTAAGGTTGTCACATTTCTTTCTTGAAAGATACAATATTTTATAACAAAATAGTTTCTTGATTATCATTACCAAGACTAGATTTTTTTCTAATTTTCAAATTTTTAGTTGAAGTTAAATTTTAATGCTTCTATGGTGCATTTTGAACTAACACTACTTGATTGGTAAATTGGTTTATTATTGTCATGTGTACTGAGGTACAGGGCAAAACTTGTCCGTACAGATCACTTCATTACAACAATGCATTGAGGCAGTACAAGGTATAAACAATAACGGAGTGCGGCATAAAGCATTACAATACCGAGAAGAACAGAGTAGGTAGACAGTAAGGTTCAAGGTCACAAAAATTGATTGTGAGGTCTTGTCGTACTAGGCATTAATAGACTTCTGATAGCTGTCCCTGAGCCTGGTAGTAAGTGCTTTCACACTTTTGTATCTTAATCCCCAATGAGAGGAGAGAGAAAAGAGAATATCCTGGGCGGACAGGATCTCTGATTATGCTGGCTGTTTTACCAAGGAAGCAAGAGGACGTGACGGAGTTAATGGAGGGGAGACTAGTCTCCGTGGTGTGTGTGGCTGTGTCCACAACACTTGTGGTCGTGGGTAGAGCAGTTACCATACCAAGCCATGATGCATCTGGATAGCAGGCTTTCTATTGTGCGTCGATTAAAAATTGATGTGACCAAGTGGTCATGCCAAATGTCTTCAGCTTCCTAAGGAAGTAGAGGCACTGCTCAGCTTTCTTGGACTTGCTGTCAGCCTGGTTAGACCAGGGCTGGTTATTGGTGATGTTCACTCCTGGGAACTTGGAACTCTCAACCCGCTCGACCTCAGCACCATTGATGTGTATCCATTATATTTCCACCACTCCTTTTTGAGTGTTTTGGCAAAAAGAAGAATAAATTGCCTCAGGGAAAAAACCCTCACAGCAGCTGGGTCTTCACCACCACTGGATTGGAATCCACGTAAAGTGACCCCACCTTATCCTTTTACCAACTTCTACCCCACTGTACTTCCCTCCTCCATCGCACTTTCTTCCCCCCCCCCCTCCATTGTCATGTTCCTCACAAACCTCTCCCATCATTGGACCCTTCTAACCCATGGTTCAAAGTACGTTTATTATCAAAATATGTATGCAGTATGCAACCCCGATATTCGTCTTCCTCACAGAGAGTCATGAAGCGAAGAAAACCGTGGAACCTGTTCAAAGAAAAACATCAACCATCCCCCTTACATGCACAAAGAAAACCAGATTGTGCAAACGGCAACAAAAAGAGCGAGCGGCAAGCACAGAATATAGAACACAAAATTGGCAGAGTACGGGCATATTTCAGTTCAGCTCAGTGTTCGTTATCTGTGATACCCCGATCCAAAGTCCAAAATAGCAGCAAAGCAAAAAGCAGCGGCCAGAAACCAGAAACGCATCATACAGGGTACAGTCCACAAGTTGCATCAATTAAACCTTGGACAAGAACTCTGGCACCATCCTTCAACAGGATCAAAGGTAGAGAGAGATCATTTGAACGCAGGGACCTTCCTCTGGGAGCAGCGAGCGAGAGGGAAAGACGGTTCATCACATGCAAGCACCCTCCTCCTCCTCCTCCTCCTCCGACAGCAGCCAGTGAGAGGCGGGTAAATGGCCCTGAACACCTACTCGCATCAATGATTCCAATCTTCCTCAGTGCTTTAATCAGCCTTGTGACTGCACTCCCCGTTCCACAGATCATCAGGCCCCAGATTCAATTTGATCAATGACTGTTCACCCCCATTGCACCTTCTCACCCCTCCAGAGATCCTAAGCTTTCAGTAGGCCAGATTCCCTGCCCATCCTAGCACTAATTAGTCCTGGGTGTTTACCCTCTCCACTCCCTCAATCCAAATGAATTGATTGGTACTAATCTCCTTTCCTTTATTCCCCTGACAGCACCACATGCTTTGACTAGACCCACAGGTCTAGTCAATCCCCTGAACATGGTCCTGACGATGTGCAACTCCAGTTCAGGTGCCTACGGCCTCTGGTTCAGTGTTGAGACCTCCTTGATGGAAATGATATGTTGCATTCTGCAAACTCGTTTGGATACGCTAGACGTTCTAAGCAACTTTTCAATTTCTTCCCCTATATTGTTAGCATAGCTGGCATCATCTTGGGTAAATGTGTCGCGTTTGCTGGACATATCTGTGCAGAACCATCCCATTCATTCCGTCACATCATTCTTTTGACATTCCTCTAAATGCAGTTTGCAATGAGTGGGTGGAGGTTGTTCATTTGGGACACAAAGGAGTTGTGAACTGCAAAAGAGATGTTCAAGCAATTTTGACAAACATTTTTTTGTGACTCTGTGTTTGTACAGATTTACTCCCTCTTCCTTTATGGCCTTTATAAAATGTCATAGCACTTTCAATATTCATAGATAAATCCAGTAGTATTTGTAGGCAGCCTTATTGCCTGTGTTCCTCTGAATGTTTTTAGGATTTTCCATTGAAGATACTGTCAGAGTGAGATAAGTAGTAGCTTCCTCATCTATGAGTCAGAAGGTTACCAGCTTAAGCTTTATTGTGGGGTTAAACAAAACGTGTGTTGGGATTGTCATATAATTAGTGGGATTTTTTTTCTGTTGTTTTTTTTTCTGTGGTTGACCCTCCCTGCACTGAGGTCATCTGTTTTTCCCAAAATTATGTTTTCTTTGAGTTTTTCTAAAATCTGATCTATCCAATCAAATTAATCTTCTCTGTGACCTTGTCTTCAAATACTTACATGCTCATTATCTGGGAAATATATTGGAACACCCTGAGCATCCAACAGCTTAGCATAAAAATTAAAATGCTTTCAATCCTGCCCTTGAAACTCCATTGCAGTTTACACACCATCAGTTTATATACCTAGAGTTATTTCTCCAATTTGCAATTTTTGACCCTTTCCGTCTTGTTGAATGGTCCAAAAAAAAGCAAAATAAATCTGGAGATCTCCTTTGGAAAATAAATCAAGTTTGCTACACTCTGTTAAGTAGGCTACTCCTTGAGTTGTTGGCTCAATGAAATGCCTTATCCTGAAAGGGAGCTGGCCAAAAATAAACAGATTGTTAATTGCTGTCTTGGGGTGTCAGAGGTGAAGGTAAAGGATTGAAGGAGTTTATTTTCATCTTTCCGACCAGTCTGTGAATTGGTACGAACATGCATAAACATGCTTCCTACCAGTTTACCTCCTTTCATCAAGCGTCCTCTGTATTCTCAATTAATGGTGCTCACTTACCATATATACAGTACATTGGAATTCTGTCTTTACAATTCCTCTTCAGTTTTCTTCCTTGCCTTCCTGCTTAATGTCCAATATCCATATTTTTCCTCTCTTTGATCATATTATCACTACCTCAGTGTTTATTAATTTTTCTAATCCAAATTTCCCTAGGCCAGCTTCCAATTTGCTTGAAGCACTCAAATCAGGGTGGATTGGAACTTGTGCCAGAAGAGAATGTACGTGGGTTGTAAAGTAGAGTTCATGCATCTATGAGCTCAAGATTGGGAAAGAATGCCTGTTGTGAATGGAAAGACATTAACTGGGGTGGGTGGTGTCCATTATAGTGTAGAGGTGTACATGGGCAGTGGAGGGAAATGGGTGGAGCTAAGTGAACTAAAAAAAGTTAAAATGATAGTCTGAATGACAATATCTCACTCCCCATTCTTTGCTTACTGCTAAAATAATTTAAAATTCTTTACTGTTTTGTTAGCAAGCATATTACATAATATAATTCAGAAAGGGAGAAGGGTTTTTTTTTAAGTTCCTTGTATGACCTGGGAATTTTTCCTTGAGCATTTCAAAATGGGGAAATTTTCCCTTGGTTTTTCCATTTATATTTTCAGCAGTGAAGCTAAGCAGAAGTCATCTGAATACTGGCACTTGTAACTGAATTTAGCTTCATAAACTTAGTTTCACAAGCCTTCCCTCTCACTGTGTTAATTTCTCCCACCAGCTGCTCATTGAGGAAGTTGTAATCATCTGATGAACATGAAACAGAAACATATAGCAGTGGTAGTCAGAATGGCCCGGTGGGGGGGGGGGGGGAGATCTTAAATATCCAAATGCATCAGTTTGTTCTCTTTAGAGCTTTACTGCAGTGGAGAGAAACCGTATTAGCAATTGGAGTTTTGGGAAGATCTCAGAAGAATGAAACATTCAGGGATAAAGAATGTATATATACGTTTCTGTAAAGGTATTTAAAAGTTGATATTTTTTATTTAACAAATTGGGCAGCAGTCTAAGAGAGTGTAAGGAAGGCAAAAGCAATGTTTGTATTCATTTCGAGCGGACTAGATTACAAAAGGAAGGATATAATGCTGAGGCATTGGGCTGAATGCACTTGGAGAATGCTGAGTTGTTTGGGGCCCCTATCTAAGAAATGACGTGTTGACATTAGAGAAGGTCCAGAGGAGGGTCACGGGAATGATTCCATGAATGAGAAATGTTAATGTAGAGTACTATGAAAAAGCCCCCTAGGTTTTTTTTTACATGGTTTCAGATAATATGGTCTCCACAACTCCCTGATCTTAACATCATCGAGGCAGTCTGGGATTACCTGGAGAGACAGAAGTAAGCAAGACAGCAAAAGTCTTCAGAAAAACTGTGGCAAGTTCTCCAAGATGCTCGGATAAACCTACCGGCCGACTTTCTTTTAAGACTGCACAACACTGAAGTTAGGAGAATCGATGCAGTTTTAAAGGATAAGGGTAGTCACACCAAATTTTGATCTGTAGTGCTTTTCTTATTGTTTACTGCTCTTTATAGAACTTTTTTGATATTTAGAAACTTTTCATTGCATTATTTTTGAAAGCATCTTTGCTTTACCAATTTTTTTCATACACACTTGAGACTTTTGCACAGTACTGGATGAGGAACGTCAGATGGCTCTGGGCCTGTACTCACGGGAGTTTAGAAGAATGTGGAGGGATCTCATTGAAACTTATTGAATATTGAAAGGTCTAGTCAGAGTGGATGTGGAGAGGATATTTCCTTTAGTGGGGGAGTCAAGGAGTAGAGGGCGCAGCCTGAGAATAGAGGAACATCAATTTAGAACTGAGGTGAGGAGGAATTTCTTTAGCCAGAGGGTAGTGAATCTGTGAAATTCATTGCTATAGATGGCTGAGGAAGACAAGTCACTGGGTATATTTAGAGCAGAGGTTGTTGATTGGTAAGGGTGCCAACGATTACAGTGAGCAGGCAGGAGAACAGGATTGAGAGGGATAGTAAATGAGCCAGGGTAGAATGGCAGAGCAGGTTTGATGGGCGAAACAACCTAATTATGCTCCTATATCTTATGCTCTTATAGTCTAAGAATAGATTAAATCATTTTCTTTTTAAAGGGAGTTGAATGAATAGCTGAAGAAGAATTCTTTTCATGGCAATAGAGAATGTACAAGGGGGAGAATAGCTAATTTTAGAGCCAGACAGGTCCAATGCATTGATTGGCCCTCAATTTTACAGTAATATGTATTGAAAATGCAATTTTGCTCACACTTCCAATATGACACAGCTGCTGCACTTTCCAGGGTCCGAGAAGATCGGAATCTAGGTTGATGCATGAGCAATAGGCTGAGCGATGTCCTGCAGCTCCACCAGTAGTGTTGCTGCATTCTCTTGGAGACAGAAACTGCAGGAGTTATATAACAATTGAGAGTCTCCACTAAACCTTCAGACAGCTGTTAAAAAAATTATTCCTGATCTATCGCTGCTTCAGCAAAGATGTTAAATCCTGCCATGTTGGGATTTATTTGTGTATTGGCTGGAACTCTGAAGAAATAGCTTTAAACTTGCCCAAAACATTTTTATACTAGTAGGAAAAACATGTGAAGGCATACACATGTGAAGGCATACATTTGATTAAGTACCCTTACATCATTGAGGTGATCAACAAAAGCTACTTCTTCAGATCCCTGTAAGAGTCGGACCTCCAGACGTGCAGTTACCCAGCCTCCATCAATTGTTGACAGGGTCACCAGATGTCCTGCTGCTTGTGCTTGCCAGAATCTTGGGCACAGCCCAAGTAGCTGCAAACAAAGTATGATTACAACTGTTCTGTGAGCAAAGCGCACACAAGTCTAAACAGAAATTGGAATTTGCCTGAAGGGTTATCAGAATTAGAATTTCCTAATGGAGCAAATCTTGGCCTTTGAAGATCTATTTCTCTGTAAATTGCAGACTTGGATAGTGTATAGTTGTTTGATTTCAGATACTCAGTATAATAGCATAGATGAGTATGCTATTAGAGTTGTTCTGTTATTGAATAGGAAGGTGGCTATTCAATTAAGTAAATTTAATCAAGACATTATGATCTGGAAAGTACTATCTGAAATGGAGATGTATCAGATTGTGTATAAATGTTACTGAAAATGTGAGCCATTTAGCAGCGTAACAGGGTGAAAGCAAGGATACTGGATGAAATTGGGAATTGTTTGGATGGAGTCAACAACTTACATGTCTTAGCGTAAAATCTGGAAGGTTATTTAACCACAAAACTATTGAAAATAATTTGAACTAAGCTACAGAAGTAACATCAGAACAGATGCTGGGCCTTGAGAGATGCCTCAAAGGATAAAGGATAGATTTCTAGAGCGAAGAGCCCCGATAGCTGAAGGCACGGCTGTCAGTGATAAAGCAGATAAATTACAGAATGATTAAAGGGATGGAATAGAAGGAGTGCAAAGAAATCAGAGATTGTGCGCCCAAGGATATCAAGAGAGATGAGACTTTGAAGACACAAAATTGAAAAACAAACCTTTGCCTAAAAGAGGTGCAGCCAGCAGGGATAATAAGTGTGCAGGGTAATGTAAGTTTGCACATGGCCAGCAATGTTGGATGTCAAATATATGAACAATAGAGCAAGGGAGTGCATTGGAACAGAGGTAACAAAGAGTTGGTTGAGGATTTGAGCACCAGATAAGTTGACACAAAGTCAAGCTGTATTAAGAAATGAGAAAACATTGTCATCATGATGACATGAGTAAGTGGGCCAAAGGATCATGCCTAACATACTACGTTCAGTTTCATAAATTTGTCAGAAAAAAGGGACAGACTTGATAGTGGAGAAATAGAGTTTTAGGATGAGGACTGCAGAGGATTGCATTTGTCTCTCCAATATTTACTTGGGTTTGTGGCAGAGTAAACTCTTTCTGTGCTGTTAAGGACATCATAATTTGTAATTGCGATACTTAACATGAAGTTTTTTTTTATTCAGGCTTGTGATGTAGAGATCACTTATTTATCTCTCAGCTAAATTACTTGGGTTCCAATGTCATTTATGAAACCAGCCCAAGTAAGAATGGCAGTTTCCTCCATGAACATTCATGGAAAGGATTTATTAGAACTGCTCTCATCTTTATTTGCCTCAATCTCCCAAAGGCCTTTGAAGATCCATTTTTCTTGCAGGTATCACTGTGTTTGTTGTCCATCCTTGGTTGTTTGCCACGAAACATTGCTTGGGCTGGAACTTTAATACAGGTTTCCCCCACTATTCGAAAGTACAGTGTTCCTATGAAACCTTCTGCAAGCCGAAATGGGGTAAAGCGAAGAAGCCATTACCATTAATTTATATGGGAAAAATTTTTGAGCGTTCCCAAACCCAAAAAATAACCTATCTAATCATACCAAATAGCGTATCAAAGCTTAAAATAACACTAACATATAGAAGAAGCAGGAATGATATAATAAATACACAGCCTATAATGTAGGTACAGTGTAACTTAAGATTTAGCCAAAACCGATTTGTAGAAAAAAAATCGGCACGTACACGCATGCGCACACACGTGCCTGCGCAAGGCTTCACAGTCGTGGTAGCCTTTCTCCAGGTAAACACAAGTTTAAAGTGGGCATCTTTTTTCGTAAAAGCGAAAATCCTCTTTGGATTTCTTTCGGTTAGTGAAAACATGTACTAATGTAGGTCTTTAGTAAAAGCAAAGTGGCGTAAAGCGAACTTTTGTAAAGCGGGGTCCTGTAATCTTTTTCATTGTGAAGCTCATAATAGAATTTGATAAGAATTTCTACGATTTTACAACTTTACAAAATGTTGATCAGGCCACTGTTTAGTACTGTGTGCAGATCTGGTTGCCGTCTTATTGGAAGGATGTGATGTCACTGGACAGAATGCAGAGATTCACCAGGATGTTGTCTGCAATGGAGGACGTTGATTATGGGGAGGGAGTTGAGGGACTGGCATTCTTTTCCCTGGAGTGAAGGAGTCGAGGGCTGATGTGATGGAGGTATTTACAGGTCCTCCCCAGATTCTGGCAGGCTTCCATTCCTGTGAACCGTTCCTAACGATGACAGTTTGCAAGTTGGGCCTGTGGTAGCGATCCGAGTTCCCACATAGCAACAGATGCCTGCAGCAGCTGGCAAATCCGTCCTGTCTGTCTCCTAATGCTTGCTAGTATGTATGGGTTGTGCGTAAACTGGGCATTGGTAAGCTGTGGAGGACTTGTAAGATTATGAGAGTTGTAAATGAGGTAGATAGTGGAAATCTTTGATTCCCATGGTAGGATTATATAAAAAAACATGGGAGTCCCCCCACTTCTTATCCCCCCTCGACCATCCCATGTTACTTCACTCCTGATGAAGGGTTTCAGCCCGAAACATCGTCACTACCTCCTCCCATAGACGCTGTCTGGCCTGCTGAGTTCTGCCAGCAGTTTGTGTTTTGAGTTTTAAAATGTATCTAAGGAGAAAGCTTAGGACCTTAGATGCTGCCTAACATGCTAAGTTCCTCCGGCGATTTGTGTGTGTTGCTGTAGATTTCCAGCATCGTCAGACATCCTCATGTTTGTAAAGAGAAAGCTTTTTTACACCATCTGGAGCATGCTGCCAAAGGGGGTGGTAGAGTCGGATGCATTGCTACAGTCAAGAGGTATTTATATAGACGCTTAAACAGGCATGGCACAGAAGGATACAGTCCTGATGTGGTTGAATTGGTTCAGCGTAAGTGGGTAAAAATATCGGCATGGACGTGGCATGAACTGCTCAAAGAGAAGCACACCTCACCAGATGAAATGTGAGCTTAAATAACTCAATGAATTTAAATGGCTCACTAAATCCCAAGAGCACTTTTAAAACTCTGAGCTTAAGACTACAAGACATAGGAGCAGAGCCTGCACCACCATTTCATCATGGCTGATCCATTTTTTTTCTCTCAGCCCCAATCTCCTGCCTTCTCCCTGTATCCCTTCAAGCCCTGACCAATCAAGAGTCTATCAACCTTCTCTTTAAATATATGATCAGACTTGGCCTCCACAGCTGCAATGAATTCCACAGATCCGCCACTATCTGGCGAAAGAGGTTCTTCACCTCCGCTGTAAAAGGCCGCCCCTCGATTCTGAGGTTGTGTCCTCATGTCTTAGATTCTGCCACTGTAGGAAGCAACCTCTCCACATCCACTCTATCAAGGTCTTTCACCATTCAATAGGTTTCCAGTGAGGTCACCCCTCATCAAACATTCTAAATATGACAAGCCGTTCAAACGTGGAATCATTTTCGTGAACCCTCTCCGGTTTCAGCAAATCCTTTCTAAGATAGGGGGCCCAAAACTGCTCACATTTCTCCCAAGTGAGGCCGCACCAGTGCTTTATAAAGTCTCAACATTACATCCCTGCTTTTATATTCTAGTCCTCTTGAAATGAATACTAACACCAGATTTGCCTTCCTTACCGCAGACTCAATAAGCAAATTAACCTTCAGGGAATCCTGCACAAACACTCCCAATCCTGCGGATAGTTTTTGAATATAGATCTGCTTGTTTACATTTTGATGCATATATTCAGACAGACTTTCTATTCAGTGTGCTGGAGGAGCTCAGCAGGTCAGGTATCATTAATGGATGGGAAGAAACAGTTGAAGTTTCAAGCTGAGACCCTTCATCAGGACTGGGGAAGAAGTCAGAATGAGAATGTGGGGGCAGGGGAGGAGGAAGTACAGGTAGCAGGTGAAACTGGGAAAGGGGAAGGGCTGAAGTAAAGAGCTGGAAAGTTGATTGGTGAACGAGATAAAGACCTGGAGAAAGGGGAATCTGATAGGAGGGGACAGAAGGCTATGGAATAAAGGGAAGAAGGAGGAGCACCAGAGGGAGGTGATGAACAGATAAGAAGAGGAGGTGTGAGAGAGACGCAAGAATGGGGAAGTGGCAAAATGGTGCCGGGGGGGGGTGGGGAGGGCATTAGGTTGGATGCTACCCAGACAAGGTGTTGCTCCTCCAACCTGAGTGTGGCCTTATCATGGCAGTAGAGGAGGCTATGGACAACATGTCAGAATGGGAATGGGAAATGGGTGGCCACCAAGAGATCCTGGTTGTTGTGGCAGACGGAGTGAAGGTGCTCGATGAAGCAGTCTCCCGGTCGATGTCGGGTCTCACTGATATACAAGCGGTCACACCAGAAGCACTGGATTCAGTAGATGACCCCAAGAGACACTCACAGGTGAAGTGTCGCCTCACCTGGATGGACTGTTTGGGCCCTGAATGGTAGTGAGGGAGGAGGTGTCGGAGCAGGTGTGGCACTTGTTTCATTTGCAAGGGTAAGTGCCGGGAGGGAGATCAGTGGGGTTGGATGAATGGACAAGAGAGTCACGTAGGGAGTGATCCCTAGGGAGAACGGGGAGTGAGGGAAGATCTGCTTAGTGTTGGGATCCCATTGGAGATTGCGGAAGTTATGGAAAATTATATGCTGCTTGTGGGGTGGTAGGTGAGGACAAGAGGAACCCTATCCCTGGTGTGATGGTTGGAGGATGGGGTGAGGGCAGATATGCATGAAATGGAAGGGATGCGATTAAAGGTAGCATTGATGGTGGAGGGAGGGAAGCCCCTTTCTTTGAAGAAGAAGGACAACTCCGTTGTTCTGGAATAAAATGCCTCATCCCGAGGATGGATGCAGTGGAGATGAAGGAGCTGAGAGAAGGGAATGCCATCTTTACAAGTGACAGGGTAGGAAGAGTTACAGTCAAGATAGCTGTGAGAGTCAGTGGATTTATAAAAGATATCAGTAAATAGACTGTCTCCAGAGATGGAGGCAGAGAGATCGTAAAAGGGTTTATAAACAAGGGAATAAAATTGTGGAATTTAAGACTTTGTCTTAAATTCTGCATGAATTAATTTTCCTTTATTTCAAGGAGGTACCAAAGTTGGAGCACCCCAGTATCATAGCAGTTATCATAATGCTATTACGGCTTGGGGCCTTGGAGTTCGGAGTTCAGCTCTGGCGATGACTATTTAACTTACCTTGGCCCTTTGCTAAATGAAACTGTAAATAGCTCCATCTATCTTGGTACACTCCATCTACCATTCAAATATGCTGTCATCGAAAAGGCTTCCTTCACATTATGGTTGTTGCACCTAACGCATGGCTATGACCATTGGTCAGGGTGAAGAGATACAGGGAGGAGGTAGGAGATTAGGGCTCTGAGGAAAATTGGATCAGCCATGATGAATGGCGGAGCAGACCTATATCTTACGGTCTTATGGTCCTCCGTAAGTGAGTTTTTTTTTAACATTCTTTCCCATGTCCACATGGGTTTCCTCCAGTTGCTCTGGTTTTCTCCCACAGTCCAAAGACATATTGGTTAATAGGCTAATTGGTCATTGTAAATTACCCTGTGATTGGGCTAGGGTCAAATTGGCAGGTTTTTAGCAATGCAGCTTGGAGGGCTGGACGGTTCCATGCTGTATCTCTTTAAAAAAAATAGCCAGTTTGCGCCTGTATTGTCACCTGCTGAAAGGCTAACTGGACGTTAAGCTGAAATCACTTGTTCCCTAATTTTTTTTTATTTATGAGGTGCTTTTTGAGAGAAGGATCAGAAAACTGAATAAAAATGTTGCACAATTTAACTTCATTCCTCTTCTTTCTGCTCAGTGTGGGTTTCCTGTTGTGTCTTGCTATTCAAGCCATACTCTTGAAACTGCTGGGTTTGGCATCAGTCTTACTGTCCAGCAATAGCATAGTACTGCACAGAACTTCCTCAAAACTTTACACTCTACTTTAGCAGTGATTTATATTTTGTTTAACATAATTAAATACTTAAGTTCACCAGAAAATTTATGTACTTCCCTCATTATCTCAACAACAAAATTGCCAACACAGTATTTACAACTAATACTTTCCTGTCTTTAAAATACATAATCTCATATTTTCAAACACAGCAAATAGGCCACATCCTTTTGTACATTTTGTACAAAGGAGATTTAGAGGGTGCGGCGTGACAATGCAGCCTTCCCCCAAAGGTCTTTTGTACAGTTCATACCTCACTTGAATGTTCTGATTATTGAGGTGTGTTAGTTGGTCGTGCTAGTTTTTCTGCTGGAGAGGCAACACATTCTAGGTAGATTACCAAGTGGCATTCACGGAAGCCCTCTTTATTTATTGAGATACAGCGTGGAATAGGCCCTTCTGGTCCTTCAAGTCACACCACCCAGCAACCACTGGTTTAATCCGGGCCTAATCACAGGACAATTTGCAATCACCAACTAACCTACCAACCGGTACGTCTTTGGACTGTGGGAGGAAACTGGAGCTCCCAGAGGGAACCCACTTGGTCACGGGGAGAATGTACAATCTCCTTACAGGCAGTGGCGTGAATTGAACCCAGGTCATCTGTACTGTAAAGCATAAAGTGCGTGGCCAAGTGGTTAAGGCGTCGGTCTAGTGATCTGAAAGTCACTAGTTCGAGCCTTAGCTGAGGCAGTGTGTTGTGCCCTTGAGCAAGGCATTTAATTGCTTTGCGACGACGCTGGTGCCAAACTGTATGGGTCCTAGTGCCCTTCCCTTGGACAACATCGGTGGCATGGAGAGGGGAGACTTGCAGCATGGGCAACTGCCGTTCTTCCATACAACCCTGCCCAGGCCTCAGTCATCATCGAAAATCAATGGACAGCTGAAGAAGAAAGCATAAAGCACTACGCTACTGTGCCGCCTCTGTTGGTCGGGGTCGACCATAAATATTGCGTCCAAGCTGTCTCTGTGATACGCAGGCCAGGGCAGTACAACATGGAAAACAAGCTCTTAACTGTGCAGCAGGCTCCCCCTTTCCATGCAGCTAATGACTCCAAAGAAGCCACAGAGATTGATACAGTTTGCCACTAGTAGCATCGCACGAATTGTTAAACTGCCTTAGGGTCTTTGGCTCTGTATTTTCCTCTGGGTTTACTCCTGAAGCCTTCCCATGAATGGGTAAAGCAGCGGAGGTTAGAGATTAGAGATTTTCTTCTCCTAGATGAGCTGCCAACCAGCCATGTCTGATGAGCCCCATCTACCTGAAGCACAAGTAACTCATCTTTGCCCCTTCTCCTGTCAATGGAAATTGTTCTGCTTGGCTTAGTAGCTAAGGCTAGGAGCTGGACGGGGTTGTCCGAGGTTATTTGAGACGCACGCCAGCGAGAGTAGTTAATAGGTAGTGGGAACTTATCCCCAATATTTCCTCTGGCTATAACAACCGTAACGAACCACCAGGTTGCATTCATGGAACTGATGGAATCGAGTCCCGTTCACAAACTCTGAATGTATTACCTTTTCAGAGCAGTGTTCGCTGACACTTTTCAGACGAAGTAACATTTGCAGCAGTTCGTCAAGTTATACTGACCTCTACTTGTATACTGTCAAACGCACAAGTCAGAGATATCATGGAGTCGTGGAGAGAGACAGCATGAAAACAGACCCTTTGGGTCACCCATTCTGAATTCCCCCCCCCCCCCATTAACCTTCTCTTAAACGGTGGATAACCTCACTACTAACTGCTCTGTTGCTGGATTCACCATTGAGGCTATCCACTTTGGATGGAAGAATAGAGTGAGATAATAAAATGTTGTCATACCAAAGCATGTTTGCAGAAGTCTTTGTACGTGAAAGATAAAGGTTTGGCGTACAAGTAGAGCAAGTAATTAGGAAGCCTTCGGAAGGCTGGCTTTCATTGCAAAGGATATGGGGTATAAATGTTGATAAGGACGTGCAGGAAGCTCGTGAGTATTGCATATAGTTTGCTCTCTATATTTAAAAAAGGATTTACTTCATTAGAAGTAGTTCATTTGGTGATTCCTGAGATGAAGAGCTTGGGCAAGTAGGACCTGTGCTAATTCAAATTTAGAAGAAAAAGAAGGGATCTTCTTTAAAAGATTTTGAGGGGGATTAACAGAGAATGCTTTCCCTAATGTGAGTTACTGGAATGAGGAACTGTAGCACAATGAGTGCTTAATCTGGACCTGAAGAGAAATTTCTGCCTGAGAATTGTGGTTCTTCTCAATTCTCTATGAGTGTGTGTTGTCCTCTGAAAGCAGAGTCATTGAGTATATTCATAACATAGAGAGTTACAAGCAAGTTGTCTTTATGATAGTTAGTATGAGGGAGAGTAGGACAGGGTCAATGAGCCCAAAATTGAATCAGTTCATTTTAAAGTTTTTAATCTGTGTTTTAAAGTGTTTTAATTAAATTTATTTATTTTGATATGAATTTTTAATGATTTTTATCTCATTTCAAATTGTTTTGGGTCTGTTTGAATGTTTCTTAAATATTTGACCATCTGAGACATCAGAGATGATTAAAGGCCTGCTGTATCTCACCAGGGGTTTGTTGGATTGGGTGATCAGTTCACTGGGCTCTCTGCCTTTACAAGTGGAAGGTACAGTTGGGCGACCACATCTGTGTGTGGGACACATTTAGAGCTATCCAGCCTGATTTGTCCACTGACTTCCAGACTGTTGTCCTCACTTTTCAAAGAGAATGGATTAACCATAAGAAGCCCGTTTATGGTAGCAGATGGATTATGCTAATAGACAAGATTTTGGAAGTCCTTACAGTTGATGTGAAGATAGCTACAAATTCCACCGAGTTAATTAGGCAAATTAAATTCATTTTATTAAGTGATTCTGGAAAAGCAACTACAGGATGGCCATTAAAAAAAAGTTAACTGTTTCATTAAGGCCTTTAGTAAAGACAGACAGACATACTTTATTGATCCCGAGGGAAACTGGGTTTCGTTACAGCCGCACCGACCAAGAATAGTGAAGAAATATAGCAATATAAAACCATAAATAATTAAATAATAAGTTAATTATGCCAAGTGGAAGTAAGTCCAGGACCAGCCTATTCGCTCAGGGTGTCTGACACACCGAGGGAGGAGTTGTAAAGTTTGATGGCCACAGGTAGGAATGACTTCCTATGATGCTCAGTGTTACATCTCGGTGGAATGAGTCTCTGGCTGAATGTACTCCTGTGCCTAACCAGTACATTATGGAGTGGATGGGAGACATTGCCCAAGATGGCATGCAACTTGGACAGCATCCTCTTTTCAGACACCACTGTCAGAGAGTCCAGTTCCACCCCCACAACATCACTGGCCTTACGAATGAGTTTGTTGATTCTGTTGGTGTCTGCTACCCTCAGCCTGCTGCCCCTGCACACAACAGCAAACATGATAGCACTGGCCACCACAGACTCATAGAACATCCTCAGCATCGTCCGGCAGATGTTAAAGGACCAGAGTCTCCTCAGGAAGTAGAGATGGCTCTGACCCTTCTTGTAGACAGCCTCAGTGTTCTTTGACCAGTCCAGTTTATTGTTAATTCGTAAAAGGAAGGCTGCCATTCTTACTATTCTGCAGATATAATCCTGGACCCACAGCACTGGTTGAGTTTTAGATACCAGGTTACTCATTTCAGGGCCAGTCAGGGGTGCTCAATAGCACAAGAGATTCTGCTGATGCTCAGCAGGTCAGGCAGCAACTATGGAGGGGAATAAAGAGCTGACATTTTGCGCTGAGACCCTAATCGGGACTGAAAAGGAAGGAGGAAGAAGCCCGAGTAAGAAGGTGCAGGGAAGGCTAAGGGGTACAAGCTGGCAGGTGAAAGGTAAAGCCAGGAGAAGGGGGAAGGTGAGTGAGTGGACGAGGGGGATGTGAAGTGAGAAGCTGGGAGGTGATAGGTGCAGAAGGTAAAAGGCTGAAGAAGAAGGGATCTGATAGGAGAGGAGGATGGACCATGGTAGGAATGGAAGGAGGGGTAGACAATAAATGTTGATAGTCCAGCATTACTTGGGTCTTGTGAATTAATAAATTTAAAATGAAAACCACAATAGCGACACCACTAAGCCAGTCAGAGTCTTAAGTTTATCCGTTGAATCATGATATACATTTCTTTTTACTTTAGAAATTCGAGCCCAGCTTCTGGAACA
Organism: Hypanus sabinus; assembly: GCF_030144855.1. NCBI lineage: Eukaryota > Metazoa > Chordata > Chondrichthyes > Myliobatiformes > Dasyatidae > Hypanus > Hypanus sabinus. The sequence goes on along the minus strand of NC_082730.1, from coordinate 25,154,646 downwards.
ACTGAAATGCTTGGACCAGCAGTCAGAGGCCAGGGTCCAGCTGCTTCAGGACCTGCAAGACTTCTTCCGGAAAAAATCGGAGATTGAGATGGACTACTCGAGGAACCTAGAGAAATTAGCTGAGCGGTTCATGGCCAAAACTAGGAGCACAAAGGATCACCTGCAGTTCAAGTATGTGACGCACAATTTAAATCCACAGATACCCAGTGAAATTCCTCAATTAAACTGTGGCTTGCAATTTGCATTTGTGTCTATTATTCTGTACGTAAATACCCCAAACCACTCAATTAGATGCAGCAGACCATGTTGTGTATTTAAATCGCACTGCTTTCAGCAAGGTGATGTGTGAAATGTTGACAAGTATTTTTGATGGGAGTATCTGAACAAGTGTGAGTTCAATGCAAGGGGATAAAACCTTGCATTTTAACCCTTAAGGTAATCAAACACATTGGCAGTGAACTTCCATTGTACAAGAGATGCTGTGGAGTAGCATCTCTGGAGGTTATATTGAAAGTGCTGTGTTAAAACTGAGCATTGTGCATATACTGAAGAACTTAGCCAATTGAACTCAAGCTTCGAAATCTTAGCCACAATTTTGACTTTGTTACAGACACATCCCATCTTAAGCTCAGAAGAAAAGTCATTGCTTTACTTTCTTGCTGATCTTCAAAACTGGTTTCACATTGACTGTTAATATTTGCCTAACATCTCAAAGCTCACAAAGATTGCACTGCAGCCACAGCAAGACATAACATAGACCACTGGATCTACTTATATTTACACAATGCAAACAAATATATAGGTGTGTCCCTGAGAAGATTGGAAACGTTGACGACATCTACAACCTCAGCAGTCTGCTGACGCGCTGCAGCTCGGTTTTCCAATTCAATTTTGATTTCTGAGCAAGAGCTTCCAACGCCAACCCAACCCCAGTTGCCTTGGGAACGCAGCAGGTCAGGGAGCAGTGCTGCGCTCCGAAACCCCAGTGCAAAAGAGAGGTTTATTAACTTTGCGCCAAAATGTTGATCTTAAGCACCGACCCGCTTGAGTGGAAGGAGACTCTCTTGACACCGAGATTTCCCATTAGCAGCGCAGCCACATGCACATGACCCGAGACTGGCAGGAGATCTGTGAAGGCTGTTAATTGCTTGGGGACCTCTGTCACGGTTTCGTTTAGAAATATTATGGATGCAATGTGGTGCAGATATGCCTTACTAAGCGGTTTCACGTAATTTGTGTTTTGTTTCGATGCCAGCCTATATTCAGATAGATAAGCTGCTGAAGCACTTGGGACTATTTCCCTCTCCCCACCTCAGGAAACAAATTTGTTCCATTTTCATTTGCATTTCCTTCTTCTGCCCGGCCGAGGACAAAGGAGCACACTGGGTCATTTGAGTGGGGAGCCCTGGGCTGCATGAGCATCAGAGTGCAAGTGGGATCTTTGGAGAGCTCTGCTTGATGTACTCTGGAGTCAGTGTCCCAAAAACTCCGGGCACCATCGGCACTTGCAAAGCACATTTAAGTAATAAACCATCTGCATGATCCTGTTCTAGGGAATCGCAGTGATTTTTGATTAAAGGAAGCTATTGTTGAAAACTCTTTAGTCTGTGCAACCTTGAATAATAAGCAGATGGCTTTTAGAGCAGGCGTTATTTCACATCCACCACAGGGAGTAATGCTTGCAACAGAAATACACTTTTTATTTTGTGTGACACTTTAATTCATTACCTTGATTCTCACTGAATTCACCTTTTCTTGACCTCTGGGCCTTCCAAAGAACTTTCAAGAATATCTTAAAGGATGGTTGATATTGTACTCTTGGGATAAATAACCAATTTATCTACATTAAGGCTTTTCAAGCAGTAATCTGTAATAGTGTGAGCAGTTAAAGGGTTAAGCGTCAGTCTGGATTCCCATACCGTTCAAAATAGTTTAGTAGGATCACTTGCATCCAGCTGGGAGGCTTGAGCTTAACTTCTCATCTTAAAAGGCAGTGCAAGCAGTTCCTTAGTGCTGTATCGAAACTTTTGTGCAAAGAGGAACTTGAATTCCAAGTTATTTCATTTCACTGTACGTTTTGATGTACACGTGACAGATAATCTTGAACCTTCTAACTCGGAGGACAGAGAGCAATGATTGAATCATGGCTGTTACCTTAAAATCCCCAATACGTCACAGAGTTCTGTGCATTGCCGGAATTAATTTTCCCATCTGTGCACAGCTGCAGTGTGTCTCTAGCCTCTGTTTCCTCTGTGGCGGGGATGGGTTTTGGGGATCTCACAAAAATGTGAAAGTTCAGAACATCCCCACATTCTCCTTACGGCCAAGTCTACGCTTGTACTTAGAATCTTTATGTCCTGGTTATTCCCGTCTTGAACCGTTAGCTCTTCCAGCACTTAAGGGTTCCAACTCTGACTTAAGCTTTTGGAACTTTCACCACGTGATCACTTTTGTTCAGCTGCCCTAGCTTCACGTTCCACCACGTTTTTATTGATCCTCGGATTGTCCCAGCCAATTAAGAAATGACCAAGACTCTGCATCAGGGGCTCCCAGCCTGGGATCCACAGACCCTTCAGTTAATGATAATGTTCATGGCATAAAAAAAGGTTAGGAACCCTGCTCTACATTTACCCATTTGGATGACTCTTAAAATATCAGGGGAAGTAACATTTTTCCCATAAACCTGAACAGAGATTTTAAGAAGAGCTTTTGGTCTTCTAACCCAGTAATTATCTGGTGGCTTAATTTTTGTTGGATAACCATCTTGTAGAAAAGCTGCACGTAATGTGGAAAAATATCTTAATGCTGATGTTGATTCCACTAGTTCCATTTGAGATACAGAAGTTTAATTGTTTCTGTTCTGTGAAACACAAGAGCTGACTGAATGTTTTATAATGTTCAAAGCTCAAAGTACATTTATTATCAAAGTACATCTGTCATATACAACCTTGAGATTCACCTTCTTGCAGGCAGCCACAAAACAAGGAAACACAGCTAGTATCCACAAAAAGCCCCACAAGACCATCAAACGTCTAATGTGATTATAAAAAAGAAATCGCGCGATCAATTAAAAAGAACAAATAAAACAGAGAGTGTGGACTGCGGAGTCCCTGAAAGTGAGTCAGCAGCTGCAGAGCCAGTTGGGCGCTGAGGCGATTGAAGCCTCGTGGAGTTGTGAATTGATCACCCGTTCGTCCTCCGCCCTTGGCCTGAACTCCTTAATCTTTGTTACCTGGTTTGACGCTTAAATCGGCTAAATGCTGGTTCCTTTTCCATTCATAGGCGGGAGCACTTCCACCTCAATCTGACCTGAGGTTTCAAGCTGGCCTGAAGTCTACTCCAGCAATGGCCGCCGTGGCCATACCTGCATTCTCAAGAGTGCAGTTTGCCAAATCCTTCAGGATACCACAAAAACACCAGGCGGTACAGATGGTTCAGAAGCAGAACTCTCAAAGGGAAATTACAGGCTGTGGTTTGCAGTGATCATGGTCCAGAAATAAACACATGAAATATGCAAGGAGCTAGGCAATTTTTTTTTGTTTAATTAATGTTGTTATTATTAACTTGGGTATTTCTCGTGAAAGTGACATTTACTGATGATAGCCTGAATTCAGCTTGCAAATTGACCACTATCTGAGACTCCCTTTCCTAAAGTAGAAGTTAAGATTGACCATTGGCATCAGAGGGAAACAGGAAGGTAAAATACTGAAAGTCAGGAGTTTTGTGCTAGATATCCCAAGTATGAAATGTTGAAATATGTGCAGGGAGCTCTGTACTGTCAGAGAAGCAGCTACTCTTTCCGCAAACAGCATCTAATTTTTAATTTTATTTTTTGTAATGCCTGCTTGTAGAATTTTTTGTTCTGCGCAAAATTGGTGCTGGCATCGTTTAAAGTGTCAAGTATTTCTGCAGCTCTTGAAAGGTTTTGCTTTGGTGGGTTTGATGTATTGTACAGAAGTTCTTCCTTTGTCATTTTCTTCCATTATTTCTCCTGACTGCCTTACATCTTACAGGAAGGACCAGAACATTCTGTCTCCTGTGAACTGCTGGTACTTGCTGCTGAACCAGGTCAGGAGGGAGAGCAAGGACCACACCACATTGAGTGATATCTACTTGACCAACATTATCCCTCGCTTTTCACAAATCAGTGACGACTCTGTCCGCCTCTTCAAAAAGGTGAGCGGCTGCTTTTGGATGTTGTTGATTCTCAGAAAAGTTGTTTTCCTGTCCACTCCTGTTTGGTGCGATGCCGACAATGTAAGGCACTTCCATGATCTATTCTTTTCCCCGTCCACCTTACAATGAACGTAACCTCCTGCTGGATAGTTTTCTGTCTGCACACCATGCCTCCAACTTGCCCCTCTTTTAAAAAAAACTATAAATTGCAGTAAATTATATACAGTATTTAAAAAAAAGTAAGAGCCAAAAAAAAGGGGGAAACAGCGAGGTAGTACATGACCAAGGAAAAAGAAAATATGGAAAATTTATAAGGCTTATTTTCTTCAGGGTAGGTATCATGAATATAGCAATTTATGAGATCAGTGGTAAGTACATGAACAGTGTTGATCACAATCAAATGAGTCCAAAATGAAGTGGAAGGTAGGAAGAATACAAATCAAAGGATGTTGAATTGAAGTGATTGCATATTATCTTAATAGAGGTCTCTCATTGGCTACTGAGTATTAAAGTATGGTTTAACAATGGCAAGCAAGCATCAGTCAGGTAAGTTCTTGATTAGTAAAGGTGTCAAAGGTTAAGGGGAGAAGGCAGGAGAAAGGGGTTGAGAGGGAAACTAAATGAGCCATGATTGAATGGTGGAGCAGATTTGATGGGTTGAAAAGAAGAAAATTAGACCAATGTCTTAGCCTTATTGTGTAGCTTTTAAGATATTCGTCTGCATCCAAAAATTATTTCAGGGGATTTAGGAAGATTAATATGATTTAGGAAAATAAAACTAAACAAGTTTTCCAGGATTATAGAAAACCTACAGCACAATACAGGCTCTTCGGCCCACAAAGCTGTGCCAAACACATCCTTACCTTAGAAATAACCGAGGGTTACCCATAGCCCTCCATTTTTCTGAGCTCCATGTACATTATTTAGCAGCTTCCTTATTTGATCAGTCTGTTGTCATGGAGTTGTGGGTCTTAAAGCTGAAGCAGATTTTATGTCTGGATGGTTTCTAATATTAGATAATGCGCAGGAGAAATTCCTGTTCATCCCTTTAGCACACACCTGTTTTCAAGCTGTAAAGTTCCTTTGCAAACTGGATTGTTGGAAAAGTAATTTATTTGTGTTACACATGCTATTCTTTAGAGTGAAAATGAAGAAGACGAAATAAATCAGACAGACTTTTCTGGGTGTGTTTGACAGATGGGAGGAATAAATTGAGACTATGTGGGAGTTTTTTTGCCTGCCCCTTCTTTCTTTCCCTGCTTCTGGTTTTGATTTCAACAGCTTTGGCATCAGAGACCCACCCTGTCCAAAACTCATCCTGTATACATCTAAATGGGAGCTCACTTTAAAATAAAATCCTGACTGTTAACTGGTCTCTCTTCTACAAAGCCTGACTTCAGGTTGTTCTGGCACAAGGCAGCTATACACTTTGACAGACTCCAAAATGTACATGTTCACTAGGACACCATTGGGGTCATGTGTCTACTTTGTAAAATTTCAACCATTGCTACATGTTTTAAGGCAATGACAATATTAACTCGCAGAGGTAGTCTGTATCAGCAAGAAATGTAGTTAAGGGAGTACTGCCACTTTCCTCCTACAGTTACCGTGCAGATGCTAATTAGTTACTTACCAGAACAAGAGGGATCTTCTGGTACCCACCCATTTTAATTATATTTCCCATTCCCATTCCGATATGTCTACCCATGGCTTCCTCCACTGCCATGATGATATCACACTTAGCTTGGAGGAGCAACACCTTATATTCCACAAAATGCTGGTGGAACACAGCAGGCCAGGCAGCATCTATAAGGAGAAGCACTGTCGACATCTCGGGCCAAGACCCTTCGTCGGCCAGAAATGTCGACAGTGCTTCTCCTTATAGCTGCTGCCCGGCCTGCTGTGTTCCACCAGCATTTTGTGTGTGTTGTTTGAATTCCCAGCATCTGCAGATTTCCTCGTGTTTGCACCTTATATTCCATTTAGGTAGCCTCCAACCTGATGGCATGAACATTGATTTCTCAAATTTCTGGTAATGCACGCCCCCCACTTTCACGATTCCCATCCCCTTTTCCCTCTCTCACCTTATCTCCTTACCTGCCCATCACTTCCCTCTGGTGCTCCTCCCCCCTTTTCTTTATTCCATTGCCTTCTGTCCTCTTCTATCAGACTCCCCCTTCTCCAGCCCTGTATCGCTTTCACCAATCAACTTCCCGGCTCTTTGCTTCACCCCTCCCCCATCAGGTTTCACCTATTATCTTCTGTTTCTCTCTTCCCCACCACCTTTTAAAACCTACTCCTCAGCTTTTTTCCCTCCTGTCCTGCTGAAGGGTCTCGGCCTGAACCGTCGACTGTGCTCTTTTCCGTAGCTGCTGCCTGGCCTGTTGAGTTTCTCCAGCAATTTGTGTGTGTTAATTGGTTTAAAGATTTCAGTTCTGAAATTGTTTCTATTCAGAATTGGTCCTGATTGCAGACGGTGGCAAGAACTGATGGGACCGAGCTCTTTACACAGCCAGGCTATCATCTGAAAATGGTTTGAAGGGCCTGAAATATGAATAAATATAGGAACAAATTCTGTAACTTATGGGTAATAGATCGCTTCTAAATCTGAAGTACGATTTTCTTCATAGGACACATTATAATTCATTCAGTCCATTAATAACCCTAAACTTCATAGGGGTTTTGCTCTATCTGCATAACTTAGAGTTCCAGGAAGAGTTATTGGAAGAAACAGAAAACAACAAGAGAAGGGTCTCGATACAAAACGTCAACTGTAATTTTTTTCCATGGATCTGCCTGGCCTGCCAAGTTCCTCCAGCATTTTGTGTGTGCTATTTGGAAAAACAGGACCGGTCTGTCTTGTAAGGAAAGAAAGCAGATGATTTAATTTGACAGCTGTGATTGGAGCTAAATTCTGATTGGGAGGGTAATGCAAAGGTGTTTTTTTTTTGCATAATAAATCCTCATAGAAACTGGTTCAAATGGTCTGGGGCTTGTTTTGTATGGTGATACTTTTATACAGTAATGATGTTCCCTACAAGTCCGATGTCCTCAACAGAATTCAGTACCCATATTATGCTTTGTGAATAGAAAAAAAATTGTGAAATGTCCTGCTAAAGTAGAGTAACAGGTCAGAAGGAATTTGCATCTTTAATAACTTCAGGGCATCTCAGAGAGCTTCCCAGCCAATTAAGTGCTTTGGATGAGCAGTCTCCATTGTTATACAGGAAACACTTATGAAGATGTGCACACCAAACTCCCATACAGCTGCATGTTGGCAGTGACTGGATAACTTGCTTTGCAACATTGGGTGAACGTGATAATGATTGCTGGTATATACAGCAACAGGTGCCATCAATTTTAGCAGCAGGGCAGGTTCTGTAATGAGATTTGCCATCATTGGGTAGAGGAGAGGAAAAGTCCAGTGATCCTTAGAAATTAACAGTGTGACATAATTCAGAAGTAGTTAATAAACATTTGTCCACTTTAGCACTCAACCTGATCTTTCATCAGCCTATTGAAAGTAGATACATGAAGCATACTGAAGAATGTATTGAACCACCCAAGTAATTGCTGATTAATTGATTTGCAGGTCAATTCTTTTGTGGTTAGTCACACCAGGAACTAAATATTATTATTGATGAAGCTTGGTAAACAGACGTCTCGGGAGTTGACAGTTTATGTTCTACAGTATATGGCATCTGATACCGTCCTAGTGCACCTGCCACCCATGGGCTAGAAAAGGGGATATTAGGGAAAAAATGAAGAGGGTCTTAAAATACAACAGGAACTCAAACACACTGTCAACCTTTTAACACTATCAACCTTTAAAATTAAAACTCCAGACTCCAGTTAGCAAAACAACCCTTCATTCACAAAGATAAATTATATATATTATTTAATTCAGAAACAGTTAATAAAAATGTATCCATATCACTCAAATGTGTCATAGCACTCAACTTTATCTTTCATCTGCCTATTGAAAATAGATACATGAAGCATGAGGACTTTGAAAATACATGAAAATATATACATGAGAACTTTCAGCATTGTTAGAATATACAGTTGTTACATGATTGCCTTGTAAGAACACAAGAAACTTCAAAGAGTAAAATCTGTTATCGTAGCTAAGTGGAATGATTGCACACTGAATGATAAAGCAAATCCCATTACAATACAAGGGGGTGATTAATATGTTCATGGCCTAAGGTAGAAGGAGTCAATTTTAGAAAACCTAGCACATTTATTTTTCAACATAGTCCCCACCTACATTTACACACTTAGTCCAGCGGTCGTGGAGCATACGGATCTTGGATCTCCAGAAAGTGTCCACAGCAGGGGTGATTGATAAGTTCGTGGCCTAAGGTAGAAGGAGATGAGTTATACAGCTCTCGTTACATGAACATGTAGTTCAACTCTTTGAGTGATTATGCAGAAAGTTTGAAGTTAATAACTCATCGGGGTGATTGATAAGTTTGTGGCCTAAGGTGGAAGGAGATGAGTTAGTAACTTCAAACTTTCTACAAAATCACCCAAAGAGTTGAACTGCATGTGCATGTAATGAGAGCTGTATAACTCATCTCCTTCTGCTTTAGGCCATTAACTTATCAATTACCCCTGCTGTGGACACTTTCAGGAGGTCCAAGACCTGTATGCTCCACAGCCGCTGGACTATGTGTGTAAATGTAGGAGGGGACTATGCTGAAAAATAAACGTACTAGGTTTTCTAAAATTGATTCCTTCTACCTTAGGCCATATTTACATGGGCCAATGGTTGATGCTCTACATTTTGCAGAGTTCCACACTTGGCATTAATTTTGTGCAAATGTTGCATGGGTTATTCGCACGGAGTTTGGACTAAAAGGAGAAGTTGTTTAGACTTCTGTGTGTAAAAGTGGAAGTTGAAACAGGGGAATTGCTGACTAGGTGTCTCTGTCAATCCCAGCTCCTGCCTCATGTTCTTCATTGAAATATAGCCCTTGTTTTTCTTTGTGGGGGAAATCTCCATTCCATTTAAACCCTATTGCTGTTGGAAACAGATGAAACGCATATGCTTGCAGTAAGCACAAGAACGTAGTTTGTTGGCGAATGGATTGTGCACTGGCTTGGTTCTTAGTCCATTCACCTCTGTTTGAATCCTTCCTCATAATAACGCTTACATTTTGGAGGTGGGAGAGTCCTTTTCAACAAGGAGTTTGTGGCAGATTATGGTTGGCTTCGGAGGTAAAATTGCCTTTTGTTTGGCAGTGACCCAAAGGTCATAAGTAAGTTGTCATGTAGTCAATGGCACATACTCTAAATCCCAAGTCTTTCCACGGTATACAATACGCAGGCAGGAGTAGGCCTGAACTTTCTCCACTTACTTTAATAATTGTACACCAAAAAGATTCCCTGCCACACAGACTCAAGTTGCTGGCTCCATGCCACGCAGTTCTTAGTGCTATTAAAAACACTTAGTCTTTCTGTCACCAGGCTGTCTTAGTTGCTGTCTGTACTATCAACAAAAATATGCCATAGTAATTCACCCAAGCACATCCAAACTGGTGGCTTGTGCTAACGTGAAGGACGAGAGAAGAAGGCACGAGAACCGACTCCCCTCCAGATTTCTCACTACTTCATTGAATGTTGCAGGGTTGAGAGCCCCATATAATCAATAAATTTATCATACATAAATTGAGCGCATAATTCTCCAAGTCAGAATTCCGTTCCTGTGCACGCTCTTCCTATCCGCACTCGAAGGTATGTCAGCCACAATGGCAAAGGATGGCACCACAGTGGTCCTGCCCACTTTGTGATGCTGTCCTTTGCCATAAGGAGCATCGCTGTTCATCAGTGTAATTTACTGCCATAAAATTGTAGCGTGTAGGAAGGTCACAGATAAGCAGATCAGCAGAGGTTAAAGGTAATTTTCAGGAAAAGTTGTGAAATTTATATTCTGCATGTACAAGTGCAATATCTCGCTCTGGGCTGGAGAACTGAGTTAGTAAAATTACTACTTTCTATGTGTCTTGAATACTCTCAAAATATTGCTGCTTAAAGCTGATGTTTTATATATGTATATAATATCTTATTCTTGTATATGACACACCTTTGCATTCTCTCCACTTTCTTTGAGCATTAATCCTCCCATGCCCCACCCTGAAATGTGGCATTCTCTCAGACAATGATGTAGTATGGTTCCATATTCTTCCATGACTGGGTAGTGCTGATTCTGAAATCATTGTATTAGCTGCTAATTTGCCCTTTAACATCCAGAAATACTTTTCTTCCAGTCCTTCTATGCTAATTTACCAGCCCTTGAAACATAAGTAGTGTTTTGATAACTGTTTCAATAACATTAATGCTTAGCCTTGGATGGTTTTGAGCATTTTTAACACTACTGGCTCTTGTCCGAGCAAGTGGATGAACTAAACTCATGACTTCTAATTTGTAGTTAATGCAAAAGTGTTGGGAATCGGGAAATGAGTCAGTTGCCCCATGTCATCTTTCTTGTGCGCTGCCTAAGCAGCAGAGGCAAACAAAAGGCAGATTTGTCTGAGGAACTGTTCTTAATCTGCCCTTTGCTGATGTGGGACCTTCTGTCAAATAGGCAGGGACCTTCATTACACTCAGCTGGGTAGAACTCATTGCAGTGTAAAAGGCCTCAGTGACAGGGTTTTGTTTTTTATTAAGCAATAATAAACTTTTGGAAGGTTATTTTGATCTTAATTCTGTAATTTGTATCTTCTACAAACGTAATTTTAGCTGCTTTAGTTTTTCTCTTTTTCTTCTCTAACTTTATCTCTGTCTACCCCACCCCTCTCTACTTGTTCTTGCAGTGTTCTTTCCCTTGCAGTTATTTAATTTTAGATGTCCAGTCCTGGATTTTCGCTGTTAGAGCTTTGCAGTTGTGTGGGCATTATTTAAACATAGGCATAACTCAAGAGCTTGTCAATTTGGATTAAGTTCAAGGCATCCTTTTATTATTGTGTACGGCCCACTGAGAAGTCTAAATTTCCCAAAAATAAAACATGAAGTTGACCACCTGGTCCCATGTGATCAGGAGTGATCTGGCCTAAGATTATACTCCTCTTTTGTGCCAGTTCCACAAAACCCTCAGTTCCTCAGCCTTTCAAAACTCTATCTGCCTCCACTTTAAACACCTCCAGCGATCTTGCCTCCACTCAACTCCTTCTGTTAGAGGATCCCAGAGATTCGCCATCTGCCACGAGAAAGAGTTCTTGGGCATTTCAGTTTCTTAAAAATGCTCTTTTATCTTCTTTTGAAACCGTGCCCTGAGTAGAAACATCTCAATAGATCTTACATGTTTCTAGAAGGTCACTCCTCATTATTTTTACCACCAAACATTATAACTCTAATCTCTTTAGCTGTTTGTGGTACAGCAATGCTATCATCCCAGAAATTTGCCTGGAGAATTTCTTATTCACTGCCCCCTATATTAATATCTACTTTCTTAAGGAAGGAAACCAAACTCCGAGATCTCATCAGTACTCGGTAACAATATGTATTAATTTTACACTCCAACACCACAGCAATATAAAAATTGCTGCATTCATTGTTTGCTCTATTTGCATGCTAAATTATTATATTTTATTGGTAAAGAGATTCATAATTTCTCCCATTTAAATAGTAGACCACCTTTTGATTTCTCCTACTGAAGTGCATGACTTTGTATTTCCGAATACCTTAAACGCGGTTTGTCAAGTATTTTCCTACTCATTCAATCTTTCTATATTCTGTCTAAACATCTCCATTTCAGTGTACCCTCCTGCTTGATTTTGCATCATCAGACCTCTGAAATAAAGAAAGGCTGACTCACTTGAATCTTGCTTATCCCATCTCTCTTTTTCAATGCAGAGTAAAGAGGTTGGTGTTCAACTACATGAAGATTTGATGAAAGTCCTGAATGAGCTGTACACGGTGAGTGTGATGCTTTTTGCTACACCTCTTTTAATAAGAAGCTCACAGCTTCTATTTTTGTAATCTCTCGATAGTTACTTGCACTGCCCGCTGTTACCAAAACTCCACATTTAGCTCCAGCGCGTTCGCTAATCGCTTTGCAACATTGGTGTTAAAACCATTAAGAACATATGAGCTGGATTTGACTACTTGGTGTTTTTTGCCCGCTCCAATGCACAATAAGATCACGAGTAACATGTATATGACTCTTAATTACTCATTTTGGTTTTGCAATTTTAATACGTTACCTGACAAGCTCAGCAGTCTGAGTTTTACGATTTTCAGCTAGGTTCTAGCCTCAATAACATTGCAGGGGAAAGTCCTGGCTTCCCATTACCTCTTGTGTGAATTTTAAGTTTATAATTGACTTAGCGTTCCCATCATTCACAAGAAACCTAATCAAGTTGGCTTACTGGTTTCGATTGCTCTTGGTGAAAGGCACACATACTTAGGCATTTATTGAGGGCTACATTGCATTCCCATCTCATAGTTGAGCACATTATGGGAAGTCATACCTCATCAGTATAATCATTGTGAGCTAACATAAGATCTAATTTATTGAGAGAGATGTTGCTCTTTAACTTGTAGTGGTCCATATTTAATCCAATAGTTGTTCTGTGGGTTCCAGCTAGGGAGATTTCTGTTTCAGTGCTGTGGTTATGTTCTGGAACTTAAAACCATCCTTTACAAGTCAGCTCCTTGTTCAGGCTGAATCATAGAGTGTTACAGCACAGAAACAGGCCTTTCGGCCCATCCAGTCTGTGCCAACCCAATACTCTTCAGTCCCATTGACCCGCAGCTGGACTATTGCACTCCATTCCCCCCCCCATCCATGTACAGGTGTCTCCCCCCCCCCTTTACAAAGGTAGAGCTTTCCTACGAAACCTTTCTTAAGCCATAATGGCGTAAAGTGAAGAGCCATTCATTTATATGGGAAAATTTTTCGTAAAAGCGAAAATCCTCTTTGTAATGCGAAAAACGGGTTTCTAATGTAGGTCTTTTGTAAAAGCAAAGTGGTGTAAAGCGAACAGTTGTAAAGCAATTTGTAATTTGTACTTATCCAAACTGGGAAGGAACGAATTTCTAAATATTCAGCATGCAGTAAGAGGAAAATCCCTGCTCAGTCCCAGACATTTAAGTTGTTAGGTCAGCTCAGAAGTGTCTTGGATTTCATGGTCACTCTTCCCCAAACATCCCAAACTGCTGTGAGAGTAAACCTAGCCAGGGAAACTGACTGACATTACAGAGAGTAGTCAAGGTCTCACTCCAGATTCATGCTGCACGTGTGGAGTGAGGATGAAATGGAATGGCAACGTTTGTGTGGTTGCACCTCATGCTCTTTGGATGAAGTAGTGGAACTAAATTAAAAGGAGAGAGCTCTGCCTGCTTTATCAGGAATCCTTTTATCATTGTCTGACTTCAATGCATTAGACAACCACAGTCTTTAATTTCACTTACATAAAGTGGTGGAAGGATATACAAGATAGGTATAGTAATATTCCCTATCATAGAACGATGTAGGTATGTAACTCCTATTGAGGGAAGTGCAAACTCCTTAGAGGGGCTATTGGAGAATTGAGTGCATACACATTAACTAACAAGGCATTAGCCAAAAGTCTGGTTCAAAGAGAAACATTTAACATTGTCCTGCTATTTTGGGATTGGTCTAATATCTCTAGCCTGATGCAATAAAGAATCATAATCTTCTGCGTGTATAGAATGTTTTATACCCCATAAATTCTCATTCGGGTCGAACTAAGGTGGGAAAAGAGTGGAGGGGCAGGTAGTTTTTGCAATAAGTGTGGAAATAGTTGAAGTCAAAATGTGCCAGACTGTTTGCGAACCCATCCTAATTTGTTAGTGACTTGTGAAGTAGGGGCAGTAAGGGAAATTATTTTATGTCATCTTACAATGTTTTGATGATGAATGATTATTATTTGCATGTTACCACTGGAGAGGCAAGCATAGAGCAGTTAATGGGAGCCTGTGCTGAATACTTCTTTTTCCAGAGTTTTCTTCTGTTTGAGATGCCATCACTGTCAAGCACCATCAAGAAAAATGGGAGCAGGGGCAGGCCATCGAGCCCTTCAAGCCTGCCCCACCATTTAATGTAATCGTGGCTGGTCTCAACATCTCTGCCATTTTTCCATATCCCTCTTCTCATGGATATATCAACTACTTAACTAACTCCACTTTAAATACTTTGAATGTTACAGTCTCCATATCTCCTGAGATAAAATATTCCAGATATTCACCATCCTCTGTGAGAAAGAATTTCAACACACAGTTTTAAATTACTAGCCTTTTATATTGCAGTGATGTTCCCTTGTTTAAGACTATTCCACAATGGAAACATCCCAACATCTAGCATGTCAAGCTCTTTCTGGGTCTTACATACAGTGGATTCTGGTTAATTGGACCATCAGTTAATCAGGGCAGCTGCGTACTTGGGACAACAAAGAACAAAAACTAATGGAGAAATAGCTGGGATTCCCGTAATTTATTTGGGCCACCATGCCACTTAATTGGGACAGGAGACTTGCTGAACGGTTTCTATTTACTATCAGTCACATGCATTTAGGTGGCTGTTAGACACTACACTGTGCTTAGAGTGAATGATTTTTAAATAGAAGCAACACTCACAAAATGCTGGAAGAACCCAGCAGGCCAGGCAGCATCAATGGAAAAGAGTATAGTCAACGTTTCGGACTGAGATCCTTCATGAGGACTGGAGAAAAAAAGACGAGAAGTCAGAGTAATAAGGTGGGGGGAGTGGAGGTGATAGGTGAAACTGGGAGGGGGGAGGGCTGAAGTAAAGAGCTGGCTCCCCTCCCCTCCTGGTTTCACTTAACACCTGGTGTTTCTTTCTCCCCTCCTCCCACCTTCTAAATCTGACTCCTCAACTTTTTTTCTCCAGTCCTGCCAAAAGGTCTCAGACTGAAATGTAGACTGTACTCTCTTTCCCATAGATGCTGCCTGGCCTGCTGAGTTCCTCCAGCATTTTGTGTGTGTTGCTTGGATTTCCAGCATCAGCAGATTTTTCTCTTGTTTGAGTTTTTAAGTAGAGTCAGTTATGTGTGTTTGTGTTCAAAAAGCAGTGATTTGTGTCACTGATAGCTGGCAAGAAATAAGCAGTAAAACAATTCGCAGCAGATTTGCTCAGCCCGGTTTCAAGCATTCAGGCTTGGAGATGCCAGAAATGGCCGGTAGTGAAAATTAAACGATTTCACAACTTTAACAAGATAGGGACTAAGATGAAATTGAAGATGTTGACAACCATCTTGAATGTTACATGAAAATGAAAATTTGGAGAATGCAATTGTCAGAAGCTTTGCATGAAGTCAGTCCATTGTTTGCACTAGATGTCTATGTTGATTTTGTTCATTTACATTCAATCAAAAGAACACAACACTGTACACTGGATGAATTCTTCCGTCAATAATGATTAGGAACACAGTTTTATAGTACAGTAGTATTGGTAGTGGTCTAATTTGTTCTGTATTTCATTTAAATACATAATTTGTTACTCAATTAAATGGTAGTTTGTCTTTTCTATATCTTTGTAACTATTTCCATGAAACTTTGGCTTTTTGAGGCAGCTACTTAATTGAAACAAAATGTACTAGTCCGACTGTGTCCCAATTAACCGGGATCTATTTGATTAAGGCCTCCTCTCATTATTCAAAACTTTAAGGAATACGGGTCCATTTTTTTTTGGTTACTCTTGGTAGGGCAAGCCTCTTGTCCCAGAAATTAGGCTTTGTATAGCTCCTTTATATAGCCTTGAATGTTACAGTTTTCATTTTAGGTAAGGGGATCCAAAACTATGCAGTATTCCTTATGAGGAATGATGGCCATATGGGATAATTCAAAGGTTTCAAAGGTACATTTAGTGTCAGAGAAATGTATACCATATATGTCTGGAGATGCTTGTTCTTTGCAAACATCCACAAAGACAGAGTAGTGTCAAATAATGAACGACAGTTAAATGTTAGAACCCCAAAGTCCCCCAGCTCCCCTCCCTCCCATGCATAAACGACAACGAGCAACATTCCCCCCTCCCCCCAGCAGCAAAAAAAAGCATCAGCACCCGCCACCGAGCTCTCAAGCGTGAGCAAAGCAACAACAAAGACACAGACTTGCAGTTACCCCAAAGACTACTTGTTCACCCGGTATTCGACATACCACAGGCTCTCTCTCTCTCCCTAATAAGGGAGAAAGAGGTGGCTCTGTTTCAAAGTGAGCGGGGAGACATAGTACATAACTCATTGGTTTATTATGTTAAAAGTCCATTATGATGTTTTTTTTCAAGCTCTGTACTCAAAGATCTCAAGTCTCTGGGCACACAGCCGTAGACATTCTGACTCCCCCGATGACATGCAGGTCTCCTGCCATGACATTGACCTATGATCTGTCTGTCTCCAGAGCCCCAAGATCCTAGGCCTCCAAAGCCAAGCCAAACACTTAGGCCGAGCCATTGGCATGCCAAAGAATGGCCGGTTATGAAACACCGAGAGTGGCTCCCATTCCCACAAAGTCAGCGTGTAACTGCAGGTCAGGGTCTTCAAAAGAACCCTGAAAAGGATAAATAAAGATATTAAAGATGGAAATGGAGCTGTTTCCGAAGATGCAGGCAAAGGAGTTGCCACTTAGCGCCATCATTACTTCGTTCCTCTTCCAATTACAACAAAACCTCCCTATAACAATATAACAAACCTCCCTAAAACTCGAACCTCTGTAATAAATGTCAAAATACCATTTGCCTTTCTAGTGTCCTGAGACTCATGCACCAGAGTTTCTAGGCCCCTCTACACTTTACTCAAATGCAGCCTCTCACCATTTAGATAACAATCTGCATGTTGCTTTTTCCTACCAAGGTGCACAATCTCAAATTTCTGCTGGTTATGTTTTATTTTCCAGTCATTTGCCCACTCACTCAATCTGACTATATCCCATGGCAAGTTAACAGCATCCTTATCATAACATGCCCTTCCATTTTTCTATCATGGGCACATTTTGAAGCCTTACAAAATGTCCCTTCCACCAGAAGAAAATCATGGAAATAGTGAACATGTAATAGTGAATAGTGTATCATGTAATAGTTTGTGCGCCAAGAACTAGTCCTTGTGGTACTCCAATGGTTACCACATTCTATCTGAAAAGGACCTAACGTAGTTGTCTAACGTAGTAGGTCCCAACAGTACTGTGGGCTTTCAGATTTTGCACCAACCTCATATAGAGCATCTTGTCAAATGTGTTTTGGAGATCTAAATACACATTTTCTCTATCAATTCTCCCTGGTTTATCCTCAGAGAATTTGAACAAGTGTCAGTTTAACTTGTATAAAACTGTAGTGACTAGGTTTCATTATCTTCAAATTTCCTAAATGATTGGCCATTTCCTCTTGGATTGTTCACTCTCACACCTTTTCACTAATAGTTGAATTCTCTATCTTCTTCCTTTCTCCTTTTCTGAACAAAGGAGTCACATTAAGTTTTTCAAAAGAGATGTTGAAGGAATGTGTTTGGAAAGGTGTGGAGGCGAGGCTTAATTTCATAATTGGATGTTTTGGAGTAACTGAGACGAGGTGGGTGATAAAGGCACAGGTGTTCACACTCCACTCCTGAGAAGCTGACCTTTAAGATTATTTCAAGCATGCATTTACCTAATGACTGCTTATGGAAAGATAACTCCAATATCAACTAAAAAAAAAATCCACCTGTAATGTTCTCCACAATGATTTTAGAGTGACACAAGCATGTCTGCTTTTAAATGTTCATATAGTCTCTGTTCTAATCACTTCATTCGTGCTTTGAACTGTCTGGAAAATTTGCTGCCTGCCCTAACATTTAATTATATATTGGGTGTTTTCATTTTGTTCTTGATCTTTGGTCATTGGTAATTGCAGACATTGTCTGTGTACTCTGCCCATCTCTTCTAACAAGAATTTCTTTAACCCCCTTTTTGCTCCTCTCTTCATGTTCTTAACTTTCACCAGCTGCTTGTTCTGTCAATATGTTGCTGCATTCTGAAACTATTCAGTTCTTCGAACTTTTACTGTCCCAGTGCAGAGTCTTGACATCAAATAATGACTTGCACTTTTTGCCTCCAAAGATGCTGCTTGAGCTCCGAGTTCCACAGAGATTCCATCTGGTTTGTTGTTCCAGATTTCTTTTTTGACTTCAGCCTTATTGTCTCTGTTTTCAGTCCCTCTTCATACATTATGTCACCAGCCCAACCTCATTCTCTTCACTCTCCTGTGTCATTCCATCTCATCGTTTCCCAGTTTCCAAAATAATGCCCACTTTGTTTTGTCATCCACCACCTTCTTGTTGCTGCCATCAGGTAGGAGGTACAGAAGCCTGAAGGCACACACTCAGTGATTCAGGGACAGCTTCCCCTCTGCCATCCGATTCCTAAATGGATGTTGAATCCAAGTACACTAGCTCACTACTTTTTTAATAATTTCTGTTTTTGCACTACTTATCTTAATTTAAGTATTTAATATACACAAATGGTATATACTTACTGTGATTCACTATCTATATTTATCAAGTATTACATTGAACTGCTGCCGCAAAGTTAGCAGATTTGACAACATACAGTATGCTAGTGATATTAAACATGATTCTGAATTCTTCCCTCCCCTTTGCCTACCCTCCTCTTTCTGTTTCCCTCTCCTACCCTCATGCTTGTTCACTGTGTTTGCATTTCTCTTTATATAATTTACTTGAGATATCTTTGTAAGGAATTCTATAGAAAGGCAATTTATCGTAATGAATATTGTATCAGTGGAGCAATCTTGCTTACCTTTCCTGGTTTCTTTAATGAAATAAGTGTCAGAGGCTTTTAGCTATGATGACATTTAATTTGACAGTCATTGAAGGAAGAGAAGGAGATTGATGCCCTCTTCTGTTAGACCAAGGTCGATGCTGTGTCCACCATTATTTGCTGGCTGAGAAAAGTTGTTCTAGAGACCACAGAAGGCAGGCGAGGACATGAACAGGAAAAAGCCAAATCAACTTCCCCTCTCCTGGGTTGACAATGCTCCTCAGCTATCTTTGTGATTCAGATTCCCTGTAAAATGGCTGTTTGGTTAAGTATCCAGGACATCTTCAAGAAGCGCGGCCTCAAAAAGGTAGCATCTGCCGTTAAGGACCCCCATCACCCAGTCCACATCCTGTGCCCATTGCTATGATCAGGAAAAGGTCCAGAAGCCTAAAGGCCCCCACTCAGTGATTCAGGAGCTGCTTCTTTCCCTCTGCCATCCATGTCTCTGCTGCAAATAGAAATTTCATGACGTATGCCGATGATATTAAATCTGATTCTGATTGATATGCGTAATTTAAGTCAGTGGAGCTTGATTACCTTTGTAGACCAGAGCATTTATATAGAATTTTTGATCAAGAGATTAAATGGCAAGGAGGGCTAAATAATAAAATAGTTGTGGTTAGTCTTACTGTGACAGAGATTGAATGGATGGGTCAAGTTAGTGCTCATATTAGCAGAGGATATGGAAGAAAAGTGGTTGAGTGTATATGGGCTCCGGAAGAAGAAAAATTGATGGAACAGGTCCATTAAATGATGCAAATGTTGTACCTTGTGACATTACAATTTAATCTAACCATTTTGGAAAATTTCAAGTATTGAATAAAGAAGCTGCAGTCACTACAACGACCTAGTGTACTGTTGTAGATTTCTGCATAGTTGCAGTGTGGCATGCTAATGAGTGTTTTGGTTGAAGGCTCACCACCGCAGACTTCAGCAACAAATGCGTCCGCACCACCCAGGCTTCTGATAGGAGCTCTATTAGGACCTGTGTGGTTGGAGGTCAGGGGGTTGGCTTTTGTGGAAGTGGTGCCTTGTTAGGCTTGGTGGAGATCAGGGACCCTGTTGGAGGAACTTGAAGGAGCCGAAACGCAGATTAAAAGGTTGATGCCCCATAAAAAGGGACCGTGAGGTGTTAGCGTATTTAGAGAGCTGAGGTATCAATGGACTAGGTGGCAGCAGCAAGAGCCGAGGAGAGTTGGAGCTATCAGGGAGTTGGGAACATTGGACGTTGAGATACTGGGGGCAGTGTTAATCAGATATACAGATAGTGTTGGGAGAGTGGATGGAAGGGAGTAGTCAGTACTGTGGTAGAGGAGTCATATCAAACGATAGAAGGTAACCATGGGACTCAAGTTGGTGGGATCCAGTCTGGCATTACACTTTGACAATGTAATTGTTCTGAACGTGACCAACAATAGTTAAACCCAGCATATGACGTGGATTAATTTCCGTAGAATGGTTCAAAAGCAATGATACATGGAAACAAATACATTTAATAGGCATCTGAATTTGAAATGTGACGGATATATAAATGTGACTTATAAATGTCCTATCAAAAATCATAATCATACTGAATAAGAACAGGCCCTTTGGCTCAGCTCAACCTTGCTGACCCTGTTGCCCAGTGAGCCAGCCCCGTCTGCACACGCTTCATCCATGGCCCTCTAAAGCTCTGCTATCCATCTACCCTAGATGATTTTTAAATGTTGCTAATGTGCCCTCTTCCAAAAATAGAAATTAAAAACAGTAGTGAGGTAGTGTTCATGGGTTCAATGTCCATTCAGAAATCAGATGGCAGAGGGGAAGGAGCCTTTCCTAAATCATTGAACGCGTGCCTTCAGGCTCCTGTACCGCCTCCCTGGTGGTAGCACTGAGAACAAGGCATGGCCTGGGTAATAGGGATCCTTAATGATGGACACCACCTTTTTGAGGCATTGCTCCTTGAAAACGTCCTGGATTCGACGGAGGCCTAGTGCCCATGATGGAGCTAAGTTTACAGTTCTCTACAGCTTAGTTTTATCCTGTGCAATAGCCCCCTTCCCCATACCAGACAATGATGCAGCCAGTTAGAATGCTCTCTGTGGTACAGCTGTAGAAATTTGCATTTGTCTTTGGTGATATGCCAAATCTTCTCCAACACCGAAAGAAATATTACAGCTATTGTGCCTTCTTTGTAGCTGCATCGATATGTTGGGTCCAGAATAGATCCTCAGAGATGTTGCCATCCAGAAATCTCAAATTGCTGCTCATTCTGAATCCCCACCACTCCCTGTGTGAAGAAGCTGCCCTGATAGCCATTGTAAATCTTTGATCTCTGATTTTAAACTTGTGCCATCATGATTTTAGCACCTCTCCCTGGGAAAATGATTCTGTGTTTTCACCCGTGCCCCTCGTGGTGTTATATAATTCTATCAACTAACCCCTCAATTTCCTTCGTTGCAGGGAATAAAGTTGTAGTCTGTGCAACCTCTCCTTGTAATTCAAGCCCCCAAGTTCAGGCAGCATTCTGGTAAATCTTTTCTGCATTCTTTCTGGTTCAGTGACAACTTTTCTACAAACGTGTTTGTATAACAGGGCAATCAAATCTACACACAATAAGAACATCCTCACCGCCATCTTATGTAACCGCAACATAAGATGTTGCCCGCGTGAGAAACACCTCCTTCACATCCTATCTACTTGTGATGCCACTTTCAGCAAACCCATGCACTTCCACCCCTAGTGGGACTCTTTTCATAATGCTCCCCATTCTCTGTACAAATCCAACCCCGGATGGAAAGTCGGTCCTCAGCCGATATCCCTAACTGATCAAGATCCACCGACAATTTTGCATCATCTTCGACATCATCTACACTGTTTTAGTGTTCTGTTGAACAGAATCCGCTTGAATTTCTAGAATTATATGAAATGACTTGGAAATAATTATTGTCATATTTCTCTCTATCAGAATCCCATTTTCTCAGCTGCAGATTTACTGGAAGTTTCAGATATTTATTCTGCCTCACACTGAAAGACTTAGCATGATGACACTGGCCTCGGAGATATAAAACTTGATGGATTGTGCAATTACATTTGGCTCTGGCTGCATCGCTGTTCCATATGAGTTTCTATTGCAGTGTTCCTACAATAAGTCAGCTGAATTTCGGTGTGGAAGTGTGCAATTTCTGTAAACCAATGACTAGACTGCCTCCTACTCTTATCCCCCTCAGGGACCTGGCCACACATAGCCTGATTTAATGAGGAGGATCATATAACTATTTGATGTAATTTTCCTTCATTTAAATGTTTGAAATCACTGTCCATGTGTCCTGTGCCAAATGAGCACTTTGATTACGGTGTTTTAATTGTTATCCTTTGATATAGTTGTCTCTTGAAAACAGAAACATATGGACAATTACTCTTTTAAAAGAAAAACAGTCATTGACTATATTAAGTTACACTGGTATGGATGAAGGATTTCCTCATAGGCTTCAGGTCCCACCCTCATTTCTCTGACCCCGAACTGTGACTATGACACAGATGTTGGAAGCTGGCTCGTCCTTATAAGGATTGCTGGTTATCTCTGGGCAAGTGTGGCGTGGTTGGGTTTTAGCGAGATGGGTGGTGGGGTTGTGGACTCCGCAGATGTGTGTTTAGAAGGTCCATTTGATGGTCTGTCAGACTCAATGTCAGCAGAAGTGATAGAATTGCAGGCCTTTTAATTCTCTTTTATTCATGGTGACTTTGATTGGAATGATCTGGGCATGTTCAGTCTTCACCCTACATGGAAAATAATTCTCCTGCCCTGTGTATTTCCAGTAAGACCCTTCCAGTAGTTTCTGAATCAGTGCATCTACATCGTCTTTGAATATTAATTGTCTACGCGTTTTACACTTTCTTGGTACTTGCAACAGTATATCCTCAATGTACTTGTTTATGGAATGATTTGTTTGGGATGACGTCCTGCCGAAGGGTTTCGACCCGGGATGTCAACTGTACTTTTTTCCACAGATGCTATCTGGCCTGCTGAGTTCCTCCAGCACTTTGTGTACGTTGCGTGGATTTCCGGCATCTGCAGATTTTCTCCTGTTTATGATTTGTTTGGAGGGCTAATATTCACATATTTTTCTAGAAGTTGAAGGCGTTTTTGAAGACATTTGGCTGCCTAATGGTTTGCTCATAACATTCACAATATATTCACAAACTGAAGGCTCTGGAGATTGATTTGGGAGATGGGAGATGACAGGTTAGGGACTCCCCCATCTCGACTGGAATTCAGTTGTTGGATTATAATCCAATACTGTCACCAGGATTGTTCGGGCCTCAGTAAGTTAATCATTGCTCTTGTGCACTTGACAATGAACTTGACTTTGTTATAAGCACAGAGGTCAGCCTCGCAAAGTATATAGAGTGCGCAACAAGGTCCAGCAAACAATAAGTGAGGAAAATGACATCATGTTCTGTTTGCAGATAGCTAAGGGAGGAACGCTGGATAAGAGAATTGTTTCAAAAATTGTTTGCACTTAAGAGCACCTTTCAGGATGAGGAAAGTGCTTCATAGCCAGCAAAGTGCTTTGTGGTGCATTTGGGCAGGGGTGGGAATAAGGTAGTCATATCAGAGTTTGACAGAATAAGACAGACCAGGGCTAATTTTAACAGCCAGTAAGAAAGTACAAGATCATAAGACACCTGAACTGGGACTTGAACTCCCAAACTACTCATTGAAGTAAGAATGCCTCCCACTGTGGCCCTTAAGTGTTCAATGGCATTAATTGCTTATTCAGTATTTAATGGCTGTAATTAAAGTTAATTATTTAATCTTTGTAATTAATAGCAATTATTAACTAGTAAAACAATATTATCTATTTTATAGTTTCTTGAAAATGGAAACTAAACAGCTTGGGTTGTCGACAAATTACAATTCCTTGATCAAATTGCAGAGATATTCCAATAAAATATAGTGATTGATTTTCCATGACCGTGGTGCATTCTCCCCTCACCTCAGTGAATTAATCTGTGATTATCAACTGTTTATTTATTCACTTATTGGGATATGGCATGGAGTAAGATCTCAAGCCAGTAATCCCGCGATTTAACCCCAGCCTCATCACGGGACAATTTACAATGACTAAATAACCTACCATCTGGGGTGCCTTTAGACTGTGGGGTGGGGGGTGTGAAGCCGGAGCCTCCACAGGAAATCGACACAGTCACGGGGAGAACGTACAAACTTCTTACAGAGTCCTTGACAAATTTTCTCTAAATTTCAGAGTTTCCAGTTCAGTAAATCTAAAAACCAAAATAAAACTGCAGATACACGAAATCTAACATTAAGGCGAGATGCTGGATGTCAGGCAGCTGTGAAAAGACAAGTGCAGATTATGTTTCACATTCCTGGTTTCTCTGATGTCTCACCTGCTGAATATTTCCAGCATTTTCTGCTTATAATTTGATGTCTCAAAAACTGCTTAACATCTGGGAGTTTAATTCCCTCTGTTGTGCTATATTTAGTGTAGCATTGGTACTTAATTCCTGGCTGCCTATTTAAATGTACTAATTAGCCCATTTATTTGAAATACTTCTTAATGATACATTAAAGCAGGACATTTGACTTATTTAGAAGCAGGTGTAATGGATAAGACAGTGCTAGTTATGCTCAGCAAATCGGGCAGCACCTCGGGAGGGAGAACAAGAGTTAACTTCTCATGTTAATAATTTTTCATCAGAATAGGTAGCTACTAGCGATAAAACAAATGCCAAGATATAATGAAAAGAGAGAGAAGGCTATTAACGTGTTTTATTGAATGGTGCCTTGCTGTTGCCTGAATTTATGTTGAACTTCATTGGAATAGCAATGCAAGAAGCTGAGGGCAGAGAGGACATATAGAGGTAAGTAGAGATTTACAGTGACAGAAGTGAGGTGTTCCATTTGGCATTCCCAGTGTAAGCAACAGCGTAATAAACAGTGAACGCAGTGGACTGTGAGACCGTGAAATATGGGGAAAATTAATTAATACTAGCAAACAAATTTGTGTTCTTCATTTGTGCTTCAAACAGAACAGCTTCATTTGAAGACGTTATTTGGGAGAAAGGTGAATTAAAAGAGTGAAGGAGTAACAGTGAAATACCAAATGCTTATGTTTTAAGACCCATATTTTGTATACTCTTAGGTTCAAGAGCTTTGATGGGCTTGATTGCTGAGCCTGATAATAAATAAATAAATTTTATATATATGAGAGAGAGAGAGAGAGAGAGAGACACACACACACACACACATAGTTATGGAATCTGCCCATCCAACCAAGGACTGCCTACTTTCCATCTCCATAGTAGCTGGGTTACTTTCCCAAAAAGGTACTTACACAATATCTGAGAAAATCATGCTACAGATACGCTTATTTTACAAATCCAGAATTACTCAACCACACAAGTTGGAACCACGTGGTTATAACAGGAAGCATTGGTTTGGGGTTGAATGTATCTCTACCAATATATT
The DNA here is from genome assembly GCF_030144855.1 of Hypanus sabinus. Taxonomy (NCBI): domain Eukaryota; kingdom Metazoa; phylum Chordata; class Chondrichthyes; order Myliobatiformes; family Dasyatidae; genus Hypanus; species Hypanus sabinus. Next base: position 25,129,205 of record NC_082730.1, on the reverse strand, counting down.
AAAATCACATATTAAAATCTAATTCTTCATTTTCAGCAGCAATATTTCAAAATGCTGTTTCCAATAACAGTTTTTTAACTTTAAGTGAAATAAATGCTATTGTGAGGGGAACAGCTGTTCCTTATATATAAGTTTTCTTCGACACACCTTTGGTATTCAAAATAAGTGTTACAAACTTTGAAACACACCCTAAAAAGTATTTAGAATAGTTGAAGGAGATGACAGGATACAATAGGGGCAAATGTTTCCTGTAATTGACAGTGTCTAGGAACAGAAGCATAGAATTTGAACTCAGCCATCATCTCGTAGCACAGACTGATCACAGACTGATCAGCGACATCCATGGAAAAGAGTAAACAGTCGCTGTTTCAGGCTGAGACCTCTCTGTGTTTACTCTTTTCCATAGATGCTGCCTGACCTGCTGAGTTCCTTCAACGTTCAGTCTATGTTGCTTTAGATTTCCAGCATCTGCAGACTCCCTTGTGTTCATATTTTACTTACTTTCTTATACCAGAGAAAGAAGCCATTTAGCCCATTACGTTTTGTAGCTGTCTGCAAGAAAACAAATCTCAAGGTTGTATAAAGCATATGTACTTTGATAATAAATGAACTTTGAACTTTGACGACTCTCAGTTCTCAAAGCAAATTCCTTATCCCACTCATTTCTTGGTCACATGTTCTTTTTCATATGGCCATAATTGTCACACTGATTCCCTAATCACGCTCTTGCCCCACTCAATAACCAATTACCCTGTCGCCCAGCACATGTTTACAATGTGGTAGGAAACTAGAGCACCTTAGAAAACCCATGAGATCACAGGGAGAATACATAGACATCACAAAGGGATTGACAGAGGCCAAAATCACGCCCAGGTCACTAGGGCTGTGGAGTGGTAGCACTACCTGCTGTACCAGCAGCCACCATAACACCTCACGGCACATGGGGAAATAAGGACTTAGAGTAGCTGCCACCTGCCGAAAAGAAACTCTGAACAGTATCTTGAGTAGTTTGTTTACTTTAGCGAGGGTAAGGAGATCGGATTATGGTTAAACAGCTGAAATGCAGATCAGCCATTGTCTTTTCATTTGGCAGATCAGGGTTGAGGTTGAACAACATCATATTTTTCTGCCCACCCTACGACTTGAGATACAAATATCCAGCCCACCTCTTCAGATTATTTCTTCTTTTTTGCAAAGGCAAATTTTGGGCAGCACACTCAACCCAAAAGTTAATTACACAAGACTTGAATAATCGTTTTATTGAATGACACTGGTCCTGTTTGGCAGAATTTACAAAAGCAATATTTTTTCCACTGTTGATCAAGAACATGCCTGCCCTTTCATTTGGGACACCTACTCCACATGTTGCACAGATCCAGAGGACAATAGAATTCCATTATACATCTGCCTTCCCTTGAATATTACGGGTTTGAGGGCTCCTTAGTTTGCTAGCTGTAAAGGTCGAGAATGAAATGAAAACCAGTTTTTAATATATTCAAATCTGCAGTGGAAATTGATCCCTACTTTAAGATGTTTAGTAATTTTAAGTAACAAGAGAGCTTTATTCTGTACCTAATACTGGTCTCTTCCCTGACAGTGTTTGATGTAGCATTGTGGAAAGAACTTTATTCTGCATATAACTGGTTTTACCTGCCCTGTCAATCAGAATCTGAATCAGGTTTAATATCACTGGCATATTTCCTGAAATTGGTGTCTTTGTGGTGGCTGTACAATGCAATTCCTAATTATTAGGAAAAAACTGTGAATTGCAGTAAATATATATATATGAAATAGTTAACTAAGTAATGCAAAAATAGAAATAAAAAATGTAGTGAGGTAGAGTTCATGGGTTAAATATCCATTCAGAAATCACACTGCAGAGGGGAAGAAGCTGTTCCTGAATTGTTGAGTGTGTGCTTTTAGGCTTCTGTACCTCCTTGCTGATGGTAACAGGGCATGTCCTGGGTGATTGGGGTCCTTAATAATGGATGTCACCTTTTTGAGACATCACTCCTTGAAGATGTCTGGATCCTACAGAGGCTAGTGCCCATGATGGAGCTGATTGAGTTTACAACTCTCTGCAGCTTATTTCGATCCTGTGCTATAGCCCCCCCCCCCCCCCATCCCCACACACAGACGATGTTGCAGCCAGTTAAAGGGTTCTCCATGGTACATTTGTAAAAATCTGTGGGTCTTTGGTGACATATCAAATTTCCTCAAATTCCTTAAGAAATATAACCCCGGTTGTGCCTTCTTTGTAACTGCATTGATATGTTAGGCCCAGGTCAGATCCTCAGAGATCTTGACACCCAGGAACATGAAATTGCTCACTCTCTCCACTTCTGATCCTGCTATGAGGACTGGTATGTGTTACCTCATCTTGCCCTTCTTGAAGTCCACAATCAGTTCTTTGGTGTTATTGTCATTAAGTGCAAGGTTGTTGCTGTGACACCACCCAACTAGCTGATATGACTCGCTCCTGTACACCCACTTGTCACCATCTGAAATTCTGCCAATAATAGTTCTATCGTCAGCAAATTTATAGATGGTGGTTCAGCTGTGCCTATCCAGGTGATCCAAGGCCATGTGAAGGTATGCAAATATTTGATGATATGCAAACAAGATTCCTTTCTGGAACACGCTGAAGTTTCTTGAAGGCAAAACTTACTGCTAAAGAGTACTCTGCACTGTGACCAAGTGTCCTTGCTTTGCAGGTTATGAAAACTTATCACATGTACAATGCTGACAGCATTAGTGCGGAGGGCAAGCTGAAAGAAGCAGAGAAACAGGAAGAGAAACAGATTGGTCGATCTGTGAAGCAGGAGGACCGGGTAACAGGTCGTTCACCAGATCCGGTGGCCAACATCCGATTCGAGGAAAAGCACCAGAGACGCAGCTCAGTCCGAAAGATCGAGAAAATGAAGGAGAAGGTTTGGCATCTTAGACTCTTTTTCTCTCCTTTCTCCATCTCATCTTCTTCCCACTGTCGGCTCTTTTGCCTGCATTTTTTTTATTCCACATATTCCCCCTCTTTTTCTTTTTTTTTAAACTTTTCCTCCTCATGAGGTATGTCATGTCCAAATAGGCTTCATTCACGTGTGATGCAAAACCTGAGATGTTAGGAGAATGACAGGAAATCCTTTGAATGGAATGACTGGTTAAGGGAGCAATTCCTGAATAGCTGAAGCAAGCTGGAGTTCCTCAGTCATCTGCAAGGTTAACAATAGTGAATGCAACCCAAGTCGAGAAACATCGTTGCTGTTCTGCCCTTTGGGCACTTTATGTTTTTCTGTGTGATTAGGCACACTCAGCTTTTATTTTAATGAGCAGTGTCAGATCTTTATTGGGTCACTTCCTGTGCAGACAGGAAGTAGTAAGTATGAAAACACATTGTTTGGTGGTAGGCCAGAGTTTTATGTTAGGAGCAAAAGATGTTTCTATCTAAAGCCATCCTGTTGTTTTCCCAGCAGAAAAATTGCTTTTTCACTCCTGATTCAGTAGGTTATGCCATTGAGTCTGCAATAAAACCAAGGAGCTAGGAGGCTATACTCTGACTCTCATGTCATTTTTACACAGAGTTTGACTGACTGTCTAGTTGATGTTACGATACCTCAGTTGCTTTAACTCCTCCATTCTATGCTTTGCACTTCCCAATTGAGTTAGTTGAAGGCACGTTCTAATTTGGAATTGTTAATCACAGATGCGCAATAATGCATCTGTTGAATGTGACTCGGTTTGTTTAAAGTACTGGTACCCTGCTGCTAGAGCCAGGGTTTGAAATCCCATCTGAGGTTTCCCTACCCTGATTCAGACCACTTTAAATACTTGCTTTTAAACCCTGTGCCAGGTGCCAGAGGATGCTTAACCCTTTGCTCTTAATGTTCTATTTTTCCTAGCGTCAGGCAAAGTATACTGAGAACAAACTCAAGGCAATCAAGGCACGAAATGAATACATTCTGGCGCTGGAGGCTACCAACAGCTCCGTCTTTAAGTACTACATCCACGATCTGTCCGACCTACTTGATGTGAGTCACTTTGCCAAGTTTTCTAAACGGCATACATACTTTCCGATCTTTTTACCATCTTCAAAAGGGGTGAACGGGTTAAATTCTGGAGGTGGGTTGCATCAACTGGGTTATACTACATCACATAAAAAATTAAAAGATTCTCAAATGAATTAAAGCAGTTCATACCTTAAATAGAAATAAATTAGTCCCTCTGAAAATCAGAACATATGTTACAATCTTAAAATTTGAATTAGGCCATTCAGAGGTGGTATAAAAAGGCTGGAAACATGTACTCAGATAGCATCTGCGGAATGTGAAAAAGTTAACATTTCTGGTTCAAGACCTTCACTAGAACTATTCCCCTTTCCACTGGTATGGCTGGGTGGCCAGCATTTTCCTTTTTTTTTTAATTTCAGCTTATCAACAACTCCAGTTTTTTGATATTCGGTTCCAAGAAGTCAGGAGATAGTTCTTCATAGAAAAGCTAATGGAAATCTGGAAGACTTGCCCAAAAGATGTTGGGAGTGGGCCTTAATTGAAAATTTTGCACTAATTTTCACTGATCTTTCGTAGGCAAAGTGGGTGATTAGAATTAAGATATGTAACATCCTTGTTGCATTTGAATGGTAAAGTAATGGGATGAATGACTTTTTAAGATTCGAGTTTATTTGTCATGTCTACATCAAAATATGCAGTGAAATGTGTCATTTGCATGATCGAACAACTGTTTTCCACTTTATTTAAGTTGCAAAACATTCAAAGGTTGAATATTTTCAAATACTTATTAGCTGTGCATGGGTTTAGTGAAATCTGAATCATGTTTAAGCTTACTGGCACAGGTTGTGAAATTGGTTGTTTTTGCAGCAACAGCTCAGTGCAATACATAAAATGATAATTACAGTAGGAAAGATAAATGTATAAAATTAAACCAAGGAATGCAAATACTGAGCAACAATAGTGAGGTCGTGTTCACAGGTTGGTTCATTGTCCGTTCAGAGATCTGAGGGCAGAAAGTACTCGGGTCTTTGCTGCTGTGAAGTGTTGTGCTAACCATTATACTCCTCCTGAGTGTCCAGGCTCCTGTACCACCTCCTTGATAGTAGCAATGTGAAGAGGGCTTGGCCAGGGTAATAGGGGTCCTTAATGAATGATGCTGTGCCTTTTTGAGGCGTCGACTTTTGAAGATGCCCTTGATACTGGGGTGGCCAGTGCCCACGATGGAACTGTTTGAGTTTGCAACCCTCTGCAGCTTTTTCCAGTCACGTGCAGTAGTGCACATTGGAAATCGATACTGAGGATTCCAGGAGAGTTAGAAATCTGGTGTTCAATTTTCACACTGAAAATCTCTTGAACAACACCTTGTTGAACAGCTTGTTCTTGGATAATGACTGCTTAAATGGATTACACCAGGATCAGAGGGTGAAATGGCGTAGAAGGAGTCCATGAGCCTCTTTGGTAGAGCTAACTAATTAATCCCTTTCCTCGGCGAGGAGATAAAGCATGTTTCCAATTGTTTTGAGAATTTAATCAATGAATCCACATCACCAGTTTTTCAGAGGTTGCATGCCAAATCCTAAGAACTGACTGTTAGAGTATCTGCCTGTTCAAACTCAGAGCATTTGTAGCAAATAGCAGATCGTTGACTTAAAATAAAATTAGGGACAGACAGTAAATAGAGGCCTTATCAGCAATATCCAGAGTTCATTAATAAGATGAAAAGGTTCTGAGAAAATTTCACATGTTAATGTTAAGTTTTCTTGTAACCTTCACCATGTCTTCAACCTGAGCCTGAGTCTACAGAGGGTTCCTGTGCTGTGGAAGATGTCCTGCCTCGTTCCTGTACCAAAGACGCCGTGCCCCAGTGGCTCCAATGACTACAGACCGGTGGCATTGACCTCCCACATCATGAAGACCCTGCAGAGACTTGTTCTAGAGCAACTCTGGCCTATGGTTAGGCCACACTTAGACCCCCTCCAGTTTGCCTACCAGCCCCAACTAGGAGTTGAGGATGCCATCGTCTACCTGCTGAACCGTGTCTACGCCCACCTGGACAAGCCAGTGAGCACTGTGAGGGTCATGTTTTTTGACTTCTCCAGTGCATTCAACACCATCCACCCTGCTCTGCCGGGTGAGAAGCTAACGGTGATGCAGGTGGATGCTTCCCTGGTGTCATGGATTATTGATTACCTGACTGGCAGACCACAGTACGTGCGCTTGCAACGCTGTGTGTCAGACAGAGTGGTCAGCAGCACTGGGGCTCCACGGGGGACTGTCCTGTCTCCCTTTCTCTTCACCATCTACACCTCGGACTTCAACTACTGCACAAAGTCTTGCCATCTTCAGAAGTTCTCTGATGACTCTGCCATAGTTGGATGCATCAGCAGGGGAGATGAGGCTGAGTGCAGAGCTATGGTGGGAAACTTTGTCACATGATGCGAGCAGAATTATCTGCAGCTTAACGTGAAAAAGACTAAGGAGCTGGTGGTGGACCTGAGGAGGGCTAAGGCACTGGTGACCCCCGTTTCCATCCAAGGGGTCAGTGTGGACATGGTGGAGGATTACAAATACCTGGGGATACGAATGGACAATAAACTGGACTGGTCAAAGAACACTGAGGCTGTCTACAAGAAGGGCCGTCTCTATTTCCTGAGGAGACTGAGGTCCTTTAACATCTGCTGGTCGATGCTGAGGATGTTCTATGAGGCTGTGGTGGCCAGTGCTATCATGTTTGCTGTTGTGTGCTGGGGCAGCAGGCTGAGGGTAGCAGACACCAACAGAATCAACAAACTCATTCGTAAGGCCAGTGATGTTGTGGGGGTGGAACTGGACTCTCTGACGATGGTGTCTGTAAAGAGGATGCTGTCCAAGTTGCATGCCATCTTGGACAATGACTCCCATCCACTCCATAATGTACTGGTTAGGCACAGGAGTACATTCAGCCAGAGACTTATTCCACCGAGATGTAACACTGAGCGTCATAGGAAGTCATTCCTGCCTGTGGCCATCAATCTTTACAACTCCTCCCTCAGAGTGTCAGACACCCTGAGCCAATAGGTTGGTCCTGGACTTATTTCCATTGGGCATGATTAACTATTATTATTTAATTATTTATGGTTTTATAATGCTATATTTCTACACTATTCTTGGTTGGTGTGGCTGTAACGAAACCCAATTTCCCTTGGGATCAATAAAGTCTGTCTGTCTGTCCCTACTCAAAGGAGAGCAATCTGAACATTTCCAAGCTTCACACATAGCTGGAGTCCCTCGTCCCCAGACACAATTTTAGTAAATCTTCTAGTACCCTCTCCAGAGTATTGATCCCTTCCTAAACTATTTCTAGAAGTTCTAAGTTGAAAGTAAATTTTATTATCAAAGAACATATGTCACCATATATCACCCCGAGTTTCATTTCATTTTCCTGCGGGCATGCTCAGCAAATGTATAGAATAGTAATTATAACAGGACCAATGAAAGATCAACCAGAGTCAGAAGACAACAAACTGTGCAAATGCAAATATAAATAAATAGCAATAAATAATAAGAACATGAGATAATGAGATAAAGAGTCCTTGGAAGTGAGATAATTTATTGTGGGAACATTTCAATGATGAGGCAAGTGAAGTTATCCCCTTTTATTCAAGAGCCTGATGGTTGATTTGTGGTGCGAGGCTTGTACCTTCCACCTGATGGCAGCAGCAAGAAGAGATGATGCCCTGGGTGGTCGGGGATCTCTGATGATGGATGCTGCTTTCCTATGACAACATGTCATGTAGATGTGCTCAATGGTGGGAGGGCTTTAGCTGTGATGTATTGGGCCTTGAAGTTTCAACAGCATTTTGTTGAGAAACAGCACAACTACCCTGGTCTAGAACTCTTCTGTTCATACAAGTATGAAATCAAAATGCTGTAATGACATTTTGTTGAATTATTCACTTATCTCAATACCTTCCGAGACTGGTGCAAGTGCAGGCCTGTTTTTACATTTGGGAATATACAGCGATTCTGTGAAATCTGTCGGGCAACAGGTCTAATCTGTACTCTTTATTTTAGTGCTGTGATCTCGGGTATCATGCCAGTCTAAACCGAGCAATGAGGACGTTCCTGTCAGCGGAGTTTAATGTCGAGCAATCCAAGCACGAAGGGTTGGATATCATTGAGAACGCCATTGACAACCTAGATGCTACCAATGACAAACAGCGTCTTATGGAACTGTACCACACTGTCTTCTGCTTGCCACCAAAGTTCGATTTCCAGCCACACATGGGTGACATGGTCAGTATACCTCTCTAAATTCCATCTTGAAACAGTGCTTGTCTAGCTGGTTAATATGCAATATTCCTGTTATTTCTGATAGACCTGTAGTCTTTGTACAATACTGTTGCAGACCTGTAGTTACTGTTACACAGGTAATGACTTGTACTGATCGGAACTCCATATCAAGACTGTATGGAGTCCAATCTTGTCTCTGCAGGACTGTACACCAGGTTTATAAAAAGGGAAGTCTGTATCCATCATTATTCTCCTACAGTGTGATACAGTCACAGGCAAAGGAAAGTGCAGCCATCTCCTAGGGGCCATTTTCTCTCCTGTGCCGCACGCCAACCTGACAGATGTAGTTTGGCCGTTTCCTCATGTGGCTCCATTGCTATTTTAGAACGTCCCAACCAAGAGCTCTGTGTGAGATGGTGGTTTGAGAATGGAGCCTGTAACCAACTACACAATGAGTGAATGTACAATTAAGTTTGGCAACAACATTTACATCCTGAGTGCAGAAACGCACACAAAAAAACCCAAACAGTCCACAAAATCGGCTTCAGTGCCAAATGGTGGGAAGTGTCTGCGTCAGTGTGTGTTTGGAATTTGATGAAGAATGCCCAATTGTGCTGGAACTTGGATCAACAGACTCATAAGAACAAGGAGTCCTCTGTACAGTTACTGATCTTTGATACCTCACATCCCTAGGGGGAAGGATGTTACTAAACCTTTGCAATGGTGAGCATCCCGAGTGTTCTCTCAGCTCAATGGAGTTTCTCCTTTGTATCAGCATAGATGATTATGTTCCACTGCGCTGGGTGTAAGTGACGTTCAGGTTGCTCCTTGATGTTCCAGTTTGTATGTTGAGGTGAGTTGAAGTGGTCATCCTCTATTTTTCACCAATTCAAACTGCTGTTTTTCGACTCTGCAGGTTTCTCACCTGTGCGCTCAGCAGCCAGTGCAGGGAGAGTTGGTACAGCGGTGTCAACAGCTCCAGTCCAGGTTAGCCACTCTGAAGATTGAGAACGAGGAGGTGAGTCTCTCGGCAGCACCGCTGCCAAACGGCTGAGCTCTTCCCTGGCTTGGTACTTGCCACTGCCCCAATTCATAGCTTGGAGGCACTTTCTCACGGCTGAATGGGTAACATGCATAACCAGACTGGTGCCGATGCTCAGGCTCTACATGGGCTGAGGTGGATAAGATCAATGCAGATAGCAGGAGGAATATGCAGTCTGCCACTTGACTCCAGCGAGAGTACGGTAAATATTTTCCCTCTGTGTGAAAGGTGCTTCCTGACGTCAGCCCAGCTCTCTCACTTTGTATCAGTGTCCCTGTGGTTCTGGACTAGCAGAATAATAACTCAGCCTTGCCCTTCTTTTTATTCCACTGAGTGTCATTTAATCTTCTCAAAACTTTATTCGCTATCTTTCAAGGCTGAAAAGTCTAAATTGCTCCAGCTTTGTACTTAGTCATGCCTCTGACACTTTGTAACTGGACAAAACATTTAGCTTCTCTGGTCTGTTCCAACCGTCAGTTAGATCCTGGTTGATTTATATCCCAACTCTATTGAAACTCCATTCCCTTATTGGCCTTTACTAACAAAACACTGACCAGTCTCAGTCACTCAACTGACCTTCACCATCCACTGTGTTAGCATGACAGTACACAGGACTCCTAATACCATTTGTGTGGAAAAGTATAGAAATGTCATGATTTCAACAGTCTTGCAATTATTTTAAGATTATGTCCCATCTTGCTTAATTCAACCTCGAGAAATGATTTTCTTCGTAATTAAAAATTCCAGCCAGCTTCTAAACTCAAAGAGCTACGTACCAGATTTAAGGAATTGTTGTCTTAATTTAGCCTTTAAGCCTTATTATTATCCTGGTATCTGGTGAGCTTTGTACAAGCCCTCTAAGGTCAATGCGTCATTATTATGATGCAGAAGGCAAAACTGAGTATCACACTCCACGTGGGGAGATGTATTAGGCAGTGTTGTGGGGATAATTCTGCTGATGATGTCACTCAACAGTGATCTCTGGGTACCCTCCGTTTAGCGCATCTCTCTGGCCTGTGAACTCATTTGCTTCCTTCTTTCAATATTTGTGACCACCCTCCTGTTTTACCCACACATCCATTGCCTTAAATATGTGAAGAAACCATTCACGTTGAATGTTACGGAAGAATACATTCACTATATCGAAACTTTCCAGTGTATACTTTTGAAGTCACTTCCACAAAAATATTTAAGAGTTTGGTCAGACAGGATCTGCTATTAATGAAAGTATGTTGGTTACCTCCGACTGGGCCACTTGGATATTGACTCTTGGCATTTGCTATTTGGTCTACACCTACCCCGGTTTGTTTGTTCAGAAGTATTGAAAGTAGTTAAATTAGTTTGTTTCCAACTCACTAGTACCTCTCCCACAGTTCCTGTCTAGTTTCTGATATTTTGAGCACTTTGCAGATTCATACCAAGCTTAACCCTGGGATGTTACCACCCCTATTTCCAACCCATGAATGTAAAGAATAAGTGATGAATGCTAAAAAAATTAATTAATGATTTTGAATGTCTGCACACTCAGACTGACTCTTATCCAGTTGTAGGTTTTTGCTAAGTTTTTACAATGGATTTTCTTGCATTAACGAATTCATTTGGTTTGTCTTTACAGGTGAAGAAGACCATGGAAGCCACATTACAAACAATTCAGGACATTGTCACCATTGAAGACTTTGATGTGGGCGACTGCTTCCAGTACACAAACTCCACTGAGTCAGTCAAGTCCACCCTTTCAGAAACCTTCATGAGCAAGCCCAGCATTGCCAAGAGGCGAGCTAATCAGCAAGAGACGGAGCAGTTCTACTTCACGGTACGGTGTCAGGGAGGCGATGTTTCTGGTGCCGATTTTCTCTTGAAGCCAATTACTCTCCTGGGGATGATCACTTAAGCAAAGTTGCGTGGCAGTGACACAGCCAACAGTACTACTGTAGCCCTTGTCCAGTTCTGTCTGTGCATGTCTCCCCGTCTGTGTGTAAAGGTGAAAGGAAGGATTTGGTGGAGATGATGGAGAGAGCAGATTACAGGGAAAAACAGTAGTGGGGGTTGGAGTTACACTGTGGCCTAGTATAGGCTCGAAGGACCAAGTCCTTCTCCTTCATAAGGAAATATGTGTTTATCTTGCTATCTCTGCATTCCCATTCATGAGTTGGGACATGTATGTTTCTCTCCCTGCGTTGGAGCTTGCACCATAGATTGCCTGTGTATCCCACCATGAGTTAGATCCTCTGAGTCTCAGTCTGTCTGTCTGTCTCTCTCTCTCCCCCTCCCCCTCTCTCCTCTCTCTCCCCCTCCCTTCTCTTTCCTCTTTCTCTCTCTCGTTCTCTCTTGCGCACTCTCTCTCTCTCCTGGAATCTCTGCATCACTATCTGCCATCAGCTGGCCTTGGAGTCTGTGTGTTCCTTGTCAAAGGTTGAGGGTTTGTGCATCCTTGCTTTGGCTGGGGACTTTTGAATATCCTGTGGATTGCATTCTTCCCCCCATCTATGATTTGGGCATTCTGCTTCCCTCTCCATGGAACGCAGCCTGTGTGCTATTGTTCAGAAGTGGGGCCCCCTATGAACGGAGACTGCACGTCCCATCCGTAGGCTTGGGTCTTCGCAGCGTTCACATGGAGTGGGTGTCCACAGACCATCCACGAGCGCTGGCCTGCTGATTCACCTCCACGGGCTGGTGACATGCTTTTCCCTCCAAATTTCGGACTTACAGCTACTTTCCTAAACAGAGTACTGTCCTTGAGCTAGGGCAGCATTGGGTGGAATCTATTCTTCCCTCTGCAGGGGTTCAACACCTGTTCTCCGGGGGTTTTAGGCCTCTGTGTTCCTTTCCGTGAGTTCAGATTTTTGCCTTTAATTTTTCACTTTCGTGTTTGCTTCTTGCTAATTGGAGCACCAGGTCAGTCGGGGGTTCCCTAAACAATATCCATGCAATTTGCGGATCGTAAGCAGAGTGAACTTTAAAATGGAGGGTGCTACAAATCATTTGCTGTTTTTGTGGAAGTTCACTATCGTTTCCTGTTCTTTTTCATAGAAACTGAAAGAGTATTTTGAAGGCAGAAACCTGATCACCAAACTGCAAGCAAAACATGACCTCCTGCAAAAGACTTTGGGAGAAAGTAAGCTAATATTCTTAATCCTCTTCGTAATCAGTCCATCAGCGGTGGTGTGAAGTCTGTTCAATATCATTTAGTCTGCGTCTTAAAAACTTGATTCCGTCGTTCAAATCTAAAATAATTGAATACTCTTTACTCTTTCAGCAAAATGCAAAGTTCAAAGGGTCTGTGTTGAAACATTATGTTGCATTGATTTGATTGTTGTGATTGTTGTCACAGCCTCCACTGCAACCAAAATACGGGCAACAATTGAAATGGATATATACATAACTTCAGAATACTTGTAGTTTTGTCTTCCGAGTATTAGGTCCCAATAATAGCTCTGATGTTTTGGTTGGAAATATTCTCCCCGCTTCAACGTAAGAGATGACTAGATTAGCATCGTGGAGCTTTTTAGCTGTAAATGGGCTTAAACTCTCTAAAATTATCCCTATTTATCTAACTGCTATTTATCTAAAGGAATCAAAATGAGTTTTACTTTGGAGATGCCAGTCATGGCTGGGCTTACAGCCAATTTCACTTAAGTCAGACTGTTTGGGTCACCTCCTGGATTCTGCTGTCACTGCTTTGCTTTCCTCCCAATCTTCTGGGTTTTTTTAAAACAACTCTTCCATAAAACACCCAATGACATTTAGTAAGGTTTGCCTTTGTACACCATAAGAACTTTGGAGGCTGAATCAAGCTTCCAATTATTCATGGAGTACTACAGCACAAAAATAGGCCCTTCAGCCCATCTATTCCACGGTGAGCTGTTATTCTGCCTCATCCTGTTGACCTGCACCTGAACCATTGCTCTCCAAACCCTTCTTATCCACTTACTTACCCAAATTTCTCTTAAACGTTGTAATCAAACCTGCATCCCCTACTTCTGCTAACAGCTTGATCCATACTTGCACCATCCTTAACACATGACCTCTAGTTTCTGTCTCACACAACCACAGTAGAAAAAGCCTGCTTGTGTTTACCCTGTCTATACTCCTCATAAGTTTGTATATCTCTATAAATCTTCCCTCATTTTCCTACACTCCAGGGAGTGTATAACATATTCATCCTTTCCCTATAACTCAGGTCCTCAAGTCCTGGCAACATCCTTGTAAATTTTCTCTTACATTTCATGAAACATGACACAGAATTATGTTACTTAATTAGACATCTGAAAACACACCTTGCTGAAGCACAAGAACTAGATGGTGAGAGGTTGAAGCCTTGAACCTTATCCGGGAACATTCCAGAAAAGAACAGGCATCATGTTTCTTGCATGCCGTCTTTGAATGTTGCTTAAACAAGATCGAGATTGAAAACGGGAGGATTATTTGTTTCAAATGTCATTTAAATTATTGGTAAGGAACTAAAACTAGGATGTTCAGGATCCGTCATATTTTACAATTAGAGTTCCTCATGAAAATCAAAAATACTGCAGATGCTGGAAATCTGAAACGAAGCTGAAAATCGTCGACAAGTCAGGCGGCATGAATGGGGAAAGAACTGAATAATGTTTCAGGTCGAACATCCTTCATCAGAAACACAAAAGAGGTAGTTTTCAGTGGAAGGGAAGGTGATGGAGGGAAGTGTTCATTCTTCCCCAGACTTCTCTGCAACTAAAAACCAACTTGTATTCTCTCTTTTCTGTTGTGGAACGGTTGCTTTCCTTTCTCTCTCCACAGACGCTTCCTGACCTGCTGAGTGTCTTTGGCATGTTCTGTTTAGAATTTTTCATAGGCACTTTAAATGCTTTCACAAAATCTGCTCCTCTAGATGCATTTTTTTAACAGTTAACTCCTTCCTGTTATAGCTGAGTCCAGTGGATGAATCAATTGCTTACTGAACAACTGAGATCGTAATCTCTTAATTACTGTGTGTGGCAAGCCCTTGTACAGTAAAGTCATCAAGACAGTCCCTTTGCCACGTGCAATAGGGGGTTCACCATACTGGCCAACAGAATTAACGTTCCTGTGATACCCTTTTTCCAGAAATAAAACTGTGAAGCAAAAACCCAGGAACGTAACGCGACGGAGAGCAAGGAGTGAGGACTCTGTAATGGGAGGTCCTTTCTGAGTCACACACCTGCCATCTGCTGAGATGGAGCTTGGCTTCTGATGTGATCCCAGATTTTTTCCACCCTGGTTGCTTCCGATCCAGGTTCGCCCTGCTGAGCTCAATGCATCACCGTCTGCTGACGCTGAGCAGCCAGCTCGGGGGAGTGTGCAGCAAGTTGTTTAATCTATACGCTCACGTCTCTGACTTGCACCGCCTTGTCCTTCAGTTTGAGCTTTTCTCTGTTGGGTGTTTTCTGTTTATGTAAAATTTAACTCAGTTACTTAACTAACTTTTGCAGACATACACCCCCCTCTAGCCCGCTGTGCATAATAAAAGGCACTAGCAGATAGAATTTACAGCAGAGTACCATGACATACAACTCAAATGCTAACAAACTAGAACTTACGCTGTACACAGAATCTACTGTAGTCAATCTTATTGCCATTTCTTTCCCACTCTTGTATGTAACTAGGTTCACCTTCATTACATCTACAATAATCTCCTCAACTACATGCTGTGAGAACATTTCCACAGTTTTCCCTCTTTTCGGGCAAAGAGGGATTTTGTGGAATTAACAGTTGCCTGGTACAGCTCTGACCAGGTGAAAACTTCTTTTGCATATCTCAGTTATTAATCAGTTCATAATTTTAATGACCTTCATTGTAGCATCACTGAACTGTTTCATGAAAATAAAATCCTCCCAGATAGTTAGAACTGTAGAGTTTTGATCTTTGTGAATCATTTTTGCTTCACCCTTGGTGTCCCTGCATCCATTGGGCGATCATTTCTTACTCATGCTAGGGTAGTTCTTCAGTTGGTTAATACGAATGAGGTATCATTCTGAATTCTTCAAAATGAATAGCCCAAGCTAAAGAGTAAAAGGTGTCCCAGAGAATACTGAGACCTTCCCACTGGGATTAGTTAATCTGCTGCTGAATCCTTTGTTTGCTCCAGGTTGGACTATTCTCATGCTGCCCTGGCCACCCTCATCTATAAATCTGAACTGTTAGAAAATTCTACTTCCATCTCCTAACTTGTACTAACTGGCATTTATTTCTTGCTTTCTTTATTTCCAGGTTTTGAAATCTCTTAAATTTAGACTTAATTGAATTGTTTTTAAACTGACCTGTTGCTTTATTCCTTTCTGTCTCTGTAACTTCCCGCCATGAGATTTTAGTGCTTTTTGAAGTCTGCTCACTTTTTCACTGGGTGATAAGCATACCTTCAACTGAAGTTGCCCTAAACTTTAGTCTTCACTTCTCAATCCTCTCTGCCTCTCTCCTTTCTCCTTTAAACCAATCCAGAAAATCTGTCCCTCTGAGTAAGATGTTGGTCATCCGTTTATAATCTCCTCATATAGCTTATTGTCATATGTAACCTGTAACATGACTTACAGTCTTTTAACTGTTGAAGCTTTAAAGATAAAAACCTCTGTTAGAATGTTGAGCAACTCTTTCTATCGAGAGTGTTTAACATTCTGAGTGCTGATAGTGAGGAGATGGGGTTGTACATTCAGAGTGGCATGGGCTTGGATTATTGAGCAGATGCGATACTCTGTGGGGACAATGCAGGAATTAGTAGATTGCCAGCTGGCATCTTGTGCCTTCTGTGTCTGTTGATCTTGAGTGTCTACACTGATTCAGAGGTAGCTCAGAACCAGCAAAACAGCCAGCCATCAGCTTTCAGAGTGAGAGGGGAGGTAACCAAGCTAACATTTAAATCGTAAGTATCAATTGAAAAACTCAGAGCATTATCTTCTGATACATTGTTCAACATTTTAATTCTAGTTTGTTTGAGAAGTCCAAGAACCTTGTAAGTGGAAAGATAGCGCTGCAGGAAGAGAGCTTCTCTGTTGCACAGTTGACGTTCTGTGCATCACTGTGTTGGGAAGGGCCTGGAGTCATGATGATGGTGGGGTGCGGGTTTTCATTGTGGGGAGAGAGAGCTGTATTTGAACTCAAGCTCCTTTTAAAGGCCCTCTTCTCATAAATGTTTAGTCTACATTTAACAAAAATTAGACTCGCATGTGGAAGAAAGAGAGCAGTTGCCAATGCGACTCAATAAAATGAAGCTGTGAGCAACCCAAAACCTGATGCTTAACTTCTCCACTTTCCTTTGTCTGAACCAGATACTAATAATGCTTTTACCATGCGTAATCATCCCCAATAGTGTAACAGGATTCAGGCTTAGGAGTGAGTAAATGCAGGCTTTAGATTTCCACTGTGCACAGGATGGTGAGTGTTTGCTGTAGCCTACGCAGGGAGTTAGGAAAATTGAGACAACAATTGAAGGATTGGGAAATTATGGTGAATTAGATTCTGGGGCTAGACTAATGATTTATTGCTGATTATTAGAAGTCTTGCCTTATTCATTTTTGTATCATTGGTCTCAAACAGCAAACTACAGACCCTTCAGCCTATCACATGGATAGAGTGTCAAGCTATACAATTACCAGCACTCCCTTCATAGTCAAATAGGATTTGGAGACTTCAGTGACCATCCAGATAGTTTATAAATGTTGTGAGAGTTTGCCTGTATCCACCACCTTCTCAGCCAATGTGTTCCAGATTGTAATTTGAGGAGAAAAGTTCTTCAGATCCCCTCTTCACATCTTAAACCTACCCTCTGGTCTTAGACAACCTCTCTTATGAGGAGAGATTTCCCACTGTCCACCCATTCTACGTCCTGCATAGTTTTGTATACCTCTATCAGGGCTGTCTTGACTACTAATATAAGGGGGGTGGGGGGGGTGGGGAGATAGAAGTCAGACTATCCAAACTCTACGCATATCAGAAATGTTCCATCCCTGGCACCATTCTGGTAAATATGTTTTAAAGTTGTTGCACAAATTACCTGAATTATTGCCATTTCTACTTAGACTTCAGGGAGTCTGGATAAGAGGCCCACAGTGGCTTGTCCATTTCATTCCTTGATGCTGACCAGCCTGTCAGTAATTTACAACATTTTTACGATATACTACTAAAATTTCCGTTTTTTTTCCCCCCTCTCCTTTCATTTTAGGTCAGAGAACAGATTGTTCCATTGCCAGGTGGGTCCAATTGTATGGTTTCTCACTCCTACAGTTTTCTTATTTTCCTTAATATCCATGCTGCCAAGTCAATAACTATTATGGTTAACGAATGAAAACTGGAAGGCTTAAAACTACCTTTAAGATGAGAAGGGCCAGTTCTGTGTGAAGGTCGGCAGCCCTGTAACTGAGGATTAATCAGCCTTCGTCTTCTGCAAGGAAGAGTTTGGGCACATAGAGGATCTTATTGGCATGCTGACTGTTGTGCCCCTCTCTCCTGGAAACTGTGCACACAAGAGAGATTCTCAGTGCTTTCTTCTGTGTTTCCTTTGCCTCTTGTTGTAAGCCAAAGGTGGAAAAGCCAGCTGGTGGCTTGGAAGTAGCCGGCAAGCTGCCATCCACCTTGGACGTCTTAACATATTGGCCCGCTTGAATGAAATTCTGTTGAACTAGCGTTGTCTCTTCCTGTAGTCATGGTAGCAACTGTGTAAGTCTACTCCATTTGAAATTGTGGCTCATGATTTTGCTTGTAGGATTAGCAAAGAGTAAGCTGGTTCATTAACAGGACCTACACAGCAGTGGCTAGATTTTGATTTGTTACCATTGCATTTCTGTAGTCAATAACCCTCCAGAATAGTGTTCAGCTTTTACCTTGCTGTATTTAATATTTTGTTTCTTTTTGTCTCACCATATCGTGTTCAGCGGGCGGCGGAACTCCACTGTGAGGAAACAGGTAACTCACCAGCAATGCCTCTTTTTTGTTGCTTGAACTGTTTTCACCAATTGTCCCTCGGATATGTATGGCTTACGGAAACCTGTCTGCTGGGAAGTCCATTGTAGAACACACATCTGGTGTCAAGGCTGTCTGGATGTCTAAGGTTAAGATTTCATCACACAAGTCTGGCCTCAAGAAATCCAGGCACATGTCCAATTTTTGGGTAGCCAGGACTCACGCACGTTCTGTCTGGAGAGTCATTCTGAAGCTGTTCCCTTCCACTCTAGTCGTGGAGCATGTGGAGAAGCTATTCTGTAAAGCCTCGCGTGGCTCCTTCCATTCCACTTTCTTGGGAGTTTGTATCCAGCTGCCATCAAGCAATCATTTATCTTTACTTCATGCAGTTGGTTATAAAGTAACTAAGCGGGCCATTTTATGAAAGATATTGAATACTGGCAAAACGCTCCAAAGTGCAAAGGGCAATGATGTACAACAAGCCTTCTCCATCTCGCTAGCTGTCTCCTTCACGTGCTCTCTCCCTCGTGCTCTCTCCCTCCTTCCCTCATTCTCTCCCTCCCCCGCGCTCTCTACCTCCCCCCGCGCTCTCTACCTCCCCCCGCGCTCTCTCCCTCCCCGTGCTCTCTCCCTCCCCCGTGCTCTCTCCCTCCCCCGTGCTCTCTCCTTCCCCCACTCTCTACCCCCGCACTCTCTACCTCTTCCCCGCTCCCCTCAACCCCACTCCCCACCCCTGCTCCCCTCTTACCCCCGCTCCCCCTCAACCACTCTCCCCCTCTTTCCCCACACACTCTCTCCCCCCTCTAGATCTCACCTTCACTCTCCCTCTCTGGCTCTCCCTCCCTTGCTCCCTCTCACCCTCGCTCCCTCACTGCCTCTCACCCTCACTCTCCCTTCCTTGTTCTCATGCTCACTGTCTGGTTAGCTTTCTCTTGATCTCCCCTGCCCCTCCCCTCCGTATACCCCCAGTAATAGTTCCTTGGTATCAGTATCATGTGATTCAATGAAAGTATGGTTACCATATCAAGTGATTTTTGTGTATTTTCCAATATGGACAAATGTACTAATATGCCTGTGTGTAATAAAAGAACCTGTTTGTTACCCAAGGACAGCCTGTCTTAGAATTAAAGTTGCTACCAACTTGTGTTCTTGTGGTTTGGGAAAGTCATGAAGGAAGAATTTTTCTTCACTTAGGATCAAGCATTATGATGATTCTACAAAGACAGTGGGTGGGGGAGTGTCATGGGGCTGTGAAGTTGATGTGAACTTAAAACTAATGCATAGGTGATATAAAGTCAGTTATAGTGGTATGTCGTAAGTGGGGGGAAAGATCAAATGAATGAAGAGTTGCTGTAGTTCTGTGAGCCAGTGAGTCAAAGTTGAGAGTGTCATGTCTGTATCTTAGCGCAGAGAGAATAGGAGGGTGAAATGTAATAGTTCAATTTGCTTTTTTATTGTCATTTCAACCATAAACTGCTGGTACAGTACACAGTAAAAATGAAACAACATTCCTCCAGGACCATGGTGCAACATGAAACAACACAAAACTACACTAGACTATGTGACACAGCACAAGGCTACACTAGATTACGTCAAACAACATAAAAACTAGACTACAGAACTGCACAGGACTGCATAAAGTGCAAATAACAGTGCAGGGCAATACAATAATTAATAAACAAGACAATAGGCACAGTAGAGGACAAATTACAATATCAGTCTAGACTCTGAGTATTGAGGAGTCTGATGGCTTGGGTTGATTACTGAGTGTAGGAAAGGATTTGGATAATGGGGTAACAACGTAATAAAGTTCAGTGGAGACAGACTGCATTCAGATCAAAATGGGGCAAGAAATATTTGTAGTGGAGGTTAGACATCAGTAATGTAGAAATAGTGGCATATTACCGCAATCACTGCTACATATGATTTTCCTGGCTGTCTTGACGATGAATGTGAGAGGGAAACTGAGTCTCACTAAGTCTGTGACGTGCTTACTCAAGCAGACTGCTTGAAAATAATAACTTCAAAATATTGTACATTTGGGAAAACAACTGGGTCAGTAAATCCTGTAAAGAAACTGGGTAGTACTCTAGATAGTTCTCACTCTTTGGAGTAATTCCAGGCTTATGGAAAGGTGCTTGTGAAGGGTTTAAGAGAGCTGTAAAGGTCGGGATGATTTTCTGTGAGATTTACCAGCCCCCGCTGAGAATTCCTTTCTTTGGTTTCTAGGATGGAAGCCACATCATTCCCCTGGTGGTGGAGAGTTGCATCCGTTTTATCAGCAGGCACGGTGAGTGGAGAACCATGGGATGATAAAGAGAAAAGCACACAAGGACGCTGTTTGGCCGTATTAATTCTGACAGTGAAACACCTAGTTAATTTCATTTCTCTGCCCTTTTTTACTTAACCCTGTAATTGTTCAAAGTAATGTATGTCATGTTTTTAAAAATCTCCATCGTAGCTCCTTGTTATCTTCTTTACTAAAAGGAAAATAATCTTAACTCACCACTGCCTCAACATAGCTGATGCTTTCCTTGTGCTGTCTTTGGGCTTCCAATGTATGGTGTCCAGAATTGGACATAAAGCTCCAAGTTGGGCTTCAAAAGTTATTGAGAAATTAAGTAGAATAACCTTGCTTTTTTCCCCATTTGAAAATTATTTTTTTTTCTGGTAGCATTTCTGGATTAGTTGATGTTAGTCCAAAATTCAATTAGGTGCCTCTGGCAAAGTCACCCTGCATGCCTGATATTGGTTCTGCATTTTTTACATGTGGCACCATTACCATTGTGGAGCAAATTATCCTAGAAGCAACCATCGTTAGTCAGTCCTAGAACAAATAAGTCCTTCGCATCATAGGGCGATGTTGGGAAACCATTAGACGTGACCCTTTTATCATTCCCTAAGCCCTCGCACTCGCCGGCCGCTGGTGTGGTGGCATCAGTACTGCACTTTGAGGCGAGTGGTCCCAGGTTCGAATACAGTCCATCCATGCAAGCTGGCAACTCGGCCTCGTAAAAACAAAACACAGGCAAACGCTAAAGAAATGGCAAAGTTGCCGCCCAATGCACCACAAGGTGTGGAGGGGAACAACAACAATCCCTAGCAACTCCAATCCTGGTAACTTCCTCAACTCCCATGACCGGGCTGGGGATGTAATGGGACTGAACTTGCAGATGGACATCGTGGGAAACTGAAAACCAGTCACTTTCATGGGTTCAATCTCAGCAACACTCTGAAAGTGAAGTACAGTGAGGAACTTGCATGAAATGCCTTGGACCACTGGTTAAGAGTGAGGAGATGCGTTTCTTGCTGGCTACCAGATACTATGTACGATAATTGTTCATTTTTTCCCAAAGGGCTGCAGCATGAGGGGATTTTCCGAGTATCCGGATCACAAATTGAAGTTAACGATATCAAAAATGCTTTCGAAAGAGGTTAGTACCAGAATAACTTCTTTTCTTTGCACCCTACACGGTTGTCTTTCCTTAACAATCTGTTAAAAGAGTAACAATCAAAATCAGGGCCCTTCTACTCTCCGGAACAACTGCTTCTGTGGGAAATTAAGATCTGTGTGATGATTGATGTAAATTGCTGCACTTTGACAATGAAATTTGATGAGAAAGCCTTTTTTGTTCTATTCTTGGATTCGTCTTTCCCTCGTATACGCCGAGGATATATTAGATTTGAAACTGTGCAAGTCATCCTTGCATCTCCTTCTTGCTACCACACTACATGCGAAGAATCCAAGGTGTCCTTGCATAATTCTGGGTCAGGACTCTGTGAAGACTGATGCCATTACTAGCCTAGACAGGTTGGGTAGGTGTCAGCTTTTGGTCATCAGTGTACAGTGGAATTTAAAGGATAGTCGGCTTTCCCAGTCAAACCCTTCCACTCTCGCTCCTAATTTTGGAATTGTGATAGCCCATCTCACACAGGTAGCAAGATGTTTGGAATTTAGATAGTCACAAATATCAAGATAGGAAATCTGTCTCCCAGTCATGTATAATAATACCCTGAACAATTTTAACTGCTACATGCCTCGCACAGATCTAATTTTAATGTCATAGAAGGTACAATAGCTTTTCAGATTTTAATCTTTTGTTGTTCTTTTGTACAAAGGTGAAGACCCCTTGGCAGGAGATCAGAATGACCATGACATGGACTCGATAGCAGGAGTGCTAAAATTATATTTCCGAGGCCTGGACAGCCCACTCTTCCCCAAAGAGATTTTCCATGACCTGATGTCCTGTGTCAGTAAGTTGAATTATGCTGTCTGCGGGTTTTGATTTTCTTTTCCCCCTCCCACTCCAGGATGCGTCGGATTTGTCGGTTGGTTGTAGTCTTTGGAGCTGGATAATAATCAGACAGGAAGGATTAAAGAGTGAATAGAAACCAATTGAAAGGACTTTGAACTGTATCAGAGAAGAGATTGCCAGAACGGGCATAGCGGGACATTGCATGGTTGTGACTTTCTGTAGGAGAATTAACCGCTTCATCACTTTGTATTGGTGCCACCTTGTGTATCTTTGGCATAGAACTTTTATAGTTGATGATTTAGTACAGGCCTTACTTGCCAACTACCTGGACTATTAAAGAGAAGAGCAGTGTTGGTGATCAAGCCTGCGGGAGGATAAAAAATAAGGACTGGCAGACAATGGAACTGCCTGAAAGTTGGAGCTGGATAAAAGGTCACCTATTGATCTGAGTGTACTGTCACTCAGGACTGTTCCCCTTTTAGGCCTTGACAGTGCTGCAGTGAAAAAAAGGGGGATAGAATAGTAGTCATTGAGATCTAAGCCCATTCCCTGGAAACATACCATGGTAAATGACTGGAAAGAATGGAGTAACCAGCCCCACTGGCAAAGCATCCAGTAATCAGAGATTGCAGAGTAACCAGTGAAGAAGCTGAGGAAAATTGACAATTGTCTTTAAACTGCACTGCAGTCTTCAGAAGATTGGTGGATGCAGAACTAACAGAAACTTTCAAAAGTAAATTGGGAACCTGAAAGGAGCTAAATGGGTTAATGGATTTCTTTCAGTTGTTTTTTCAAAGAGCTAACATTGGCTTATGGAATGAAAGGGCCTGCTTCTCGAAGATCCCATTATATTGCTTGGAATCTAGTGTTCCCACTTCATCTGGTGTCTAACCACAGCCTCACCTGCTTGCTCCAAAGGGCATTTTGAAAAAAGACAAAAGATATGGTTGGGAATCAGAAAAGGTGGGACTGAGTTAGCAGCTGGACTCTTCGCCCAAAGCCATCTTGTGAGGCCTACGTTAAGTGTAAGATTTTTCTGTGTGTTATTGAAGATTAAAAAGCATGCACTTAGCAGCTGGAGGCCCAGTTCCACCTCCCAAGTCAGTACAGGAACTCCCAGTGACGGGAGTCAATCGCTGATTGAGATATAGAAGCATCTGGGAACTGAGGGTGTGATTGTGACAGAGGCTCAGGGCACTGACCCCATTTGCTGGGATGGTTGATAATTCCCTTAAATGGGAATTCGGTACAGTGTGGTCCATTGTCCTAGTAATCCCAGGGTTAGGTGTGTAATTGACCCATATATGAATACCACAGGCAGCTCGGTCTGCTGTTACGCTCAGGAATTTCCCTCAGTGACTTTTGAGACTTTAAGGAAGGCAAAGGTCTCTTTCAATCCTTCAATCCCTCGTAAATTCTGAAGAGATATGTGCATATTTTTGTCAGTTTTTGCTTAATTCCTTTTATTGTCCAGTTTCCCCTGCCTCGTCCCTTCTGTGTTATTTGCTCTCCTAATTTCCTCTTGTTTCACTCCTTCATTTTCTCATTCTCTATCTCCCCACAACTTTCAGCTGAACAAGCCTTTGGGACGTCAGCCAAGGCTTAAGTTCTGGAATTTACTTATGAACCCTCTCTACCATTTTTTCCTTCTTGTAAATGTTCCTTAAAAGACATCATTTTTGTTCGTCCTTTCAGAAATCTTCTTTGGTAACATTGAGATATTTGTGAGATTTAAAATGTAAATAAAAATAGTTTGATGCTTTTTCTTTGCACCACTCTTTCCCCCTCTCTCTCCTTTGTCCACACTTCATGTTAATTTACATTTTATTTTCAAGTGCATTCACCCACTCTCACTTTCTCACTCTCACTCTCTCACTCTCACTGTCACACTCTCACATTCACACTCTCACACTCACTCTCTCACGGCAACTCTGTCACACTTTCTGACTCACTCACCATCTCACACTTCCTCACTCTCTGACTCCCACACTCTCTCACACACTCTTACACTCTCGCTCTCTTACACTCTCGCTCTCTTACACTCTCATGCTCTCTCTCATTGTCACTCTTGCTCTCTCTCACACTCTCACTCTGTTTCCCTCTCTCTCACTCTCTCACACTCACACTCATACTCTCTCGCACACACTTTCTCACTCTCTTTCACTCTCACTCTCTCTCTGACAGTCTCACACACTCACTCACTTGCTCACTCTCACTTTCACTCTCTCACACTCTCTTACACTCTCACGCTCTCTCTGTCACCTATGCCCTCTCTCTCACTCACACACTCTCTCACTCTCTCTCTTGACAGTCTCACACACTCTCACTCGCTCACCCTCAGTCTTTCATTCTCTCACACCCATTCTCTCACTCGCTCTCTCACCGTCTGTAATGTTTTCTCTTGCGCGCTTTCTCTCTTTCTCTCTCTCATTCATGCTCTCACTCTCACGCAATCTCCAACTAATTGGAAGCTCAGGGGAGAAAAAACTTAAAGTAAATAAGCGAAAATGAGATGGAATTGGGCAGGCAGTGTGAAGATAAGGAGAGTGACAGAAATTTTTGGGTGGAGCTGGGAGAATGTGTGAGGCAGAACCGGACTGGGGTACCAGGGTAAGAGAGCAGTTGAGTGTATTGGAAGCTCAGGAAAAGAAAGAATTTAAAACAAATAAGAGCAAATAATGAGACAGAGTTGGGGGGCAGGCAGTGTGTGAAGATTAAGTGGTACAGTTCAATTTTCTGGTTATGATCATTCCGCCCTCCAGACCACTGACTAACAATTGAAACAAATTGATTTTTCTTTCAGATTCAGTTAAATGAAAGGAGTCCTGTTTGATACTGTGTGGGTTTTATTCCCACTCCAAGACACTGATTACATTCTTAAGGCATTTTGATAGCTATCAAAGAGTTTTTGAAGTAGCAGCAGGGTCAGAGGCTGTTCACAATGAGCTTGAGTTTGTCACGCAGCCCAGACCAACCCCCACATCCACTGTAGATGCTATTGGACCACGGTTCTAATCCAAAATGACAATCTGATGGGGCAGGCAGTTAAAATCTGCAGCTGCTGCAAATTTACTTTCTCTCTTCTCTGGAGGAAAACTACTTTCTGGCAATTCGAAGGGGTATCTTGTATGATTGTACATAGTCAACATAGAATTTCAACATCTCACCCAAAGTAGCATCATCTTTCCCAGATAGTGAGCCCTTCTCACCTACCGCTAACGCACATAAATAAATTTAGCCAGATTTCTAGTCACCTCCTTGATCCACGTGTAAGCAGCTGTTTGGATCAAAGGTTCGTTTCATTGTCACGTAGAATACAATCCAACTCTGATATTCGGCTTCTCCCGATAGCCATAAAGTACAGAAAAACCATGGAAGTAATTGAAAGAAAAGATGACAGACCCCACCCCACCCCAGCCACGCGCATGTACGTACACACACACACACACACACACACACCAAAATCTCGCTAACCCCAAACCCCTACCTCACACGAAATGCTAACAGATTGCCCACATGGAAAATGGCAGCTAGAACCTCAAAAACCCCAAAATCCCAACCCCCCC
Source organism: Hypanus sabinus (assembly GCF_030144855.1). Taxonomy (NCBI): domain Eukaryota; kingdom Metazoa; phylum Chordata; class Chondrichthyes; order Myliobatiformes; family Dasyatidae; genus Hypanus; species Hypanus sabinus. The sequence continues at coordinate 25,103,158 of NC_082730.1, read as the reverse complement.
CCCACAAAAAAACATCGACAATAGCTTCAAACCCCAACCCCATCTCGCACACACAAAAAACTAACAGATCACCTACACCGAAAAATGGCGGCAGTAACATCAGACCCCAAATACTTAACCCCTCCCTCGCTCAAAAACTAACATATCGCCCACCTGGACCACAAGCTCCCAACCCTCCAATCAGCAACCAGAGTCCCAACTGAACAGTCCTATTTTTAATGGTGGGATGATAAAAGTTGGGGATGTGGAAGAGATTGTAGAACCAGAAAATATTACGAAGATGGAGAGGGGCAAGTCACTGAAGGTATTTTAAAATGACGTGTCCTTGTAGATAGAATGGAGGCTTGACCACAACAGTTCCAAATTATACCAGTCTTCTCACAACTGCTACTATTGTCACCTGTAAGGATGGTCCTTGAAAGCAAGGTGCTCAATCTGTTAAATCCGAAGTGAGTGCCGTGAGACAGATAAAGCAACACACTACCTTATGCAGTGATACCGTATCATCTGCTGGCGGGTCATTCTTCTAAATGGTTGTTGTGTGCTGGGCACATTAATACATCAATACCGATGTTCAGGGGCTCGTGTCCTGGATTGTGCCTCAAACACACAATGCTCAAAGGAGGACGTGAGGTAGTAACATTCATAAAATTTGAAGTAGGTTGAGACAGGTCGATGTAAGTCATTAACAAAATGGAGAAAGAGCAAGGGAAAGCACAGAGACGGTGATTAAAAGTGGAAAAATAATTTGTTTCCTAAACTTCGTCCTTCAAGAAGTAATAGGTCTAGATGTAGTTAGAGTACGTGAATGAAAAAGGAGCTTAGCTAACTGGAAAGTTCCAAATAGTTGATACTGGTAAAGTGCTGATCTAACATTCTCTTTAAGGAGTGCATTGAGTTGAACTGTTGCAAGAGGAGAGAGCAGAGACAATAAATCAGTTTGTGGTTGTTGAAAATTGCTAGTTCTGGAGCTTGTTTATGCTTTGTAATAAGCACACAGAAAGCAGAAGTTGTCCCTGGCATCATTGTTATTTCAAGTGGAGGGAATTATGATGTAGTAACAAACAATCTGTCAGGGAGCCTCTGTGCCTCAAGTAGGAGATGTGTGAGGAAAGGAATTGTCAACATCTCGGGTCAAGATCCTGCAACAGGACTGAGAGTGGAGTGGTGAGATGCCAATTACAAAAAGGAGAAAGAACTCCGGGGTGATTGGTGAACTCGGGAGGGGTGTGAGATGACAGGCAACTTGCACTAGGTATGGAAGGGAGACGGGGGTGGTGGAAATGGCAGGCATTGGCGGGTGAATGAGAGAGAGAGAGAGAGAGAGTAGGGAGGGAGAGAGCTACTTTACTGAGAGACCATCAAACATTTGAACCTTTCCAGTTTGCTCTCCTCCTTCTTCGGTCACACACTTTGGGACTGAAGAGCTACACGCAGACGTACGCTTTACCTACAGAAGTGATTTACTGAGTAGTTAAACCTACTTGTAGAATAGGTTTGGGTTGCTGGAGATGTTGCTGTGTATTTTAAACGTTGGGCTGAAAGCATTCACTTGATTGAGATCTGGGTATTTATTTTATCCTCATCAGAGATTAAGGAGAAACCTAAAAGAATTATATCATCCTGAAATCTTTACCTCTTTTAATTACTTAAACATAGTCTGACAGCTGTCTGGGTCAGAGTTGATTCCTGTATGATTTTTTTGATTATTTGCAATCATCTACTTTTGGACTGAGTCTAGGGGGCATACTGTGTTTTGACTGCAAGATTGAATCTTAGCAATCTTACTATCATTGCAGTAGATAGTAGTGAAAGAAAAGACAGAAAACTAGGGTTCCTTATGTCTGTTCTAGGGTTCCTTATGTCAATCAAGCTTGCACAGACGTAGGAGATTGTGTTGCCTCCTGCTCTTTGTATGTTTAGCCTGTTATCAATTGCTCTCTCTATTGTGATAGAATCCCCTTCAATAGATGGAGCAGAACGTAGAACGTACGCGAATGAACAGTGTCCAACCTTCATTTGCATTAACACGTTTTGTTCCTGCTCTTTACAGCTATTGAAAACCTTGAAGAGAGAGCTCTTCAAATCCGTAAAGTCCTCCTGACTTTACCGAAACCCACCATCATCATTATGCGCTATCTCTTTGGTTTCCTCAGTCAGTAAGTATCAGTGTGTCTGACATGCGGGTATGCTTAAGACCTTAAGGTATCGGAACATCGCGTCTGCTCCACCATTTCAACATGGCTGATCCATTTCCCTCTCAGCCCCAACCTCCTGCCTTCTCCCCATTTCCCTTCTTGCCCTGACCAGTCAAGAATCTATTAAGCTCTGCCTCAGATACACCCAATAACTTGGCCTCCAGAGGCACCTGTGGCAACGAATTCCACAGATTTGTCACTCTCTAGCTAAAGGAATTCCTCCTTATCTGCGTAAAAGGCAGACCTAGAACGTTTCTAGTCAGCTGTTTGTTCCTCCCTCAGTGCTTGAAATTCTTAACCCGAGTTTGTGGATTCCTTGACTCTCAGTGCAGATTCTTTTCTCTCACTAGTTTGGGATCTTGGAGGCGTGAGGCAGCAAGCATCCTCTGCTCTGCTTTGCAGTATGTAACTCCACAAGGAATGTTTAGTTGGGTTCTGCTAACACATGTTACACGTGAGCTTTTAAGTGATAGATGGCACTTTTTAAAAAGAGGTGCTTTGAAATGCTTCAAAGTTCAAAAAAAAATTTATTATCAAATTACTTATGTAGGATGGAGTTGAGTGTTTCTCTAATCTTGGCGATTTGCTCGCAAACGTTTCCGCACCATATGAGGAGACATCATCAGTGGGTTGTTTATTGTGATGTGGCCTCCGAATGCGAGGCATTCACATACTTATCAATCAGCCGACTGGATGTCATTTTGGAAACTCAGTTTGATGTGGGGAGGAAATCTCGCCGCTGATTGGTTGTTTGGCGAACTTTGCATGTTGCGGTCCGGAATTTTGCCCGCGTCGGCTCATAAATAGGATTGAGGTCCACGTGTTTGTTTATAGAGTTGTGCCCTGAAGACCACGCTTCTAGGGATACTCTTGCATGCCGCGTTGACAGCCCATTGATGAAGGCTCCTCGTTATGGTGCTGAAACGTCTGCAAGTAGGTTGCCAAGATCAGAGAATAACTCAACCCAATGCTAATACCCAATAACTCAACCATCAACCAATGCTTCTTCCAAATTATTTCCACTTGTATGTATAATATCATGTACATATGCTTTCGTATATTCCTGTTTCTGTACTGTGTTCTGTACCTGCTACACACTGTAGGTACTGTGCACTGGTAATAGGAATGGGCTTTTAGGTTGCAGTCAATTGGATGGTCAAATTCCATCAATGTTGCTAGAACAGCCCTCTGTTCAAGTTGACAATGTTCTATCACAGTCCAGATATGTGCTTTGTAAATGTTGAGAAGTTTTTGGACAGTCAGCAGATAATGCATACATTGTAGGATGTGTGATCTCTTACCTCTTTTGGTCATGATATTCATGAATCAAGTAATCCTCCTATATCCAGGCCAACATTTCTTCAAACACCTCCAGAAATAAAGCAAGTAATCATTAGTTTAACCTGCCCTTTCAGTTTGAGTATTGTACAGGGAAGTATAAAGATCTATTCTGTTTGTTAACATTTCTGTATCCGTCCTGCCATTGTCTATAATGAGAGCATTTTCCATTCCATTGCAAGCTACTCACACAAAGAAAAATCCTTTTAAAAATGGATTAAATTGGTACCATATGTTTCTGCACACTAGCCACTCATAGTGAAGCCAGATGTAGTGTACGCATGCAACATTGCTTCATTGGATAACCTGAATCAGAAGCAGCTGGATGGATTTAATAGTCACAGCTCAGAGTCAGCATATGTTCATGTGCCTTTCTGTGCATATGGCAGTTGTTACCAGCGAGGATTAGGGTTGGATCGCTTCTCAATATGTGAAAGATGCTATAGAGATACAGATTTTGAAGTTCAAGTACATTTATTATCAACCTATATATAAATTATACAACCTTGAGATTTGCTTGCTCACAGGGAGCCACAAAGCTAAAAACCAGAAAGAACCCAATTAAAGAAAAAAAAAGTATAAAAATAAAAGACCAGCACTCAATGCACAAGAGAATGAAAAAAAGAACACAAATCATGCAAACAACAGAAGCGAACAACAGCATTCTGAACCAAAATTGAGTCCTCAGATCCGAAGCCTGGAGCAGGCCCAAGGCCTCGCTTATCAGTTCAGTATATTAGCTTCTTATTGGCTTCTCACTTCTTGCAGAGTAAAAGTTGAATATGAAAGTACATTTCAACATCAACACCAATGCAGTTTGACGTTTTCCTTCATGTCCGGCATTAACTAATTGATTGAGTCATTTAAATTTTAAAAGATCAAATGTTTTTTTTTGTGAAGCTTATCGCAGTTCAGTGAGGAAAACATGATGGATCCATACAACCTGGCTATCTGCTTTGGGCCCACCCTCATGTCTGTGCCTGAGGGCCATGATCAAGTATCCTGCCAATCTCATATCAATGAACTGATAAAGTCCATCATTCTGCACCACGACACCATTCTCCCAGGACAAAAGGAGCTGGAAGGGCCTGTGTATGACAAGGGACTGACGGGAGAGGATTATTGGTGAGTCTTTGCCTGACACTATGTATTTGCGACCTAAAAGGTTTGGAAAATCCCCTTGTTTGGTTTCCTCAGCTGGTGTGAAACTGAGCAAACCCGAGGACACAACTAAGCTCACTTGTGTGCAATTTCCAAGTTTCCCCATGTTCTTTCAATGACTGACAACGTTTGAGGCCTCAGTCCGACAACCACGTTGCTGGGAGTGTTTCACATTTAAAACTAATCTCAGGGCTTCAATAAGTCTTCCTCTTAATTTACTGCTAGACCATCAACAAGGCTACCTCAAGTGCAAAGCAGTGGCTTAGATAAAAATTCAGAAGTTGTGAAATTATTGTCACCACAAGGCAGATTTAACCAGGTAATAGAGGAAAACTATGTTGTCTAGCAACATGTCCGCAGAAGGGGGTGATACTCAGCCAAGGAAACTATTAAAGATATTAACTTGTCTAGTCATATAAACACAGTGTGTGCCAGAGCAGGTCAAAGGCTAGGAATCCTGCGGCGTGTAACTCACCTCCTGACTCCCCAAAGCCAGGTCAGGTCAGGAGTGTAATGGAATACTTGTCACTCGCCTGGATGAGTGCAGCTCCATCAACACTCAAGAAGCTTGACGCTGTCCAGTACCAGGCAGCCCACTTGATTGGTGCCCCTTCCACAAGCATCCAATCCCCCCCACCATCGATGAACCGTTGCAACAGTGTGTCCTGTCTACAAGGTGCACTGCAACAACACACCAAAGTTCCTAAGCCTGCACCTTCCTGACCCACAACCACCACCATCTAGAAGGACAAGAACAGCAGATACCTGGGAACACCACCACTTGGAAGTTCCCCTCCAAGTCACTCACCATCCTGACTTGGAAACATATCGCCGTTCCTTCATTGTCGCTGGGTCAGAATCACGGAATTCCCTGCCTAACAGCACTGTAGGTGTACCTACACCTCAGGGTCTGCAGCGTTCAAAAGGCAGCTCATCACCACCTTCTCAAGGGCAACTAGAGATAGGCAATAAATGTTGGCTTAGCCAGCGACCCCCCCCCCCTCCCCCCCACTCACATCCTGTAAATGATAAATGCTTCTCTTTAGGACAATTAGTATGCTAAAAGAGTCAGAAACAGCATCTCTACTACTGATTGATTTTCCTTGGCTTTCCTGGCCCCCAGCCATCAATCCAAACAGATCTTGTGAGCGCCCTGACTCCTGCCAAGCGTTCCTTTGTGCACTGACTGCCCAGAGCAGTCCTCACAGGTTCCCAGCCGCCTCTACTGGCTTAAATTTCTGCTCCCGTTCCGCTGGCCGGGCAGACAGACTAACCAGATGTTGGGAAAGAGTCGATGAAGGGTTATTTAAAATTAGCAAGGCTGGAGTGTCTGTGTCTTCACCATCCGCCCATTAAGTTTGATTTAAACATGAACACACTTCTCCTTCTTTACAAGGTGCCTTTTATTTTTCAGCGAGAGTCCTCATGGGGACCCTGCCTCAGCTGAAGATGTTGTGCAGGATACTGGTACAGAAACACACACCAGTGAAGATGGTATGTTGTTGTCTTTTCCCTTCATTCATGGATTCATAATGAAAGAAAGAGGATGTTGGGGAAGGCAATGCAGGAGCAGACATATTGTTACACAAGAAATGCACCTCAAAATATATTTCCTGTTTCTGTATATCAAATGTAGATAGAGTCCATTTATTCTCATCCAGTAAAGTCACCTGCACAACTTTAGCCCGGATGGAGTGCGGATTTGTACCTGGAATCTTCTGTTTATTTATTTAGAGATGCAATGTGGAATAGATCCTTTGACCAGCAATCCTCCCATTTAATCCTATCATAATCACAATTTACAATGACCAATTAACCTACCAACCAGTATATCTTTGGAATGTAGGAGAATCCCATAGCACCTGGCGGTCACAGGGAGAACATACAAAGTCCTTCCAGGCAGCGACGGGAATTGAACCCGTATTGCCTATACTGTAAAGCGTTGTGTTAACCGCTATGCTACCATTCCTCCCCTGTTTCAAGGACAGATCATATAGATCATTACAATTAGAGATGACAGACACCACCGTCTTACAGGATGCTCTGTCTGTGTTGCATCCATGAAAGTGGATGTATCAAATATGGCAGAAATGGAAAATGTGTCATAGTCACAGTTATTTAATTCATTCTGGGATTGTTATATAAACAGAAATGTAGGCATGAAGTTTATGTCTGAGGAAGGATGTGTGCATCACAGAACTTTAATAATCATTGTCACTATTGTATGTCCAAGTAATAGCTCCTTGAAAGTGGCTACACAGGTGGATGAGGTGGTTAAGAAGGATTATGGAATGCTTGCTTTATAGTTCAAAAGTCAACCGGTTATGTTGCAACTTTATAAAACACTGGTTAGGCCTCATCTGGAGTATTGCATACCGTTTTGGCCACCCCACCGTAGGAAGGATGTTGAGGCATTGGAGAGGGTGCAGAAGAGGTTCACCAGGATTGCTGCCTGGTTCAGAGGGCATGTGCTATCACGAGAAGCTGGATAAACTTGGGTTGTTTTCTCTGGAGCGCTGGGGGCCGAGGGAAGATCAGATAGAGGTTTACAAGATAATGAGAGGCATCGATAGAGTGGACAGAGAGTATCTGTTTCCCAGCGTTGAAATGTCTAAAACCGGAGGGCATGCATTGAAGGTGAGGGAGTAGTTTCAAGGGGGATGTGAGGGGTAAGTTTTTACTCAGAGCTGTGGATGCCTTGAAATGTGCTGCCTGGTATGGTGGTCGAGGCAAATACATTAGAGGCTTTTAAGAGACATTTTGATAGGCGCATGGATGCAGGAAAAATGGAGGGATATCAACATGGTGTAGGTAGGATGGATTGGAGTTTGGGTGTTTTTGATTTGCGTTTAACTGGTTAAAAATGGCCTTTTCTGTGTTCCATGTTCCATTTCTTATCTGAATCGTGAATCAGGGATCATAGGGACAGATATTTTGTTGCTGACCTCGAACATTTCTCGCCCTTCTTCACAGAGATCATTAGCAGTTCCCTCCTTTGGAAGTGCCCTTCCTAAATCCATCTCTCCAGATGCTCTCTCCTGGAACGTAACTTCCAGCTATACTTGGACTCATCTAAATGGGTGCACGTTAAGGCCAGTCCTTGGCTGTGAAACGACTTCTAGTAGTTTCTGTGATGAGGCTGTGTAAATTGAAGATGTGGTAAATGAGATGTTGTAAAACAAGTGAGAGTGGGTCTTGTGAAGTCCAGGAATTTGGATGGATTCCACTGAGAGACACGTTACTCCTCACTGGGAGTTGCAGGATGGGATTCTGTGGGAGTGACTGGACCTTGTAATGGATTTATGCAATTACTATATTGCAGAGATCTGGAAAGAATTCATCACATGGACAAGATTACGCAGATGTTCAGGTGTGCATGACACTATGAACAGCCCTCCCTGCCTTCTGTTGATCATCAAAAATCAGATCTTAAAATCAGTACTAGCGAGATCTGGGGAAATAGACCCATAATTCCTTGGAAGTGCTATCACAGGTAGATAGGATTGTGTAAGATGTTGGTGAGGCCTAATTTAGAGTATTGCCTGCAGCTGGTCACCTACCTACGGGAAAGATGTCAATAAGATTGAAAGCGTGCAGGGAACATTTACAAGGATGTTGCCAGGTCTTGAGCATCTAGGTTATAGGGAAAGTTTGAGTGTTAGGAATTTATTCCCTAGGACGTAGAAAAATGAAAGGAGGTTTTGATAGAGGTGTGCAGAATTATGAGGGTATAGCTAGGGTAAGTGCAAGCAAGCTTTTTCCACCGAGGTTGGGTGAGACTAGAACTGGAGGTCATGGATTAAGAGTGAAAAAGTGAAATGTTTAAGGAGTACTTCTTAACTCAGAGAGTGTGGAACAAGCTGCCAGCAAAAGTGGTGGACACGGGCTGGATTTTAACATTTAAGAGAAATTTGGATAGGTATGTGGATGAAAGGAATGTGGTGGACTATGGTGCAGGTGCAGGTTGGTGGGAATTGGCAGATTACATTCCCATTCGGATATGTCCATACATGGCCTCCTCTACTGCCATGATGAGGCCAAACTTGGGTTAGAGGAGCAACACCTCATCTACCGTCTGGGTAGTCTCCGGCCCCTTGGTATGAACATTGAATTCTCCAACTTCCAGTAATTCCCTCCCTCTCCCTTCACTCTCTGCTCTTCCAGCTGCCTATCACCTCCCTCATGATTCCACCTTCTTCTACTACCCATAGTGCTTTTCCCTTTCATTCATTCTTCACCTCTCTGGCCTATCCCCTCCCTGCTTCCTCTCCTCTACCCCTTGATCTTTTCTCTGATTGGTTTTCCACCTGGTACCTTCCACCCTCCCCCCACTTTCTCTATAGGGCCCCTGCCCCCTCCTTCTTCAGTCCTGACGAAGGGTCTCGGCCTGAAACATTAACTGCTCATTTCAATGGATGTGCCCGACCTGCTGAGTTTATCCAGCTTGTTGTACGGGCAGATTAATAGTTTGGCATGGACTAGATGGGCTGAAGGGCCAGTTTCTGAGCTGTGGTGTTCTCTGACTCTAACCCTTCCCTCCCGTCTGTAGTACACTGTGAAACGTCCTGCCTGTATTACAGAGGAGGTACAGCTTCCTCTTTTATCTTTTGCTGCATCTCTGTATTTTATACTGAGGAACCTGTGTCCACAGTATGGCTTGCCTCACAAGCAGACATTGGTTTGGCAGGGAAGAATTCTCAGTTCCTGTCTTGAGTAAATCATCCTGTATAAACAGGATAACAGCAGTGCTGTGTGAATGTTTGAGAGCTCCACATTATCCCACTCGCTGTTCCTCTGCTTAGATCTTCCTTCAGTGGGCTGAAAGGAGCAGACTGCATGCCATGTATAAATGTAAATAAACATTGAGTTTCTGGCAACAGAGAGAGGAGTTAGACACACAGCCTGTGCTTATTTACAAGGCTGCATATATAACACAGTTAATGATTCCCTCATATCTCTATATGTGTCTGTACCGAATTTCCAGAGCAGTACCCATCACTGATCCAGTCCAGAGATGGCATCGAGTCCAATTATACAATACTTGGGCTCATTGAAATTTACAGCACAAGAGAAGCACAATTCAAGCTATCAGGAGCGTCCAAAGCTGATTGTACCCTCTTGTCACAGATAGTTTGCAAATTCAGGATTTGGGTGTAGAGGGCTGGAGAACGTAGAGTGGGTAAGAGAAGACAAAGAGGATGCTAGACATGCTGACCAGGGAACTGTTTGGTCCCTGCTATTACCATGGCCTTTCTGGACAGGCAGTACCATATCCCAGGGATTATGCAACCCAAGAGCTCAAATGATGTAACTTTTCTTATTATTAAAACCCAAGTGCACAAGAGAGTAAAATTAAAACAACTGGAAAAACCTTTCCCCAGTAACTTTTCACCCCCTATTGTAATACCAACACTATTCCCCAACCACCACCACTACCCTTGCCACCAACCCACGTTAACAAAAAGCTGAGCGTTTTTTATTTTGGAGCTTTCAAGACAAAATAAAAGGCTTCTAAAGATATGGAACAAAACCAAGTTAAGTTGAGGGTTTGGTCCAGATGAACAGCAACTTAGTTAAATGATGAAGCCATCTTTAGAGACTGAGTAGGTTTCTCCATCTCCTTAGGTCCCCATGACCATAACTTGATCCTATGATTTCATTGTAACCCTTCGGCTGCGTTTGCTAACATTTGGCTGATGTTAGCAAAATGAGGGCATTGCTAGGGTAAATGCAAGCAGGCTTTTTTAACTGTGGTTGGGTGAGACAGGGTTGCTCACCAAAGGCGCTTGCAAATTTCTACAGAAGTACTGAACTGGTTGCGTCATCTTCCAGTGAGGAGGGGCCACTGTATAGGATTGGGAAAAAGCTGCAGGAAGTTGTAAACTCGGCCAGATCCGTTATGGTCACCCGCTTCCTCAGCATTCAGGACACCTTTAAAGGGCGATGCCTCAAAAGGGAGGCATGCCAACACCCAGGACCTGACCCTCTTCTCATTGCTACCTTCGAGGGGAAGGTACAGGACCCAGAAGACACTCTCAACATTTCAGGAACAGCTTCCTCTCCTCAGCCGTCGAATTTCTGAATGGACTACAAACTTGTGAACACTACCTGAATCTTCTTTCCCCTCACTTTTTGTACAACTTAGTTAATTTTCTTTTTTTTAATGTGCTTATTTTAATTTATAGTTTTTATTATTGTGCTTTGCAATGTACTGCTGATGCGCACAACAAATTTCACGTGTGCCATTCACATTAAACCTGATTCTGATTCTGTGTTTTAAAGAAAAAATCTGTAAAAATCTGCTCCTTTCCACTGGAAGAAGAAACACATCAAACCATAACCCACTCAGTGAAGTTTTTTTTCTGCAAAATTACGTGTTCCACTATAACAAAGGGGAAAAACTTCAAACAGAGGCTGTCAGCAGGAAGAGTTTATTGGTGCATTAACAGGGCATTTGTGCAAATCAACCTTCTTTTAGCATTAAGTCTTTCAGTGGAACTAATCCAAAATAACCAAGCTTTGAATTTAGGCATTGCAGGCTAATACTCTGTACTAAAAACTAATCTATTTTTCTCGAGGTGGTCAGCAATAAGGAATAGTCTTTGGTGAAGAGGTGCTATCTCTTGCAGCACGTGTTAATTTGCAGCCAGAGATAGGAAATAATTTTGAGAACAGCGTTAAAGTTCAATGAACATTTCTTTAAATCAGTGGATTCTGAGAATGAGCTCCCCCACCCACCACAAGAAGGGTGTTAAAAATCGTTCAGTACTTTCTTTTGAGAAAATATAGAGAAATGCGTTTTATAACCAGAAGACACAGAATTAATGTAATTTGAAAATGAAGCAGAGGAAGAGAGAAAATTATTTTTAAACAGGTTGTTGTGATCTGCAGCGCAGTTCCTACTGAGAAGAAGGGAACTGTGGTGTGAGGTGATCTGACAGTCTTAATTGCAATACACAGCATCTGCAGAATCTCTAGTGTTTAGTCTTAATTGCAGCCATCTTCCTCCTGAGTGGTGCCATTGCTACTGCTTATTTGGCATATCTGCTGCTAATTCAGACAAAAAGTCACTAAACCAAGTAAGGGGATTATGCATTCATTAACTCCAAACTCAATTATCTCTCTGCATTCCTGGCTAGCCTCCCACCTCCTACCCCTTCTAAATTTCTCATCAAAAAATAATTGCCGTCAGTATCCTGACTCTCACCGTTGTTTGTCCGTCAGCCCCGCCACAGTTCATGCTGGATAGAAACAGGACCATTGGCCCTCTGTACCCATGCCAATCGTCAAATACCCATCTAAACAACTTCCTTGCCAGTGACGTAGTCAAGAACAATGGCGTGTGATCTAATGCTATTTAAAATTCTCGTCAATGTGTTCAAATTTCACCATGCTGTTATCCTGCCCTGTCCCTAACTTTTTCTCGTGCGACCTCTGAGCCCTTCCAATTCATCCTTGATTTTCAACACCTCATTATACTCAGTTAAGTCTTCCAACAACCTAGCATCCAGATTCTAAAGTTGCCAGGTTGCATCGTGGCCTGCTGTCGAAAAGCCTCCAAAAAGCACATTGTCCACCATCGCGCAGATACACACAGAGCACTGCCACAGAAAAGCAACACCCATCTTCAAGAACCCCCACCACCAGGCCTTGGTTGTTGCTGCCATCAGGAAGGAGGTACTGGAACCTCAAGACCCATACCACCAGGTTCAGGAACATTTATTACCCCTCAACCGTCTGGCTCATGAACGGAGGAGATAACTTCACTTGCCTATCACTGAACTGTTCCAACTGAACTGGACTCACTTACAAGGACTCTTCATCTCATGTTCTCGATATTTATTGCTTATTTATTTATTAGTGGGTTTTTTTTTGCTCTTTGTATGGGACAATTTCTTGTCTTTTTTTTGTTACACATTGGTTGCTGTCCGTCCTTTCAACGTTGCTTTGCCTCCCCGCTTTTGTCACTTCTTTTACTGCTCCTCATTGGCCAAGTGCTTTTTGCTTGCTTTGGCGTGGCTCAGGGTCAACGTGGAATTTTATTCTCTGGCGCATCTTAGGGTCTTCCACTGCTTCAAGGACCTGCATGAGCACATGTAGCTGTTCCAGATTCAAGAAGAGTTACTGTTCTGCTCGGTCGGCTCATCTGCTGAAGCCTCTGTCTTGGCCCTGTCCCAGGGTCACAGGAGGAGCCAAGGATATTGGGTATCACAGAACCACAGGGGGCTTCTCTGCAGCTGTTATGTCACGGAAGCCAAGGGGGAGATTCAATCTTAACGGGCTGTTTCTGTTCTGTTTTTTTAAAAAAAAACTGCTGTTATTTCAGAATTATCAGTTTTATCTTTTGCGAAAGCTGTCGGGGATGGTTGAAATTCTTCTTCAGCTTTCTAGCTCTTGAGGGGGAAGGGAAGAACGTGTATGCGTCTGTGACTTTGTGTGCAACTATGTATATGTGAATTTGCATGTGAATATGAGCTTCCAAGTGTCAGGGATAGCGTGGTCACTGGTTTACTGCATAGTTGCTCTTTTACTCTGTACTGAAAGCCATGCGATGTCCTGACGTGCAGTTCAGCAGTACAAACAAGACTATTTTTCTTCTAACTGACCTCCCCTGAAGGAAAGGGTGACCTTTCTACAACTCGGTTGCATTCTCCGTTTCCTCTCCCGCTGCAGACAGTGAATGAGTTACTGTGATCAGCCCGGTTCCATTCCACATTGTCTTGTCTGCCGCTTGGCAGGACAGAGATCTGTGTGTGTAAGCGTGCATGCTGCAGATCTGTAAACGTTAGCTCACCGTCAGGGGTCAACTTGCTTGGTCCTTAACTCTGGCGCTGTGAAGCATGGGAAGGCAAGGAATGGTTTTAACCTTACATTTCCGACGGGAAACTGACTTAAAACAGGAGCATAAGATCAGACAGCAGTTAAACGGAGCATTTTAAAATTCAAATTATTGTATGCCAGCAGGCATACATTTATAAATACATTTAAAAAATTAATCATTTTAGTTTTCTCAGCCTCCTTTGTGGCCAATGCTGATTATCTTTTTGTCTTCCGAATCACGCAAGCAGGCTTTTTCCACTGAGGTTGGGTGGGACTGCGACCTGAAGTCATGGGTTAGGGGTGAAAGGTGAAATGTTTAAGGGGAACATGAGGGGCAACTACTTCACTCAGAGGGCTGGGAGAGTGTGGAACGAGCTGCCAGCACAAGATTTGCATGAAAATTTCTTTTCTGGATTTAAGGTAAGTCTGGATAGGTACATGGACAGGAGGGGTATGGGTGGCTATGGTCCTAGTGCAGGTTGATAGGATTAAGCAGTTTAAATGGTTTGGGCTTGGACTAGATGGGCCAAAGAGCCTGTTTCTGTGCTGTACTTCTCTATAACTCTCCGATTCCAAGTTGTATATAAACCCAAAGCTCAGCAGTTATATTTTAGCTGAATGTTCCATCATTATTGCAGATGTTGGAAAAATACACTGCTCCTTCCTGTGGTTGATCAGTGTAGACAGTGGCTGAGACAGGAATAGGAAAATACATAGTGTGGTCATGAGGGTGATCACAGCTAGGTGAATAGCATTTGGTATGGGCCAGGACAGAGAGAGATTAGTCAGTGTTCTCATATACCGGAAACACCCCCACCACTACTCTCCCACTTATCTCCTCGCCATCTGGTGTTGTCTGTTCAGAAATACACTTATCTAAAGTGAAAGTACTGATTTTGGCTTTGGTGTTGAATGTGCAGTGTACCCATTCTTTTTAAAAAGGTGAACTTGAACTTTATGTAGCTCAAGATATCCCAAAGAGCTTTTCAGCCAGTTATTTATTTTGAATTGTAGTGAAAGGTTGACATGCCACAGTCAAAAAAATCCCACAAGCAGAGATAGAATAAATTAATAGATCGTCTGACCTAATCAATTTGGTTAATGGATAAATATTGACCCAGGCTTGAAACTTAGTCACCTGACAGGAGTTGACTCAATGTGCCAGGTTCATGTTAGGATAGGTATATGTTTGGATAAAGCATTTAAAGTTGATTCGGGTCTAACTATACAGCCCATCTCAGTCCTTTATTCAGATCCAGATGATTTTCTTTGTGTTGCAGTAGCTGCCGTCTATTTTTGATCAAAACTCTATCTGCAGTATATCTGTCTTTCTGCCAAAGTCTCTGGGGTTATTCAGGTATGGGTGGAAATTATACTTGGCTCGATTCAGATTAGATCGGAGGTTCCCAACCTTTTTTTCTATGCCATGGATCAATACTGTTAAGCAAGGGGTCTGTGGACCCCAAGTTGGGAACCCCTGGATTAGATCAACTTTCAATTTTATGTATGAGCATGTGTCTACTCAGATGGACAAATTAATATATCTGCTAGAAACGGGTTTTAGTAAATGGACTGTACCCCATCAAGGGAAAGAAGGAAATGAGAAAGAAAGGAGGCATTAGCTGGAAGAAAATCTAATCAAGGCACAGTTAGCATCACTGCCTGGTTCAGAAATTGCACCATCTTGGATCGCAAGACCCTGCAGCGGATAGTGAGGTCAGCTGAGAAGATCATTGGGACATTTACACTACACGCTGCATCCGCAAAGCAAACAGCATTATGAAGGACCCCACGCACCCCTCATACAATCTCTTCTCCCTCCTGCCGTTTGGGAAAAGGCACCAAAGCATTCGGGCTCTCACGACCAGACAATGTAACAGTTTCTTCCCCCAAGCTATCAGACTCCTCAATACCCAGAGCCTGGACTGACACCTTGCCCTATTGTCTTGTTTATTATTTATTGTAATGCCTGCTCTGTATTGTGCACTTTATGCAGTCCTGGGTAGGTCTGTAGTCTAGTGTAGTTTTTTCTGTGCTGTTTTTACGTAGTTCAGTCTAGTTTTTGTACTGTGTCATGTAACACCATGTCCTGAAAAATGTTATCTCATTTTTACTATGTACTGTACCAGTAGTTATGATCGAAATGACAATAAAAGTGACCTGACTTGACAAAAAATCAGTTTTCACCAAGGAATCTCCCCTTTTGTTAGCACCTTGCCATAAATATTGTTTTGACACACATAACTTTGCCCAAATGATGTAATTCTTGCATCGACCTTAAACTGAATGAATGAGGATAGTCAAAAAGAATGTGTTGAGCTCACTGGCTGGTGGAATGCTGTAATGCAAATCATTGTGCCAAAATGAATGTTGAATATAAAATGCAAAGAGCTGGACTTCTGAACTTGGCAAACAATTACTAATAGCTGACGGCCCACACAATGAAACAAAGTCACCAGTTTTCTGTTGCGGCATCCACATTGAGTTGCTTCTTCGTGCCTCCCCTGCCCTGCCCTCGGACTCCCACTGTGCATCCATGGGAACCAACAAAGGTTATTTCACATCTTTCAGTTTTTCAAGGGAGCATCCAAAGAAAGATAGTTCTCAGGCCGCTTCTTGCAAGGTTGGCACATTTTCTCCTGAGTTGAGGATGAGGTGATTTCTTGACTCATTACATTGCCCATTGCTTAGGTCACCAGTTCCGGGACTCATACCCAACAACACTTAAGAGTGAATCATGTATATACATCTGCAGAGCGTGTAAGTTGGAATTTATGATGTTACCAAGCCATTGCTCTTTTCCTTCTCAAGCACGGAGATCATAAGAAAAGGGTGTGTTTTCAATGTTGCTGTAATTTTTTATTGCCAGTTTTCACAGACACTTGCCCAATTGATGGCATCAGGTAAATACCCTACCTGCTGTAATATTTAAACTGTCTAGAGAACTTGAGATGCATGCTGTTGTTGTGAATATCAGCTCAGCAGTTGTAATAATCAGTTCCCTTGATTGCTGTCCATTCTTCTGTCCGGTCCATGTGAGTGATTGGTACTGCGTGGACATGACCTGTAAGTCTCATATTTTGTCACCTTTCAGGAGATGCTCGTGCAGTAAGTGTCAGGAGCAATTAAGGCAGGACAACCAGTATCAGAATGTCTATTAAAAAAGGGAGGGGCAAGTGGTGCAATCTAAATAGTTAATTTAACTCATCAATGATTTTGCTTCTCTTCCTTTTGTAGAAGGTGAGCCGATAGAAGCCATTGCAAAGTTTGACTACACTGGACGCACAGCCCGGGAGCTCTCCTTTAAGAAGGGCGCGAGTCTACTGCTATATCAGAGAGCTTCAGAGGACTGGTGGGAGGGCCGACACAATGGAATAGATGGACTTGTCCCACATCAATACATTGTTGTCCAAGACACGTACGTTCTTATCAATACTTAAGTCTTTGGCTACAATATGTTTGAGCAGCTCATCACCTCGTGGCCCTCTGCCATAGCAATCCAAAGGTGGTCCTACTATCCTGCTTTCTCTCCATACGCTTGTATCCATCTCCGCTTTCAATCTGAATTTCTTTCCCCGAAAAGGTGCACTCGCCTCTCTCTCCATTGGTCTCTGTAACAAAGCACTGTATGTTCCAACAGTCCTTAAAATTTCTCTGTCTCTGCGCTCGCACGTGAAAAGCTTGTCACTAAAGCCCCTTTGTCAAAGAAATAATCTTTTCTTGATCATCATGTCAAAAGTTTTAAGTTTTGCTGAAAGTAAAAATCGCACTAGCTATCTCTTTCGGCTTTTTCTGATTTTCTGGATGTTATCTCGAGTTAGGAATCTTTTCTCATATCTGTAATCTACCATCACGTATCATTTGGATAGGTGTCCACTCCATCTGTTTATTGATGTGATGGTAAGAACTAAATGTAATGCTCCAGCTGTAGACTACCCTATGTTCTATATAAATTAACCATCACCTTTTTATACTTCTGTACTCTGCTTCTATTTATAAAACCCAAAGCACCATTAGTACACTTTTCAATTTCCTCTGCATATATGTTCAAGATGCTCTATATTTGAACCACAGGGTCACTCTGTTAACCTTACTGCATATTCTTACAGAATGCACACACTCATTTCCTCCTCTTGTTTGTGAAGAAAAAAGATATAAAGATTAGCTTTATTTGTCACACGTACATTTAAACATGCAGTGAGAGTCAAAGTACATTTGTTGTTGAAGTATGTAGAGTATACTGAAACCCTGAAAGTCATCTTCCCCACAGACAGTCTCGAAACAAAGAACCATGGAAGTAACCTGTTTAAAGAAGAATGTCAAATGTCAACAAACCCCCCTCACCAACACCACAAAGAAATTGCGCCAACAGCAACAAAAAAAACAGAATATAAAACACAAAATCAGAAGGCATATTTTAGCTCAGTTCAGCTCAGTCTGCATTATCCTGATTCAAAAATCACCCAAAAGTAGTAACAAAAAAGAGCGACCAGGACAAGGACTAGAAGTAGAACACATTATAAAAGCTGAATTAAAGTCCAAATCTACAATGCACGTTGTTCCAGCGCCATCCGCCGACAGCATCAAAAGGGAGAGAGAGATTACTCAAACACAAGGATGAGAGCAGGGAGAGATCGTCACACACAGACTCCTTCTCCAGCACCGAACGAGGGATTGATGGATGGCACAACACGCGCTCGCCCTCCGCACCCGCCTCGATGATATCCGTCTTCCTCGTGCTTTAATTGGCGAGAGGTGGAGTTCACCATGGGCCTGCTCTTGGATTCCTGGCCACCAGGCTGCATGTTTTTCTCACAGCCTCGCAGAGCTCTCTCCAAGACAGCAAAGCTCCGTCATGTACATCAAATCAAATCAGCAAGGGTTGTGCTGGGTTGCCCACAATTGTTGCCATGCTTCCAGCGCCAACATGGAATACCTGCAATTCACTAACACTAAGCATAGGCCTTTTGACTGTGGGAGGAAACCAGAGCACCCAGAGGAAACCCTGGAAGTCACAGACTCCTTACAGAACCCCAATCTTGCATCGGGTGCTGTAATGCGATGCACTAACCACTACACTCCCATGTCACCCCAATATTTTTTCACATTCATTCATATTAAAGTTTCTGCCCTCACTAATCTGCCAGCAACTAGCTCGTTGTTTGCAAACTACTGTCTCAGGATGATTACCTTTCACCAAATCTTCACATCTGCAGCCTGGTCTGCTGACTACTTCCAACAATTTGCTTTTATTTTAGATTTCCAGCATCTGTCGCATTTTGCTTTTCCTCTCAATGTTTATATAATCTCAAAATTCACTGTGCTGGGATAGAATTCTGAATACCGGTGTCGTCAACCCACCTTGAGTGTCAGTGACTTTGTGCTGTGATAGTATTATGACTACTGATGTATGAAATGTAAACTGCAAAGTGTAATTTCAGAGATGGATTTCCAATTCTGTATTTTGCTTACACTATATTAATTTAATACAGGATTTTTAATTGTGCCATGGCAAATTAATTGAGTTTATCTGTCTCTTGCCTCCTCTCACAACACATTCTATCTCCTCAGCCCAAATTCTCACTTTTTCTCTTCTCCATCTCCTTTCCCACCTGCTCTCTAATTCCTTTATTCCCTGTCCATTTCTGCACTAACACACCCACTTAATCCTCCAACACTCCACTGCATTCTTCTTCATTTTTCCATCTCTTCACATCTCCCTTCATCCCGTCTGCAACATCCACGTGTCTTCTTCCCCTCCCGTACTGATCCTTCCTTCATTCCACTTCTATGCCCACTCCTCCTCCCTTTCCTCTGCATGCATTCTTCCATGCAATCTTCTTTCCCATCTCCTTCTCCTTTTCCTTCACCAACCTTCTCTCTCTAACTTCTTTTTCTGTTCCTTCCCTCCTCTCTATTCTTCCTCTTCCCTCCCTCTCTCTATGTCTTTCATCCCATCCTCTATCACTTCCCTTGCATTACTTGTCCACCCTGCTCGACTCTGCCTCTCTCTATCCCTCCCTCCATTCCATTTTTTATTTTTATTAGGACACAGCAGGCCCGGCGGCATCTATGGAAACGAGTAAACAGTCGATGCTTTGGGCCAGGACCCTTCATCAGGACTGGAAAGATAATCTTTCCAGCCCAGATGAAGGGTCTTTCCTCAAAATGTCAGCTGTTTACTCTTTACCATAGACGCTGCCTGGCCTGCTGAGTTCCTCCAGCAAATTGTGTGTGTCGCTCTGGATCTCCAGCGTCTGCAGATGCTCTCGTGTGTTTATTTTTAATTTTCCTTTGTTCTTCTCTCAGTGATGATGCATTCTCTGACCGACTGAGCCCGAAGGGAGATATTGAGCCCAGCAGTGCACCACCGCCGGAGGAACGACCCCTGTCCAAGTCCAGCATTGGTTCACCAACGGGACATGTTGCCGACATTTACTTAGCAAACCTTAGCAGGTCAGAATCACTGTCCTGAAGCTATGCTGTGTTTAAAGATAAGTGTACAGAGCCTGCTTCTAGAGATATATCCTGTCCAAGTCATATCAATAGCCTCCTGAACAGTCTTGTTGGATACTTCAATGAGTGTCTCTTGTGGCTCTGGAAACTTGAAACGTCTTTCGGGAGGGAGTGGCAAAAAGGTTTTGGACTTGGAGGTGGTTGTTCAGGGCTGCATTCAGAGATGGTGGTGTCTGCACTCCAAGGAAGTTGTTTTTTTCTCTCTGAGTGATTCTTTTGCACTGTTAATCTAGGCAGAAGAAGAAACAGGAATCCGGGAGTATCCGGCGATCGTTCCGGACCACTGACAGTCACAGTCTCAGTGGGCACGGACTGGCTTCCTCACCCACAGATGGTGCGGCCCAGGGCTCTGCCAGTCCCAAGGGCCCTCCACAAGTAGCCCAAATCAGTTCCAAGGAAACGCCAGAGAAGCGGCCGGTTGTGACGCACGGCAGCCTGAACTCGATCAACCGCCGGCCCTCAGCGAACAGGGCCGACAGTCCACAGATCCGAAAGGTGGTGGCAGCAGGAAGGTCCAAAAGCTTCAGTAACCACAAGCCACTGGACCCAGAGTCTATTGCACAGGTACAGTTCCATTCCTTCCAACCTTAACTCAAATCAAGTTTAATTAGCACTCAACCATGCACGGATACAGTCGAACAAAACAGCGTTACCTCTGGGGCCAAGGTGCAAAACATACACAGCACTTAGCAATCAGTAGCCAAGAGAAGGTGTAATATTGGTGCCTAACTCTCGCCAACTGCCTTAACACAGAGTAAAGAATAGCCAGATGTTTGCGAAATGACTACATGTACTGGGCTTTGCCCAGCACGTACCCGAAAGGAAACATGCTCACTGGAGCAGTAAGCGAAAGTAATGGCCAGTATGCGCAAACATTTTGTACTGTGCAATTTTTTTTGCAGCAACATGTGCAGTCTGAATTTTTAAGTGGAAGTAAGCCTGAAGCTTCTCTAAGGATAATAAACCATTCTGCTTTAAATGAACTAGCTGTCCTTCTGAAGTTCACGCCCTTTGCTTCTTTGAAATTCGACATAGCGAATCAATAACTTCTTCAATACAAACAATCAGTTCTAAAATCTGCAGACAAATCATTGCGAACTCCACATTGTCAACACCGTCCGCGTCGGAAACCAGGAAAGGAAATGACATTGTGTACGATCATGCAATACACTTAACATGTCAACGAGTTAGAGGGTGACCACATTTTGTGCGCAGTTTAAGTTCCTCTGTGCACTGGTAGCAAAAGATGTGTGTGCGTGTGCACACTGTAGAGGGAATGTTGAGCGAAAGTAATGCTGGTAGGCACCATGACATTGAGTTGCATAGCGAACAGAAGAATCAGAAGATTCATTGAACTGCATTGAATACACAGCACTGAATCCACCTAACAACTCACTTCCTTGCACCAGTTGCTGTTTCACTCCAACACATTAGATCATAGCTGATCAGCACCGATTTTCCCATTGCCACTCCTTATCCTTTGAAGCAGTTGACAAAGGGGCTCGTACAACAAAAATCTATCGAATCTGAATCTGAAGGTTCAACGGAACTCCAGCATTCACAGCCTTCCACAACCTCAGATGAGAAAAGCAAGCCAAACTAATTTACAGATATTAATAAGAATTCCTCCTTTCCCTGTGCTTCTCCCTTCCCCTTTTTTCAACATCCATCCTGTACTCTGCTCCTGCAACCCCCCCCCCACCGTCTTTCCTAACCCCTTCCCTCTCTGAGGCTAGTAGCTGTCTGTTCCTCATTGTTCAAGAGAAAGCAGAGTGCTGTGAAGTCATAGTTATTGATGTGTCTTCAGCGAAGGAATACGATCCCAAGGATAGCATTACTGTCTGGGGCCCTTTGAGTAACTGCCGAGTGATTTACGACGATGGGGGTGGTGGGCTGGTTGATGTTGTTAGCCGGTGAGCAATGACACGAGGTTTGTTACACTGGAATTGTTAGCTTTCAAGTTAAGTCAAACAGATCTTTGTGCACGGTTTCTGAACAGAACAGGAAAGTGTGGAATCAGGTTTCAGAGAAAATTCACGTTCATGAAGAAGTTAATATTTCTCACTAAGGCTCTTACTGTAGATGAAGTATTTTCCTGTCTTGTCTATTAAAAACCTACTGCAGCAGGAATCTGCTAAAGTGCCAGCATTATATCTTAGTTTCCGAGTATTCAGAAATCCTTGTGTTGCTGAGGGATCCCGTGATCGATGTAATATAATCTGCCCAAGAAAGCCCTATTTTAAATTACAATAATTGCTTTGTTTATTTTTATGGTTTAAAAATAAGCATAATTTATTTTTAAGGGTATGATGGAGTCACAAGGTTCTTTGTAGTGCTGTATTTAGTTGAGATGTGTAAATGTTGGATAGAACAAAACACAACAAGATGATTCCATCTCTGAGAAGGATAGCATATGATATAAAAATTGCATTCATATAGAGCTGTCTTAACATCACCACATTTCAAAGCGATTTACTCCAAGTGCACTTATACATATGATCAATAGTACAACTTGATCCTGGATAACTGAAGTAAATGATCAATTAACTTTGCAGAGTTCTCCTTAGTTTAAATGTGAATTTCGTCACATCTCTCTGCTCAGGTGGCAAGGTTGTTTTTATCTGAGTAGGTAGGGGAGCAAGTGTTCCACAAATCTGAGGAATAGCGAGACAAACATTTGAATTGCCAAGCCATACCAAAGGCTGTGGACCAAGTACTGGTGACCAGGATTAGTGTAGTTGGGTAATTGAAGGTCAGCATGGACATGGTGGGCCTCAGGGCCTGATTCTGACTCCATGTTTGTTTTAGGTCTAAGAGGGTAGTTAAGTAATCTGGTTTTGCACAACTGTTTGTTTATTGTATAAAATGAAGCAGGACTACAGTTAATAATGCACAGCAATATAAAACAGAATCTGGTTCATATATGCTGGTGCAGAGTGGTGCGGGGGAAGGGGGGGATGATGCTGTAGAAATCCAGGCCGTGGGTCTGTGGAATGCTTGACTGGGGTGGTTTAATTTGCATCATTTATGTTGCATGCACCACTTTAAGATGTCTGTTAGCATCTTGGCTCTTTGGTACAACCTAATGCTTCCTATTTGTTTTCTTCTGTAGGATATTGAAGCCACGATGAATTCAGCCCTTAATGAGTTGCGTGAGTTGGAGCGTCAGAGTACAGTGAAGCATGCCCCCGATGTGGTCCTAGATACTCTAGAGCCCATGAAGACTCCTCCATCGATGGGCCCCACATCCGAGCCTTCCAGCCCACTCCATTCCCGGATCTTGAAGGACTCCGAATCTTCTCTGCAGCGGAGTGCCAGTTCCTCTGGGGATATGCCATGCACCTTCAGGCCCGTTAAATCCGTGAAAATAGCGGCTCAGGTGAAGCCTCCTGCACTGAGGCCCAAACCAGTGGTTTTTCCAAAGACAAATCCTAGCACGCCCAACCTCGGATCCCCAACAACACAGCAAGCAACCGACAAGTCTTGCACTGTGTGAGACCCTCCGCATAGGCTCAGGAAGAAAAAGTGAGTGCCATTTGAGTGTTCATAAGAGGGGAGAAGGAACCAAAATAGCGCCTTCAGTCAAGGTTAAGCTCAAGAAATGGTCTTGCTTTGAAGCAGGATTTGGTCCAGTTGTGCCAATCAATCCTGTCTCCTGATGAATTTTAGATCTTCCTTTGACATCTCATCAAACCAGCAAAGCCAGTATGCTTCAGTGTGCTGTTTCAACCTTTGCAACATAACTGGAAACCAATATAATGCAAACTTAATTCAGCCCTTGCAAACCAAATAGATTTATGCATTGATTTGTTCTCCATCTGTCTTCCCGACTTTCTCTCTGAAATCCACGCATCCTATGCCTTTGCCAGTTTTCTCAGCAGATTTGGTGGTTATTCTGTGCCGTCCACATTCGGTTCACGAAGGAAAAACAGCAATTGAATTGTTTGTTGCCTTGAAAACAATGAACGGAAGTTTTTTGTTGAATCTTCATGACTGTTACGGTAACTCGGGTATTTTGTTGGGGCCCTCTGTTTGCCTCAGAAATTTACCACCAAAAAAAAAGACGAATTGAACAAGTGGGTTATGCAACACCATCAGCTCTTTTAAGAAGAAATTATAATCAAGACTTGCTGTGTCATTTACTTTTTAAACTTTATTTTTGAAAGCTGAGTACATTTGTAGTACCAAACTAAGCAAGGCTTGTCCACTCGTGTGTAGGGAGCAAGGCCTTGTTAAAGGCTTCGGAGCTTAGCGCAAGGAAACAAAAACAATTAATTTTTAATTTTTTTTATTGGACTTTATTGTGAACAGTTCATTGTAAATGGTGAATTATATTTTGACAGATTCATTGTATTTGCAAACTGGAAATGTTTTGTAGGGTAGTAAATTTTAAAAAATATGTAATATTTTTAGGGGAGAGACTCCCAGTCAACCTCAGATGCTGTCCTGTGAAATTCCACAGCAATCTACAAACTGGCATTTGTTATCAAATCTCTCACCCATCATTTCTTTGTGATCAGAAAAATGTTTAAATTAATTTTGTTTCTTCATAACTCCAGTTTTTTTTTGTCTGTGAAATGCCCCAGCCAATGTAAATTGTAAACATACTCGGTGTTTTTACTAACCTCTGAAGGAGTAATGTTATTTTACCAGGGTCTGATTGAGAAGCAGCATTCAAACTATTGTGAGATTCAGGCACCACCCAGTTGTCAGAGTGAGCCAAGCAGGCCAGGAGCACCCTCTGTCCTACCCCCACCCTCCCCCCAACACCGCCCAGTCAGAGCTGCGTTAAATTGATCTCAGGAACTGCACTTGGGCACAGGGCCCTGAAAGAGAGTAACACTGTCCAAAGCTTCCTACTCAATCTCTAGCCAACACTATTCTCACCTCATCAAAATGCATTGAAAAGCAAGATATGCAGCTACTGTAAATCTGCAAACTAAATAGTAAATAATGAAAATATTTGTGGAGGGGGGGAGCAAAAGAATTAACATTCCCAGTTGATGGGGTACCTGGTCAAAGCAGTATTTTCTGCTTTTATTTTAGGAAATTCTTGTCAAATGAGAACAGAATCAGACTAGGCATGATGTGCCTCACCCCCCCCCCCCCACCCCCCATGGTAGGATGGTTTGTGTCAGCTCATTATCCAGGCCCCTAATTCAACAATGACAGTTTGCATTCATATGGCGCCTTTAATGCAGTACAACACGCCAAGGTGTTCACTGGGAAATACAGTTTTTCGGAGCTCCACAAAGGGATATCAGAACAGCTGACCAGAAGCTTAGTCAAAGATAGATTTTAATCGTCACAAAAGAAGGTGAGGGGGGGGGTGAAGAGGTTTAGGAAATAAATTCCAGAGCTTAGAGCCTCAGCAGCTGAAGCTTCAGCTGCCAGCGCTGGAGCGATTAAATATGGGGATGGAGGAGACTGAACGGAGTACAGATAATTCTAATTAAAATATCGGAAAGCCTGTGGAATTTCATTCTTTGGCACAAGTCAGAAGTTTGAATGAAGGCATTCCCATCCGGAAAGATACAAGCTGAGCTGAACCCTTGCGTCTGCAACAAACACACCCAGCGGCACAGTCGTCCTTTGTGGCCAGGTTAGGTTAACACGCCGAATCCGACTTCCCGGTAAGTGGGAGTAGCCGGTTGATCCTCATCCTGCGAATTGACAGCACTTGGAGCTGAACTCTGTGCCTCACTTCCTGCCACCGAATGCCTTAGTTTCCTGTTTTGGAGATGTTGAGTGGGCCTAAGATCTGTGTGGGTGAAAGATGTATTCTGCGGTCACACAGCATTCCATGTGTCAGTCAGTTTTATCCTCGTCGTCCCTTCCCACCCCCACAATAAAATAAATAACACAAGATGACCATTTTAGTTGCTTGCTATCCAAACAGTCAGGTCTTCCATTTCCACATCACTGAAGTTTGTTTGGTAGTCAGCCTGCTAAAATCTCAGCCAGTACACAAAATAAAATCGAGCAGTGGAGCCAACCAAAAATATGCAGCATGGTTTTGATTGCAGTGGTGGGTGAGAGAGAGAGAAAACTTCATGTATATTTACATGCATTTTTAACCAGTGAATCCTGCCTGATCTCAGGTGGGGGGAGATGGCGTGAGAAGCAGGAATGGGGCTTCAAGTGCTCATTCTTTGCACCAAGGCTAGTCATGAGAAGGGTAGTGTAGAAAGTCAGGATGATCACAGTGCATTCATTTTCCCTATTTTAAAAGTTCTTCGAGGACCCATTTGTATGGTTCTCGGGGCTGAAGGGTTCTGGCGAGGAACGGGGCAGCTGTTTATAATCAGTCCTTTAATAAGTTCTGCAGCTACATGCAAAATTCACCAAGCAAAGCTTTTTTTCTTTGGGATGGCGGTGAATATTGGTGGTCCGGATTGAGGCGTTTGATGCTGGGATGTTCGCCGAGCTTGGCGATTAACTTGCTGGTGTTTCAGCACCAGTCGAGGCGGCATCCTCAGTGTGTAGTTGTAGGTGTTTCTGTCTGGGAGCGCTCACGTTTATGTAGGCCCCCGTTCATTTGCCTCAGTCCTGACATTCAAATTCTATTGGCTCCCGTTTCGTTGGCTCTTAGAGATTTGTTCTGTGGCAATTTGAATCCAATCACTCAGGACACATCTCAACAAGCTGGTCAAAGCAACAAGGCCTTTTGAATCTCCATTCTCAACAACTGTATATACCCCACCACATGGACCTATGCCCTACAAACGGGGGTAGATCGCCAGATGTGATCTCCAGCCTGCACTTGAGTTGACAACCCTCGGCAAGGGATGGAGGAGCACTGGGATTGGCCTTCGATGTCCTTCACCCATCGGGTCTCCTGGTGCTGACTGTCTTACAGCAGCTACTGCTGGCTAGTTTGGTTTGAAATAGCAACTCCATCAAGGTCAAGTACGAGGCTAAGTGGCAGAAGAGTGTGTCGTCATTGTCAGACGTCAGAGCTGAAAAATGGTCATAATCGGGAATAAATCACTGACCTGGGGGAGGAGTGTGGGTGCACCATGTACACCAGTAGTGTTTGTCTTAAAATCCCATCTTCCCCAGGAACTTGTGCCAGTGTCATCCACTATCATTATTATGGGCCACTGTTGTTGAGCAGTTAATACCCAATGGTAAATTCAGACCACTGCATTAGTAAGACTGTAATAATTAATTGTACAGAATATCTGTGTATATGTAACTACACATCAGTGACTGTAAGGTACAGCATTTTCTGGTACAGTATTGTGCAGAATAGTAGATGTTAGTCAATGAACAATAAATCTCATATTAGTCTCCATGTAATTTGTGTGTTATTCTTGGAGTGAGACCTCCCTTCGGAAGAGCTGAAACCCCTCGAAAGGCCTGATTTTCCGACTAAGTCATCGTCTTGGGATACATGCATTTAGCAGAGTGGCAATACTAACTTCTCTGTCTCATCTTCTCTCCATTCTCTGCTTGCTGTGAACAATATCTGTTGATGGCACCAATGTGAAGAGGGATGGACTGAAAGAACAAGACAGACAGAGAGGGTAAAGTTTTTATACAGCACTTTTCGTTGCAGCCAATAAAGCACTTTGAATTTTTAGCAACCCTAATATATGAAACATGCAGCCAATATGCCAACATTTTGCAAACAGCCTTATTATGATGTCAAGATGATCTGTTCTTAGTGATGTTTGTAGGATAGAAGTTGGTGAGGTCATGGGGATAATTTCACTCCCTGGCATCTTTTACAGACAACAGAGATCAGGTTAAAGGCTGATCTGAGGCTGACAGTGTATCACTCACTCAGTTTAGCCCAGAGTTTCCCGTTCAGTTTCTCCAAGGTGACACTTGAATCTGCAGATTTCATTCAGCAAAACAAAATGATACTCACTGAGCCATGGGTGAAAACGGTGAGTCTTCTCCCCAAGTCAGCAGAGTCCAAGTGATTATGATACTCCCATCGTTGTGATGGCTGCAGTTCCAGGACATTGGATTAATGACAAGGGAGCAATAACTAAAGTGTAGTATGTCAAAGTTGGGACAGTATTGGACTTGGAGCTCATCGAATGATAAGCACGAGAAAATCGGCCAACGCTGGAAATCCAAAGCAACACACATAGAAGTCCAGAAGAAGGGTCTTGCCCTGTAACGTCGACTGTTTACTCTTTTCCATAGATGCTGCCAGGCCTGCTCAGTCCCTCCAGCATTTTGTGTGTGTTGCTCATCGAATCATTGTAGTTTATGGACTACCATGTTCCCACTGACCAATAAAGTGCAGAAAAGACTAACATAATTTGAGCATTGAACAGTTCAGCACAGGAAGATACCTATTGTGCCGAACTATTACATTAGTAATCGAATGCCCGACTAATCCCTTCCACCTACATAACGTCCAACTCCTTATATTTCCTGTACATTCATGTGACCATCTAAGAGACTCTTGAACACGTCTATTGTACTTGCCTCTGCCTGCCATCACCCCAGGAGCACATTCCATGCATGCACATTCTCTGCTTAAAAACACTTGCTTCCTTTGAATTGACCCTCTCTCACCATAAATGTATGCCCTCTGGTTACTGGACTTTTCAACCCTGGGATAAAACCCTGTGCTCCTCATAATCTTATAAACCTTTCTCAGATCTCCCCTCAGTGTTCACTGCTCCACAGAAAGCAACCCAAGATTGTCCAAGTGCTTATTACATGCCGTCTAATCCAGGGAACGTCCTGGTTAACCTCTTCTAAACCCTCTCCGAAGTCTCAAGGGTCCTTCTTGCAAAGGAATGGCCAGAACTGAATGCAATAGTTCAGATTGATCCACAGCCTGATAGACTAAAGTGCATCTTGCACGTATCCTGGTACCTTTTACGTACTGAGGGATTTCTGACCCTACTATCCTTTTGGGCAGTGTGTTTCCCAGCACCCCACAGGTGAGAATAGTCTTCCTCACAACCTTTCCAATCTTCTAAATAAATGGGAATGTAATGCTGCTTTGGGTCATAGATTTGGTGTATTCTGTAGGATCACTGAATGTCACAGAGTCATAGAAAAGTATAGTACAGAAACAGGCCCTTCGGCCCATCTAGTCTATGACTGCTCTTGTTTTGAGATTGAAAACAGGGTTAGATTAGCAAAGGCTAAGGCTGAAATGTGGAACATTTATTGAAAATATGCCCATGTGATGCATCCCTGCAGGTCACATCAGGCTAAGCTCATCTGGGTACAGACCCTAAAGTTTACGGGTCAAGTCCCACCCAGGAAATGGTACCTTCAGAGGGAAAGAAGGGTGATTTAAGGGAATGTTACTACAGATTATTGAAACTGAGGTCCGTTGGGATTGGGAAGAAATTGAAGAGAAATGGGGATGTTTACTAATCCTCAGACAGAAGTGTCACACTTTATGTTCACAAACTGTTGGAAACTTTCTGGATTTAGCAGTGACAGAGTTCTCGCTTTGCTTTTCCTTGGTGACCGAATCCGAACCAAATTAAATACTCACAGAATGTTTGGAGGAATGTGAGATCCCAGCTCAAGGACATTTAAACAGCCCCATTCTATGAGTCCTATTAGCTGGGAGGTGCCCGCATCTGCAGGCTGGGAGGTGTCAGTAGGAGCAGGCCTGACAAACCTGAGTATCCGGTATAATAAAAATAAGTCAAAGCTGAAAGCTTCCACATCTGTCAAACACTCTGCTGTTCCTAGTTGGGATCACAATGTGATTCTGTAACCAGTGAACATTTCTAATTATTCATTTAGCAAAAGTCTGGAGCTACCTCTGTCATCCGTAAATCTGCAGGGCTTCCGTGGCACGTTCCAGACAAAATGTGTAGGACTTGAAAATGTGTGAAGCTGATCTGTTTATTAGGTCACAGACGACAGAGTGCACATGGATACTTTTGACTTTCAGATTGATTTCAGGCACACACTGAAATCTCCTGATGGGTACTGTAATATCACACAGGCATGAAGAGAGGTCCCTTGTGAAACTAGACAAGATGGTACCTCAAACACAAGCGAGCCTGCGGATGCTGGAATTCCCAGTCCTGAAGAAGGGTCTCAGCTCAAAACATCCACTGTTTATTTTTTCCCATAGATGCTGCCTGACCTGCTGAGTTCCTCCAGCATTTTGGGTGTGTTGCCTAAGACAATGCCTCATGTTGACATTTAGACCCACTTTTTTTGTTCTGCAGATAGTTTATTATTTTGAGAAGCGTCCGTTTTGAAGTGAGTTCCTGAATTG
Source organism: Hypanus sabinus (assembly GCF_030144855.1). NCBI lineage: Eukaryota > Metazoa > Chordata > Chondrichthyes > Myliobatiformes > Dasyatidae > Hypanus > Hypanus sabinus. The sequence continues at coordinate 25,072,903 of NC_082730.1, read as the reverse complement.
ACTAGTGATTTGTTGACCCTGAGTTCGATGTTGAGTTACTTACCCTGAATCCAATCCGTGTCTGATTTCCTTCAGTTTGGCTCAGTCAGTTGCTTCAGAATGTGATTTCAGTTTGAATTCTGTAACAGGACGTGGACAGAGAACATATTCCATGTCTGAAGAAGGAAACACTGATTAAACAGAGGCCCTGTTTACCTGTTTGTGTAATACCACAGACTCCAGCAAAAAACATCAACTACATTCCTTCAACCATTTAATATTGAAAATACCTTAACTCTTCAATGTATGAGGGGTGATTGATAAGTTTGTGGCCTAAGGTAGAAGGAGTCAATTTTAGAAAACCTAGCACATTTATTTTTCAACATAGTCCCCTCCTACATTTATGCACTTAGTCCAGCGGTCATGAAGCATACGGATCTTGGACCTCCAGAAAGTGTCCACAGATGGGTGATTGATAAGTTTGTGGCCTAAGGTAGGAGATGAGTTATTAACTTCAAACTTCCTGCATAATCACTCAAAGAGTTGACCTGCACGTGAATGTAATTAGAGCTGTATAACTCATCTCCTTCTACGTTAGGCCACAAACTTATCAATCACCCCTGCTGTGGATGCTTTCTGGAAGTCCAAGATCCGCATGCTCCACGACCGCTGGACAAAGTGTGTAAATGTAGGAGGAGACTATGTTGAAAAATAAATGTGCTAGGTTTTCTAAAATTGACTCCTCCTACCTTAGGCCACGAACTTATCAATCACCCCTCATATTTGCTTGCTTAACAGTAAGTTATGCATTAGAGAATAGGTACACAACACTGGAAGAACTCAGCAGGTCAGGCAACATCCGTGAGAAAAGAGTAGCCAACGTTTCGGGCAGAGACCCTTCATCAGGAATGGGGGGGGAAGGGAGGGCCAAAGCCCAGTAATAGAGATGGGGAGGGGGTAGGGCCAAGAGGCACCACATTGGCTACTCTTTTCTCATGGATGCTACCTGATCTGCTGAGTTCTTCCAGCGTTGTGTACGTATTCTTTGATCCACAGCATCTGCAGTTGTATTTTTAAGTTATGCATTAGCCTTGAAGCATTTGGACCTTCCCCAAGGATGAGATAGGTGCTGCATAAATGCAATTATGCTTTGTTTCTTATGGTGAAGTTCTGCGACCATAGACCAGGCCTTACCCTGTGAGATCGGACCACCGCATGCTAAGTGTAGCTCAGTCTAATTTTGGGTTTCAAAATACTCTTTCTGCCACTGTTGTGTGCTGGTGAATTCAGCACAGAGCAGAGTTACAACCTTTACAGGTCCCGCAAAGCTATAACGGGGGGCAAGATGCCAGTCGATAGCTGGCACAGAGCTGTAGCACAGCAAGATCCAGGACCAGGATACGTGAATCTGTAACAGCTTGCCATCTGACCATAAACTTGCTAATTGAGTATGTCAGTAGGGTCACAGCTGGGAGAAGGAGGTAAGGCAGCTTTTTATGCCAGGAGTAGCATGAACAGCAGGATCGGTGCAGATCCTGGGGGCAAGGATGAGCAGTTGCGTCATTGACTCAAACACACCTGCCCTTCCTTTGAAACTTTTCCTTGAGCTAAAAGGCACTCTTTGTGTCTGCTTTGCCAAATGTATAAGGTGTGGGATGGCTGCCTTTATTCTGCAGCATGTGGAGCCTTCCTCCAGGACTGTGAGAAAACATGAAACGCTAAGATCTCAGTGACCCAGCACAACATCCAGATGGAGGGAGCAGGGAGGCCATGGGTTGACTGGAAATCTGCGGGTATGGACTCTGTACTGGAGACGTTGAAGTTACTCACTGGCTCTGTCAGTTTCTGCAGAAGTATTCCTATCATGGTAATCCAGCTTTGTGTCACCGAGTGACAGTCACACTTAGATGAACAACTGCCTTACCAAACACTCTGGAAGCCATCTCCCCGGCCCAGCCTGGTAAAGACAGGTACAGAACAGGAGAATATCAGGGTTAGTCAGAAAGGTGTTTTTTAAGAAACATAGAAAACCTACAGCACAATACAGACCCTTACCTTAAAACATGTCCCATACCTTAGAAATTACTAGGGTTACCTACAGCCCTTTTTTTAACTAAGCTCCATGTACCTATCTAAAAGTCTCTTAAAAGACCCTATCGTATCCGCCTCCACCACCGTTGTCGGCAGCCCATTCCACGCACTCACCACTCTCTGCGTAAAAACTTACCCCTGACATCTCCTCTGTACCTACTTCCCAGCATCTTAAACCTGTGTCCTCTTGTGGCAACCATTTCAGCCCTGGGAAAAAGCCTCTGACTATCCACATGATCAATGCCTCTCATCACTTTATACACCTCTATCAGGTCACCTCTCATCCTCCGTCGCTCCAAGGAGAAAAGGTCGAGTTCACTCAACCTATCCTCATAAGGCATGCTCCCCAATCCAGGCAGCATCCTTGTAAATCTCCTCTACAGCCTTTCTATGGTTTCCACATCCTTCCTGTAGTGAGGTGACCAGAACTGAGCACAGTACTCCAAGTGGGGTCTGACTAGGGTCCTATATAGCTGCAACATTACCTCTCAGCTCCTAAATTCAATTCCTTCCTTGATTGATGAAGGCCAATACACAGTACGCCTTCTTAACCACAGAGTCGGCCTGTGCAGCTGCTTTGAGCGTCCTATGGATCCCTCTGATCCTCCACACTGCCAAGAGTCTTACCACTAATACTACATTCTGCCATCATTTAATTAGCTAGAACGGCAATGGCAGAAAATTACTTTAAGGAAGAATTCAGTAAGCAAAGGGTCAAGTGGGGTGAAGGTAAGGTTGATTGTGAGTACTTTGAGTGTTGGGTGTCAGCATCCAATGAACATGTGAAAGGTAAAGAAGGAACAGGCCCTTGCAGCACACAGCAGCCCACCTATTTAACCCTAGTCAAATCACAGGACAATTTACAATAACCAATTACCCTACTAGCCAGTATATCTTTGGATTGTGGGTGGAAATTGCAACATCAGGAGGAAACCAATGTGGTATGGGGAGAACGTATAAACTCCTTACAGACGGTGCCAGAATTGAACTCTTGTTGCCCTGAGCTGGAATAGTTCAGTGCTGGCTGCCGCGCTAACATGGAGACCTTCATTTTTACATGGAACGGCTCCAGAAGAATTGAGACATGCTGGAAAAATTAAGCAGTTTTTCTTGATTGCACTCTCCTTTTCAGTAAAAACAAGCTGCCCACACCTGAACATCCAGGTGTGTGCTCCTAAAAGTTGTATCTAAGTTCCCAGATAACACTTTGAGCTTTGAATTTTGAGGATTCCACTCCCTGCTCAGATACCTGTAGTCCCCTGTGCATGTTCCAAAGTGGTGTGCCCATATTGCCAGGAGTACACACTATGCTGGGATACCTGATTCATCAGGAGTTTAAATTTCCATGTCTGTCTCAAGGTACACACCTTATATTCCCAGTAGTACACACAAAGCAGGCATACCTAAGTGCATCAGGCTTAGTTTTGCTGGCACTGCTGATCTTTTTCCTGTTCCTTTTGTCTTGTTAACACATTGGGTCAATTTTAACTCTCCTTTTGCCAGGTGCTAACAGGACATCAAGGGTGGTGGATTTGCCTTGGTGCTGTTGGGGCAGTGACCTCACCATCCACTTCCAGCAGTTCGTTCTCTGCAAATTTAGCTCAAGGCAAAGATTATGTTGCCACCTGAAGGCCTGTTTATGAATTGCACACACTTTCTGCATTTAAGATTCAAGATTGTTTAATGTTTCCACTACACAAGTGTAAAGGAGAACAAAATTCTTGTACTGCAGATTTGACACAGCACAAAAGACACAATAAGATAAAGATCATTATAATAAAAAAACAAAAATATGAATTTGTAAGATAGTTTATGGCCATACTTTACAATCAACCTATAAATTTAAAATTACATATAGGAGTGACTGACAGGAAATGATAAAGTAGTTGTAGTTGGGTGTGTGGAGGGGTCAGTTAATGGAGGTGTTGATCAGCCTTACTCATCGGGGAATGTTTCTGTTTTTGAGTCTGGTGGTCCTGGTATAGATGCCACATAGCCTCCTCCCTCTCTGACACTCCATGACCAGGGAGGGTGGGACCCTGCACGATGTTGCTGGCCTTTTTCCGGCATCTTTCCGTATATATGTCTTTTATGGCGAGTAGGCTGGTGCCAGTGATATGTTCTGCAGTTTTGACTACCTGTTATAGACCCTTCCTGTTCACCAGAGTGCGGTTTCCGTACCATGCAGTGCTGCAGCATGTTAAGATGCTCTCTATTGCGCCTGTAGAAGGACGCGAGTATAGATGTGTATAGTTCAGCTCTCTTCAACCTCCTCAAAGGAGAAGGTGTTGGTGAGCTTTCTTGATTGTGTAGAATGAGTGGTTTTGCGAGGTATCCACTCCCAGGAGTTTGAAGCTGCTTGCAGTTTCCATGGCTATGCTGCCGATGTAAAAAGGGGTGTGAATGGTGCGTGTTCTCCTGAATTACCCACAAATGTGTCGTTTGTGACATGGACTTGTGCGTAAACCAAGTATTTAGAAGGAGCAAGAGCAGTACATTAGCAGAATTACTGAAGCCTTAAGAAAAGGCATACAGAAGCTTTGATGTGACCTTATCTATATTGATTTTAAATGGTACTGTAATTATTGCTAAGGGCAGATAAAGGGCAACATTTCTATGTGCATGAGAATTTATGATCAGTATCCTCACTGTCTAAGATACGTTTTTGGATCTAGTCCCAGGGAATAAGACAAAAAGGAGAATCTCAAGGACTGTGTGGATGCAACAGAGCAAACGACTAAAACCAGTTTAGACTCAAGCTAACTCCATGTGGGTGACCTCAACGGGTGAAGAAGGGAACTTGATTTGGATAAATTTGTGTTGAAGACCATCTAACATGGAGGTAGGCTTTAAAACAGTCTGAGTGAGGTCGGGATACACTCCTACAGAGCTCTCTGTACCACAGAGATAGGGAAACTGTTTGGTGGGAGGCGAGGTGGTGGAACAAGTAATTCTAACTGAAACTAAAGGATTGGCCTTTGAAAGTCTCTGTTCTGGTTTCATGGGTCAAATGTTATATTCTTCCACGTTTATGGATATGCCTTTAGAATTCTCAACACTAACTTCAAATATCTTAATGCTCCCACAACCTACTGTTTTTATAATGTCCTCCAGCTGTTTCACATTACTTGATCTCTGTTTCCACCCACCTCTGTCCTCTCCAGCATCACAAAGACTATTATCACCCTATCATTGGTAGATGTCACTTATCACAATGCTCTGTGGATTTCTTCTTAAACCTCTCATTGGCTTCTTTCTTTCTTAAAAATGCTCGTATATATTTACCTCTTTAACCAAGCTTCTTAATCATTTCTCCTAAAATGTGACTCTGCTTCAATTCTCATTTATTTGTCCACTTTTACTAATGCTACTGCATTCGCGGGGTGTGGTTATTTATACATACTTATCCGATGAATTAGCAAGCAGGAATCCAAACATTGGAGTGACAGCAGTTCTCCCAAAACTGTCAGGAACCTCAGTTGGACGAAATTCTTCTGAAAAAATTACTACACCCAAATTATTAATTCCTCAATTCTCTGCAGATTCTGTCTGACCTCCTGGGTATCTCCAGCACTTTCTGTTTGCATTTCACATTCCAAGCATCTGATTTTCTGACAGATCTCCTAGTAGTAAATCTCCTTTAAACTTTACCCTCTCACCTTAAACCTGTTCCCCTCAAGTATTTGACATTTCCACCCTGGGGGAAAAGGCTCTATGTGTATACTTCCATTAGGTCCCCTCTCAGCCTCCCATGCTCCACATGAAACAATCCAAGTTTGTCCAACCTCTCAGGCAGGATAGGTTAGTTATGGTGAAGGTACTGTTACAGTCCATTGGGAAGAGAATTCCAGAAGTTAGACCCAACGATGATGAAAGAATGGCAACAGATTTCCAAGTCAGGATGGTGTTTAACTCAGAGGGGAACCTCCAGGTAGTGGCCTTCCCATCAAACTGCTTTCCTTCAGCCTCTTGCCAGGAGATACTGTTGGATTAGTCTGGATGAGGAATTGCAGTGCACTTTGTAGGTGGTTCAACTGGAGACACTGTGGTGGATAGAACAAACGTTTAGGGTGGTTGAGTTACCAGGCATGTAAGCTGCTTTTCCCTGGAGGATGTAGACCAATTCAGAGTTAGACCAGAAGACATAGATGAAGCAGAATTAGGCCATTTGGCCCATCGGATCCGCTCCACCATTTCATCATGGTTGATTTTGTTTTCCTCTTAACACAATTCTCCTGATTTCTCCCCTGAACCTTTGATGCCCTTTCTAGTCAAGATCCTATCAACCTCTGCCTTGGCCTCCACAGCTGTCAATGGCAATGGATTTCACAGACTCTACATCTTCTGGATTAAAAAAAACCTCCTGGTCTCTGTTTTAAAAGCATGTCTTTGTATTCTGAGGCTATGCCCTCTGGTCCTAGACTTCCCTACTACAGGAAACATCCTCTCCACAGCCAATATATCTGCACCCTTCATTGATAAGTTTCAATGAGATTCCCCCCTCATTCTTAGGCAGTTCAGGAAGGGAGGAGTGTGAGCAATCATCCAATCAGTATTTCTCATCGAACAGTGGTATTATAATCATGGAGAAAGGGAAATAGGCCCTTTGGCCCATCTTGTTCATGCTGACCAAGGTGCCCATATCATTTGACCACGGTTAGTCTGCTTTGCTCCAAACCTTTCCTATCTATCGATGTCTCTGAAATTATGTTATTGTACCTGTTTTAGTTACAGCTTGTCCACCCTCTGTATGAAGAAGTTTGCCAGCAGGATATTTTCACCTCTAAACCTATGCTCTCTAGTTTCTGAGTTACTTTCCCAGGGATAAAGAATGCAAAAATCTATGCTCCCTTGTGATTTTAACACCTGTATTAGGTTACACCTCAGTCTCCTGATAAAGTCTTTGCAAGTACAACATTTCCCTGTGCCTGGGTGTCCTTGGATCAGGAACACGTACGCACCATTGTCTTGCCTTGTTTATAGCTGCATCCATATGTTGGGACTAGTTCAGATCCCTCAGAGATGTTGACACCCAGGAACTTGAAACTGCTCACTCTCTCCAGTCCTGATCCCTCTATGAGGATTGGTACGTGTTCTGTCGTCTTACTCTTCCTGAACTCCACAATCACAAAAGTTCGTTCAATTACTATAGCAACGCAACACAATCCATTATCATAAACTCTTTACATTTTCATATTAAAATACTATTATTACTATCTACCATGTCCCAGTTTGCGGAAATCCCCCACTGTGCTCATGTTCCTGATCCAAGGACAGCCAAGCACGGACATAAACCTGGAACGGGGTCAGGCAGCCGCCTCGAAGACTGGATCCGAGGGCGGCCGGGCCTTGAAGCCAACTGACCTGGAGATCGCCGTCTCCCCTCCGCACCGGCTAATAAGTAGGGTGCACAGTTATAACCAATGTAAGAACTGCAGCAGCCAAATTGCCCATAGGAAGATCCCTCAGACAGCAAGACCATCTTAAACAGTTGATCTGTTTTAGTGAGGGTGATGTCGGAGGGGAATACAAGGAATTTGCAGGTCAGTAACATTTAAGATTGTTCTATCAACATGGTTTAGACCAAAAGTTGCATCAGACGACCTTTACCAATTCCCCCATTCTCTCAGCCATTAAAAACACTAAACCTCCCTACAGTCAACGGCAATGTCAGGAGGTTCCAGACCCCATTGGTCGGCGTCGAACAAAGTTCAAAGGGTTCGGAGTGATCCCGTGACTATTCTCAGGAGCTGCGTGGGCATCAACCCCACCCCTTCCCGACAGTGAGGAAAGCCTGAGGGGTTAGCGCTAGCAGCCGACCATTCGGCGTGACGGGAAGTTAGGGGTACCGGAGGCTGCGAAAGAGCGACAAAGTGAAAGCAGCACGCTTTTAGTTTCAATTTCCCTTCTGTTGCTGTTTCTGGGATCACTGGCTCTGCGAGCTCCGCCGCTCTGTGGCGGGGGCGAGATACTCAGAAGCGAAAACTAACTCAGGGTTGGATTCGGGACCAGGTGAGTTCAGACCTTTAACGACACCTGCTGAAGCCTTTCCGAATCAGTTGCACTTTGAAAGATTATTGTTTCCGAAATTCGTTACGTCAGGCGCGGAGCTTGTCGTCCCCTATCCGGAAGAATAAAACTGACTTTAGTATAAAGTCCTAAGTATTGTACTTAGGTGAGGCTTTACCACCGGGGTGGTAATTGAACAGGAGTGCCTTTGATTCTAGTGCTGCGAAGTATTGTGGAGGGGACTTCCCTTGTCTCCACTCTGTTTGCAGGGTCCTTTTCTGGATATTGGCGATGTTTATTGTTATGAACACATGAGGTTCTGCAGATGCTTGAGATCTTGAACAACAACAACACAAGATGCTGGAGGAACTCGGCCGGTAACGCTGCAGGGGAATGAATGGACAATCGATGTTTCAGGCCGAGACCCTTCACCGGATAGGGAACGAAGCCGTAATGAGAAGGTGGAGGACGGGGGAAGATGGGAAGGAGTACTAGCTGGCAGGTGCTAGGTGAGGTGGGTGAAGTGAACGACTGAAAAAGGAGTCTAATAGAGGACAGATTGGACCCAGGGGAAGGAGGGGAACCAGAGGATGGTGATGGGCAGAGAAGGGGTGACCAGGTTACCAGAATGTGACATGGAAAAGTAGAGGAGGGAGAAGTTGAAGTTCATGCCATCAGGTTGGAGGCTAACCAACTGGACTACGAGGTCTAGCAACCCCAAACTGAGTTTGGCTTGATTGTGGCAGTAGAGTAGGCCATGGACTAACATGTCTTAATGGGAATGGAGGTCAAATTCAAATGGGTAGTAGCTAATGGGAGATCTGCCTTCTGTGGTGGACAGAGTGTAGCTGCTGAACAAAGCAGTTCCCTAATCTGAGATGGTGTAGAGGAGGCTGCACTGGGAGCACTGGACACAGATTCACAGATGAACTGTTAGGGATATGTGACTCCCTTGTCCACACATCCCTCCCCATTGATCTTCCTCCTACAAGCAGGGCAAGTGCTACACCTGCCTCATCTATAAGGACTATTTGAGGTGAGGCAGGAGGTGTATCACTTGTCCTGCTTTCAGTGATAAGTGACAGGAGGAAGATCAATGGGGAGGGATGTGTGGACAAGGAAGTCATGTAGAGAGCAAACCCTGTGGCAAGTGGAGAGGGAAAGATGTGTTTGGTGGTAAGATCCTGTTGGGAGATGGCAGAAGTTGTGGAGAATGATATGCTGGATACGGAGACTCATCGGGTGATGGGTAAAGATGAGGAGAACCCTCTCCCTACTGTGATGGTGGGGAGAGGGCAGAAGGGTTGGAAATGGAGGAGGTGCAGGTGAGGACAGCAGGTGGAAGGAAAACCCCTTTCTTGGAAAAATTGGGGCCTTTCAGATGGAAAGCCCTATCTGAGGAATGGATGTGGTAAAGGTTGAGGAGCTATGAGAAAGGCATAGTAGTTTTGCAAGTGACAGAATGGGAAGTGGTATAGTCAAGACAGCTGTAAGAGTCAGTTGGTTTCTCCAGTGTTATTTTCGTTTAACAGTGCAATGCCCCACTGGGCTGCTTTGGAGCATCAGAATTTTGTGTACAGGACTCTGGAGTGAAACTTAAAACCATGAATTTGAGAGGAGCCAGTGGATGAAGTTTATTTGACCTCACAAAAAGCAGCCAATCAGATGTCATGATAAAGGTTCGCGGACTGAGGGTGACAATCGTGCAGGTGAAGGCCGGCAGCCAGACTGAGAATAGGCAGGGATAGAGAAGTGGAAAGAAATGAGTGGGAGCAGGGCTCAAACATTTGGCTCCTCATGGCTGCTCAGCTGTTCAGTAAGGTGATGGGTCTTTATCAAGTGGGAGAGTCTAAATGAGTGGTGTGTCTCTGGGATCATTGAATCTATAGGAGAGTAGCCAATATAGTCAAAAATCCCACCCTGCCTGGTGATTCTCCATTCTCTCTCTTGTTGGACAGTAGGTATGAAAACCTGAAAGCATGTGCCAGCAGACTCAAGGACAGCTTCAATCTCACAGTCATTATATTGAATGGCTCTTTCATGTGCTAAAGTTAAATTCTTGCCCTTCCAATCTACTTCATTGTGACCCTTGCACTTTATTTGTTTACCAGAACTGTGTAATATCGGCAGCTGCTCTCTAGTGGTAATTGGTTTATTGTTGTCACATGTACCAAGGTACAACGATGAAGGGTTTCAACCCGAAAAGTCTGTTTTACTGACTGATTCATTAAGTTCTTCCAGCATTTTGTGTGTGTTAGACTGAAGAATCTCTGCCTTGCTTGCCAACTGTACAGATCATTCCAAAATCTAAATACGCTGAGGTAGTACAAAGAGAAAAGCAATGCAGAATACAAGTGTTGCAGTGACAGAAGAAGTCAAATTGAAACTAAATTCAAGTTTAGTTATCATTTCGCCATACAGGAATACAATGCCTATTAAAAGTATTCACCCCCTCTTGGAGGTTTTCATGTTTTATTGTTTTACAGCATTGAATCACAGTGGATTTAATTTGGTTTTTTTAATACTGATCAACAGAAAAGATGCTTTCATGTCAAAGTGAAAACAGATTTCTATGAAGTGATCTAAATTAATTACAAATATAAAACACAAAATAATTGATTGCATATGTATTCACTCCCTTCATGTCCATATTTAGTAGATGCATCTTTGGCAGCCTTGAGTCTGTGTGGATAAATTTTTCCCCATTCTTCACAAAATTGCTCAAGCTCTGTCAGTTTGCATGGGGATTATGAGTGAACAGCCCTTTTCAAATCCAGCCACAAATTCTCAGTTGGATTGAGGATTGAGGGTTGGATCCTGACTTGCCCACTCGAGGACATGTTTTTAAGCCATTCCTGTGTAGTTTTGGCTTTATGCTTGGGTCAGTATCTTGCTGGAAAATATCTTCACCCAAGTCACAGTTCTCTTGCAGACTACATCAGGTTTTCCTCCAGGATTTCCCTGTATTTTGCCACATTCATTTTACCCTCTACCTTCAAAAGCCTTCCACAGCCTGCTGCAATGAAGCATTCCCACAACATGATGCAGCCACCACTGTGCTTCACGGTAGGCATGGTGTGTCTTTGATGACGTGGTATTTGACTTACACCAGTGTTTAGTCAGATGGCCAAAAAGCTCAATTTTGCTTTCATCAGACCACAGAATCACCTTCCAGCTGATTTAAGAATCTCGCATATGCCTTCTGACAAACTCTAACTGTGATCTCATGTGAGTTGTTTTTTTATTCAAAAGTGGCTTTCTCTTTCCCATTTTCCCATAAAGCTGCAACTGGTGACGCACCCGGATAACAGTTGTTGTACGCGCAGTCTCCCATCTCAGCCACAGAAGCTTGTAACTCCTCCAGAGTCGACATGGGTCTCTCAGTGGCCTCCCTCACTAGTCCCCTTCTTACACAGTCACTCAGTTTTTGAGGACGGTCTGCTGTAGGCAGGTTTACACCTGTGTCATATTCCATTTCTTGATTGACTTAACTGTACTCCATAGGATATTCAGTGACTTGGATATTTTCTTGTATCCGTCTCCTGACTTGTGCTTTTCAAAACCTTTTTGCGGAGTTGCTTGGAGCATTCTTTTGTCTTGGTGGAGTTTTTGCCGGGATACTGACTCACCAGCAGTTGGACCGTCCAGATACAGGTGCATTTTTACTACAGTCATTGAAACACCTTTACTCTCCTTTGGAGGTGTGGAGCTAATCTCTATTTATCTAATTATGTGACTTCTAAAACTAGTTGGCCGCACCAGTGATGATTTGGTGTGTCATGTTAAATGGGGGGGGGGGGGGTGTGAATACTTAAGCCATCAATTATTTTGTGTTTTATATTAGTAATTAATTTAGATCACTTTGTAGAAATCTGTTTTCTCTTTGACACAAGAGTCTTCTGTTGATCAGTGTCAAAAAAAGCCAAATTAAATCCACTGATTCAATGTTGTAAAACAATAAAACATGAAAACTTCCAGGGGGCGGTGAATACTTTCCATAGGCACTATGTATGTAAAAGTACATATGTGTGTATATCTACATGCACTATCGCATACTGAGAGGTCAAGAGTTCATCTTTATCGTACAAGTGGTCTGTCTAAAAAAATCTAATGAAAAAATGTAGAAGCCATTCTTGGGCCTGGTGGATGCATGTCTTCAGGCTCTGTATCTTTTGCTTGATGGAACTGAAGGAGAAAAGGTGATAAATGGGGTGGGAAAGGTCTTTGATTTTGTTGGCTACTGCACCATATTCTATATACTCTGTTCTGTTGAGGTCCATCATAATTTTCTGCACAGAGTAACACACACAAAGTGCTGAAGGAACTCAACAGACCAGGAAGCAAACATGGAAGAGAATAACCAGTTGATGTTTTGAGCTGAAACCCTTCATCAGGACCAGAAAAGAAGAGAGATGAGGCTTAGCTTTTCTCCCCTAGATTCTGATTTATTGCTTTGCTTCTAATAGCCCGAAGAACCCTAAAGTTTATTTCCTAAACCAGGGATGCAGAGCACTTCGAATTACCTCTGGTTACTCAGTGATGTCCTCGGACAAGGAGCAACTGCAAATGTGTATAAAGCACGTCGCAAGGTACAGTACATTTTTACCTCCTCAGGATAAGTTTAAGCACCAAGCCTTGGGTAGCAATTAGGACATTTGGATAAACAAGGAAAGTCATGGAAAATTAGTCTCTTCACCTGGATGAATTTGAGCAAATTACTGGAACATCAGAATGGTTAGCACAAATGCTAGTGGGTACCAACAGGGATTGAAGAATAGGATGAGAGAGTATGGTTGGGAGGCAGGGATCGGAAGCAGGGTGGGATTGCAGGAAATAAGAGTAGGACTGGGAATAGGGTGAGGGGATGGGATTAGGAAATGGTTGAGAGCGAGATTGGTGAGGACGTTGAGAGGGGGTCTAAGTAATTTTTTTTATTAAAGTCACCATATACTATTTTGAGATTCATTTTTTGCAGACATTTCCAGGAAAGGTTGGGAATAAAATGAGAGGATGGAGTGGGGAAATGGGTGAGAGGGTAGGGTTCGGAGCAGTGGGAGGTTGGGGTTAGGAAGTGGGTGAGAGTGGGCTTGGGGATTGGGTGGGAGGTTGGGCTTGGGGAATGAGTGGGAGCTGTCTTGCAGTGAGGTCCCATGGTTGACAAAGAAATTATAGCCAGAATCTTTAGTTAATTGGCTGGTTGACACCACTGCTCTTCAGGCGGTTCTGTGGGATCCTTTACAACTGAGAGGATGAATAGAGAGGGTGTAGAGAGCTGACCATTTCCAGCAGCAGTTTGGAAACGGGTCTCTGATTTTCCAACTTCAGGTGGCTCTGTACTTTGTCTCTGTGTGGAACTGCGTACTAATGAGGAGTTGACACTACCAGAAGAAGGGGAAATTAAAAATACAAGTGAAATAACTGGTGGTGACTCAAATCTCAGGAAATAGTTAAAATTGGGAACAGGATATAAGACCAAAGCACTAATATTATCTGACCAGTAATGGTCACAAGAATTTGACAAGCAGGACGATTGTGCAATAAAATGGAGACACTGAATTGAATATATTTCGAGAGAAAGGTTAGATCTGGCCCTTGGATTGAGAGTCTGAATTGGAGAAAGGCCAACGTTGATAGTATGGGAAAGCATCTGCTAAGTGGATTGGGGCGGGTTGTGTTCCGGCAAATGTGTACCTGGTAAATGGGAGCCCTTCAGATGTAATATTTGGGAGTATATGTTTCTGTCAGAATAAAAGGCAAGGCTAGTAGATTTGGGGTACCTTTGATGTTTGAGGGATTTTGAGCCTGGTTAAGAAAAAGGTGCATAGCAGGTATAGGCAGGAAGGAGAAAACAAGGTACTTGATGAGTATTTTTTAAAAATACAGCAGAATACTTAAAAAGAAATCAGGAGGGCTAAAAGAAGGTGTGACAGGTCTAGCAGACGAAGTGCAGGAGAATTCCGAGGGATTCTACAGATAAATTAAGAGCAAAAGCAAGGAGCAAAATTGGTCCGCTAGAAGATTATAGTGATCATCTATTCATAGAACCAAAAGAGACCTTAAATTGATTTTTTTTTTGGCATTTGTATTAACTTGGGAGATGGACACAGTCTATATAAGTGAGGCAAACAGTAATGTGTTCATGGACTATATACAGATTACAGAGCAGGAGCTTCTTGTCTTGAGGAAAATGAGGGTGGATAAATCCCATGGGCCTGACTATATCCTCCCTTGGAGCCTGTGGGAGGCTTGTACAGAAACTGCAAGAGCCTTAGCAGAGAAATTTCAAACATCCTTAGCCATGAGTGAGGTGCTGGACGATTGGAGGATAGTTAATGTTCAGTTCTTCAAGAAAGGCTCTTAAAAATAAGCGAAGAAATTGTAGGCCGGAGAGACTGACATCAGTAGTGGGAAAGTTATTGGAAGGTATTCTCAGAGGCCAGAGAGCAGTAGTAGATGGTTGCCTCTCTAATTGGAGACCTTGACTAGTGGTGTGCCAAGAGGATCAGTGCTGGATCCACTGTTTGTCATCTGTATCAATGATTTGGTGGATAATTTGGTAAATTGGATCAGCAAATTTGCAGGTGACAGCAAGTTTGGGGTGTAGTGGACAGAAAAGAAAACACAGCTTGCAGTGGGATCTGGTGGAACAACTGGGGAAAATAGGCTGGAAAAATGGCAGACAGAATTTAGACAAATGTTGCACTTTGGGAGGTCTAACCTGAGTAGGACTTGCACGGTGAGTGTGAGGGCACTGAGGATTGTGGTACAGCAGAGAGATCTGGGAATGCGGATCCATAATTCCAGAAGTGGCACTACAGATAGGTTTGTAAAGAAAGCTTTTGAAGCACTGGCCTTTGTAAATCAAAGTATTGAGTACAAGAGTTGGGATATTGTTCTGAAGGTTTTCAAGATATTGGTGAGACCTAATTTGGAGTATTGTGTGTTAACTACCGGAAAGATGTCAGTAAGATTGGAAAACATGCAGAGAAAATTTACAAGGATATTGCCAGGAGTTGAGGACCTGAGTTATAGGGAAAGATTGAATAGGCTAGGATTGTATTCTTTAGAAAATAGATTGATAGGAGATTTGATAGAGGTATACAAAGTAATGAGGGGTATAGATAGGGTAAATGCAAGCAGCTTTTTCCACTGGGGTTGGGTGGAATGACAACCAGAAGTTATGGGTTAAGGGTGAAAGGTGAAATGCGTAAGGGAGGGGGAATTTCTGCACTCAGACAGTGATGGGAATGAGGAACAAGCTGCCAGTGGAAGTAGTGGATGCAAGTTTGATTTCAACATTTAGGAGACATTTGAATAGATACATGGATTAGAGATGTATGGAGAGCTATGGAATGGCTGCAGGTCAATGGAACTAGGTAGATTTAATAGCTTGGCATGGACCAGATGGGCCAAATGGCCTGTTTGTGTTGTGGTGGTCTGTCTCTCAGGAGACACTGAAGTGCCTGATGAAATGGTAAATGGGTGGGAACTGATTAAATTTTGCTGTGTTTCCCCGTTCTCGTACACTTGTAACTGTTTTGCCATCTGCTTCACAGCAAACTGGAGATCATTATGCCGTCAAGGTGTTCAATCATGTCAGTTACATGCGTCCTTATGAAGTGCAGATGAGAGAGTTTGAAATGTTACGTAAACTGAACCACAAGAATATTGTCAAGCTGTTTGCCGTAGAGGAAGTGGTGAGTTCTGTACTGTGTCACCATTTAGAAAGAATGTTGCTTAAAAATGAAGCAGGTTTTTTTTAAACCTTTGCTCTACATCCAATTACTCCCCTCATTCACCACCAGAATTTGTAATGAATATCACAAGAGGATTACCCAAGAAACAACATGTAGAAGATTGATTTCTCTGCTATTACTCAAAGACTAGTCCCCAAGATCCCTGAAACTATTGTATTCACCCTCCCTAATCCTTGCTCTAAACACCAGCTTAAAGAGAATCCTCCAGACCTCTCGTAAGCAGAGTTAACAAAATAACAGAAAAAGTTTGTTTTAGATTTTCACCTCACCTAAGGGAGAAACAGAATATCTTTTCTGTCCCTAGAACCCCAACAGATCCCAAGATCCAACAAATACCCTCATTCCATAACCTCACAGCCTACTGGTTGTCCCAGACCGGTCTTTACAAGTGGCCAGTTGCCAAATGCGATGTGGACACTGACCCAGGCACCATCGTCTTGCATGTTGGTCCCTCAATTCTGAATGGTGAGATTCAGACATTCTCTGTGTGCCCATCCACCAGGGAAGCACCAAGCAGAAGGTCCTTGTGATGGAATACTGTGCCGGTGGAAGTCTACTCAATGTCTTGGAAGAATCAGAAAACACTTTTGGCCTTTCGGAATCTGAGTTCCTGATTGTGCTGCAGAGCGTGGGTAAGACTCAGCTGATTGCATTTACCTTGATTGAAGTTGGGATGGTCACAGGCTGGCGGTGGGGGGAGGTGGGGGTGGAATCTGGAAAGTTGGTGGCTGGGGCAGGAAGAAGTGAAAGGATTGAGGGGAAACGTCTTCTCAAGGGTGGTGGAGCAATGAAGCAGTAAGGGCTGCAGTCTTCCTGGCTCAGTCATGACCTTGAGTGCTGTTTGTGTGGAGTTTGCGCGGCCCCCAGGCAACCATTTCCTCTCATGTCCCAAAGAGGTGTTAGTGGGATGACTGGCTGCTGTAAATATTAGTGTAGGCAAGAAGGTGCGAGAGGTATATCAAAGGGTGGAGGAATCAGAGGACATGAGATATATAAATGCCTCTTTGAGTAGTAAGGGTTTATTGGGACACTCTTTGAATATCCAGTCAAACCTCTCACTACCAAGTCATAGGACATTATACAATTTCAAGGCTACCAAAACCGTAATGCCATAACATTACATTTTATGACAAATCCAGCTTTAGCGGTTGAATTTGTGTCCAGTGTACTGTTTACATTATGGAAATTGCGATCTGCTTTATTGATGTAAGCATTGTGCTGAAGAGGTCAACGCTGAAAAGATTCGGGGTGAAAGTTTACCTGATTATTTTCACTCTCGGTAGGCAAGAGGCTGTCTCGTTCAGTTATAACAGCGAACATTTCAAAAGTGACAGCCTGATAGTTGGATCTTGACTGTATGTTGTTTGTTTTTTTTTCCCTCCTTCGTTGCAACAATTTGCCCTTTCAGAATCCGAGTCAGTTTTATTATCACTGACCTGTTTTGAAATTATTTGTACCAGTTGCTGGCATGAATCAGCTGAGGGAAAATGGAGTTGTGCACCGGGACATTAAGCCAGGGAACATCATGCGAGTGGTCGGGGAAGATGGTCAGTCCATCTATAAACTGACGGACTTCGGAGCAGCCAGGGAACTGGAGGATGGTGAACAGTTCATGTCACTGTACGGGACTGAAGAATATTTGGTGAGTTATCATTCCAATAGCATCGTTAGTATGTCACTGTATCTGTAAAGGTGAAGAGTGCCATGAGCATTTTTTATTTTTAAATGGATTAAACATTGTCCATCTGACAAGCTCTACCGCAGTTGGAGCTGATGATATACTATTATTGAAGGTGCTTAAATCCAAAGTACATCAAACATTTGGGCAGAAGTCCAAATCAGAATCGGGTTTATTATCACTGACATAAGTCATGAAATCTGTTGCTTTGCAGCAGCAGTAGAGTGCTACACATAAAATGTACTATAAATTACATTAAGAACTATACAGATAATATAAATAAGTAGTGCAAAAATAATATGTTCATGGACTGTTCAGAAATCTGATGGCAAATGAAAGTCAGTGCAGTCAAATTTTCCAAATTCCACTGAAACGTAAAGGATAAAGCATCCTTATCATAAAAGGGTCTTTTCAGAGAGAGAACAGAGTTTATAGAGCCTTGTGGGTCCATGTATATTTTTTAAAAATTCTAGATGGCTTGGACTGGTGCAAAAGATGATCAAAATGACTGACCTCTGGTGTACTCAAATAATAGAGAGCAGAAATTGTGATTAATGTCTTGGTTATGTGGGAGCACTGTTTCTGGTCCAGATACCACACTTTGTGAATCACATTAAGAATAGACTTGCAATGATGTCAGATTCCAAGGGTTATACTTCAAAGAAAGTTAGCACAAACTATATTTCCTCTTCTTTAGAAGGATAAAGACTGATTTGATTGAAGCTTTGCTCAAGTACTATTCCATATATCATAAATCTTCTCTTGGGACCACCATTAGTGAGGTGAAGGGGACAAGAGACATGTGCTCAGAGTTCTATTGCAGCTGCTCAGACAATAAAAGAGTCTATGCCTCCACTTAGCATGTCCTGGGCAACATCGAGGCATGGTCAGATGAACATCAAGAAACACTTGCACATGAGAAAGTCGAACCGTCTACTCCTGACATTCAATGCAGTTACCAGCACTGAATCCCACTGTTAACATTGTAGGGATTTTCCTTTGGACATTCTGCAGTGATTAGCTCCTGGCCACCATCATGGAGGGTGCACAAGTATGGAGTGTGATGGAACGCTGGTTGCATGCCTGGGCTCAGCACCAGCAACCCCAAATTCAATGTCATCCAGGACAAAACACCCCAACCCACCCACTCCCACATCCATGGACACAAACATGCACTTTCTCCACCACCAGCGCAAAATGTTTGCCATGCCATCCATCTTCAACATGCACTGTAGTTACTTGTCTACCTCCACAAGCTCATCACCTCCCTCAGCAAGAACAGGAGCAGCAAGTGAATAGAGAGGTGGGCCCCTTCCAGATCCTGTTGAAGAGAACAGCATCCTGACTGGAAAATACTGTATTGTGTGTGTAGTGTGTGTGTAGTGTGTGTGTGTGTGTGTGTGTGTGTGTGTCTATATATATTTTTTTAAAATATATGTATTTTTTTCTCCTACAACACAGTCAGGTTATTCCTAACCCAACAGCACTGTAGCTGCAGTTCCTTTGGAGGAGCTTTGAAGATGACCGCTCATAAACACCAGCTTGTGAATAATAAGTCATAGTGATAAATGGCTGTCTTGCTGGCAAAGTCAGCGTCTTGTGAGTGAAAGGTTAATGTCAGCCGGAATATGGACACTATAATTGAAACTTCTCAGCTAATGTCAGCTTGGTTGACAGCATGAGTTCATGGGAGGAAAATATTCAGCGTAACAGGGGTATCAATTACTGGCTTTCCTGCTCAAAATAAGAGCTAGATGTCCTTGTCTTTCATTCTTACATGACTGTGTGGATACTCAATGGGAGCTTGACTAACTTTTTAAAGAATGGTTTGGATGATTCACATTTTTTGCCTTTGGATTCGAGTTGGACATTACTAGCAATGCCATCATTTATTACCCATCCCTAATTGCGCTTGCATTGAATGGCTTGTTAGGCCACTTCAGAGGCAATTTATCTTCACGAGTCTGAGGCAGTAAATAGCAGAGACTAGGGTTATAAGATTAAGAGTCAGGACAAATTTGTGTTACATCAATGTTCTGTGCTGAGTTACCTGAAGTCAACTGATTGTCATGGGAGCAAGAGAGGGGAAATAATACGTTGGTGACAATTACTAACAAATCTTCAGAAATGCTGTTGTGTGGACACCAGATAAATTGAAGGGTACAATCATGAGCCAGCTTGTTGACGCTGTCCACCTCAAGTGAGACATAAAGATTCATACTAGAAGAATTCCATCTTCTATTGATTAGCATCCCAGCCAACTGTTAGTCCCAAAAGGAAGAATAATTGGAGAGTGTCTATCATTAGGGATGGACGTTGAACAATCAGATATGTTGAACTTTTATTTTTACTCTCAGCACCCTCTCAATGCTTTTTAACTATCTGTGTTTTCACAGCACCCAGATATGTATGAGCGTGCTGTGCTCCATAAACCCCAACACAAGAAGTATGGAGTCACGGTGGATCTGTGGAGCATTGGTGTGACCTTTTACCAAGCAGCTACTGGCAGTCTACCTTTCATTCCATTTGGAGGGCCTCGCAAGAATAAGGAGATGATGTATGTCCATTTCAGAACCTTTCTTATAGTACTCAGTCAATTTTCCATTCCCATATCAACCATCTATTATTTCTAGCTTGGGTGGTTTTCTTATCCAATACGCTACAGGTGGCCCCCGTTTTTCGAACGTTTGCTTTATGACAGCTCGCTGTTACGAAAGACCTACATTAGTACATGTTTTCGCTAACCAAGGAGGATTTTCGCTTTTACGAAAAAAAGACGCCCACTTTATACATGTGTTTACCCTGAGAAAGATTACCATGACCGTGAAGCCTTGTGTGGGCAGTTGCATGCGTAGGCATGTACGTGCACGTGGGCGTACGTACCGATTTTTTTTCTCCAAATCGATTTTGGCTCTCTGTCTTCCCGATTTTGATAAGTGAAACTACACCGTACATACAATATTTCTACTTTATATAGCTGTGTATTTATCATATCATATTCCTGCTTTTACTATATGTTAGTGTTATTTTAGGTTTCATGTGTTATTTGGTATGATTTGGTAGGTTATTTTTTTGGGTCTGGGAACGCTCAAAAAATTTTCCCATATAAATTAATGGAAATTGCTTCTTCAATTTACGACATTTCGGCTTACTAACGGTTTCATAGGAACACTCTACCTTCGGATAACAGGGGAAACCTGTATATCTTTTTTTCTCAGACCAAAAGGCACGGGAGCAGAATTAGGCCATTCAGCCCATTGAATCTGCTGTACCATTAGATCGTGACTGATTAATTTTCCCTCTCAACCATGTTCTCTTGCCTTTGGCACCTTTGCTAATCAAGAACCAATCAACTTCTGCTTTAAATATACCTAAAGGCTTGACCGCCACAGCTGCAGGTGGCAATGAATTCCACAGCTTCACCACCTGTGGTGAAGAAATTCCTCCTATTGGGATGTCTTTCTATCCTGAGGATGTGCCCTCTGGTCCTGCACTCTCCCACTATTTGAATTTGTCGCTTATCCTGACACATTAAAAGTGCGTTGGCTGAAGCACAGTCTGGGACATCCTCCAGTCCTGAAGCATGCCAAAGTGAGGCTTCTCTTTCTGTTGTATTATCGATTTATTAATCATTTCATCCAATCCCATTACATCTACAATTGCAATAGACTGCAGTACCTGGAAATCTAAAAGAAAACTTGAAAATATTGTAAGTTGAGGAGCATCAGTGGATTATTCACAAGTAGAATAGATGACCTGTCTTACAGAATTACAGAAACAACAAATTTCAGACAGCTGCATATTGGGAGTTCAGAAAAAATGGCAGTACATACATAGGAAGTTTAAAGGATAAAAGAAGCAATGACACTGTTGTTTATGATGTCTATAATTTGGGCTGATTAGGAATTTTACAGATGACACAATTAGTGGAGTGGTGGATAGTGAGGAATTGCCATAACAGGATTCAGCTGGATATGGACCAGTTGGAGACGTGAGAAGAACTGGCAGATGGAGTTTAATCCAGCAAGTGTGATGTGTTGCACTTCGGGTAGTTACATTTCAGAGGAAAGTAAATGGCGGAGCCCTTTGGAGCATTGGGCTATAGAGGGATCTTGGGATGCAAGTTTATAGTTCTCTGAAGGGGTTCAACACTAGTTGATAGGATAATAAAGAATGCAAATTGCATGCTTGCAGTCATCAAAGTACATTTATAATCAAAGTATATGTATGTCACCATAAATAATCTTAAGATCCATTTTCTAGTGGGCATACTTAATAAGTTCATAATAGAATAATAACCAGGACAGAGTCAGTGGATGACCACACCATCTAGGGTGTTCAACCAGTCTGCAAAAGACAACAAAGTGTGCAAATACAAAATTAAATAATAATTAATAAATAAATAATATTGAACATGAGCTTAAGAGTCCTTGAAAGTGAGTCTATGGGCTGTGGGAACACTACAATAGTGGGGCGAGTGAAGTTGTCCTGTTTGGTTCAAGAGCGTGATGATTGAAGGGGAATAACTTCTGGTGGTGAGTCCTGAGCCTCCTGTACCTTATTCCTATTGGCAGCATTGAGAAAAGACCATGTCCTGTGTGGTGGGAGTCCCTGATGGATGTTGCATTACTGTGACATTTCAGTCAGTGAGTATAAAATTTGGAAAGGCAAGTTGCAGCTATATAAAACTCTGTTCCAAATCGGATTTGGAGTATTATATGTCGTTCTGGTTGCCCCACCACTGGAAGGATGTGAGGAGGCTTTGGAGAGGGTACTTGGGAGGCTAATCAGAATGTTGCCTGGATTAGTGAATATCCACTATAAGGAGAGTTAGACAGATTTGAATTATTTTCTCTGGAGCATCAGAGGCTGAGGAGTGACCCGAATATAGCAATATATTAAAATTATGAAAGCCATGGTATGAAATTATCAGTGATTCTCAGGGTGATAATGTCAAATGCTCAAGGTCTTAAGTTTAAAGTGAGGGAGGGAAATTTTAAGTGATTTAAGAGGCAAGCGATTTTTCTCCCAGGGTTGTAGGTGCCTGGAATGCATTGCCAGAAGAGGTGGAAGCAGACATGATGGGGACATTTAAGAGGCATTCAGACAAATGCATGAACAGGCGGTGAATTGAGCATGTGTACGGTTTAAACTGACATCATGCGTCGCCCATCATGGTGCGCCAAAGGGCCTGTTCATGTTCTAAATAGGACAAATGCATAAACAAAAGATGAATCTGCAGATGGTATAATTAGGAACAGCAGGATCATTACAATTGTCTGTGTTTTTTCCCCATTCTGCACTGATATTCAAACCAGCCTTTGAATCTGCCAGCTGCAGCCCTATCGTTGTCCTGAACTCTTCATTACTTAGTGAATTAACGCTGTCTCATTGTGGAAACATCTGGTTCATCTTGGAGGTTGGCTAGATCATTACCATTTTGAAATCATTTAATTCCAGGTATAAAATCACAACGGAGAAGCCAGAGGGAACCATCGCAGGGGTGCAGCGCAGGGAATGTGGACCCGTGGAGTGGAGCAAAGACCTGCCAATCACTTGCAGGCTCTCAGTGTAAGATGGTATTGGTATTTGAATTGGTTTGTTACTGTCACTTGTACCAAGATGCAATGGAAAGCTTGTCTGCCAAATTGTTCATTGAATCGTTACACAGTGCATTGAGGTAGAACATGATACAGCAATAACAATGTACTATAAAGCGTGTAAAATGCTGGAGAAACTCAGAAGGCCAGGCAGCATCTAGGAAAAGAGTACAGTCGATGTTTCAGGCTGAAACCTTTTGGCAAGACCCCTATATAATTCATACTATAAAGTGTAATGGCTGCAGAGAAAGTGCAGTGCAGGTTAATAATATAAACAAAAACTAGGTAGTTATAATGTCAGGAGCCCATCTTATCGTACTAGGGAACCATTTAATACTCTTATTACAAAAGGAGAGAAGCTGTCCTTGAGCCTAGTGGTTATGTGCTTTCAGGCTTTTGTATCTTCTGCCTGATTGAAGGGGAGAAGAGAGGGTATCCTGGGTGGGTGGATCTTTGATTATGCTGGCTACTTTACGGCATAGAAAGGATTCCACATGCTCTACAGGTTTTTTTTGTTTTTTCGCATTTGAGTTGTACCTTGAAGCAGCAGGCTCACTATCGGTTCTTGACCAACTTAAAAAGTTGGCAGAATGGAATCTTGTAATTTTGATGTCAAATTTATTGGGTTACACTGCAGTCCCAGTTGTGATGGAACTAACCCTTAAGATGCAGCGGAGGGATGGGAGAAGGATATATTAAACTGCTTGGGCTTGGTCCGCCATACAGTTGCATCATGGATGGACTGGTGCACATGATAACAGTCAAAGAATATTAACATGAAGTGTCGTCAAGATGGAGTTTGGCCTGAGTCAAAAGGTTGAATGTTCAAGCAAACCGGAAGACTAGGGCGTGAAATGCTGGGAGATAATGATGTGGAGTTGTGCAGGGATGTTTGTTATTTTTAAAAGGGTGTCAGGGAATAGACAACAGACAATAAGTGCAGGAGTAGGCCATTTGGCCCTTCGAGCCTGCACTGCCATTCAATATGATCATGGCTGATCATCCCCAATTGGTACCCCGTACCCGCCTTCTCCCCATATCCCTTGACTCCGCTGTCTTTAAGAGCTCTATCTAACTCTTTCATGAAAACATCCAGAGAATTGGCCTCCATTGCCTTCTGAGGCAGAGCATTCCACAGATCCACAACTCTCTGGGTGAAAAAGTTTTTCCTCAACTCCGTTCTAAATGGCCTACCCCTTATTGTTAAACTGTGGCCTCTGGTTCTGGACTCCCCCAACATCGGGAACCTGTTTCCTGCCTCTAGCGTGTCCAATCCCTGAATAATCTTATATGTTTCAATGAGAAAATAAATTTATTCCTTACATGATCTGCAAAAAAGATTGTACTGAGGCCTCTGTTCCCCTCTCAACCAACACCAGGTCAGTTGGCTAGGCTCTTGCATATACCTTTAAAATAACTGAATTTTACAGTGGGTGACCATAATTAGGATGTAGTTTACTTCTTACTGGTGCTTAGTTCACAATGATTGATCCTCACTGGCATGGAAGTTCAACAAACATAGACCATCACTGGGTTACAGTTTCCCAGGTAATGAAATTCTACAGTGACTGCACCTCTCTGATACTGAGCTCCATAGTCATTGATTTTCATACAGTGACACTCATTGTAACAGTTCCATGTTCACTTGCTTCCATTGGCTAATGATCCAATGTCCAACGGTCGGTACTGGAGAATGGGATCTGTAACTGTGGATGCTTCTTGCTCGGGTGTACTCAACCCTTATTTCTAATTCTGACTGGGTGAGAATAGCTGGCCTGCTACATTCCTGTTTACTGTGACACAGCCTGGCATCCACGCGAGGATGGAAAGCGAAAGGTTGTGCTGGAGTGGAGAGGAGAGGCCAAAAGTAACAGCCTAGATAATAGTTTTGAAAAAGGGACTAAAGTTTGGAGACACATTGCATTGGTATTTATTCAAAAATAAAACTTTCACTACGTTGAGCTATGAATCAACTCGAATTCAATAAAAGTACTAGAAATTATTGGTTCTCATGAAATGATGAGAAAAAAACATATTCACTCAAAAGACTCCTAGTCCTTGGAATTAAGTCATCAGGTGGCTGTTGCTCAAATAAGCACTATCAGGACCAAGGAGGATGAGTATTTTGGAGATGGCACAGTGACGTGAGATTGCAGATGCTGGAATCTGGAACAGCAAACAATCTGCTGGAGGAACTCAGCAGATCAAGCAACATTTGTGCGAGGAAAGGAATTATCCTGACGCAGGATTTCAACATAAAGCATCGACAATTCCTTTCTTCCGACAGATGCTGCTTGCTCCTGAGTTCTTCCAGTAGATCATCAGTTGCTTTAAAAGATGTGTGGTTAGCTTGGGAAAGTGGCAGCCATAATCTTAAAGAATGGTCGAACTGTGAGGTCACACGCCCCAATCTTGCTTCTAATTCTTGCTT
Source organism: Hypanus sabinus (assembly GCF_030144855.1). NCBI lineage: Eukaryota > Metazoa > Chordata > Chondrichthyes > Myliobatiformes > Dasyatidae > Hypanus > Hypanus sabinus. Next base: position 25,047,358 of record NC_082730.1, on the reverse strand, counting down.
TTGCTGATAGTATCTCCAGCTTGTGTTAAGAAGTATAATTTACCAGCCTTAATTCCTTTTCCTCCTTTGTAATCTTGCTCCAGAGGCTTGAAGCTTCTCCTGGTTCCCATCCTCGCCAATATCCTAGAGGCCGATCAAGACAAGTGCTGGGGATTTGACCAGTTCTTTGCAGAGACCAATGACATCCTCCACAGAACTGTGATCCATGTCTTCTCACTGCCGCAAGCTACGATACATAAAGTTTATGTCCATTCCTACAACACGTAAGTATCGCGGTTTATCACCATTTTTCTATGCTTAATGATTGTGTTTGGCTACAGTTCTGAATCACCGAGTGGTAAGATGTATTCCAAAATAGAGTAGATAATTGAGAAGATGGCATTATACTCACCTGCAAATCTAAGGATAGGTTCCTGATGGGAAAATTGGAATGTGTACTTTGTATTACCATTCCATTTAATGCATTAATTTACTGTACATCACATAGCCTGTACTTTTTCTAGCCAGGTTTTGAAGGAAAAGAATTGTGAATAAACTCCTCTCAGGCTTCCAGCGGGTACAGGTATCCGTTTTAACTGCCATTTCGATGCCGAACTCTGCCATTTTCATCAGGGATGGTGCCTAGGTATGTCTAGTCAGGTGGTATTTGTACCCCAGTAGTCCGTCCCTCCTGATTGGTTAGTCCTCGTCCAATCAGGTTTCCACTCTCCCACCTGGTTTACAAATGAATTCCGGTTCTTAATTGGAGCGAGACCTTCGTCTTTGTTAAAATTCTTTTTTTTTCCTCCAGTTTTATTTCAATGGCTTCCTTTACCAGGCGGTCCCAAAAACCATTGACACAGCACAATACGGTAGTTCTGTGCAATTGAAGCTGATCTTGTGGCCATTGCGAATGCAGTGTTCTACTACTGCCGTGTTCTCCGGGAAACCCAAATGGATACACCTCCTGTGCTCCTGGCCAGTATGCGCTGCTCTGCATTCACAGAGAGTCCGGTAAACGCCAGCCAACCTGAGTTCCAGGGCGTTGTTGACGAATTTAGAAGATTGAGGGGGGATCTTATTGAAATGTATAAAATTGTAAAGGGATTGGACAGGCTAGATGCAGGAAGATTGTTTCCGATGTTGGGGAAGTCCAGAACAAGGGGTCACAGTTTAAGGATAAAGGGGAAGCCTTTTAGGACCGAGATGAGGAAAAACTTCTTCACACAGAGAGTGGTGAATCTGTGGAACTCTCTGCCATAGGAAACAGTTGAGGCCGGTTCATTGGCTATATTTAAGAGGGAGTTAGATATGGTCCTTGTGGCTAAAGGGATCGGGGGTATGGAGAGAAAGCAGGTACAGGGTTTTGAGTTGGATGATCAGCCATGATCATACTGAATGGCAGTACAGGCTCAAAGGGCCGAATGGCCCACTCCTGCACATATTCTCTATGTTTCTATACTGTGACTTGTGCTTCCTAATGGGTTTGTGGATAGTATTAATCATTAATTTCTTTAGGATCCTGGCAATCCTTCCTGAAACCATGGAAATATCGGGAAGTCAGGCAGTAGCAATGGGTTCCTCCTCATCGTTAAGATTCCTGGATTTTCTGTCAGCCCTTTCTAAGGGCCTGATTGATTCCCTTCACCTTGTAGCCGCTCTGTAGAAACATCGTATATAATCATCTTATTTCCTGGGGGAGACTCTCTGGGTTGGAAATACTTTCACATGGTTAATCAAAATACAAAGAACCATTCTACTTTGGGTGGCGTGATGGGAGCTGTTACTGTAGAGGTACAAGTCCGTGTGAATGGGTTTCCGATAGACACCATATTCAAGGCTGCTGTCCAGTTTCTGTCATGTTAGAATGTCCAAGGATGGGAGGCAGCCATTTTTCTGCATCTCCATGGTAAATTGAATGTTTGGGTGTATGCTGATAACTGTTGGAGTGCCTGGAATCCAACCGGCCACACCACAAAGGTGTCATCAACGTATCTGAAGGAACAATTGCGGTGTGAGGGCGATGAACTCAGAGCCCTCTCCTCAAAGTCCTCCATGTAGTAATTAGCAATGGCCGACAGCATGGCCACCCCATCCATTTGTTCATAGTAGTTCCCCTTGTAGAGGAAGAATGCTGATGTGAAGGTGTGTTCAAAAAGGCCAATCATACCCTTGTCATACCTCGGCTGCAAGAGTTCTAAGCTGTCCTTAATGGGAAGTCTCATGAATAGGGACATCACATTAAAACTGACCATTATGTCCTCCAGACTTAGCTGGATGTTGGTTATTGGTTTAATGAAGCTGGTCGCATTCGTGCTGTGATGCTCTCAGCTCCCAACGAAGAGAAGCGGCATGGTCATTAAATGTTTACTGAGGTAGTAAGTCAGCAAATCTGTCCCACTGACGATGGGGCTCAGAGGAACCCTCCTTCTATCTTAGGGAGCCCATAAAGTCTTGGTGTTACTGGTGCCTGAGGTAAAAGGGTCTTGCAGATGTCTGCTGGGAGTCCAGATTTCTTCAGCAGAGCGGAGGTCATCCTGACAGTTGAATCCATGGGATTTCGCTGTAGAACTCTGTAGGTGGGACAGACCAGAATGTGTTGGATTTTCCTGTGGTATTCCTCGGGGGATATCAGGACTGTTGCATTTTCTTTATCTGCTGGTAAAATCATGATGGCTGGGTTTCACTGGAGGGCCAGTCGCTCTCCTTTTGTAATCTTCGGTTTTGGCTTTTAGGGCCACACAGACCTCTGTCCTTGCCTCCTCTGTGGTGTCCGGTGGTAGCTTTCAGATTGCGTGCTCTACTCATCAGGACTACAATGGTGGAGATGTAGCTCTGGGGGCCGGAGCAACAGTTAGCCTGTTGGTGAGAACAGATCCAGTGGTCTTGTCAATGCTTTGCCCAGTTTGATGGATGACCATCCTGTCTGGCTCTGATGGTGGGATGGCTGCACTTTGTTCTGACAGCTCATTGTACTTCCTGACCTGCTTCAAGTGTCCTTTCGTGAAACTAGTTCACCTTGGGCAGCCACAGACCTGTCAATGTACTCTCAGTCACTAGGAGACGAGGGCTGACAGTTTCAGGTAAAGGGACAGTAGTCTGTTTGCGTTGATGTCCAGAGCAGATCTAATATAACGGACACACTCCCTATAATCAGTACTTGGCTGGCTCATCTTGGAATGTGTTTGGCCTCTGGAGAAACCGCTGCGGAAAGGAATCACAATATTTATTTAATTATTTATTCCTCGGAGTACAGTGCAGAACAGTCCCCTCTGGCTTTTTGAGTTGAACTGCCCAGCCATTCCCCAATTTAACCCTTGCCTAATCACGGGACAATTTACAATAACCATTTAACAGCCAGTACATCTCTGGACTGCGGGAGGAATCCAGAGTACCCAAAGGAGATCCACACAGTCATGGGGAGAACATTCAAACTCTGTAACGCAGTGGCAGGAATTGAATTGGGGTTGCTGCTACTGTAGAGTTGTGCTAACCACTACATTACTTTGCCACCCCTTCTTGCAAGGTAACATCAACTGATTGATTTATTAAGCTTGCAATGAATACTTGCATATGCACCAACAGGACTTGTGATCAGAGGTATAGTAAAACTCCAACACTGACGTGCCTCTAAATTAGGCAGAATAATTTATCAATAAAGTTTAATCCCAATAAGGTAATACACATTGTGAAGTGTAATAAAGGCAGAGCATCGACCATGCAGAGCCCAAGGGGCAAGGAAGAACAGAGACTTTGATCCATAAAGGTGGCAGAAAAGGTGGATGGAAAGCTTGAAGAAACCCGATTTACTAGCTGATCAATATCATTGAGTAACCTAAGACTATCCTTCTCACCATCAACAATATCCTCACTTAGGAGATAGAGAAGTCTAAAGTCCCACACCACCAGGTTCAGGGGTATTTATTACCCTTCAACCAAAAGGCTCTTGAACCATCATGGATAACTTCACTCATCCCATCACTGAACTGAATTCCACAACCTCTGGGCTCACTTTCAAGGACTCTACAACTTGTGTTCTCTGTCTGTCTTTTGTATTTTCTTTTCTGCTATGAACACCTGCAAGAAATTGATCTCAGTAGTATGAGGTGACATGCATATTTTGACAATTAATTTACTTTAAGCTTTGACTTTATCTCATGGGTTGCTGGGTGTGGAGAATTGCCTGGACTGACAGCTAACTGTGCTTCTGCTTCTCTGCTGCTCCGTCTCTGCTCTCGTCCCCACCTCCAGTTTATCAATCCCTGATCCCGTGAGGGTCAACATTCTCTTTCTGTATCTCCTGCCACTGAAGATTGTGCAGCCCCGCCAGCGGTCTGACAGTCTGGCGTGCTCAGTGCCATCTCTGTTACAGTGCAACTGTGAGCTGTTAATGGTGGCACTCCACCTTTTAAAGGTTTTTCTTTCTTTAATGTTGTAATTTTGCTTGAATGGCAGAACGTCACAGCAGCAATCCTGTTCATAAGTGGAGCTACAAAACAAATAGTTTTCGATGGAAAAGAGAAAGCAAACAAAAAGACCAAAGCAGCACACACAAAATGCAGGAGGAAGTCAGCAGGTCAGGCAGCATCTGTGGAGATGAATAGATAGTCAATGCTTCAGGCCGAGACCCTTCTTCAGGACTGAGGAGGAAGGGGGAGGATGTCAGAATAAAAACGAGGTGAAGGGAAGGAGGCTAGCTGGAAGGTGAAGCCAGGTGGGTGGGAAAGGTCAAGAGCTGGAGAAGGAATCTGATAGGAGAGTGGGCCACAGGACAGAGCAGAGGAAGAGGGGACCCAGGGGTAGGTGATAGGCAGGTGAGTAGAGGTAAAAGGTCAGAGTGGTGAATAGAGGGATGGGGGTGGAAATTAGTTTATTGGAAGGAGAAATCGATATTCATGCCCTTTGGTTGGAGGCCACCCAAACAGAATACAGGGTGTTGCCCCTCCACCCTGGGGATGGCCTCAACTTGGCAAGTCTGACAAGCCGGAACAGGAATCAGAATGAAAAGACCATTGAGTTTTCTACTAACAATTTTCAGATTTGGATTAACTTATCGCATGTGGATTAAAATTTATGGTGAAACTCATTTATTAATGACCAACATAACCTTAGTGTGCTGGGACAAGAGTTGCCACACATCCCAGCATCAACAGCAGCAGAAGAAGCACCTTCCCTCCATTCCACCTACCCACTACACACACAGACAGGCTTCCAGCCTCACGATCGACCACCTCTGGGCCTCCAGCCTCCAGTGGACTTGCTGACATCAGGCTCCAACCTCCAGACCTGTTGACTTCGATCATTGGTATCAAACCCAGAATTGGCTGATAATGAAGTCGCTGAGTCCCAGGCACCGAGCACTGAACTTCCTCTCACTTTCATACAATAATAATGTTGCTGGCAAATTAGTTTTGCAGTTACATTCTCTACACATGCAGGGGCTAGACCCAGAAGCTGATACTCAATGTGTTAACGCCAGTGAGTAACAAATGCAAAACAATTACAATTTTGTAAATTGTCTTTCAGCATACCCCAAAATGTCATACAGCCATTAAAACTATTTGTGTTTCAAAGGCCAGGGCTCATAGCAGAGCAGAATAGAGTGGGAGAGATTAGATGAGTGATGAGGTTCGTTGGGGATCTTGTAGTTTATAGATGGCAAGAAAAGATTGGGGTCAAAGAAAGACTGAACTAAAGCTGAAGATGTTGCAATGCATTCTTAATTTAATACAGTTAGCATGGAGAAAGGAAAAGGGAGGCGTGGATCTGCCAGAAAATACAATTAGAAAATTTATAAAGATGTGAGGGCAGAGGGAGTTGAGTGGATGACGTTGGATCGATCATCATCTCAGCATCAAATTCTTGCTGCCACTCTTTTTTTCCAGAATCAATGTATTGAAGGATGCCATTTTTAGACAGACTGACATACCAGCTCCCGATCAGGAGTTTATTCATGAAGGGCACTGCTTGGAGCTGGGCTTGGTCCAGCAGGTGAACTTGGTACCAAGAACAACAGAGGAGAGGCCAATCATTCTGGTGAGCAAGGAGCAGAAGGCACCCATTGGAATCGTATACAAAGAGCGTAAGTGGTCTATTTGAATGGGGGGGGGGGGGTTCTTGATGCCGTTTGCGCAGATGATGTCAACATTCAGTTTTTTTTTCATTATACCAATTAGATTTAATAAGCTTCCCTGGTCAGCCCTTCTCCGCAGTGTGAATGGAAGAATGTAGGATGCCACCATTTTGTTACTTTAGTTTGCTTCTCTCTGTCCATATGTGGTATATACTGTGATGTTCATGTGCAATCTTCAGAGGACTTGCAAAGCCATGTGGGTTGGTTGTTGGGAATTGCCCATAGTGAGCAGGTGAGTAGCAGAACCCAAGAGAAGTGATGAGAATGAGGGAAGAATTAATGGGATCAGTGTCAGATTAATGTCAATTGGGGCTTGGTGGTCAGTGCAAACTCAAAGATCAGCCTGTTTCTAGTTGACTCTATTCCCATGTATTTGTTAAGGAGAAGTAGTGTACAATAAACTAGTCCAAATGACAGTGAGGCACTCCTTTGGCAGTGCTCTGACAGTACTGATCTCCCTGAATGGAAGACCAATAGAATAGAAAAATGAGCTGTATCATCCAATTTATAATGGCCTGACACTTGCCTGTAAATTGGGACTGCAACAAGCATCACGTGGTGATCGCCTACCTGGTGGCAGGTAATGCACTGTTCAGTGATCACCTGTGCTTGGAGTGGTCACATGCCCAGCCCTCGCACAATCATGACTGGTTCTCCTTTGCTTCAGAACTGATTACAACAAGGGTTGCAATCATACTTTTAAGCTGTGCCCTTGGTGACAGGTGGTGGAGGCCTCGTGCCCACCTCAATCCCAGCAAAGGACATGGGTAAGTAACATTGCAAAGTTTGCAAAAGGCTAGATTATGGGTGCAGCAGGTTTGTGCAAAAGCCATCAGAATTAACATAAAGAGGGGTTCCCAGTTTTGGGTTCACAGACACAAGATGGTGTTCGTCCATGACATTTAAAAAAAAAGAGTTCAGAATTCTGACATAGAACAACACAACACTTGAAAAGGTCCTTTTGGCCCATGATATCTGCAACAAGCAGGGGATCCCAACCTGGGGTCAGTGGACCCCTCAATGGTGTTGGTCCATGGCATAAAAGAATTTGGGAACCCCTGGTACCAAGCATGGTGCCAAATTAAATTAACCCTTTTGACTGCACGTGATCTATATCCCTCCATTCTCTGCATATTCTTGTGCCTATTTAAAAGCTGCCTGAACGCCACTAGCTCCACTACCACAGTGCATTCCAGGAACTTTTTTTTTAATTCTCATATCCCCCTCTCCTTAAAGCTACACCCTCTGGCATTTGATCTTTCAACCCAGGGAGGAAGATTCTGACTGTCTGCCCTATCTATGCCTCTTGTAATTCTGTAATCTCTGCCCCTCGTGCTGTAGGGAAAGCACTCCAAAACTGTCCAGCATTTCCTCAGAGCTAATAGCCTCTAATCGAGGCAGCATCCTGGTAAACCTCGTCTGAATCCTCTCCAAACCCTTTACTTTCTTTCTGCAATGGGGTGACCAGAACTACACACAATATGGCCAAACTGACATTTTATACTGCTGCAACATCCCTTACTGACTATTGTTTACTGCTAGGCAAATTGAATACAAAGGTAGGGAGCTACACCACAATTATAACAGACATTATGGAATTCTATATACTAAATTCGTCTGCTTAGTTAAGAGGAAATGGTAATATATTTCATTGAAGGTTTACAAGATGAATTCCTGGAACAGTTGAGTTGTGAGGAAATGTGTTTTTAATCACTGGAATTTGGAAGATGGAGAGGGAATGTGATTGAAGAAAGTAGGATCCTGAATGGTGGTGACGTGATGCATGTGCAGAGGAATTAAAGGTCACTGATTAAAGTGTCATCAATTTAAGGGAAAAATGAGGCAAGATTTTTTTTTCTCTTGGGTCATAAGTCTTTGAAACACATTTCCTCTAAGGACAGCAGAAGCAGAATCTTTTATTAGTTAGCTGGGTAATGTTTCTAATATCAAATATTTGCTCTTTTAAGATATTTACAAGCAATACAGCCTGTTATTTCAGATAATTTGAAGCACTCAAAGACAATCCAGCCATTACATGATTGGGGAGGCAAAATTTTGCAATTTGAATTTGTACAAAATGTGAAAGTTCTTCACCTAATGTGTAATGTAAATGAAAGTGACTTTGCAGAAGGCTGTCAGAGATTGCTGAACCTTAATTTTTCAACTAGTGGAGTGGTGTCGCAGCAACAACCTGGCACTCAACGTCAGTAAGATGAAAGGGCTGATTGTGGACGTCAGGAAGGGTAAGACAAAGGAGAACATACCAATCCTCATAGAGGGATCGGAAGTAGGGAGAGTGAGCAGCTCCAAGTTCCTAGGTGTTAAGATCTCTGAGGATCTAACCTGGTCCCAACATATCGATATAGTTATGAAGAAGGTAAAACAGCGGGTATGCTTTATTAGGAGTTTGAAAAGATTTGACATGTCAACAAATACACTCCAAAAACTTCTATAGTTGTACTGTGGAGAGCATTCTGACAGGCTGCATCACTGTCTGGTACAGAGGGGCTACTGCACAAGACTGAAAGAAGCTGCAGAAGGTTGTAAGTCTAGTCAGCTCCATCTTGGGTACTAGTCTACGAAGTACCCAGGACATCTTCAAGGAGTGGTGTCTCAAAAAGGCAGTGTCTATTATTAAGGATCTCCAGCACCCAGGGCATGTCCTTTTCTCACTGTTACCATTAGGTAGGAGGTGCAGAAGCCTGAAGGCACTCACTCAGTGATTCAGGAATAGCTTCTTCCCCTCTGCCATCCGATTCCTAAATGGACATTGAACCCTTGGACACTACCTCACTTTTTTTTTAAATATACAGTATTTCTGTTGTTGCACATTTTAAAAATCTATTCAACATATGTAATTGATTTACTTATTATTATGTTTTGTTTTTATTACTATTTTTTCTCTCTGCCAGATTATGTATTGCATTGAGCTGCTGCTAAGTTAACAAATTTCACATCACATGCCAGTGATAATAAACCTGATTCTGATTCTCTTCACAGCCGAGGTGCCAACCTTTCCACCAAAATTTGACTTGATCAGTGATGCAAATCTTGCAAAGGTAATGGGTGGTCTATAATAGAGGGTGGTAAGGATTTGAGCAGATCGTGGACATCGGTGAGGATGGGAGGCACAGTCGTGGTTTAGTTTCTGGTGTTTCATCAGAGGGAAACTCTAGCCCAGGTGAAATGTCTTTGTATGGCAGCACTGTAGAAACAGTCATAGAACACTATAGTACAGAAACAAGCTCTTCGCCATAACTAGTCCATGCTGAACTGTTATTCTAAGTCTCTTTGATCTGCACTTGGACCATAGTCCTTCAGCCTCCTCCTATCCACACTTCATTAAATCCCATTTCACCACTTCTGCCAGTTTGGTCCACACTTGCACCACCCTCTGAGGGTTGGAATTTCCCCTCAAGTTTCCCTGAATATTTCATTTTTCCACTCTTACCTAGACCAATGTATCCTGTCTCATCCAACCCCAGTGGAAGAGACCTGCTTGTCAGAAAATGTAGAGGAGGCTACAAAACAAGAGATCAGATAGTTAGGATAACAGAAAGCTACGAGCAACTGGCTGAGGCTAGCTGGTGGTTGAACAAGGTCTCTGGAGGTGAGCTGGGTTTAAATAGGCTGCAAGTGAAGAGTTGGAAACAGGTGGGAGGTGATTTCTGTTAGCTGGGAGGAGACTGGGAAGTGACTGCCTTCTTGCAATTGGCCTGTATAACTTTATCAAATCTCCCTTTGTTCCCCTATGCTTCAGGGAATAAATTCCAAACTTATCAATCTTCCCCTATAACCCAGGTCCCGACAACATCCTTGTAAATTTTCCCTGTACTCTTTCAATATTATTGGTATCTTTCCTGATGGTAGGTGCCAGAGGTACTCGCAGTACTCCAAATTTGGCCTTATTAACATCTTGTACAACTTTTCAGCGTAACATTTTGGATCTATTCCAATTTGGGTAAAAGCACAGCAAATCCTGTGCTGGTTTGAAAATCTGAATTCAGCTGCTGGTTTTGTGTCTGGGCATGTGCTATAGATGAGTTCCATCCCTTGGCATTCTGTGTAGATGAGATTTGTACCGTAAGTGAGGCCCACCTCTGGACATTTCCTGTAGATGAAGTCCAACCCTGGGATATCCTGGTGCTGAGGTCCATCTTTAGGATATCCTGCTGGGGAGTTCCGTGCTTGGAGTACCCTGTATGCGAAGTCCGTCTCTGGACATTCCCTTTAGATGGTCCATCCCTGGAATATCCTGTAGCTGAGGTCCATCCCTGGTTATAACCTGTAGATGAGGGCCATCCTTGCTAAATCCGATGGGTGAGGTTCATCTCCGGACATTCACTTTAGATGAAGGCCATCCCTGGGCATAATCTGTAGATGAGGTCAGACCCTAGAATATCCTGTAGATGAGGGTCATCGCTGGGCACATCCTGCTGTTGAGGTCTCTCTCAGGGGAACTAACCTCTTTCCTTCAGTTTTTATCCCAGCCCCAGAGTTTGTGTACCTTGAAAATAACTTCAACTAAATAAAAAGTTTTGTTCACTGCAAGCAGGATGAACTCCAGTGCATTGTAATTGAAGGGACTGTTTAACAGGGCCTTTGTTCTGTATTTAACCTAATTCTACATCTCCCTTGTAATATTGGTATCTTTTTCTTATTTTCTTATCAAAATAAAACGTTATTTCAAAGGGAAAAGTTATCTTGCATCAAGGGTGCATTCCACTCCCTGCAGTGTCCACTAGTCATAGACATGTCCAGGTGTGCTGGAGTGGGAGTGTGTCATGAACGTAACCTCAAAGGGGAGGCAGACATTCCAAATGAATCCGATCCTCGGTGACCTGATGTTTGATAGTTAATAGCGTGCTCCTTGGTCATTGAGATGGAGGTTTAATCTGTATCTGACCTGTGCTATACCTCATCAAGGGTATAGAGGACAATTTATACTGTCTCATCTGTGTGGTGCCTGGCCCGAGTGCTTGATTATAGAAATGGGGATAATTGATGCAGCTCTATCACAAGATTTTTCTTTTCTAGTGATTTTTAGTAGGCTTTTCCCCCTCTGCTTGGGTAAGACTAGAACTAGAGGTCATTGGTTTAGGATGAAAGATACAATATTTAAGGGGACCTTGAGAGGAGTACTGTTCACTCAAAGGTGATACAACTGTGGTGCAAGCTGCCAGCAGAAGTGATGGCTGTGCATTAAGTTGAAAACTTTAAGAAGTTTGAACAGGTGTATGAATTGAAAGGATATGGTCCGGGTGCAGGCGAATATGAGACAAAAGATCAGATTGGCGTGAACTAGATGGATTGCAGGGCCTGTTTCTGTGCTGCAGTAATCTGTGACTCTAAAATTTTTTTGGATGCTGACAGAATCAAGACATAGGGGGTCAATACAGGAAAGTGACATAGGTAAAAGATCAGTCCTAATCTTGCTATATGCAGAGGAGGCATGAAGGGCCAAGGCTACTCAGGCTTTTTCTTTCATTCTTGTGTTTGTTCACTGTACAAGTGCTAACTGGGCGTGAACCTGCTGAGTGTCTGTTTCCTGTTCCAGACTGTGACGAGTGCTGTTCACCAACTGCTAAGAATCACAAAATCCTTAATGAAGTGTCAAGACATCATCTTTCAGGGATTATACTGGATGCTGTGAGTATCTGCAGAAGGTGAAAAGCTAATTCACTTCAATATCCCTCCTGCACTGAAAGATATTGTTACTCTTCTGGAACATCAGTTCAAGTTAATGTAGGTTTCTATCCCTCCTTGTACAGTTTGAGCATGGGGAACCATTCCTCTTGTGAAATGTAAATTTTATGAGTTGGAACTGTCACAAGCCTTTATTTATTTGGAGTTTGTTTTTTAATTTGACACTTGGGCTTTGGTGAAAAGATTACGACAACAACTTGACATTTATGCAGTCCTGTCAAATGTATTTAAACTTTGGAAGCAGCAGCCAAGAGTGTAATCAAGTGAAAATTGTCCTTGGGAGATATTTTAAGCTTCGGGAGGGAAGTGTGGAACTTGGGTTCAAGGTAACTTAAGTCACTTTGTTAGTGGTGGTGCTTGTATTCACTGGAGTTTAGAAGAATAAGCGGGAGAAATCTCATTGAAACCTACTGAGTATTTGAAGCTCTAGATAGTGGATGTGGAGAGGATGTTTACAATAGTGGAAGAGTCTAGCAGCAGTTGGCACGTTCTCAGAATAGAAGGACACCCCTTTAAACAGATATATTTGACAATTACTTTAGCTAGAGATAGTGAATTGGTGGAATTTTGACATAGACATCTATAGAGTCCAAATGATTGAGAATATTTAAAACAAAGCTTAATAGGTTCTTGATTAATAGGGTGTCAGAGGTTCGGGGAGGAGGCAGGAAAATACTGCTGAGAAGGAAAATATATCAGCCTCATTGACTGGCAAAGCAAGCTCGGTGGAAGACTGCTCCATGTCTTGTGCCCTTATGGTGGAACAATTAATGTCAAAAGTGGGCAAGAGACCATGATTGGGTGGGGGGGGAGTGCAGAGATTTAGGGGCTGGAAGAGATTATGGAGGTGAGAAGACCTGGGACCACAAATTGATTTATTAACGGAATGAAAATTTAAAATGGATCTCAAACAATGCATCTGAGTGGATCTTTTGAATACTCCTGATGTGGACCTAAAAGGACTCTGTTTGGTCCAGAGTTGTAAGTCTAAATAGATACTCTGCCTGTGCTGAGTTCACTATAACCACCAGAATTGTTGGAGCCAGGTGGCTGGTTAGAACGGATGAAAGTTAATTAGGCTTCATGAGTTTACTGTGATCCTTTGGTTATGTATTTAAATATTCTTGGGTCTCTGGTGGGACAGTGAAGTTTGTAGTGTTGCCATATATTTTGATACCATCTAGTCTGGACACCACACGTGGTATTAGATTAGATCACATAGTTTAGCACTGTTCTTTAGACTCAGATTTAATACGTTGCACAATCTCATCAGCCAAGGGACAGCAGAAAGATCCGAGACCTGAAGCAGAGCAGGATATTAAGGCTCTTTCCAGTGTCTGATTGGGAAAAATGGGAGAAGGCTGAAGTACTAGAGCAGGGGTCGGCAACCCGCAGCTCTTTCATCTCTGTGCTGCGGCACCCTGTGGTTTGTTAGTTTTTGAAATGTAATTCGAAATTTGAAGATTATGGTGATCTTGTACAATCTAAAAACGTTGTGGAGACCCCATTTCCTGGCACATCTGAACTGGCTCACAATTAGCCACCATTCCGGCTAAGGGAGATAGCCTACGGGGGTTTGTGAGTACGTGTCTTTTGGAGCATCCGCGCCCATGGGGACGGGTTGAGGGAGGCTTTAAAGCAAGGCTGTTTAGTTCGAATAAAGTTACCTTTGACTGCAGTGTCTTTATTTTAGCACTGCGTGTAGCACACCGCTACAACATGTTTTTTATCGCTATTAATATACATCACTGCCAATGCCTGACACCCGCCAGTGCGCGCTTTCTTTTAATTCTTTGATCCAAGGTAGGCTAACTATGGAGTAACCTTCAACTCAAAGTCTTTTTTTCGGAGTTCAAAATGTCTTTGTTGCATACAGAAATGTAATTTCGTTTTTTCTGCAGGAGTTCATCAATTTCATAAATGCAACACATAGTTTGTTTATACATAGCATAAAGGCAAAAAAAAACATTGTATGCAGTGTTATTTAATTTTAAGTGTCAAACGGGTTTTGTGGCTCCCAGTGTTTTCTTTTCTGTGGGAAATGGGTGCATATTGGCTCTTTCAGTGGTAAACGTTGCCGACCCCTGTACTAGAACCTAGGAGTGAAGAGCGAGAAGTGTTTCTTTAAGCTGTATAATGGAGTTAGGTGTTTTTTGGTAATCTAGAACATTGCTTTAAATTAAAATTGTAGAAGAAAACCAGCATGAACTACTAAAGGGTTAAACCTAGGGCAGATATCAGGAATTAGTCCACTGACTGAGATTACCACCATATTTGGGGGTGGGAGAGTCATAATAGAGTTGTGGAGGCATAAATCTTGGAGACAATTGGATGTAATAAGGCTACAGGGTATATTTGAACAAATGAGTAATAATTGGCCTAAATGCCTTCTTATCTACGGCTGTCTTGTATTTCAATTCACTTGCATGAATTGGATCATATATATTTGTTGAAATGTGTTGTAATATCCTATTGCAAGGTTCTTTAAGGTTATTGTAGCTGGGGGTGGTAATGGAAATAAGCTCCCACTACCTATTAAATCTTCAACATGTTGTGTGCCTCAAATAGCCTCTGACAATCAGTCTAGCTGCTGTGCTTTAGCTACTCAGCCTAGTGGAATTGTTTCTACTGTCAGGAAAAGAAGCAAAGGCAGGTTACCGGTGCCTTAAAACCAGTTGCTTTGGCCAGATGGGGCTCATGAGCCGTGGTTGGCAGTACATCGAGGAGAAGGAAAACTCTGATCTCAAAACTCTGCTGTCTTGTGACTGTACCCATGGGGAAGGCTACAGGAGTACACCCCGAGCATGGGGAGGGGAACTGGGAACTGGAGTCCCTTAGGCAGTCCTACATTGTGCAACTTCTGCAAATTTGCTGGTGCTAAACTATCAGTCTCCGCTGTTTCTTTGGATTTGTTGGCATTGTAGAGAAGGGGAACCTGCTACATGGGCAGCAGCTTGCTCTCCATATTGTACTGCCCTGGCTCGCGTGTACAATGCGGACCGCTGGAAACCAACTTCCATCATCAACCACGACCAACAGAAGCACTCATTGCAATATCTTTATTATAACCACTTAAAATTTTAGTCTTTGGGGAATTGTACAAGAGCTCAGACTAGTTGACTTTGCTTTTTAATCTAGTTGCAAATGATAGACTAGTTTATTGGTTTTCAGGTTGATGGAGTTTGAGAGACCATCACTGATTTGAATGATGGACAAACTGGATCGATTGACTGTTCCAATTGATTGATTTTTTTTTTCCTCTAGTGCAATCTTGAAGGAGGACTGCAGAAAAACTATTCAGCAAGTTACGACTTTGAATCAGAAGTTGGATTTCTGCCAGAGCACCATGATGAGCATTCAGAAGATGTGAGTATCAGTTGCTGCTTTCAGTTCCTTCCAGGGATGTGGAGAAAGGCAAGTCCCCATCAGGCAAAAGGTTGCTTCAAGAACATGAGAAATGGGAGCAGGAGTCGGCCGTCTGACCTGTTGAGTCTGCTGTGCCATCCAATAAGATCATTGCTGATTTGGCTGTGGGCTCAGCTCTACGACTTGCTTTTTCCCCCATAACCCTAATTCCCCTGATGTGCAAAAAATCTAACCATCTTGAATATATTTATTGAGATAAGCTCTACTGTTTTCATGGCAGAGAATTCCAGATTTACTACCATGAAAAAAGCAGTTACTTCTATCACCATCCCAAATCTTGAAGCTGTGTCCCCTAGTTCCAGTCTCACTTGCCAATGGAAAACACTTTCCTGCCCCTGTCACATCTATTGCATCCATAATTCCATATGCTTCTACTAGATCGTCCTCTTATTCTTCTGGATTCCAGCAAGCGTAGGCTTGAATAGATAAGAATGTCAAGTTGAGGTTAGGATTAGATCAGCCCAAATCTTGACAATTGGTGAAGCTGGCTGAATGTTCTACTGTTCTTCATGCATATGTATTTTACTCACTTTATCTCATCGCTATAATTAGATGACACAGAAATAATGGATTTGAACGTAATCATGTAACTGAATTATCCGTCAGCTAATCAATAGCAGACTCGGATGTGAAAGCTGGAAATCTCCCATTGATGTGAGACTTCTGGGAACACTGGTCCAAAGACATCTGCTCTCCCTCGGCCAAACTGTGTTTGCTGCCTGCTTTGCTTCAAACTTTACGTGCACATTTCTCCAAACTATTACTGCTGCCTACCTAAAATAATATGTGTGCCCACCGCAGCCAGCACACAGTGGGTTTTTAACCTGTGCCCGATGCACTGGATGGTTTCCAGATCCCAGACATCTAGCTTACATTCTTGCCTGTGGTCGAGTTTAGAATTTTAATAATGTTCCTGTCACCTTTTTTTGTGGAAAATATTGATAACTGGCTTCTGGCACGTACTGTAGCTTAACCCCATAAGTCCCATGTGGGCCACGTCAAAAGACTAAATTTTACTGTTTTTGAACTGCTTTCTTCATGCCTGTCCTCTGCTACCGGTCACCTAGATTTACCTTTCTCTTTAGATGTTAAGACCACAAGACATTGGAGTAGGATTAGGCCATTCGGCCCATTTAGTCTGCTCTGCCATTCCATCATGGCTGATTTGTTATCCCCCTCAATCCCATTCTCCTGTCTTCTCCCTGTTAGCTTTGATGCACTGACTAATCAAGAGCCTGTCAACCTCCACTTTAAATATAGGCAATGATTTGACCTCCAGAAATCTGTGGCAACAACTTTCACAGATACACTACTCTCTGGTTCAAGAAATTCCTTCTCATCTCTGTTCTAAAGGGCAGTCCTGTATTCTGAGGTTGTGCTATTTCTTGCAATGGCAATAACTCAATGGAGTGAGCAATGGTGGTGGGTAGGGATGGAGATTGTGGCAGAAGTCAACAAATAAGCACATCTATGGTTCTCCTATTTATATTTGTTTTAAAAAAAATAAACCTCTGACAGTGAATAAAGCCCTACTCAGTCTTTGCTGGCTCTGAAAACTTGGGGCGCCAGGGTAGTATTCTGGTTAGCATGATGCTATTACAGCTCAGGGTGTTGGAATTCAGTTCTGATACCTACAGGAAGGAGCTTATAGGGTTCTCCCGTGAATGGCTACGTTTCCTCCTGATGCTCAAGTTCTCTCCCGCGTTCCAGTCATAGGTTAACTGTTCATTGCTAATCGTCCTGTGATTGGGCTAGGGTAAAAACGTGTAGACTGCTGGGTGGTCCGGCTTGTTAGTGCAGAACAGGCCCTCCTGGCCCATCTCGAAATAAATAAATAAAACCTGCATTTTTGAATAACTGACATTTCAAAAATGATTAAGCATGAAATGCTGAATGCCATTGTTAAGAATTAGCATATCTCTTGAGCACAAACGTAAGCAAGCTGCAAGTCTTATTTAACATGAGGACCTGCCTTTTTATTCCCTTTCTGTAGGCATGCACATTCATTGTTAAAATCAGTCTACTCTAGGTTGTCCTACGACCACAAAATGTGTTGAAAATTTTTAGAAGATAATGCCTACATTTATCCTTCCGGCTGGATCCTATACAGTGATGCTAGAAGCAGGTTTTGAAGTTACTTGGATTGGCATTCAGTAGAGCAAAGTTCTTTGAGGCGGATGGAGGAAAAAAAGATCTTTCCTTTTCAGACCAGAATCAGATCAGAGTTTACCCAAGAGTAACCTGTGCTGTAAGCACTAATTCATTGTCCACTTTGCCTGTGCTGCCTATTACTGCTTTTTAAAAAAAATTTTATGTTGGCTTGTTAACCGATTCCAGCTATGCTGATCATAACTTTTCTGTTTAAGAAATGAGGCAGATGTAGAAATAGATCCGAATATTAATGGTTAAACTCTTCCTCACAGATGTGGCCCACACTATCGAACGAATCCAGCTGAAGTTGGTGATGTCCACGTTAAGCTGCAATCGGTAGGTCAACTGTTCATATCTGGTGTTGATTGGTACTGAGCGTAGGGCGGCAGGCATAGATTTCTCCCACAGCTTAACTCTGGCACAGAAGGATATTGGAGTCTGTAGAGGTTTTGGTAGCTGCTTGCTGTGCAGAACCTACTCTCTCCTTGGAACTTTTTGCAGCCTCCATAATGCCATCAGCACCATCACCGAGGCTGCTGAATGAGCCTCCAGATGGCTGTAGATCAAGGGGTGTGACCCATGGACCAATGCTGCTGGGATACAAGGCAAGGCCTGATCAGCCCTGCCTCGGTCACCTAGTCGAGGGTGTCTGATGTTGAAAGACCCAAAACTCCAGATGACTCCAAGTTGCATCGCTGATGGTATGTCCCAGCGTATCCTAGGACGTATCTGGATTTCACACATAGCAGTTCAGAACTGGTGCCACAAAATGTTTCCTTGAGCAAAAAAAAACTATGGCAGGACTAAACTGAAACTTTTAAAAATTAATTATTTAACTTTGATAGCATCTTGATAGTCAAGATTGCTATTGGGAGATTGGGCTAAGGCATGTGACTAGAGTACGGGAACGTTTAGTCAACTTTAAGTGACAGGATAGACTCTCATTGTCCTTTTCCTAAGGTTAGAAGGGGAAGGGATATCTCACTGAAGGATCAAAAACATGAAGTTGTATAGGGGAGGTAAAAACACTAGTGTAGAATTTTTGGCTTTGCCCATTTTGGGTGTTGTATTTGGCCTAAAGCAAACCTGTGACCACTAACGTGGTTTCCAGTTGTTTAAAAGGCTTAGAAGCCCACTGTTGTCTTACAGCAGTTATTGACTGACCTCACACTTGCCGTCTCGTTCAAGCCCAGCCCATGGTAAAGGCTGCCATGGAGCTGGGAGATAACCAGAGAAAGTAAGTGTAAGGCAGAAATATCAAAGAATAGTTGGGGGAAACCAGACAGTGATGTAGGGCATGTCCTAATAGCATGGTGTTGAGG
Source organism: Hypanus sabinus (assembly GCF_030144855.1). Taxonomy (NCBI): domain Eukaryota; kingdom Metazoa; phylum Chordata; class Chondrichthyes; order Myliobatiformes; family Dasyatidae; genus Hypanus; species Hypanus sabinus. The sequence continues at coordinate 25,028,641 of NC_082730.1, read as the reverse complement.
AATGGGACGGGCCATAGTGCTGTGCTGAATGGGTCCTGGGCACTGAGCGCACAGACACCTCAGTCTTTGTCCATGTTTTTAGCCTGCAACAGCACAACACAACAACTTAAATCTCTGAGGGAATGTTGAGGAAAATAAAAATATAATTTACATTATCTTACTGACGTACCTGATGCACCATCAATAACTCTTGGAGACAGGAAGTGAACGATAGGCTTTTATTAGCAGCAAAAGGAAGCACGACATCTCGGAGACTGAGGGAGGAGCAGTGCCCCAATCGCCTTTATACAGGGGTCTGGGGGAGGAGCCACAGGAGCAGTCAGCAGAGGGGTGTGTGCAGACAGGTATACACAGTTTACTACAGTACCCAAAGTGGTAAGTCATGACTCTGCATCCAATTTTGGTGAGTAAATTACAGGCACCAAATAAACCAGCTTTGGGATACATCATAGCAGGTCCCGTTTCTGGATGGGAGGACTTGGTCAAAAATAGATGTAACTTGTTCAGGTGTTGACTGTGCACAATAACCTGGTGACTGCCCATAAATGGAGTTGAAATTAAAAATGAAGAGCAAGAAAAGTTTACCAGTCAGAGGTTTTTTTTTAAAAAACAGGTGTTTTTAAAAATTGGAAGACACAAGAAATGAGAGGATGAAGGAAAGTGCAGGGGGAGGTTCCCGCTGTGTTGTGCAACTGGATTATTGGGTCTACAGCCCCCGATGATCCTGTGACTTCACAGAAAGTCAGAAAGCATCCGGCTGAGATGGGGTACCTGGCCGAGTACTAAAGACCTGTGTGGATCAGCTGGCTAGAGGGCTCACTGATAATTTTAACTTCTCACTTCAGCAGTCTGAGGTACCCACCTGCTTCAGGCAAGCATCAGTTATACATGAGCCTAAAAAGAATGTGGTAACCTGCCTCAATTTGCCTACCAGCACAACAGCTCCACACAGATACCATTTCCTTGATTCTTCACTCAACCCTGGAACATCTGTAAAGCAAAGATGCATATATCAAGATGCTCTTTATTGACTACAGCGTGACATTCAATACTATCATCCTCTCTAAACTTATTAATAAGCTTCAAGACCTTGGCCTCAATACCTCCTTGTGTAATTGGTTTCTCAATATCCTCACTTGCAGACCCTAGTCAGTTGAGATTGGCAACATCTCCACAATCTCCATCAGCACGGGTGCACCACAATGTTGTGTGTTTAACCCTGTTTTCTTGCTTTACACTTATGAGTGAGGCCAAGAACAGCTCCAATGCCATATAAGTTTACTGATGACACCACTGTCATTGGCCCAATTAAAGCTGTTGACAAATCATCAGATAGGATGGAGATTGAAAATTTGACTGAGTGGTGCCACAACAACATCCTCTTAATGACAGGAAGACGAAGGAGCTGATTATTGACTTCAGGAGGAGGAAACTGGAGATCCATGAGCCCATCCTCATTGAAGGTCAGAGGTGGAGACAGTCAGCAACTTTAAATTCTTCAGTGTTATTTCAGAGGACTGTCCTGGGCCCAACACGTAAGTGCAATTACAAAGGAAGCACAGAGTGCCTCTACTTTCTTGGGAGGTTGCAAAGATTTAGCATGACATCTAAAACCTTGTCAAGCTTCTATAGGAGTGCATATTGACTGGTTACTTCACAGCCTGTTATGGAGATACCAAAGCCCTTGAATGGAAAATCCCCCAAAAAGTACGAGGGGTGATTGATAGGTTCGTGGCCTATGGAAGAAGGAGTCAATTTTAGAAAACCTAGCCCATTTATTTTTCTTACATTTACATACTTAGTCCAGCGGTCATGGAGCATACAGATCCCTTCTTTATAGAAGTCGGCGTCTTGGACCTTCAGGTGGTCCACAGCAGGGGTGATTGATAAGTTTGTGGCCTAAGGTAGAAGGAGATGAGTTATACAGCTCTCGTTACATGCACATGCAGGTCAACTCTTTGAGTGATTATGCAGAAAGTTTGAAGTTAATAACTCGAATAATGATATTATGGCCTGTTTGGACCTTGAAAAAATTCATTATTCAATTCTTAATTCGGTCTTAAAGTTCCATAAGGTCTGGGGACCTTTTATTGATTACTTTCATAACCTTCCTCCTAACTAAGGTTATTTTTTCGGTCCCTTGCTTTCAGCTCCTTTTTCTTTTGGTAGTAGGCATTAATATCTTCTGTTGCTAAGTGTATTCACAGTTTGGGGGTTTGATTGTCCTGATTTATATTCTCTATATTGTGTTGTGGGTGGTCTGGAGTTTCCTTTTTTTGTTTTGTGTTGTGGGGCTTGGGGAGGACACTAATTTTACTTGTCTTCAATTTGGGTGCTTTTTCAATTATCTTTCTCTGTATCAGATTGTTATTGTAAGCTTATTTTTGCACTGTATCAATGTCCTTCATTTTGATCTGGGTTTTTTTTATCTGTAGTTATGTAGAAAATGTATTAAAAACTAATTTAAAAAAAAAAGTTAATAACTCGAGGAAATCTGCAGATGCTGGAAATTCAAACAGCACACACAAAATGCTGGTGGAACACAGCAGGCCGGGCAGCATCTATAGGGAGAAGAACCCTAGTCCTGACGAAGGGTCTCGGCTCGAAATGTTGACAGTTCTTCTCCTTGTAGATGCTGCCTGGCCTGCTGTGTTCCACCAGCATTTTGTGTGTGAAGTTAATAACTCATCTCCTTCTACCTTAGGCCACAAACTTATCAATCACCCCTCGTAGTGGATACAACACAGTCAATCATGTTACCCATGACCCTCCTCACCACTGAGCACATCTAAACAGTGTTGTTGCAGTCAAGTTGTATCCACCATCAGGGGCTCCCACAATCCGGGTCACAGTCTCTTCTTGCAACTGCCATCAGGTAGAAAGTACCGGAGCCTCAGGATTCTCCCTACCAGGTTCAGGGACAGTTATTACCCTAAAACATTAGGCTTTTGTGCCATAGGGCAGAGTTTCACTTGCCCCATCACTGAACTGTTCTTACAAACTCTGGACTTATTTTCATGGACTCCTTATGTTCTTGATATTTATTGCTTACTTATTATTATTTACTTTATTTGCACAATTTGTTGCCTTTTGCATACTGGCTGTCCACCCTGTTGGCGTGGTCTTTCATTGATTCTATTATACTTGTTGGATTTATTGCATATGCCTACAAGAAAATTTTGTACTTTGAACATTTGGGATGCTGTGGAGGGAGATCTTCTCTGTATCTAAGGCATTGTACTTGACCTGAAGTATTTGAAGCATCTGTGTATCTGGGGTTAGTTGATAGAGCACAGCAGTGGTGCCTTTATTTTGTGTTTAAGTTGTCCTCTGTTCACTGGATAACTGTGTAATACACTCTACAGCAGGGGCAATATCTGATCTAAGTTTAAATGCCTTGTGTTGCAGACAATGGATTTCTTGGCAAGCGTCTCACAGAATGTTCAAAACAGTCAGAAGCAACTGGATCTGATAGCTGCAGAATGGTCCAACAGCAGTGACCTCCATCACAAAGACAATACGTGAGCACAGTTTAACCTAAGGAGCTCGTCCCTAGAGGATGGCAATGGTGATCAATGCCATTCATCCCATCATATGTGCGCTAGCTTTTTTGCTAGAGTAATTATGTACAAGTATTCTACTCTCTCCATTGGAGTTCTCCGATTTATATTATATTTTTCCCTGTCATTCTACCATTCCTGTGACAAAGCATTTCCAACTTCAGAAGTGCTCTGTAAAGATATTGCTCCTAATTTTCCCTTCACTCTGTGGTGACAATTTTAAATGAATGGCCCTTCAGTGCTATAACTCCACCAATAATAGTCCCTTATTGCTTGCTCTCAAATTCTTTTGTCTCCTTTTTAACTTCTCTGCTCTTGTTACTCATCATTCTTCAAGGATTCTCCTCATATGTCATGACGTGGAGCTTGCATGCAAGGCCAACATTTATTACCTGACTCTTATCGCTCTTTGGTCTGTTCTACGGCACAGTAATAACTCTTTCAGCCTAATGAGCCCACGCTGCTCAATTACATCCATGTAAGCTACGGACCCATCTGTCTTTGGAATGTGGGTGGAAACCCAAGAACCTGGAGCACAGTCACGGAGAACGTGTGAGTTCCTTACAGACAGCATCAGCAATTGAACCTTGGTTGCTTGCACAGTAATACCGTTGTGTTTTTCTACGCTATTCTGCTGCCCCATTAATAATGTGGAAAATCTGAACCAACGGCTTTGTGCTTTGACTGTCCTTTCAACTATATAATGTGTGGGGTTTATTCTTTGGTGTGAAGTGTGGGAAATAGTTTGGGAATTCCAGTGGGATGAAGTGTAGCGGCTATGTGGGACACACCTTCAATGTACAAAGTTATGGTGTGACAACTTCGACTGACTTCATGTTCATGTGAATAAGACCAAAAGGTTGATGTTAATTTTGGACACTAGTGAAAGATATATAATACTCAATTCTGTTAACAATATTATTAATATGCACTACCTTTATACAGACCTTTACTTTTTTTGAAGAAGATTCAAAAAACATGCAAAGTCAAATCCTTGACATTTGCATGCTCTATATTTAACTAGAGGTTACTGAGCAAACCTGTCTCAAATTCCTTCCCCAGTTCAGAGTTGAAAGTAAGTTTATTATCAAAATATGTACTGTATATATACTATCCCTCAGATTCATTTTCTTGCCGGCATTCACAGTAGTTACAAAGAAAGACAAGACGCAATAGAAGAAATGTAAAACTGCCCTCAAGCAAAGACAACCAAAATGCAAAAGATGATAACTTGTGTAATACAAAAGAAAATCAAATAATAAATACTGAGAATATGAGTTGTAGACGCCTTGAAAGCGAGTCCATAGGTTGTGGAATCAGTTCAGTGTTGAGGTGAGTGAAGTTATCCACACTGGTTCATGAACCTGATGGTTGAAGGGTAACAACGGCTACAATTGGATTGTAGGCCTCAGCCTTCGGAAGGGAGAGACTAGAATCTGGCAATATGACCTGAGGCTGCCATGACCCAATGGGTGTGTTGGATTTGGCTTGGATCAGACTGGGCTGAGCACTGATAAATAAATGCACTGATTGTACATTTTTTTTTACAAAGTTCTTTCCCCTACTTTTCCTCCTCCTGTCTTTTTAGAACTGCCACACAGGCAGAAAGCAATGGTCTGATGTAAGGGGGGAGGTACAAGCCCTCCAGCTCAGTCAGGTTTGGAGTGGTTTGACTTGGGCTGGTTTGTAATTTTAGAACAGAGCAGATGGTATGATGTCATCTTGTTTTCACTCATTGTGGCATAGTTGTAGGTTGAGATCAAATCCCAACGACCTGAGTAAGGGGACCAGGCTCAGCATGCCATGTCAAATAACTGTTACTCTTTAGTATCTCCCACCCTCAACCACTGAGGCCTTGTCTGCTCTTCAACACAAGGTTTTAAAAAAACAGATCCCAGGGCTCTTTCTGAAGAATGGGCAATCTCTCCCAGGTGGAACTAACTAACATAGCTTTAAAATTTAAAAAATATTCTCTTCAATGCCTGTAGGACTTATGCATGTTTCCTATATAAAATCATTGGCTCTAAGGTGCTGTCATGTATCTGAAGTCATTAAATGAGCTATATAATTAAGAGCTCTTCCTTGTTTTAATTGAGTCTTTGCTCAAAGGTTGTCTTGGGTGTTGATAGAGGATGAGACAGGGTCAGGATCTCTATCCAGACTGGCCGTCTTAACCCTGACATGAGTGAGACCTGAATAGTGTCATTAGATCATACCCCACAATTGAGGAGAGAAGGAACCAAGAGGTGAAAAGGAAATGTCAGCCAATGAAGAATGACTAATGCCTTTTTCCTCTGATTTACTTTGTAGAATCGGAAAAGTGGGAGTCTTACTTGAGAAAGTGTCCGCTATTCACCACCAGCTCAAAAAAGATCGAATGAGAATGAGTAAGGAAGCTACTTCATGGTTTCATTGAAGAGCTCAGATGAGAAATGGTACAGTTGGTCAGTAACTGCAAAGATCCACAAAGCCAAGGTTTGGCCTGACCCTGTAGCAATGCCTCATTGGAAGCAGTCTGCTCTGAATCTGAGGGTCATGGGGTTCATGTTCCATTCCGGAGCCTCAATCACATCTCGTGGCTCTATTCTCTATCACGAGAAAGTAATTATCTGGCCATTCTCTGCTGGCTGAGCTCGCTGTATCCAAATTATTCACTGTATTTCCACATTACAGTAATGACTACATGTTAAACTTACATTGGTTACAAATTGTCTTGGGATATCGAGGTTATGAATGCAATTAAACTTCCTTTTAATTATTACTCACTTGGATCCATATGCGAGAGCATGAGGTCTACCCCGTTGGCCTGCATCTGAAGGCTTCAGCTCTTGCTGCTGTTGGTTGCGATTCCTTGATCTCATCCAAGTCTTTATTTCCATTCGTGTGCAGTGTAATGCAGACTGTTTGATAATGGGGAGGGTTACGTGCCAGTATACATTGGGGCAACGAGTAGAGGTGCTGCCCCTCAGCTCCAGTAACCCTTGTTTGATCCTGTCTGAAGTCTGCAGCTTCCCCATGTGACCACATGGGTTTCCTCCAGGTGTTTCCTCATCCCAAACATTTATGGCTTGGTCGGATAATCGGGCACTGTAAATTGCTCCGAATGGGTGGTAGAATGTTGGGGAAGGGAGAGTTAATAGAAATACATTAGGTTAGTGTATGGCTACAGTAAAAATGCTTGCTTGATGGCCAACACAAATTCAGTGGACCATCTGTTTGATTTGTGACGCACGGCATATCCATCTGGGAATCAATGCATGATCACAGTGGCAGACCAGCACAGTCCCCCCCCCCCCCCCGTACATGAGGAGAAGACTTGGCTTAAGGACTGAATGTTACTAATTTTCATTTCAGAGCTGCAGTATAATGATGAGCAGATCCATAAATTTGAGAAGTAAGTTTGGTTTATTTGTTATACTCTACTTCAGTTCATAAACAAAAGATTGCCCCTCAGTCTGAATGTTCAAGGCTCATAAGTGAACCTGAGCACATTAAAGCTGATTGCACATTTTGGTACTGAGAGATTGCTGCACTGTCAGAAATTCTGACCCACAGTTGAGACGGCAAATAAGAGGTTACCCTGACAGCTTGACGCACATTAAGGACTGCAAAGTGTTTCTGGAAAGGCAAATTTTTCTGTTAAAAGTAGAGAATGTGATCATTCATCTCAGCACTCAATGGTATCTTGCTGCGTGCAAAATTGTTGCCAAATTTGTCGTCTTAACCTTGTACTTTATTTTTCAATGCATACCAAGGGTTTTGGCAGTTTTGCGAGAAATGCAGAGAAGTGTTGTATGAATGCAAACACCTTATTTTTCTGTCAAAGCCAAGGTTACCCATAGCAACCTTACTAATTAACTGAGCAGTGACATGAGGAGCGCTTAGAGTTCTTTGAACTTCACAGCACAGAAGGCGAACGCTCAACCCCTTTTGCCTGAGTCAGCCATGAAAAATGCTATCTGACTGGCTCCTGCACTATTTCCACACACTCCTGCAATTTTTCTTCATATTATTCCCGTTAACTTCAGGAGTTATTACTGAAACTTCTACTGGCCTCATTGAGTGCATTCCAGATTCAAACAATGCATTTCATTGAATAAAATTGCCTCCATTCTCTCCTGAATTTTGGACAAAGTCAAACCTTCTCCGTTTGTTTACTCTCTCTCCTGTCAATGGAAGTAGATTGTTCCGATCCTGTCAGAAACACTCATAATTCTGAACATGCTAAACCTCATTTCCTACCATTGTTCAACTTTTAGTCTTTAGTGCGGCTCCATTACGCTAAAGTTCCTCGTCACAGGTATCCTGATCAATCTTCTCTGTGAACTCTACAAGGTGAGGAGTTTCTTTCCCAAAGCCTTGACTTGCTGTCTTGAAAGTGCTGCCCAGATTAGATACAATACTTCATTTGAAGGCTAACTAGTAACTGATGCACCATCAATAACTCTCGGAGATGGGAGGTGAACGATAGGCTTTTATTAGCAGCAAAACAGAGCACGGCATCTTAGAGACTGAGGGAGGAGTCACAGGAGCAGTCAGCAGAGGGGTGTGTCCAGACAGGTATATATAGTTTACCACAGTAAGACATAAATACAGTCTGCCCTCCATATCCACGGGTTCCACATCCACGGATTCAACCTACCACAGATTGGGATTGGAAAAAAAACGGAAGTTCTCTCCAGCACTTGTTGTTTGAGAATTGTTTGCCTCATGTCTCGTTCGTTCGCTACTTGTGTTGTGAGCGAGAGGAAGGAGTTCTCTAGTAAGGGATGGCTGGCTAGCTATGTAAAGCACTATAGCCTCAGAACTTAAAGATCACGGGAGAATCGGCATCGGCTGATGCCAAGGCAGCATCAGCATTCCCAGAAGAGCTACAATGGTTGCGTCTGTACTGAACACTTACAGACATACTTTTCTTGTCATTATTCTCTAAGCAATACAGTATAACAACTGTTTACATAGCATTAACGTTGTATTAGGAATTATAAGTAATCTAGAGATGATTTAAAGTATACGGGAGGATGTGTGTAGGTTATGTGCAAATACTTCACCGTTTTATATAAGGGACTTGAGCATCCACGGAATTTGGTATCCACAGGGGATGGTGGGGGTGTCCCGGAACCAAACCCCCATGGATACAGAGGGCCGACTGTACGAGAGATTCTGCAGATGCTGAAAGTCCAGAGTAACTCATAGAAAATGCTAAAAGATATCAGCAGGTCAGGGAACATCTAAGAACAGGAATAAACAGTTGACATTTTGGGTCTGGATAACTCATCAGGACTGACAAGTAATTTATAAAAAATCTGGGTTTACTTCCTTGGATTATGTGGTGTTTCTTGTGGACTCTACACTAGTAAAGGACAGATACTTTTAGATTAAATGAAGTGTCAAGATTATAATGTCCTATGAAACCCAGCCCTCGTGTAACTTTTGTGCGTTTCAACTTGTCTTTCACACTTTCCAATCCTTTTGCTGTTCTGGACTTTCCATCTGTGTGAGTATTGTCTGCTTTATGACAGAGTAACTTGTGTTCTTAATGTTTCCTTGATGTTTCAGAATCAAAATGGGAATCCATGCCAAGAAGGTGCTGGTGTTGTTCAAAGATGATTGTGTACCAAAGTATCAGAAGCTGCTAACCTGTTTGAAGGACTGGATGAGGTACTTAATTAAAGCTAATAAGCCCACTGTCACCGTAAGCTGGTAAATTGTCCATGTACTGAGGTGCAATGGAAAAACTATGTCATCTACACAGATCAGTTCATTACCTCAGTACATTGAGGTACTGCAAGGGGAAAGCAAAAATAGTGCAAAGGATAGAAGTTAAAATTAGAGAGATTATGGAATGCAGATAGACAATAAGGTAGATTGTGAGGTCAAGAGTCCATCTTATTATACAAGAGGTCTATTAGCAGCAGGATAGAAGCTGTCCTAGGCTTGGTGGTATGTGTTTTCAGGCTGACTAGTGTAGCCAGAGAAATCATGGTAGACCTGTTGGGCAAGGTGGTTGCATAGAATGGGTGAAGGTTGGAAAGTGAGTGGGTTATCTGGGCAGGTAACTGCAAACTTGCTGAAATTGAGAAAGCCACCAGGCAAGTGGCTTGGGCTTGATTTTGGAATTGGTGATTAAGGACCATTTTAGATCACTTGTCTTGTGTTCAAGAGCTGACGGCTGCACTGCAGCCTTGGAGTTGAGGCTAGGACCAGATTTTCACGAAGGGTCTAATAACGAAATACTGTAGCTGCTAGAAAACAACAAAAATGCTGTGAAAATGCTCACCAGGCTAGACACCTGAACTATTAATGGTGTGATGAGTCCTGACCCACTGAGATCTTGCCTGGTGAGTATTTCCCACATTTTTTGGTTGCTTTTTAAGCTGGTGCTGAGAACTGTTATGCTAACTGCTACACTAAGGTGCCACCCTTGAAGTACCCAATGATTCTTTAGAAGAACACCAGGAGAAATGGTGGTATTCAGTCCATGAACACAACGGGTGATGTAAGGAGGGAAAGGGAATTAACAATCGGGCTGTTAATACAATAGAATTTCCTGTGAAAACTCTTCACAGCTCTCCATGGAAAAAGTCATTTACTGATTTGGCACTAAAGATAATTTGCGCACACATTCTTAGGGACGTTTGCCATTGCTTTTCATAGAATCAATGTCTAGTCCAGATCTGAAACTACTATTACCGTCTACAGGACTGCCTGTGACATCAGGAAGCAACTGAGACCTCTTTGTGAACAATACGAGAATCTCAGTCAGGATCTGGAAAACTGTGAAGCTTATTTGAACAAGGTATGTCTTGCGACCCTGTTGAAAGAACCAATTTATGAGTTTACGGACAAGTAAGTGGTGATGGAAACTACAGTCCCATTTAGTGTAGATGTGACTTAATACTGACTTTACTTTTAATCAGAAGTGGAAAAGACTGGAGTGTCACATTGTGATAATTTGTAATAGTAATATGCAAAATATTTGGACTGTGATTTCCTGAAACTACCAGGTGATAACAGCACTTCGAGCAACAAGCTCTCTAGGAACTTGATAATCAGTGACAACAAAAATCCTGCCAACCAATGAGATACAACCATAAAGGGAGCCAATTAGTGATGAATTACTTACAGAAAGAAAGGAAAAGATTTAATTTGAGAGAAGAATAATTAAAAAAAACATTTGGAAATATAAAATATTCAAAACAATGCGTACAAAATGTAGCAACTCAGCAGGTCAGGCAGCATTAATGGAAATTTTAAAAAGGTCGACATTTTTGGACCAAGATCCTGAAGAAAGGTCGACAGTTTTTTCATTTCCATATGTGCTGCCTGAACTGCGTTCCTCCAGCAGTTTGTGTGTGTATTCCTTTGAATTTGCAGCATCTGCAGAATTTCTGCTGTTTATAAAATATTCAACAGCTTTTAAAGAAGGGGTACTTAAACCCTATTTAATTTTGGGCCAGTGGGATAGGCAGACAGCCTGTAACAATTACCATGTTAGTTGAAGGGTGCTATGCATTGCAGATAAGTTTCTGTGATGAACTTAATGGGGGAGTTATTATGCAAGTAGAGCAAACATAAAAATCTCCTGGAGATGAGCTCGGAGTTCATTAGAACACTGCAAATCATCAAGCTTCCTCCTTGCCTTCTTGCTGGCCACTTTGACTGTCAATGACGGCACCATTACATTATCTAAAGATGAGTGGTTTACTGCTGTTGTGGTGTGCTGCTGACTCCTACAAACCAGAAGGTTTCTGTCACATGCCTGGGCTCTGGTTGGCTTGATAAGGGTGATGATTAATTCGAACAGGAGGGAGGGAACAGACTGGGCAATTGAGCTTTCTGTCTACAAAACAATGAGTTAGAAATGGTGTCTCCTCAAATGCATGCAGGGAGATAGATCTTAGAATGGAAATGATGAGCAAAAAGATTTGTTTTCAAATTTGCTATAACATGGAACGGCAGCAAAATGTGTTTTGATGTAAGAGGTTTAACTTTAGTAGTCAAAATGTTACAGCTGATAGTAATGCTGTGGAGATGGAATGGGAAGTGATTGAGCTAGTTGGAATAATTGAAACAGGATTTGTCCTTGGCTCGGCTGTGTGGTTTTTGGAAACCAGCAAACATTAAAAATCTGAGCCGCAATCAGTTCAACATCAAAATATTTGCTAGAAGCAGCCATTGCTCCCACATAACACAAATAAATCACACCTACCTATGGAGCTTTAAATTTAATCAAGCTGCATACCCTTAAAAACAGTGTGGTTAAGACCGCTTTAAATAAAAGAATGATTAGAATGTTTTTCTACATAATTTTCCTCAGACATTTCACAAATTTTGTGTAAACTCATTGTTTATAGAAATGGCATTTGAATGTCAACATAGCCATTTGATTGTATGGAGAGTAAATGAGTAAGGTTCTACTTTATTATTTTACTGCTGCAACCATAGAATAGACCCTTCCTTTCAGATAACAAAGACTGCAATCTTTTAATTCTAATACTCCTCTGGATCTCTTTCCCAATTCAATCCTGACCCTGTTGATATTTTTCTCTATGCCTTCTGAACTTCCTGTCTCTAATGCCCAGGTGAGCAGTCCTCAACAGAGGCCACAACTTTATTGCTGTGTTTACATCTTAATGAATTCCAAGTCTGACATGGTGTGGAACTCTTATTCTGTCACTTCTACCTCTTCGGTCAGGAATCTTCTCCAGACAATGGCCCCTTTTTTTCATCTCCAGAATTCCTGATCACTTGGACATCTCCCTCTGGCCTCTTGCCCAATGATGAATCTACTCTTTGCAAATGTAAGATTGATCATCTCAGTTCTTCCCTTCCTCTGTTCACTGTAACCCAACCCCTTCTGAACCTGCACCATTGCGCTCACTATAAAAATCACATCAAACCTGTCAATGAGGGTGGTGTTGTTATGAACTGATGTCTGATCCTCAGATTACCGGTCAACACTCGGACGCCTTCCTTGTACCCTCAATTAGACATGGCCCAACCATTGCTTCTGACCCATGTTTCCCAATCTCATATCCAACACTTTTCAAATCATTTTCTCCTTTTTTTCCCTGTTCTATTGGAAAAACTTTGATCTGAATCCAAAGATGCTGCCTGACCTACTGGACATTTCCAATGTTTTCAATTTTTACTTCAGATTTCCAGCATCTGCAGTTTTTAAGTAATACTACTATTCTCATTAAAAGTAAACTTTTGTACAGACAAAATCTGTTACCTGTATTACAAAGTGTTAGAAATACTATATGTTTAAGTAGTTCTGCATGTTTTATTCAGATTTGGGTTTCAAGGGTCTCCAGATATTTAAATTTTGATCTTTTGAATATTACTGTAAGCAACTTGAAGGAGGAAGGTCACTGGATTTAAAATAAATTTACCTTGAATAATTTTGTTTAATAGGTCTCAAAATATTGGAGCTAGGATGAAGATGTTAACTCTGTCACACCTAAATCTACAGGAGCTGTTTGTTTATTCCTCTAGCACTGCCAATTTATCTTTGTTGACCAATCAAATTAAAGATGCTGCTTTTTCCTGATAGAACTGTTCTGGTTGTAAGAAATGCTAGATAAAAGAATGAGGTCCTTCAAATTACTGGTCTTCACGATGGGAGAGAATAGTGAAAGCTTGCACAAAATTTTTTTTGGATCTACATTTGCTGGAAATCAACACAAAAACTGAAAGTGCTGGGTGTGCTCAGGAGATCAGGCATGATTTGTGGGGAGAGAAACTGGTTTAATGTTTTGTTTGAATAGCCATCCTCTGCGTTCTGACAGTCTTCAGTCAGAAACACTAAGCTGGTTTCTCTTTCCATAAATGCTATCTGGTCTGATGGCAATCACAATATTATTTCTAATCCCTAATTCATTCCTGTTCCGATGCAAATGTCATCATCTCCAACTCTATTGAAATTTGTTTTCTCCGAGAATCAGCACTTAGTCGTGGCAGAGAGGCTTGTGAGTTCCTGAGATCATGAGAGTGTTGCCATCTAGAATTTAGCATAAGATATGGAGCAGAATTCGGCCATTTGGCTTATTAGGTCTGCTCTACCATTTTTTTTCATGGATGTTTTATTTTGTTCCTCTCATCCCAATTTCTTGCCTTCTCCCCATATCCCTTCAAGACCTGATTTGTCAAGTATCTCTCCCTTAAATATTCATAACATCTTCGCCTCTACAGCCACTTGTGGCAATGAATTCCACAGATTCACCACTCTCTGGATAACAACAAAATTCCTCTTCATCTCCCCTCTGAAAGGACGCCCCTCTGTTCTCAGGTTGTGTCCTCTAGTCCCATCCTCTGCACTTCTCCTCTATCAAGGCCTTTCACCATTTGATAGGTTTCTATGAGGTCACCCCTCATGCTCCTGAGTTGTATGAATTTAGGCACAGAGCCATCAGGCACTCTTCATATGACAAGCTGTTCAATCCTGGAATCATTTTCATGAACCTCCTCTGAACCCTCTCCAATGTCAACACATCCTTTCTAAGATGAGGGGCCCAAAACTGCTCACAGTACTCCAAGTGAGGCCTCACCAGTGATTTATAAAGTCTCTGGTTGAGTCACCTAAGGTGGTAAGATCAAGGGGGAAGTTCCAGAGAAATGGTCATCCGACCATCAGTAGAGCTGGCAGAAGATGATGCACATCACAACGGCAGTGAAGGCGGAGGAAAGCTGCAAAAGGGAAGAGCCCCCTGTCCCTCTGCATTCCGTACTACTGGACCAAACCCTGATCTGTCGAGGATCGTGTGGTTTGCTGTTTGTGCATCAGCCTCCATGTTAAACAAAGTCGCACACCAGCAGTCTACATTGATGTGGATCCCAGATTGAACTCCACCTGAACACCCACCAATTGACCCATAGGAGGACATAATACTCAATTTGAGCGATCGCACTCCTGGCATGATTAAAATTTGTAGTAGTCAAGGCACTTTTCCTTCTACTCTTTAAGCTCAAAAAATTCAGTTGTCCTTTACTGTGTTTGACGATGGATGGATATGTGACAGTTTGAGACTTTGATGTGGATGTAGGACTTACTGCCCTGTTTCAGAGAAGGTTCTGCATAAATGAGGAATAGTGTTAAAGAATAATATTGTTTACAGCTCTGAAAACATCTTGATTAATTGCACAATGCTCTCAAACCTGTACTTTCTACCTTGGTTGCAGATACTGGACCAGGTCCTTTTGAGGCTCCAAGACGACCAACAAACCTTGACAAAATCAACAGCCTTGGCTATCTACCCTGAACAGAAATGCATGGAAATGGCCATCAGGTGGGGGCCAGCTTCCTCGAGCTGTTCCTGAGTTGGAGGCAGTCATGAGATTTTATACAGAATATCCAAATTTAAAGTTGCACAGAATTATTGGTTACCTTGTTGGTGTCTGTAACTGCCTCCCCTCAAATGAATTCCACAGTTGGTTTTAATCGGGATTCATTAATTTGCCGCAAGTGCATCAAAATAGGGAAATGTCATTTGTGTTAATGAGCAACACAACCAAAGAACGTACTGGGGGCAGACCACATGTCTGGCACCAACATAGCATGCCCAACGTGTTCGCAGAGCACACAAGCAAGAACAATAGCACCATGACAAAACAATCCCCTTGCCGCCTTCCCTCCTACCAGGCAGACATGGGTCCTTTTACCCCAGGATGGGCTGTCTCTGGGCCTCCACTGGACTTGGACTGATAGACATCACTCCCAAACATTCTTGTGGCCTAAAAATTCAAATGTGTAGGGATATTTTGTTTCAGTGCCAGGCAGCTGAAAATCAACATTTTTTCCCTCTTGGCATGTAATGCAATTGAAGCCATTCCCTGGTTAAATTACTCTCATAGAAATACAACCAGACACTAGTGGTATGACCTACGCAACATTACATGGGAATATGGGTAGAGGTAAGGATGCAAAGAGGTTTCAAGGGAATTTGGACAATCCAAATAATCGGCAACAGCATTGCAAATGGTGTAGAAAAATATGACATTATCCACTTTTCAAGAAAAAACAAAAATATTAAGCATTTTGTAAGTATTGGGAGATGTTTGAAAGGACGGCTTCTTGAGCAGAAGTCAATATACAGGCAGCAATTATGTGAAAATCAAAAAATACTTTATACTGGAAATTTGAAACAATCAGAAAAATTTGGGGGAAAAGTCAGCCTGAGGGAAGAGAAACATCGTTGATGTTTGGGGGTTGCGACCTTGGTCAGAACTAAGATGCAAGTAAGAGGGAAGGTGGGGGGATGGTTAGAATAAAGGGGATGTCTATGATGGGATGTGTCCGTGTCAATGGGGAAAAGCTAGTAGATGTGTAATGAATTGCTAATGCTCAGGTGGCAGTGCTAACATGCATTTTGTTGGACAAGTATAAAGAAGCTTTACTAATATAGGATCTTTATGAGAAGACACTTGGCACATCAAAAATAATTTTGGTGTCCTTGCTATGTGCATGGGTTGAAGGTACTTGGGTATGAAGGTTGAGATGTGGATCTTTGAAGATGTTTGTTTGCCCAACAGGATGAAGCAGCTGAAGAAGGAGATGGAAGACGTAACTCAGGAACTCCAGCACAACAACATGATCATCCAAAGGTGAACCAGACCATTCATCTTTACGCTGCTTTTAGAGTTATTGGCAAGGCTGAGGAAATGAAGCCATTGAATTGATTCCATCCTTTGACATTGATTGCAGCTCTGCATGTACTTAACTAAAGTGCTTAGTTTTGAGAGTTGATTGAAGCCAGGCTATAGATGACATAACTCTCCTTTATAGAGGTCCTTTTCCCATCGTTACAAGACACCTAGATCTGTCCCTAAAACCCCCACCCTGTGTCCACGTAGGCTTAAATATCCTATTGCTTTTGGGTAACATTTTTAATTACCTTCTTGGATACATCATTTTCAATGACCAGGTAATCAAAACCTCTGCTGCTGGTATACAATGGGCTGAAAAATGCCAGATGCACTTTAATGCAGACAGGTATGAGGAATTGCACTTTGGGAGGTCAAACCAGGATAGGACTTGCACAGTGAGCAGTAGGACACAGGAGTGCAGTAGAACAGGGATCTGAATACAGATCCGTGATTCCTTGAAAGCAGCATCACAAGTCAATACATATGTTTGTAAAGAGTTTTTGGCACATTGGCTTTTATCAGATTATTGCATTTGGGAGTTGTGTTGAAGTTGACTAAGACAACAGTGAAGTCTGATTTGGAGTATTGTGTGCAGTTCTAGTCACCTACCTATAAGAAAGGTATCGATGAGATTCAAAAAGTACAGAGAAAATTTACAAGGATGTTGCTGGTACATGAGGACCTGCATCATAGAGAAAGATTGAATAAGTTAGGAATTTATTCTCTGGAGCATAGGAGAGTGAGGGACGGTTTGATAAAGCTGTACAAAATAGTGAAAGGTGTAGATAGGGTAAATGCAAGCTGGCTTTATCCACCGTGATTGGGTGTCAAGAACTAGAGGTCATGGGTTAAGGGTGGAAGGGGAACCTCACACAGAGGATGGCGCAGGCGTTGAAATAATTGCTAATGGAAGTGATGGCTGCAGGTTTGATTTCAACATCTTAAGAGAGGTTTGGATAAGTACAAGGGTGGGAGGGATATGGAGGGTTATGTTTCCCTTGCAGGAAGATGAGACAAGAATAACAGTTTGGCATGGACTAGATAGACTGAAGGGCCTGTTTCTTTGCTGTAGTGCTCCTGATTCCAATCTTGTATCTGTTGGGTTTTTTTTGACCATCAGTAATTCCTTTACCAACCAGTATTGGCTCCCAGTTCTAAATATAATTGAAGGGTGTTGGATTTGTGGAAGAGGCCATTCATTGCATTGTTCCTTTGAAATAGTTATCCACTTGCTTGCATTCATACCATGTTTAGAGCGATCAGTTTTTAAATAGCATCAGTTGCATGTGTTCGTCTTCAAAGACCAGTGATTTTTATCACTAATAGTTGGCAAGCAAAAAGCAGTAGGACAATTCAGAGCTGCTTTGCTCACTGTGGTTTCAAGCATTCAGGCTTGGAGATGTCAGAAAAAGCCATAAGTGAAAATGAAACTATTTCACTACTTCAAAGAATTTGAAGGTGTTGACATCATGTGGAATATTACAATTAAAGTGAAAATTTGGATGTCCATTATCTGCAGTAGGTGTTCACACTGATTTGTTCATTGCATCGTGGATGAATTCCTTCAATTACTATAAGGAACTAATAGTTTTATAGTGTAGTGGTACTGTTGGTAAATCTGTTTCATTTAAATACATCATTTGTTACTCCATTTGTCTTAAGTACCTTAACTATTTCCACGAAACTTTGTTTAATTGGCGCAGCCTCTTAATTAGCCTAAAAAATGTGTATATATATCAGTCAGAGCATGTGTGTAGTGGACCTGTACGTCCTATATGTTACTGAGTAGATTGCCCCACTATATATGATATACCAACACTGTAACTGGGTATTGTTTCTGAAAGACCTCATCAGTGAGCTAGCTGGAGATGATGCAGGTGGAGGAAGTTTGCAACAGTGACTGTTCCCCAGTTGTCTTGCATTTCATGCCAGTGGACTCTGACCCCAATGTATCAAGGACTATGGTGGCTGCCCATGCATCAGTCTCCCCACATCAAACAAAGCCACAACATTGTTCTTCACTAAGGAAATCCACCCAGATTTGTGGATCCTGGATTGGCCTCTGCAAGCCATATGAGGACCTGCCAACAGACAACCCCTTAGGACAACGGTTCCCAAAGTGGAGCAGGCGTGGGAGGGAGTTGGTAGCAATGAGGACAGCCCAGGGATTGCAGGCTAAATATAAGAAATTAATTACATGTATGCATTTGATCCTCAGTGCTTATTAATTGATTACAACAACCGCATAATCACCTCATCTCTTGATAACACACCATACTCTTGGACTTTGCTCATGGTGTGCTATAGTTGAAAAGCAATGTTGACACTTATGTATTTGGCATATCATGAGCGACCTGGACTGAAGAAATTGGGCTATTGGCCTTCATTGGCCTTCACGTTATTGCTGTTCACTACTGTTAGTATGATTCCCATACTTTAATCACACAGTGCTGCAATTCCTGTGAATTAGAGCAAGGCTTTCAATGGGGTAAAGTTCAGAATCTGCCCTTTTGAATGACCATAACTACATTTATCTAGCCCAACAAAGATATAGAAGAGGAACTAGCCATTAACTTGGCAGTGGAGTTATCGGGGCACCGTCATGACAGTGTTTCCGTAGCAAGCTATTCTTGTTTTTACGAGGCTGATTTGCTAGCTCGACGCTCAACCCGACTTGGATTCAAACTCGGGAATAGTGACAGTGTGCCACCATAGGGTTATTAATTTCTTGGAAAAAAAAACTGTACCTAACATATTTACCATTCACTGTGTAATTCACAGACAACATCTTGTCACAAAAACTCCGAAGTGATGGGCTACACAAATGATTAAATATTATTATCACAGAAACGGTATATAAAGTCCTATGTTCTCAATTCATGACAATTTTGAGATCTTTTTATTGAGAATGATGAACAGTTTGAATGCTTGCTGTTGGACACAAGTCAGATGGCTCTCAGAAACTGCCTGGGGCACTTTAATGTGCTTTTTGAAACTGTGATAAAATTCCTTGAAGACTCAAATGCTTCATTAAGTAATCAACTCAAAAATATTTGTCATGACATTCTTATTTGTCCGAGTTATTCACAAAGTTAAATGAAAATCATTGTTCAAATGCAAGGAAATGGGAATTTTATCAAAATCAACTCAGCCGCCACCACATTTCTGTCCAAGTTGGCCTTACTTGGGTGCAGCATTGGCTGTCACAATCTTTTCCAACTTCTGAGTTGGAAGAGAAAGAAAGAATGCCAGATGATGATCTTCAGGTATACTGTGCCCACTTGGGTGAGCTGATTAAAGATGTACCAGAGAGATTTCAGGTTCTTGATCCAAATTCCAGATTGTGTAATAAATCCATTCCGCAGCACTTGTAATGAGGAATTAATAGGAAGGACGGAGGAAGAACTGCTCTTAGTACAACTGACTTTGAGCTGAAACAGAGGTTCAAAAATTCATAGAAGGATTTTTGGTCGCAGAAACAAATCTCTGACCATTATCCTGCACTGTGGAAAAAGGTCAATTTGTTCTTTATTGCCTTTCCAACATATTTTGTGGAGCACAGTTTCAGTGTAGTTGTCTAGCTTCTTTCAAAGCAAAACAGTCTGCAAATTGCTGAACATGAGGATCTGAGACTCCTGAGTGAAACTCAGCTTGATGCTGAGATGCTGATATCACTGCACCAAGCCCACCCATTTCATTGAAGGGTTAAAAAGCCATGAAGTTGTGAATAGCTGGACTAATGTATGCTCTAAGATTGTTGATGAAAATTGTTTTTAACCATAATTAAAGAAATTTCATTTGCAGTTTTAAATAGGTTTGAATAATTTTTGCAATTATTTGTCACTGCTTTGAATTTGGAGTTCCTATTTTCTTTCACTGTGCATTGTAAATCAAAATTCTTTATTTTGTGTAAAGGCCAGAAGGGAAGAGGGGGGCACTAGGGATGTGGTCTGGGAGCCAAGGGTGCAGTAACCCAAAAAAGTTTGGGAATGACTGCCTTAGGAGAACATCAGACTCGAATGATGGCATTACCGTGTTTTTGTAAATACTTAGACTATTGCATGTGGATAGGTTGAATGTTCCAGGTCATATTCCGTTATACCACATATACTAGATAGAATACTTCATATATCATATATAGCATGTTACTAGGTAGGAGTCACCTGTACACAGTAAAATTCTGATAAACACTACTCAGCCATTTGGTAATCCCAATGGTTCAGTACTTGGCTCATCAGGTAATTTTCCCCAGGCTCCCAGGTATTCATCATTCCTGTCCTCCAAGATTCAATGGACCCATGCTGGCAAAAGACTCACTAGTCCGTACACTACTGAGTCTGTTCGGGACCAGGACCTTGGTTATTGCACTTCTCTGAAACTTTAAGTTCACTGTAGAATTTGTTATAATGTAATATCATAAAGATAATTAAAATTGTTGTGGAATTAACATAAATAACATTCAGAAAATCTGCCAGCCAATATCACCCAAGTCCCCAGTGTGCCAGACTATTGGAGTTTTAATGTTGGATTAGTGTTGTCTGAGGTGCTGTAAAATAACTAAGTGTATTTTTGTCACTAGACTACATGATGTTCAGCAGCCACGAGGTGTCTGAGGTTTGGCAATTAAAGATGAGACAATGGAGTGAAGAAAGGCAATCGTGCCATGTCTTGCTAAGACATCACCGTGACATTGGAAGGACCAGAATTCCATTTAAAAACTGGACATGCCTTACTGAAGCATGGAGAGACACGAATTCAGACTTGTTGAAATGTCACAATGTAAACTGAGTAATGATGGTGGAACCTTCCTCCCAGTTTATTTTCGTGCCTATAGAAACTAGAAGATTGAGTAATGAAAAATGCAAGAGCTATAGCCCATCTTAATAATTGTTAGAAAGTCTACTGCTTGTAACACCAGTGTGCGTGTCTGTGTTTGGGAGTGAGATTGGAACTTCTTAATATTTAATTTGAACTTTGATTGTATGTACAGTTGTCTAATCTTCAGTCTCTTTTTACTAAAAGAACAAGTGTAGACAGGAGGTTCCCAAGCTGCTTCGTGATTTAATACTGCCCAGGGGCTGCTCTCTTTCCTCAACACATCCTATGTTTTTTTGATTACTATTATCTTTTGGTTTATTAACCTGTGCCTTGAATGAAATCTGTATTTGAATGTCTACTCACCACCTATAATGGGACGGTTGAGTGATTATACCATTAAACTCTTGGTACTATACCCAAGGAACCCAATGAAGTTGGAGGTTAAATGAAGTTGCTTCTATTGGTCCTCGCAGTTGGATGGCTCTGGATTAATAGTAAAGCATATTCTCTTGTCATTGTGTCATGTTTCATTACACTCTAAGAAAATGGTTGCCTTGCACAGTGTCTGGTGAGGAGGGCTGTAGACTTGTCGTCCCTGGTTTCTGTTTGATATCAGGTCCGTTGGCCAATAATGCCAACACTGTCATGCCTACACAGGCTGATTCCACTTACCAGGAAAGAACAGAGCATCATGAGCAGTGATAGTTAGCAAAGCGCCAACTCAAGGTGCTGCTCAGATAACTCAACCCAGAATCAAACCTAGTCTGCTCTAATAAGTCAGTATCTCACTGCAGAACAACACAAGGCCAGTCAACCCATTAAGCATTTGAACATTGTACCACTCAAAAAGATTACGGATAATCTAGCATCAAGCACAATTGATACAAAACTAACATTGGATTTGAGCAGAAGAAATGGAAAATGCTGGGGATACTCAATAGATCAGGCAGCATCTGAAGAGTGAAGAACAAGACTTGCAATAGAAATGGCATTGAGTGATGCAGCAGGTTTTCAGGAAGTGCTGCGGCAGAGAAAGGGAGAAGTGCAGAAAACAAAATGGCTGCAGTGGTGACGTGAGAAGTTGGTGGTACAATTGGATACAATGGCACAGGTGAAAGCTGAAGAGAAGTGGGAGTAGCAGAGTCATTATCACTAGGGAAGACGGGAAGACTATTGGAAGACGGGATCAGAGGTTACAAATTGAAACTTGATCTTTATTTCTAGCAGTCTTTGCATTGTGCCCAACTGAAAAGTGGAAGGTTGTTCTTCGACCTGTGTGAGATATGGAGCTCCTTAAAAGCACTGTCATTCTTTTGATATTGAAAAATCCCAGTTTTCTACAACCTTTTCATGGAATAATTATTCCAGTTTCCTTTACTACAAATAACAGCTTACCATATAGGTACATGCAGAGCATATGCTATTCCTGGAAAATGTACTCAATCAGGACTGTTCCCAACCCCAGCTCATCCCAGACTCTTACTCTCTACAAAGTGTATTACAAAAATGATTCCAGGCTTAAATGGCTGGCCATATGAGGGACATTTGATGGCCCTGGGCCTGTATTCGCTGGAAGTTAGGAGAATGAGAGGTGACCTAATTGAAACCTATCGCATGGCAGAAGGTCTTGACAGAGTAGATGTAGAGAGGATGTTTCCTAAAGGGGTTGAGTGTCTAGGACCAGAGGGTGCAGCCTCAAAATAGAGGGGTGTCCTTTTTGAACAGAGATGAGGAGGAATTCCTTTAGCCAGTGAGTGGTGAATCTGTGTGGAATTTGTTGCTACAAGCAGCTGTGGAGGCCAAGACTTTACGTATATTTATGGCAAAGTTTGATAGATTCTTGATTGATCGGGGCATGAGGGAATATGGGGGGGGGGGTGCAGTGGAAGGCAGGAGATTGGGACCAAGAGGAAAATTCGATCAGCCATGATGAAATGGTGAAGCAGACTCGATGGGCCAGATACCCTAATTCTGCTGCTATATCTTAAGAGTTTTAAAGGTATATTTCTTCTTCCTCTCTCATTTCTTGTAATATGGCTATTTAAAAGAAGTATCTGGTTGTCCATCTATCCTAAAATACGTGCCTGGTATCTTTTTTTTTGTTAAATCTGTGAAGACCTTTACCATGTTGAAGATGTGTGCCAATACAAATTGTTTTGTCTCTACAGTGTGGTTTTGGTTCAGTCACTGCCTCCAGTCCCAATATCCCAGCTGCTTGCGGTTTGCACAGTGTGCAAGATAGATCTATCACAAAACATGGAATGGAATGTACGTGGGGAAAACTGCAAAGGTCAATGGCTAATGTTGAGTTTGTTACCATGCATAACTCCCAGGCTTTGCAGCCACACAAAGAGATAGAAAGATAAAGAGCTTCTGTCTCATCCAAGAGGAGGAGTTGAGAGAGATCTACACCTGTCCAGCATTGGTGTATTGATACTGAGCAGCCCTGAGCCCTACATCCTAGTACTGAGCAGATGTATCATTTACTCTGGTTCACCCAATACTGAGCTGTGGCACAGTTCGGCCAATCACTGAGCAAGATCATTAGAAAAGGCAAATAAAAATAATGCAAGTGGAGCGGCCATTGTGAGTGGAGCAGTGTTGAAGCAGCTTTGGTTCATTAGGGTTGGACAAGATCAGGCCTGTGTGAGGTAAAGGGTCTGGCAAGTTTCTCTTTTTGTTCTTAGTTCTTCATTCCTCATCTGTTAGGCCATAGTCATGCAGTGAGAATGGCTCCAAGGGATAGTATTTTGTACTCTGAGAGGAGTTTGGAAATACTGGGAGACCTAGCTGCTTAGAGAACGGGTTGAGAAACTGGAGCTGTAGCTCGATGACCTTCAGCTCATAAGGGAAAATGAGGAGGTGATAGGAGGTACAGGGAGGTAGTCACCCCTAGGTTGCGGGAGACAGTTAGTCGGTTGACTGTCAGGAGAAATGCACAGCTAGTGCAGAATGCTAGGTCACTGTGGATCAGAAAGGAAGAGGCGATTCTGTGGGTGCGCTGGAGACATCCCGATGGTATGTTGCCATCCAGGTGCCAGAGTCAGGGATATCTCAGATCGAATCCATGGCATTCTAAAGGGGGAGGGGCTGCAGCCAGAAGTCTCAGTGCATATTGGCACCAATGACATGGGTAAACAAGGTAAGGAGGTCCTGAAGAGAGATTTTAAGGAGCTTGGTAGAAAGCTGAATAACAGGACCTCCAAGGTAGTAATCTCTTGATTGCTGTCATGCTCTGTGCCAGTGAGGGTAAGTGTGGGATGATTTGGTAGGTGAATGTATGGCTAAGGAACTGGTGCAGGGGGCAAGGGTTCAGAATTTATGGATCATTGGGATCTTCTGGGGCAGGTACGAACTGTATAAAAGGGATGGTTTGCACCTGAACCTGAGGGGGACTAATGTCCTTGCAGGGAAGTTTGCTAGAATTATGTGGGAGGATTTAAACTGATTTGGCAGGGGATGGGAGCTGGAGTGATGGTGCTGAGGATGGGCTAGTTGGGGTTCAAACAAAGCCAGTGTGTAGTGAGACTGCTAGCAAGGAGAGGCTGGTGATAGGGCAAAACTGCAGTCAACAGGGTGA
Source organism: Hypanus sabinus (assembly GCF_030144855.1). Classification (NCBI taxonomy): domain Eukaryota; kingdom Metazoa; phylum Chordata; class Chondrichthyes; order Myliobatiformes; family Dasyatidae; genus Hypanus; species Hypanus sabinus. The sequence goes on along the minus strand of NC_082730.1, from coordinate 25,004,035 downwards.
GTGGCAATGTAAAAGGTGGACAAATTTGGAAAAGGTGAATACAGGACTGAAGGTGTTATATTTAAATGTGTGCACTATTTGGAATAAGGTCGATGAACTCGTAGCACAGTGACAGACTGGCATGTATAACATTGTAGGTATCACTGAATCGTGACAGAAAGAAGATTATAGCTGGGAGCTTAACATCCAAGGATTTGCATTTATCAAAAGGACAGGCAGGTAGGTACAGGGGCACTGCGGCTGTGGTTAGGAAATGAAATGAAATCATTAGAAAGGGGTGACATACTGTCAGAAGGAGTTGAATTGAGGGTAGAACCAAGGACCGCAAGGGTAAAAAGACCCTGATGGGAATTACAAACAGACCACCAAACAGAAGGAAGGATGTGGCACACAAATTACAATGGGAGATAGAAAATGCATGCCAAAGGGGCAATGTTACAATAGTCATGGGGGATTTCAAAATGCAGGTAGCTTGGGGAAAATCGGGTTGGTGCTAGATCCCAGAGGGGAAATTTTCTAGCTTACCTATGAGATGACTTTTTAAGAGTAGCTCATGGTTGAGCACTCTAGGGGATCAGCTATTCTCAGTTGGGTGTTGTCCTATGAACTGGAATTGATTAGAGGGTTTAAGGTAGAGGAACCCTTAAGGAGGAGTGCTTATAATATGGTAGAATTCATATGGCTCTAATTCACCCTTCAATTTGAGAAGGAGAAGCTAAAGTCAGATGTATTGGTATTACAGTGGAGTAAAGGGAATTGCAGAGCATGACAGGAGCTGGCCAAAAGTGATTGGAAAAGAACACCGGCAGGGACGACAGCAGAAGCAATGGCTGGAATTTCTGGAAGCAATTCAAAAGGCATAGGATATTGAAGGAAAGATGACACAACCATGGCTAACAAAAAGTCAAAAATGCTGGTGAATTAAGCAGGCCAGGCAGCATTTAAAAGAAAGAAGTACAGTCGATGTTTCAGGCTGAAACCTTTCTGCAGGACTGGAGAGAAAAGCTGAGGAGTAGATTAGGAAGGTGGTGGGGGGAAGGAGAGAGAGAAATGCCAGGTGATAGGTGAAACTTGGAGGCGGTGGAATGAAGCAAAGAGCTAGGAAGTTGATTGGTTAAAGAGACAGAAGGCCATGGAAGAAAGAAAAAGGGGAGGAGCACCAGAGGGAGGTGATGGGCGGGCAAGTAGATAAGATGAGAGAGGAACAAGGGGATAGGAAATAGTGAAGGGGAGGCATTACTGGAAGTTTGAGAAATCGATGTTCATGCCATCAGGTTGGAGGCTACCCAAAGGGAATTTAAGGCAAAGAAGGAACAAATAATAGAGCAAAAATTAGAGCAAAGTTTGGAGGGTTGGGAGTATGCTTAAAAACCAATAGAAAGCAACTAATATCTTAAAGACAATATGGAATACGATGGTAAGCTATTAGAGGACACTAAAAGTTTCCTCTTATAAAATGTAAAAGAGAGGCGAGAGTGGATATCTGACCATTGGAAAATGATGCTGGAGAGGTGATAATGGGGAACAGGAAATGGTGGACGAACTGAAAAAGTATTTTGCATCAGTCTTCACTGCAGAAGACACTAGCAGAATGCGAGTAGTTCAGGAGTGTCAGGGGGCAGAAGTGTGGTTGCCATTACTTGGAAGATGGTTCTAGGGAAACTGAAATCTCTGAAGGTAAGCAAGTCATCTGGACCAGATGGTATACGTACCAGGGTTCTGAAAGAGGTGGCTGAAAAGATTGTGGAGGCATTAATGATGATCTTTCAATTTCAGAATCAATTGATTCTGGCCTGGTTCCAGAGAAATAGATAGTTGTAAATGTCACTCCACTTTTCAAGAAGGGAGTAAAGTAGAAAAAAGGAAACTATAGGAAACTATAAGAAAGGTTAATCTGACCTCAGTAGTTGGGTAGATGTTGGAGTCAATCATTAAGGATGAGGTTTCAGGGTATTTGGAGTCACATGATAAAATAGGCTGTAGTCAGCATGGTTTCCTCAAGGGAAAATCTTGCCTGGCAAATTGGTTTGAAATCTTTGAAGAAATAATGAGCAGGACAGACAAAGGAGAATTGGTGGACATAGTGTACTTGGATTTTCAGAAGACCTTTAACAATGCACCACACATGAGGCTGCTTAACAGGTTAAGAGCCCATGGTATTACAGGAAAGATGATAACATTAATAAAGCAGTGGCTGATTGATAGGAGGTAAAGAGTGAGAATAAAGGGGGCCTTTCCTGGTTGGCTGCTGATGACTAGCGGTGTTCCACTGGAGTCAGTATAGGAACCACTTCTTTTTATGCTACATGTTAATGACTTGGATGGCAGAGTTTATGGCTTTGTGGCCAAGATTGCAGACAATACAAAAATGGGTGGAGGGTCTGTGGTTTTGAGGAAGTAGAGGCTACAGAGGATTTAAGCAGATTAGGAAAATAGGCAAGGAAGTGGCAGATGGAACAGTGTTGGCAAGTGTATGGTCATGCGCTTTGGTAAAGGAAATAAAAGGGTAAACAATTTTCTAAATGGAGAGGAAATTAAAAACTCTGAGGTGCAAAGGGACTTGTGAATCCTTGTGCAGAATTCCCTGAAGGTTAACTTGCAGGCTGAGTCAGTGGTGAGTAAGGCAAATTCCATGTTAGCGTTCATTTCAAGAGCAAGAATGTAATGTAAAGCACTGGTGATGCCACACTTGGAGTATTGTGAGAGCTTTGGGCCTCTTAGAAAGGATGTGCCATCATTGGAGAGGGTTCAGAGGACATTTATGAAAATAATTCCGGGATTGAAAGGCTCGTTCTGTAAAGAGTGTTTGATGGCTCTGGACCTGTACTCACTGGAATTCGGAAGAATGAGTGATGACCTCATTGAGCACTATTAAATGTCTAATAACCTCGATATAGTGGATGTAGAGAGGATGTTCCCAAGTGGTGGGTGAGTCTAAGACCAGAGGACACAGCCTCAGAATAGAGGGGTATCCTTTTAGAATGAAGCTGAGGACCTTCTTTAGGCAGAGCATGGTAAATCTGTGTAATTTGTTGCCACCGGTGCCTTTGGAGTCCAAGTATTTACATATTTAAGACAGAGGTTGATGGACTCATGATAGATAAGGGCATGAGGGGATACAGGGAGAAGACAGAAGATTGAGGCTGAGAGGGAAAATGGATCTGCCATGATGAAATGGCGGAGCAGACTCGATGGGCCAAGTAGTTAATTCTGCTCATATCTTATGACCTTTCTGGTCTTCAGGTTCCTGACATTGCAGCGTGCAGTCTGTTTGAATGTCTTTTTAAAAAAAAATAAACTGGATGTATGCTTGTATGGGACCAAGAATACCATGGCGTGTTAGGGCACTGCCAATGTGTAAACATGAAGAAGCAATTTTTGGAAGAATAACTGCTTTTCCAAAAACCTGGGATGGATCCATCACAAAATATGGAGCACAAAAAGAAATTCAATGATTCCAATACAAGACAGTATTGCTTTCCAAGCCTAAAGGACAAATGATGTCCCTTATCTCAAAATGAAATGCTGCAATTAGCTGGGCTCTACAACTATCAACAAGTGTGGGGGTGGGGGGGGGGAAGAAATATGAGTTGGCAAATGATAGGTGAAAGCAGATTCAGAGGTGTAAGGCAGTTGAGTGGGGGCTTTCACATTTCTCCCTTGGGATCATCGTCTCCTTCCATTTATTCCATGGTTTACTGTTTTCTCTTGTCAGATTTCTTCTTCTTCAGCCCTTTACCACCTCCACCTACCACCTCTCACCTTCTACAACACACACAAAATGCTGGAGGAACTCAGCAGGCCAGGCAGCATCTATGGAAAAGAGTACAGTTAACATTTTGGGCCGAAAACCTTCGGCAGGACTCCCATCTTCTCATTTAAGTCCCTTTCTCCCTCCTCTCCTACATTCCTACCTTTGTCTCTCACCTGGATTCACCTGCAGCTCATGTTTCTCGCTTCCCCCTTACCATTATATTCTGAGTTCCATTCTTCTGCATTCAAGACTGCCTCAGCTGCTGTGCTCCGTGCCTGCTAATATGTTGAAGGTTTTGCAAGGTTTTGGGCCTACTCTGTACTGCTCTGGGGTTCAAATCTGAGGACTAAATTTTGCTTCAGAATGTGTTGTTCACTTCAATTACTTGCATAACTTGATTTTTTTTCTCTCTCTTGCTTATCGAGTGTTGGTCTTTTTTTTTATTTAATTGGGTTCTTTGTGGCTACCTGTGAGCAAACATATTTCAAGGTTGTATAAATGTGTACATACTTTGATAATAAATATACTGGAATTTTGAATCTTGAATCATTTCCAGTCCTGATGATTGTTCTTGGCTTGAAGCGTCAGCTATTCATTTCCCTCCATAGATGCTGCCTGACCTGCTGAGTTCCTCCAGCATTTTGTGTGTGTTGCTCCAGATTTCCAGCATCTGCAGAGTCCCATGTGTCTCTGATTTGCATTTACATATCAGTTTTAGCAGTATAATATTCCAAGGTACTCATTCCGTTGTTGTTATGAAGAAAAATTGATGATGTTAGGCAACCAGACTCCTGGGGAACAGTATGATTTAAGGGAAAGCATGAAGAGAGACAGAGAGGACCAAGAATAGAAATCCAGAGTTAGAAACTGAAGCAACTTAAAGATTGGATGCTAATGACGCATTGATTAATCCCAGCGATACTCCAGAAAGCAGAGTTTGAAGAGGATGATCTTGGATGTCGGCAGATCAAGGACAAAATATGAATCCACAAAAGGATTTGGTAAAGGAGGAGTCTGACTGAGAACTGTGAACATGATTTAGAAACAGAAATACTGGTTGAGTTTTTCTCTCCTCTGAGCCCACAGAGCCGAGATTGCTGGCCCTCTGCCAGCCTTCCACTGGTTCACGGAGTTCAGCTGTCAGGCTGGTGCTGTGGAGATCTGTAGACATTCCTGTGCTCATCCACGAAAGTGGTGGATAAGTCTCAACCTGCTGCCAAGAAGAGGGGCCAAAAATGCTCCGTCCTACAGCAAAGAACAAATTAGGTACATGTAATGTTGGAAACATAGCTGCCAATTCATGTACACCCAAGTCATGTGAGGCAGTTATCAGGTTGTATATATTTAGTGATGCTGGGTGAGGGAGAAATAATGGCGGAGATACAGGGCAGTAATGTCCTGATCTTCCGAGTGTGGAGCTGTGTATTCTACCCACACAACCATCAGGTGCCATGGTAGCATAGTGGTTAATACAACGCTCAGAGCATGGCGGAGTTCAAAGTTCATTTCTGGCACCCTCTGTGAGATTGCGTGTGTTTTCCCCCCGGTGTTCTGGTTGTCTCCTACAGTCCAAAGATGTACTGGGTAGGTTAAATGGCCCTTGTAAATTGTCCCGGGTTTGTTGGGGGTTGCTGGGGGCGGAACTTGTCTGCTCTGCATTGTATCACTAATCATAAAATAAACAACCGAGGGAGGAAGTGGGTTTCGTATCTGGTCCAAAGATTGGCATCTCAAACACTCCAGCAATTCAGCACTCCCTCAATGTTCAAATCTCTGGAGTGAGCATCCTGAGTCAAATCCTCTGACTCAGAATAAACCTCAGTCCTCGAAGCAAGCTCTGCTGCTTTTTTATCTGGCTGCTTTCAGCTGAAGGCTAAGACAGAAATAAAGACAGGTTTTTATCCCATTACTACTTCCAGGTGAGAGTGGCGGGTGCACTCTCTCTTATCTGTGAGATGAGGGAAAGAGGTGCATTTAAAAAACCAAGAAGATGGATTGGGTGTTTTCCTGCGTTGATCAATAGATAGGGAACAAAAGCTGGCAGATCCTGTCATACAACCACATGCCACTGTGCGGCGATCTTACTCCATTGCTGTTGTTAAAGACCACGGGGAACTTGAATTTACAATTGATTCGGACAGTTTAACCACACCCCTCCCCAACTTTTACCTTCAATCTCAGAGCACTGCACTGCATGTAAGCAACCCTCCTTGGAAGATCTATTTTATCAATGTTAATACACTAGTCATTCAATTTCAGCAATATAAACATCTTGGTCTTCAGCTGAATCCAGAACTGGCATAGGGTAACCCAGTTCTCATGCTGAACTGGTACATTAGAGCTGCAGAATGAAGACCAGGAATTCAAACGCTGAAAATTTTCAACTAATATCTCCACACAAGGAATTTTTTCATGAAGGCCAAATAAAAAAATACCCCAAGATATGTTCTTGTCACATGCCTCAATTTCCACAATTTCAAAGCTCTTATCTGCACAGCTGTCACCCAAACAAGGTGCACTCTATTCTGTTTATTCATTACCAAGTGGTCCCATCAACAATCTATCGTGCAGAAGCAACTTCCATATTCTAATCATTCCTGTGTTGTCCATTTCCAGTAACCAGATTACTTCAAGCCTCATTGGTTTGCATTCCCTTGTCTCTTTCCTCAAGTTTAAAGGAGACTGGGAAGCTTGCATTTTCACCATCAAACTGCAATAAAAATACCACAGCAAAGCAAGGAAGGAATTCTATAAAAATTGATTGGAATGTATCTCAGGGTTTCAGGTCTGTCCCTGTGAAAAGTTTTCTTCACCATGTTTGAGCAGAGAGGTTGCCTTGACTTTGTTGGAGATCTAGCAGATCAGTATGGGAGCTGGTTACCTTGCATTCGTTTGGGCCTCCACTGAGGACCCAGTTAATCAGCAAAAACAGTCAGCCGCCCTTAGAAATCTGCCAATGGAACTTCAGAGCTCTGAGCCGCACATCTGGGGAAGTGTCACCCAAACAAGGTGCACTCTTTGCTTATTCCTTACCACATGCTCCCATCAGCAATCCATCCTGCAGTAGCAATTCCCATATTCTAATCATTCTTGTGTTGTCCATTCTCAGTAACTCCAGACTACTTCAAGCCTCATTGGTTTGGTATTGTCACATGTAACGAGGTACAGTTTAAAAACTTGGCTTTGATGCTATCCCTACAGATCATTTCATCACAACAGTACCTTGAAGTAATACAAGGGAAAGGTAATAACAGCATGAAGAAAATAGTGTTACAGTCAGGCAGACAATAAGGTGCAAGGCCATGATAAGGTAAATTGAGGAGAAGAATCTATCTTGCCTTATAAGACATCTGTTCAATAGTTTTATAATAGCAGAGTGGACACTGTCCTTGGGCCTGTGTTTTTGGGCTCTTTTATCTTCTGCCCAATGGGAGGAGGGGGAACAGAGCTGGAGTGGCTGAGGTCCTTGACAGTGACCACCCCCGTAACAGGTGAGGGCAGACTCCAGTGAGATGGGGACATGCCTGTCCCAGCTGGTGAAGTCAGATTGGGCACGTGAGATCCAGTGCAGGGCGAAGGGCGTGACAAGGTACAGAAGATGTCATGGTCATCTACTGCAATCAAGGAAGACCCTAGTTTGTCCCCAGACCTGGGCTTCTAAGATGGAGAAAGTGGAACTGCCCCAACAAAACAGTTTTTCCACTTTACACACTCTGCTGCACAGGTCTTCAGTCACTGTTGAATAAGGCAAATGACATTGCAGTGCCAGTGACCTGGGTTTAATGCTGCTGCTGTCTGTAATGTGCTCCTGTGACCCCATGGGTTTTCTCCCACATCCCAGAAAATGCACTGATTAATGCACACAAAATGCTGGAGAAACTCAGCAGGTCTGGCAGCCTCAATGGAAAGGAATAGACAGTCAAAGTTTCAGGCTGAGACCCCTCATCAGGACTAGAAAGGACGGGAAAAGAAGTCAGAATAAGAAGATGCTGCTGGAGTGGGTGGGGAGGGGAAGCAATACAAGCTAGAAGGTGATAGGTGGGGGAAAGGGGCATGAAGTGAGAAACTGAGAGGTGATAGGTGGAAAAGTTAAAGGGCTGAAGAAGAAGGCATCTGATAGGAGAGGAAATTGGACTATGAGGGAAAGGGAGAAAGGGAAGGAGGAGGGGCACCAGGGAGGGTTTTTGGTAGGTGAGGAGAAGAGGTAAGAGCATATTTGAATGGATTGAATGACATTTATTGATTGGGGTTGGAGCAAAGGGTTAAGTGCGCTGCTGGGTGTTGCTCTCTGACAGGAAGGGATGGAGAAGACAGGTAGCGAACAGGGGTGATGATATTGGGTGATCGGATTTGTACAGAGGAAGGCAAATGGTAGGTTTCTGAGAAACAGAAAAATAATTGGCAAATCAAGAATTGTTGTGGCTTATCATCCAGAGATGTCAGCTAGACAGGATTTAAGTGAAAGAAGGAAGGAAGGAAGGAGGAGTTTAAGGTTTTGTTGAGTTTTGAATGTGGACTTACTTTTGATATCTATCCAATTAGACTAACTAAGGATTTGCAAAAAAGTATTAGGAGATATTGTGGGTGCAAAGCCTTTAAGAGATAGGGCACTCTTAGTACTTTGTAAAGATAATATGCAATATGAGAAACCATTGGAGTTAAAAGCCATGGGAGGAACGAAAGCCATATCAAGGAATTGTATTGAATGATGGTGGCTTTGGGGAGTAGTCTCTGGAGAGCTTCCTGATGCATCCATGGACCAAGTTAAAAAAAAAATTTAGTTGTGGGGTAAAGTAGTGTTTAAAAGGGTTTCATGGTGGAATAAGAACAGATAGCTTATTGGTGTTGATTAAATTTGATGGAAAAAATGTTGTTGGAAAGGGTTAATTTATGTTAAATGAGTTATATGGTTCAAGTCTATATGCCTCCCTCTCTGGGATGTTTTCAATGCCAGAAGTTTGGCCATGTAGCAGCTGAGTGGAAAGACAAAAAGCAGGATAGTAGATATGGTGTAGAATATGATTATGCAATTGTGGAAAATGTGTTAGGTGAAAATGCTGCAACTGTGGTGGGAGAATAGCTCTGCTTATGCATGGTATCCTGCATATTAAAAGCTGTGGAAATGCAGTGTATTCGGTTGGAAATGGACATATCATATGCACAGCCTCTGCAGAAAGTACAGAAGACAGTGTCAATGGGACCTATTAATATCCAGAATACAGACAGATTAGAGCCAGTGTGTAAAATGCATGATTGTATAACAAAGGATTCATTGATTGTTAACAGACTAAACTGTATCACTTGCATGGTAGATTGGTAAATTGTACAGCGTGAACCAAAAGTAGGACAGGAAAATTAAAATTACATTAAAAGCTGCAGGAAGACATTGAGATAAAAGACTTAACTCTAAATGTTATTAACAGTGATTTACAAGGAGGAGTAAATAATGTTCAGACTTCAAAGGAGGACTGTTAATGGTTTTTCTAATCTTGCAATGAATCGCTAGAAGCCAGTTGGCTAATGGTCAAGAATTTATGAAATTTACTGAAGATTTACCAAATAAACCTGATATTATATGTGTACATGAAACCTGGTTGAAATCTTTTTAAGATACAAAGTTAACGGTGGTGATTCAAAACATGATTGGAAATGGATACACGAGGAGGAGTGGCAAATGTGGGAGTTATTTCAATAGGGTTATGGCAATTGGAGTTGTTTATGAGTCAATTGTGTATCAGAGGAAAGGTTCTCATAGCTCCAGATGGAATTTTTAAAAAGGCAAATTGTGATGCATTTGATGATCTATATGAAAATAGAATTACTGATGATTTGGTTTTGAAGGATATTGAATTGAGTATACTCTGTACTCAAAAGCTAAGGAATCAATTCCCAGATTGTTTGGCAGATAATAAAAGGAAAGCTGTTCCCTAGTGGATGGATAAATGTAAAAAATAAGCTATGAAGGAGCAGAATAAAGCTTATGGGAAAGGTAGAGACTGTCACTCCTATTCATCTTTCATACAACTTGAAAGAGCTCAAGCTATAGTTAGAAAAGTAGTGGGAAGGACAAAGAAATGTATTGGAGAATGTACTGTGATTGTACTACATTCACCGTATGATCAGCCAGTAAATATCACAAGTCCTGATTATGCAACCACTGACGCCAGGAAAACAGTCTTTGACGAGTATTTGATAATGACTGAGAACAGCCAATCTTGTAAAGACACTGCCCAGAAGACGACAATGGCAAACCACTTCTGTAGAAAAATTTGCCAAGAACAGTCTTGGGATCATGGTTGCCTACATTGTATGCCACGACATGTAATAATGATGATGACTATGATCGTATTGAAAGAGATCTAGGTAGGGGAAATTTGGGGCATGATATGAAAAATGGGGGAAGTTAGAAAACTTGATGAAGCAGATTTATTAGCAAAAGCATATATTGATATGCAGTACATAGTTGGGCCAATTTAAGTAGGGAGGTCCTACAGAGAAACAGTTTTGGCAAGCAATCCTCAAATTGCTGAGAAAACACAATGTCCCAGTTCCTGCTTGGGTGTTGAACTTACATTGTCTGAACTTCAAAGGGTTATTAATAGTGCTGGTCAGACATCACCTGGGAAAGATTAATCTTGTTATAATATGTTTACACTCTTCTCAAATTCGAAACTTATGTTGGTCTTAGAATTCTTTAATACAATATAGGTAGAAGGGCGACTTCTTCCTTCCTGTACATTAGCAATTGTTATCCCTGTATTTCTAGCAAGGATCAATCAGATACTTCCAGTTATACACCTATTTTGCTAACGTCTCATGTATGTAAGATAATAGAATGAATGGTTATAGCAAGGCTTTCTTATTTTGGACCTTAAGAAGTAAGAGCAGAATTAGGTGATTTGGCCCATCAAGTCTGCTCTGCCATTTCATCATGGCTGATCCATTTTCCCTCTCAGCTCCAATCTCCTGCCTTCTCCCTGTATCCCTTCATGCCCTGACCAGTCAATAATCTTATCAACCTCTGCCATAAGTATACCTTAAGACTTGGCCTCCACAGCCACCTGTGGTAACAAATTCCACAGATTCACCACTCTCTAAAGAAATTTCCTCCACATCTTTGTTCTAAGAAGACACCACTCTACTGGGGAGGGCTTAAACTAGATTTGCAGGGGGGTGGGAACCGAAGTGAAGAGGCAGAGGATGGGGAGGTTGGAGCGCAAGTAGAGACAGCTTGTAGGGTGTTTGTGAGGAAGGAGAGGCAGATGTTAGAGCAAAGATGCACTCAGCCTGATGGTTCTAGATGTGCCTATTTTAATGCAAGGAGATCATAAACAAGGCAGATGAACTTAGAGTGTGGATCAATACATGGAACTGTGACATTGAGGCCATTACAGAGACTTGGCTGTCTCAGGAGCAGGAATAGCTGCTAAAAGTGCCAGACTTCAGCTGTTTCAAAAAGAACAGAGAGAGAAGCAAAATAGTTGGGGGTGTAGCATTGCTAATTAGGGATAGTGTCATGGCTGCAGAAAAGGAAGAGGTCATGGAGGAAATCTACTGAGTCAGTGTGGATGGAAGTCAGAAACAGGAAAGGGGCAATAACTCTATTGGGTGTTTTTATATAGACCCCTCCCCAATGGTAACAGGGATATTGAGGAGCAGCTAGGAAGGCAGATTCTGGAACAGTGCAGTAATAATAGGGTTGTTGTGATCAGTGATTTTAACTTTCCTAATATTGATTGGGATCTCCTTAGTGCAAGGGGTTTAGAAGTGGTGGAGTATGTTAGGTGTGTTCAGAAAGGTTTCCTGATGCAATATGTAGATAAGCCAACTAGAGGAGAGGCTGAACTTGATCTGGTATTGGGAAAGGAACCTGGTCAGGTGTCAGATCTCTCGGTGGGAGAGCATTTTGGAGGTAGTGACCAAACTCTATCCCTTTCACTATAGCGCTGGAGAGGGATAGGAGCAGACAATTTGGGAAAACATTTAATTGAGGTAAGGGGAAATATGATGCTATCAGGCAGGAACTTGGGAGCATAAATTGGAAGCAGCTGTTCTCAGGGAAATGCATGGCTGAAATGTGGCAAATGTTCAGGGGACATTTCCATAGAGTTCTACATAGGTATGTTGCATTAAGGCAGGGAAAGGATGGTAGAGTTAAAGAACCATGGTGTACAAAGTATGTAGAAAATCTAATTAAGAAGAAAAGAAAAGCTTATGAAAGGTTCAAGAAACTGTTAGAGCCCTAGAAAATTAGGAGGTTGCTAGGAAGAAGCTTAAGAGTGGAATTTAGAGAGCCAGAAGGGGCCACGAGAAGGCCTTGGTGAGCAGCATTAAGGAAACCCCAAAGCATTTTACATGCGAAGAGCAAGAGGATGAGTTATGTGAGAATAGGACCAATCAGGTGCGATAGTGGTAATATATGCATGGAGTCTGAGGAGGTAGCGGAGGTACTTAATGAATACTATTCACCATGGAAAAAGACCTAGGCAATTGTGGGGATGACTTACAGTGGATAGAAATGCTTGAGCATATAGACATTAAGAAAGAGGATGTGCTGGAGCTCTTGAAAAGCATTAAGTTAGATTAGTCACGGGGACCAGATGAGATATACCCCAGGCTAATATGGGAAGCGAGAGGCGAGATTGCTGAGCCTCTTGCAATGATCTTTGCATCATCAATAGGGATGGAAGAAATACTGGAGGGTTGGAGGGTTGCAAATTTTGTACCCTTATTCAAGAAAAGGAATAGAGATAACCCAGGAAATTATAGACCAGTAGTGGGCAAGTTGTTGAAGAACGTCCTGAGAGGCAGGATTTATGAGCATTTGGAGAGACATAATCTGATTAGGGATAGTCAGCATGGCTTTGTCAAGGGCAGGTCATGCCTTATGAGTCTGATTGAATTATTTGAGGAAGTAACAAAACACGTTGTTGAAGTTAGATTGATGTAATGTATATGGATTTCCTTCAGGCATTTAGTAAGGCTCCTCATGCAAGGTTCCCTTCAGAAAGTAAGGAAGCATGAGATCCAAGGAGACCTTGATTTGTGGATCCAGAATTGGCTTGCCCACAGAAGGCAAAGGGTGGTTGTAAATGGTTTCTATTCTGCATGGAGGTCGGTGACTAGTGGTGTTCCACAGGGATCTGTTCTGAGATCCCTCCTCTTTGTGAGTTTTATAAATAACTTGGATGACGAAATGGAGGAATGGGTTAGTAAGTCTGCTGATGACACAAAGGTTGGGGGTGTTGTGGATAGTGTGGAGGGCTGTCAGAGGTTGCAGAGGGACATCAATAGGATGTAGAACGAGGCTGATAAGTGGCAGATGAATTCAACCCAGAAAAGTGTGAAGTGGTTCATATTGGTAAGTCCAATTTGAAGACAGAATATAATATAAATGGTAAGACTTTAGGCAGTGTGGAGGAATGGAGATCTTGGGGTCTGTGTCGATAGGACACTCAAAGCTACTGTGCAGGTTGACAGTGTTGTTAAGAAGGCGTATGGTGTTAGCATTCATTAACGGTGGATTGGATTCAAGAGCCACAAGGTAATGTTTCAGCCATATAAGACCTTGATCAGACCCCACTTGGAGAACGGTGTTCACTACAGGAAGGATGTGGATACTATAGAGGGAGTGCAAAGGAGATTTACAAGGATGTTGCCTGGATTGGAGGGCGTACATTATGAGAATAGGTTGAGTGTACTTGGCCTTTTCTCCTTGGAGCAATGGAAGATGAGAGGTCTATAAAATGATGAGGGGCCTTAATCGTGTGGATAGACAGAGGCTTTTTCCCAGAACTAAAATGGCTAACATGAGGGGGAATAGTTTTAAGTTGCTTGAAAGAAGATACAGAGGGGATGTCAGAGGTAAAATTTTCTCACACAGAGTGGTGGGTGCATAGAATGCACTGCCAGCAGTGGTGGTGGAAGTGGATACAATAGGGTCTTTTAAGAGCCTCCTACATAGGTACATGGAGTTTAGAAAAATAGAGGGCTATGCGCTAAGGAAATTCTAAGCAGTCTTTAGAGTATGGTCGACATAACATTGTGGGCCGAAGAGCCTGTAATGTGCTGTAAATTTCTATGTTCTATTCTGAGACTGGTGCCCTCTGGTCCTAGTTTCTCCCACAATGGGAAACATCCTCTCCACTATTTTGTGGAAAGTAGTGGAAAATTAGCTGTATAACAATCTGGATTTCTTAAGGGGAGACTGACCATAGGCTCAGTGTTTAGTTTGGAATCTGATATTTGTAAATCCAAAATTGATAAAACTCAGTGGTAACAGCTTTCTTTGATGTAGAAAAAGCTTATGATATGTTATAGACAAAGGGTTGCTATTTAAATTGGAAAAGATGGGTATAGGTGGTGGAATGTTCAATTCGATTCAATTTTTTCTATGTGACAGATACAAGTTAGGGTGAGAACAATATTCTCTAAGGAGTATGAGATTGAGAATGGGACTCCACAAAGTGTGTGTGTGTAGCCCACTCCACTTTGATATTATGATTAATGATATTAAATGTTGGCTCAGACATTTCCAAATCGTTATATGCTGATGACGGTGCAGTGTCGAAGAGAGGCAGGAGTATAAGTTATATAGTTAGGAAAATGCAGGCAGGTATTAATGAAATAGAGGAATGGGGATGATGTTGGTGGGAATTTAAAGACTCGCGTTATTTGTTTTTCTGAAAGGAGCATTACACCCACAATTGATCTCAAGTTATATGGTAAGTCTTTTAAACAAGAATCCGTGGAACAGGTTCTCAGTATGGAAGGTGTGCGTGAATACAATTCTAGAGAAGAGTAAAAAAGCCCTTTGTGTGCTCAGGTGCTCAGTTGGGTGTGATTGGGGTGTGATTGGGGTGTGATTGGGGTGCGAGTAAGAGGTACCTTAAACAAATGTATATCACTTTAAGCAGATCTCTCTTTGATTGTGGATGTGTTATTTTTGGGTCAACCTCATGAGCCAGCTTAAAGCCCCTCAATAAAGTTCAAGTTCAAGCATTGGAATCAGAATCAGGTTTAATATCACCAGCATATGTCATAGTATTTGTTAACTTTGCAGCAGCGGTACAATCCATTACGTGATAAATATATTTAAAAAACCTGTGGTGCTGCTAAATCATCCCCAATTTCAGTATTACTGGTAGAAAAGGGTGAAGTCCCTTTACATCTATGCAGGCCGCAGTTAGAAATGGTTTATTTAGTTAAAATAAGAGGACATAAGATGGTTGTCCAATATTGGCAACGTTAGTGGAGTTTTGAGACCACTGCCTTGGCAAGGTCTTCAGTTTTGCGTGGATGGGAAATGAGTGGGCACAAGATCCCTGCCTGTGTTTGGGTTGAAGGAAATGAAGTGGCAGACATTCTAGCTAAGCAATCACTTCAAATTAAGGATGTAAAGGTAGTGGTGCTTTGCATAAAGGGAAGGTGAGAGCCATAATTACAAGGTCTGTTAGATCACTGTAGGGATGAGGAAAAGAAATAATAGCATTTCTATAAAATTCAAAGGATGGTGGGAACTTAACTGGGAGATGAGTGTAAAAGGAGGAGAGAAGTTACACTTACATATTTCCATATTGGACATACCCGGTTGAATAATTCCTTGTTGAGAATTGATAATATTGGATAAAAGTTGAAAGGTTTATGGAGCATTTTTAAAAAAAAAACAGATTAAGTGCTGGGTGCCTGCAACATGCTGCCGGGGGTGCTGGAAGCGGACAGTGAGGGTGGCATTTAAGAGACATCTGAATGTGAAGGAAATTGAGAGATTATAGATTCTGTGCTGGCAGGTGAGATTAGCTCCATTTGGCATACAGGTCAGCACAGACATCCTGGGCTGAACTTCCTGTAGAGTCATAGAAACAGGCCCTTCAGCCCATCTTGTCCAGGTAAAGATATTTAAACTGCCTAGTCACATCGACCTGCACCGGGACCACAGCCCTCTATACCCCTACCATCCATGTATCTATCCAAACTTCCCCTAAGTATTGAAATCGAGCTCACATGCATTACTTGTGCTGGCAGCTCATTCAATACTCTCTCAACCCTCTGAGTGAAAAAGTTTCCACTTGTGCTCCCCTTAAACTTTTCACCTTTCATCCTTAACCCATGACCTCTGGCTGTAGTCCCGCTCAACCTCAGTGGAAAAAGCCTGCTTGTATTTACCCAATCTATACCCCTCATAATTTTGTATAGCTTCATCAAATCTTCTCTCAATATAACCATATAACAATTACAGCACGGAAATAGGCCATCTTGGCCCTTCTAGTCCATGCCGAATGCTTACTCTCACCTAATCCCACTGACCCGCACTCAGCCCATAACCCTCCATTCCTTTCCTGTCCATATACCTATCCAATTTTGCTTTAAATGACAATACCAAACCTGCCTCTACCACTTCTACTGGAAGCTCATTCCACACAGCTACTACTCTCTGAGTAAAGAAATTCCCCCTCATGTTACCCCTAAACTTTTGCCCTCTAACTCTCAACTCATGTCCTCTTATTTGAATCTCCCCTACTCTCAATAGAAAAAGCATATCCATCCCCCTCATAATTTTAAATACCTCTATCAAGTCCCCCCTCAACCTTCTACACTCTAAAGAATAACAATCTAACTTGTTCAATCTTTCCCTGTAACTTAGGTGCTGAAACCCAGGTAACATTCTGGGGAATCTTCTCTGTATCTTCTATGTTCCAAGGAATAAAGTCCTAACATAGAACATAGAACAATACAGCACAGTACAGGCCCTTTGGCCCACAATGTTGTGCCGACCCTTAACCCCCCACCTTAAATTCCTCCATATACCTGTTCAATATTTCCTTATCTCAGGTCCTCCAGACCCGACAACATTCTTGTAAATTTCCTCTGTACTTTTTCAACCATATTACTTTTTTCCTGTAGGTAGATGACCAAAACTGCACACAATACTCCAATGTCTCTGTGCTTTGCAGGCCAATGTTCCACCTCCCTCCATTTTCTTGCATGACCCTCATTGCCTTTGATTCCCTATACAAAGGAAGATGAAAATCTCCACCCAAAATGTTGCCAGTCCCTTCCACAGGTGTTGTCTGACCCGTTGAGATCCTCCGGCAGGTTTTTATTTTGCAACGCTTCGTTGTCGACCTGTTCAGAAAGATCCAATCAAAAGATTCATTAGCAGAAAGGTGGGGAATCCAAATGTAGCGGGGGTGGCATTTCATCAGTGGTAATTGTATTTGACTGGGTTGGAGTGTCTGGGATAATGTCGATATTTACAGATTTTGAGCTCTCTTAACCCATAAAGAAGTTTTAATAACCCAGCTCTCAGCTTCTTAATTGGATTTGCCTTTGAGATCTGAAAGATTAAGTAGAGATCAGGTCAATTATATCCTGCCTCGAGTCAGTTTCAGCCTTGGGTCACATGGTGCCTCGGAGTCGTTGTACTTGCACTTGTTCGATTGGCTCCAGAGGGTGGAGAGCGGCTACTCTTTCGGGCGGCGTTTTCATGTCTCTCTGAGCTGCTTTCTCTCTGTCTGTCGGGGAGCTGATATCAACTTCACATAAGAGAAGTTACTTCTCGTGTCACGGAATGGAAGCGGTCCCGTTTAAGGTCTGAGATGCTGCAGCAAAGTTTGGAAAACGTTTTAAAGTTTGTGTCTGCGCGCGTTTTCTGGATTAAAAGCTTGCTTTTTTTTTCCCCTCTCCTCTCTTTTGTAATTTCAGAAGCTCGCTGAGTTTAAGCTCGACCTCGGTCCTCTTATGGAGCCGCTCGGATTTATCAAAGTCTTGGAATGGGTGTGTGTTACAGGCCTTCTGTTTCTGCTCGTGTAAGAGGAAATGTTTTGGAGCAATGTTTATTACTCTAAGTATCAGTGGGTCATGTTGTGTTTCCGGATGGGGTGTAATCTTTGTGTGAGAGGCGCTTATGATTGAAGTAAGAAGTATGTTTTAATGATGCGCCTGTGTGAATACAATGACTGCAAATTTGGGTTGTTTTACCACTGCGGGAACACCGAATGCGCTTGTTATGTGGAGTTGACCCCCGAAAGTAAGATTCTTTCTTTTCTCCCCCCACCCCTCCCCGCAGCTATATAAAACTTTGTTCCTCGGTACAGTAATGTTGTGTTCAACACTTTTTAAAAACTTGCACGAGTTGTATCTTAATGAAGATAGACGGCATCAATAAACTTTTGACACTGTGCCACAAATATTTGCGGGATATCAGCTGATTAGCTGAAGAATTTTCTTTTGCAAAAAGTGCCTTGAAAGGCCGGGATTTTGTTCCCTAGGGGGATTCGCGAGAAGCCGCAGTTAGAGAGTGCGTCAGTGCTGAAAGACTAGAAGCAGTGGCGATCCCAGAGATGGGGAATGGAAAGATTTTCTGGGGCACCTACAGCTAGAGCCTTTAAATCGATGTGTGGTTTTGTCGGTGTTGAAGTAGCTAATGGACAATGTTATGTGTAAAGGGCGTCTTCACAAGGTGGAAATCCGGAGAGACCATAAAAGATGGGGATAAGGTTAGGCTGCTTGGTCCATCAAGCTTTCTGCACCATTCCATCGTGATATCATCGTATTATCACTAACATACTCCATGAAGGTTGTTATTCAACCACCAGGGGCAAGACATGTTAAAGCGCCGGGGTTAGGACTGAGCTTAAGTTACCACTCAATGCACTTTAGTAAACTATTTAAGAACTTTTAAAAAACTATTTATTAATGCTTTTTGGGAGGGTGATTTTAGATGCATATCATATTTATAGGGAGGGTGATTTTAGATGCATATCATATTTATACTGAGTTAAATACTGTGTGTAATTAGTTGTGCTACAATAAGTGTATGGGACACTAGAAAAATGTTGAATTTCCCCTTGGGGATGAATAAAGTATCTATCTATCTATCTATTTTATGACAGTGTTATGGTGTATATTAGTGATAATAGTGATAGTCATTTATTTATTGACACACACCATGGAATGAGGTCCTTCGAGTCACACCACTCAGTAATCCCCCTATTCAATCCTACCCTAATCGCAGGGCAATTTACCTGCTAACTGGAACTTGTCTGGATTGTGGGATGAAATTGTGCCACCCCAAGGAAACCCACACGGTTGTAGGGAGAGCATACAAATTCCTGACAGGCAGCGGCGGGAATTGAACCTGGGTCGCCTGTACTGTGCTGCCCCAGCGCTGTGTGGGAATGGTTAAGTCTGGAGGTAGCAAATCATGCATGTGGCTTTTAGGAATAGATAAAAGGGCATGGATGAATTGGATGACACCATGTGGTAAGCAGTTTTGATGTAGGCAAGTGCCTGTGGCCAGATGCTCATCTTGTAGTCATGCTCGGCGATTTCTACTACTGTACAGATGCTGGTCTTCATCTGGGTGAGTGGCTCAAAGCATCTTCTGAGCCAGTTCTTCACAGCCCTCGGTTAAACACTCTTTACAAGATCAATCTACCCTTAAAGATATAGCCTGTGCAACCACCCAGAGTAGGGAATTCCAGAAATGCATCATCCTCAGTGTTAAACGGCTACCTTCTTATCTCGGTACAATGGCTTTTGCTCCACCCAGGTGCAATTTTGTTTGAACCACGTTGTCCCTCAGCAGTTAACAGGGGATGTGTGATCAAGACCAGAGAGGAGGTAAGGGGCCTGAAGACATACACTCAACTTTTCAGCAACAGCTTCTTGCCCTCTGCCATTGGATTTATGAACAGGCAGTGAAACCATGAACACTACCTCTCTATTTTTGCTTCTTTTGCATTACTTATCTTTTTATACAACAAATTGCAGTCAGGAATGTATATGTTATGTATTACACTGTCATAAAATAACAGCTTTTATGAAGTATGTTATTGATAATAAACCTGATTCTGATTTCAGTTATCCTTGAGACACTGCCTGCTCTTTGTTGGTTGGTTTTAGACAATTCCTCATTCCCTCATTCAACTAATGCCAAGGCTGTGACAAAAGATAACAGGATTAAAGATAAGAGATATACATTTTCAAAAAAAAATGTTGCTTCAGGCATTACAATCTGTGTTTACCGAATTATTTTTCTTCCTGCTTTAAGTGATGGCCCCGCTTTTTAAAAATGTGGTCAGTCAGCACATCCGCCTGGGCTCCAACTGGCGCTCTCTGCTTCAATTGCTTCACAGCCCATTGATGCCCTTCCTTTGAAAGCAATTAGTTACCAAAATTTTTGCTCCTCTCAGTACAACATTTGTTAACTATGAAAATGAACCCTCTAAACTCCTAGTCTTCTAATTGGGACTAATATAGGACCAAACCACCACCTATGTATTGTAAAAAAACAAAAAACACAAAATGCTGGCAGAACTCAGCAGGCCAGACAGCATCTATGGATTTCTCTTGATGAAGGGTTTTGACCCGAAACGTTGTTATTACCTCCTCCCATAGGTGCTGTCTGGCCTGCTGAGTTCTGCCAGCATTTTGTGTTTTTTATTTATTTCCAGCATCTGCAGATTCACTCGTGTTACCTATGTATTGTACTTGTTCACGGAATACTAGTTAGTACCACATGTGGATAGCTCTACTCTAGGTACAACAATGCTATGTTTTATTTATTAATATTATACTGGAAGGCTTGATGAGAGTGAAATGACCTTGGTGTTTAGTATTTATCCTAGAAGGTGACAGAGTGTAATCAGGGTGTTTCAAATCTAGGAAATTTTTGGAAGATGACAACCAATGATTTCATTTCTGTGAAAGCCTAGTTCTAGCTCAGGCAGATCAGCCGTGAACATGTCGAATACCAGGACTGGTCCAATGGGCCCAGAGGCTGCCTTCTGTTCTTGTGTTGATGAAAAGACACAAAAGATAACTGCAGGCAGAACCTGAGCAAAGGGGAGACCTGGCATGAGGGTGCCATACTTTTCTATTACTTCTCTCCTCTGCCGAGCCAGAGAATATTCATGGTCTACAAATAGATCTGGTTGTGGCATTTGAAGGGAAAATTGGAGCCGACAAGCATGAGAAGATCTGGTGACATGAGATGGCAGGTACTGGAATCTGCTGGAAGAACCCACCGGGTTGAGAAGTATCTGTGGGAGGAAATGGCGTCAATGTTTTGGGCTCAGATGCAAGGTTTTTACCCAAAATGTAGCCAATTCCTTTCCTCGCACATATGCTGCTGATTGTGGGAAGCTCCTGACCTGAGTATTTGTGGGTTAAATTTACAGACTTGGTGTCCTATTCTGCTTGTGGTTGCAACCTACACTGAACTACATGCAAAGGGCTACAGATGAGGCTGGGGAAGGAAAAGGGACAAAACTGCAATATAATGAATCTGAAATCTAATTAAACTACTGGAAACACCCAGCAAATTGGTCAATATGTGTGGAATCATGTTGCGGGATGAAGACCCTGTAGCATGGGTTCCCAACCTCGTGCAATTGTCCAATGCCATTAAGCAATGGAGCCCCTAGAATCTCACTAGAGCTATAGAGAAAGTCTAGATCATTTAGAACATGGGACCTGGTGAGATCTTGCAGTGCTCCATCTTTTTTAGGAGGGGAAAGCAGAACTTTCAACCTTGTTCTCCTCAACTCTGTTCTCCACCCATTTTTTGACCAACAATGTAAACTAAGTATAGCTCTGTCATAAATCATTCCATGGAGTTTCCCAGATCTGATGAAATTTGAAGCAAATTTATATTGTTTGTATGTCAGAATCATACATGAAATGTTGTTTTGTGGTCATGAAATGTTATCTTGTGACAGTAGTACATTGTAGACATTGAAAACTATAAATGACAATAAATATACTTTAAAAATGTGCAAAGAGTACAAAATATGGAGGTAGTGTACATGGGTCCACTGTCCATTCAGAAATCTGATGGAGGGGAAGAAGCTGTCCTATAAGTGTTGACTGTTTGTCATCAGGCTCCCGTACCACCACGTTATTGGTAGCAATGAGAAGAGGGAATATCGTAGGTTATTTGGGTGTCAGCGTATAATGTGACCTCAGATCTCCATATCAAGATCAAATTCCTGAAGATATGCCCATCATGCTGATCCTGGTCACAGTGGCAGGTTTAGAACATAGAATAGTACAGCACATTACAGGCCCTTTGGCTCACAATGTTGTGCTGACCCTCAAACCCTGCCTCCCATATAACCCCTCACCTTAAATTCCTCCATATACCTGTCTAATAATCTCTTAAACATCACTAGTGTATCTGCGTCAACCATCTCTGACTCAGGCAGTGCATTCCACGTACCAACCACTCTGAGTGAAAAACCTTCCTCTAATATCCCCCTTGAACTTCCCTCCCCTTACCTTAAAGCCATGTCCTCTTGTATTGAGTAGTGGCACCCTGGGGAAGAGGTGCTGGCTATCCAGTATCTATTCCTCTTAATATCTTGTACACCTCTATCATGTCTCCTCTTATCCCTCTTCTCTCCAAAGAATAAAGCCCTAGCACCCTTGATCATTGATCATAATGCATGCTCTCTAAACCAGGCAGCATCCTGGTAAATCTCCTCTGTACCCCTTCCAATCCTTCCTACAGTGAGGTGACCAGAACTAGACACAGTACTCCAAGTTTAAAGGCCCTTTTCCGAAAAGGGCAGGGTAGAACACAGTGGATTGTGGTTAATTGGGACCAGTATGTTTTGGCCTGATTATGCAGCTGTCCCTATTCGTTGCAGTTTTATGGAAATAATTTTAAAAGTATAAAAGAAAGAAAATGCCATTTAGCTGAATCAGAATTGAGTTTAATGTCATTGGCATATGTTGAGGTTTGCTGACTTTGCAGCAGCAGTAAAACGCAATGCGTAATTAAAAAAAAACAAAATTACAGTAAGTGTGTGTATATGCAAAAATTGAAATTAAGTAGTGAGATAGTGTTCATGGGTTCAATGTCTACTCCGAAATTGGATGGCAGAGGGGAAGAAGCTGTCCCTGAATCATCAAATGTGTGCCTTCAAGCTTCTGTGCCTCCTTCCTGATGGTAACAATGAGAATTTTTTTTAGATACAAAATTACATTCAGTTGATAAATTTATAGTATGGGAAGCAATGAAGGTGTATTTGAGAGGCCAGATAATGTTATACTTATAAAATTAAGAAGGAATATATGGTAGAAATAGATCAATTGGAAAAAGAGATTACAAAATTAGAAAAAGAATCTCAAAGATATGACAGAAGAAAAACGAAGACAACTTGTTAACAAGAAGTTACAATACAATACACTTCAGACATACGAGAATTTTTATTCTGAATTGTATCAATCAGAATCACAAAATGAGGCATTGCTCCTTGATGAGTATCAAGTTATGTATTTAAATGAAATGGAGAACAATTTGGACTGCTGCTAATACCACTACAGTACTAGAAAACTGTGCAACTCGTGCAAAATGCCGGGGGAACTCAGCAGGTCAGGCATCATCTGTGGAAAAGAGTATAGTCGGCATTTCAGGCTAAGCTTCTTCATCAGGACTCTTAGACGACAAAATTGTGTATTGGTTCCTAATAGTAATTGACAGAAGAATTTATCTGGTGTATGCTGGCGTGTTCTTTTGCTAAACAGTAAATGAACAAAATTAACGCAAATTGCGTTAACGTGTAGTGTAGATAATGGACTGCCTTCATACAATGCTTTCAATGATTACATCTTCCAAATCCTCATATTCATTGTAAAATTCAAGATGATTGTTGATACCCTCAAATTCTTTGTAGTCCCTACCTTGTTGAAGTAGTGAAAGTTTCATTTATAATTTTGATTCCTCTAGAATCATCTCCAACAAACTATTGAGTACTTGGGAGCATTTAGGTAAAATAGTTTGTTGGAGATGATTTGAAATTGTACTGAAAATTTCAAAGTTCAAACAGCCCGGTTGAGTTCAGCAAACAGACAGTGATGAATGTGTTTCAGCTAAAGCTCCATTGCACTAATCGTTTTCTTAAGTTTAAGGAGTGAAGGTGATTAGTAGAGGCTTGGGACTGTCACATCTTGCATCATTTTTTTTCCCTTCAGTTCCTTGATCATCAGTTATTGGATCTTTCTGCATCAAACTCTGTAATGCTTTCAGGCTGCTTCATGCCTCTTATTTATTTTCCATCCTTAGACTTCTATTTTTAAACCTTCTGCAAGCTTTTCTCTGATCAAAAGTTAACTAATTTAGCTTCCAAAAGAATTGTGAAAATTCTCAGCATTGAAGACAATTTGGTCTATCCCCACCAAATATTAAGCTATTTAGGTAACTCCCTCGAACTACTCTGTCTGTAGCCTTGTTGTTTTAATTTCTTCAAGCACTTTCCCATGTATCCTAATTTTGAGGGTTTCTGCCTCCATCGGCCTTTCAAGCTGTAAGTTGAAGACTGGCTCAACTTCTTGGAGGAAAAACTTCTTACTCAATTTCTCGACTCCGCCCCTGCCCTCGCGAGGTATGTTCTTTCTGTTGATCCTGTGTGGACTTCAAATGTATTGCTCTTGGTCATCTTCCTTCTGTGAAAAGCTTTTCAGTATGTTGAACCCCTGTGCCTCTCTGTCAGAGCAATTAAGCCAGTTGCATGCTCTGGCTTTGTTTTATGGCCCTGAAACTCTATTTATTTCTTCGTTACGATTCGTTCCAAGTCCTTTCTGAAAATAACATTGAATCGGCTCTCAGGCAATGAATTCTTGATTTACTGTCTGCTGGAAAAGTTTTCCTTGTCACCCTTGTTTTTGTTCTGTTAGAGGTGTTTCTTGGTTCCCAACTCTTCCACCAGAGATTCTTTTGATTTTGGTTGGTCTGAACGCTTCGTCAAGTCTCACCTTAGTCTATAGACTACTCTTGACTATCCATGTTGCTGAATTTGCTCATCTCTGGGATGACTTTATTCACACTTTTCTGCATACCCACCTTGTTTGATAGTTGGAATTGTATTCTAATAGACTGAACCAAAATTTGTTTCCATGCAGCCTCCCTATTTCAGTTTGTGAAACCTAAGCAATTGATGTTTAATCACCCCAACCTATCATCAAGGATCTAAGCACATGGCATCCAGGTCCCCTGTTCATTTTAGAATGATTTAAATTAGAGTAAATTCATTCGTTCCATTTTGAAGTGTGTGTATCACTTCTGTCCAATTTAATCTGTGGCATGTTTGCCCTATACGCTTGTTGGTGTACATGCTTTTGATATTTATAATCCCCTTTGTGTACAGCACTCCATTTGCCATCTGCAAACTTTGAAATGGTGCCCTGTCTCACTTTTCACATAATTTTAAAAATGTTTTAAAGAGTGAGTAGTCTGAATAATGCTTGGCAGGCACCATCACAGTCTGTTTTTGGAGTCACACGGTGGAAAGCTGCAACACAGGAGCCCTGTGTGTCCCACCTTCTATCACCAGATTTAAAGTGCTCAAGTCAGTTTGTTTTAAAACCCATTTTAAGTGTCTTTTAAGATTTTTTTTTCCCACTACCACCACTGTTATAGACTCTAACGTCATCTGGGTTTGAAAAGCTTTTCCTTCTCTCGCATCTCAGCTTTCGAAAATTATTTTCCATCAATGTTCCTGTTTTAAACTTCTCCATTAAGGGGAATGAGCTCTACCTATTTATTTTAATTCTATTTAAAGGTTCAACATGGTAACAAGCCCAATGAGCCCATGGCACTGAATTACACACTTGTGAACAATTGATCTGCTAACCCTAACCCTAATGCCTTTGCATACTGGAGCACCCATAGGACACCCACACGGTCAGCAGAGGACGTACAAGTGCCTTACCGACAGCCGCGGGAATTGAAATCATGTTGCTGGCGCTGTAATAGCGTTACGCTAACCATTACGCTACCATGCCACCCCTCCATAATTTAATGTGACAACTCAGTGTCCACTCTGGTACCAAGGCAGTGACTGGTACTTACTTGTCCTTGTACCCCTAATCTTCCAGTCCTGGCAACAGCCACTGAACACCACAGGAAATCCTTTCTCCCTGTGGCTATAAGACTCTACAACTCCTCTTCCTTAGTATGTTATTTGTTTTCATTGCACATCTGTATTTTGCACTATTACTTTTTGATGCACCTCATGTATTTTTTCATACCTTGATGCTTGCATTGTGTATTTTTTAAGGTATATATTTCTGATTGAGCAACTTCGCAACAATAATTTCCTTTAGGATAAATAAAGTTTCATCTTATCCTTGTGAATCTTCTCTGTACTCCCTCCAGATCAGTTGCATATTTCCAATAATGTGGTAGCTATGATTGAGCATAATACACTTGCAGTGACCTCGTCGTCATGGCTATCCCTTGAGGTCAAGGATGATGGTCTTCGTTCCGTTGATTGTGGCCCACAGAGCGAAGATGCCTGTGCGTGTATTTTTTTAACATGTACTTGATGTTGCACTCCAAGAAGCACACGATACTTCACAAATCAACCAACTGATTCCAGTGGCATGGAAACCATGACGATTGGAGCTGATGGATTTGTTGCAGCCTTCATCCGCCTTCACAGCCGTTGAGTTCGAAGTAACTTCGTCCACCTGCTCCACCATTGTGGCCTTGGTTGGATTGTTCTTTGTCAGGGACCTCACCCTCGACCTTACCGCCATGGGTGACCCTACCAGGAGCGTAGCTCCAGGCAGCATCACTCTCGGGATCTCAGGACCACACAAGCTTCTCCACCACAACGAAGTGACAATCCATGGAGAAGGCCTAACTGGTTGGAATATAACCATTTTCCTCTTGTGTTCTGTGTCTTGGCTAGTGTTCTAACTAATCGTCCAAAGTTACCAAGTTTTGTGGGTTTGTACATACAGTGGGGTGGCATGGTAATGTAGTGTTAGCACAATGCTTTAAAGTGCAGATAACCCAGATGTAATTCTCAACACTGCCTGTAAAGAGTTCATACATTCTCCCCATGACTGCATGGGTTTCATCCGGATGCTCTAGTTTCCTCCCACAGTCCAAAGACGTACCAGTTGGTAGGCTAATTGGTCATTGTAAATTGTCCAGCAATCAGGCTGGGGTTAAATCAGTGGGTTGCTGTGGCTCAGAGTCAGAAGGACGCACTCCAGCCTATATTTCTATAATAAGTAATATTTTTAATGTTCTGATCTTGTCTAATACAGTACTAATTCTGGTCATTTATTTTACCAAATCATTTGTACTCATTTTCTCCTTTCTAATGCTACATTTTACTTCCAACTCCATAGCAAATGTGATCAATCTTCATATTGTATTGGTAATACTTCCGTGAAGCCATTGGGACTACCATTCTTGAGGTACAAGTACTGGTGTCTCCTGTCACAGGTTCCTGTTCCTATTTCATCACTCATTGCTGTACTAGTAGTAAGCGCGAGACCCTGATTTTTTTTTTTTGCCAAAGTCAAGTTTATTGTCCTGTACACAGTTTCATGTATGCATCTGATGAAATGAGAAACTTGCCTGCAGCAACGTCGCAGACTCATAGCATATTAGCAGCATTCACAAGAAAAAAAGACTTTGTTTTAGAAAAATATGTAAGTGGACCCAAACTGTCCATTCTAGTGCAAAGGAATGTTGCAATATTGCAGAACTCTAGTGATTAGGTTTGTGTCAGAACTGAAGGGTTGAAGTAAAATAATTACTGAATTTTTCATAGTTGCCTAAAATCTTGCAGAAGCTCTATCTTTGCATACAGACTATTAGTGCTAATGTAATCACTGGCCTCACTTATTCTCAATGTACCCCTCAACTTTTTTTGTAGCTGTAATGCCTGAGAGACAATATGCTTCATGTCCACTTGTGCAAAGTACAGGAATTTTCTGTTTGTGATGTCATGCCCAAAAAAACTTTCGGATTTTGGAGGTTTTCAGATTTTGGAACTTCAGATGAGGGGTGTTCAGACTGTACTTATTTGTCAGTTCAATGTTTGAATTCCCTTTCTCTACAGATGTTTGACCTAACCCTTTGCACACTTGTCCCCCGCCCACACAAACATCTGGAACCTGGTTCCAGGTTCTTGGTTACCATTTTATTTGCAGAGTAGTTATCACCCTCAGAAGGGTTTAAAATTCTTTACCTTGGGGAGAAGGCAGGAACAGGGTACTGATGGTGGATGATCAGCCATGATCACGGTGAACGGCGGTGCTAGCTCGAAGGGCAGAATGGCCTACTCTGCATCTATTGTCAGTTTGAGAATGGGATGCATGTGGGGCTTGTGTACAAGCTACCTATTCCTTGACTGTTGAGCAAGGGTTCCCAACTTGGGATCCACGGACCCCTTAGCTAATGGTATTGGCATATAAAAGGTTGGGAGCTCCTGCTGTAGAGAGATCGGTTCTCAAGTTGTAATTGTCTACTGAAACTTGCCATCCAGGCAGATCAAGGTCTCAGAGATGCACTAGTGAAAGTTTTACATAGAGTGATAGGTGCCTGGAACACACCGCTAGTGAAAGTGGTGGAAGTAGAGGATTGTGTTGTTTTAAGAAACATTCAGACAGGTACACATAGACAGGAAATAGACCATGTGGGGCAAGTGGAATTAGCACAAACGTGCTAGGCTGAAGAGCCTGTACCCGCTGTATGTACTATTCTATGTTCAGTTAGAAATCAAGACTTTGAGCTCATTCCGCTGATTGCTTGCCTAGGCCATGTGAAGCATGGATTTCTGACGAGGCGCAGTGTGTTCAATAAAGCAGGAATGCCTTTGGCTTGCTGTCAATGTTTTCTCCTCTCTTTTTGCCGCTCTCATGCTTCTGTGAAAACCCTTTTGACTTTGGTACTTCGTTAAATCTAGTGAATAAATGCAAGTTGCTATTTTTAGATTGGTAACACTTAGCTTGTGTTAGACATGACTCAGGAGATTACCACTGAGAACACTGATATGGCGCGCTGCCACAAGAAAGCAGCATCCATCATCACAAACGCCTGGCATCCAGGCCATGCTCTCTTCTTGTTGCTTCTTCTCGGGAAGGAGGTACAGGAGCCTTGGGTCCCACATCACCAGGTTCAGGAATGGTAGTTATCCTCAAACTAAGAAGCTCCTGAACCAGAGTGGATAACTTCACTCACCCCAAAACTGAACCGATTCCACAATCTACGGACTCACTTTCAAGGACTTTACAGCTCGTGGTCTTGTTATTTATTGATTTATTATTATTATTTGGTTTGCTTTTTATATTTGCGCAGCTTGTTTTGCACATCAGTTGTATCTGTCTTTGTTTTTGTGTAGTTTGTAAGACCATAAGACATAGGAGCAGAATTAGGCCATTCAGCGCCATTCCATCATGGCTGATCCTGGATCCCACTCAACTTGATGCACCTGCCTTCTCACCATATCCTTTGATGCCCTGACCGATCAGAAAGGGGAAAGTGTATGTGGAACCTGGAGGAAGTAGCAGAGGTACTTAATGAATACCTTACTTCAGTATTCACTACAGAAAAGGATCTTAGTGATTGTAGTGATGACCTGCAGCAGACTGAAAAGCTGGAGCATGTCGATATTAGTTCTGGTCGCCTCACTACAGGAAGGACGTGGAAGCCATAGAAAGGGTGCTGAGGAGATTTACAAGGATTGGGGAGCATGCCTTATAAGAATAGATTGAGTGAACACGGCCTTTTCTCTGTGGAGCGACGGTGGATGAGAAGTGACCTGACGGAGGTGTACAAGATAATGAGAGGCATTGATCGTCTGGATAGTCAGAGGCTTTTTCCCAGGGTTGAAATGGTTGCCACAAGAGAACACAGGTTTAAGGTGATGGGGAGCAGATACAGAGATGTCAGGGATAAGTATTTTTACCCAGTGGAGAGTGTGTGGAATGGGCTGCCGGCAGTGGTGGTGGAGGTGGATACGATAGGGTCTTTTAAGAGACATTTACATAGGTACATGGAGCCTAGTGAAACAGAGGGCTAAAGGGTAAGCCTAGTAATTTCTAAGGTAGGGACATGTTCAGCACAGCTTTGTGGGCTGAAGGGCCTGTATTGTGCTGTAGATTTTCTCAGTTTCTAGTCAGGGAACGATCAATTTCCGCCTTAAACATATGCACAGACTTGGCCTCCACTGCAATCTGTGGCAGAGAATTCCACAGATTCACTACTCTCTGGTTAAAAATTCCACCTTGCCTCTGTTCAGCCTCAGTTTTGAGGCTGTTCCCTCTAGTTCTGGATGCCCCCATCAGAGGAAACATCCTCTCCACATCCACCCTAACTAGTCCTTTCAATATTTGGTAGGTTTCAATGAGATCCCCCCCCCCCCCCCCGCATTCTTCTAAATTTCAGTGAGTACAGGTCTAAAGCTGCTAAACGCTCTTCATATATTAACCCAGAATCTACTTGAGAATCTCCTCTGGACTTTCTCCAATGACAGCACATCTTTTCTGAGATTTTGGGCCCAAAACTGTTGACGGTTCCCCAAGTGCAGCCTGATTAGTGTCTTGTAAAGATTCTGCATTATCTGTGCTTTTATATTCTATTCCCCTTAAAATAAATGCCGACGTTGCACTCGCCTTCTTTACTCACACTCAACGCATAAATTAACCTTCTGGGAACCATGCATGAGGACTCCTAACTCCCTCTGCACCTCTTTCAACCTTGTTCCTATTTAGACGATAGTCTGCACTATTGTTCCTTTTACCAAAATGCATTATCGTACATTTTCCAACACTATTCCATCTGCCACTTTTTTGCCCATTCTTCCAATTTGTCTAAGTCGCTTTGCTTCCTCAGCATTACCTACCCATGCACCGTATCATCCACAAAGCCATCAATTCCATTATCTAAGTCATTGACAAGCAATGTGAAAAGCAGCGGTCCCAACACTGGCCCTCGAGGAACTCCACTGGTCACTGGCAACCAACCAGAAAAGGCCACTGGCTTTTATACCCACTGGCTGCCTCCTGCCTGTCAGCCATTCCCCTTTCCTTTAATGCCATAGGATTTTTTTTATATCTTGTTAAGCAGCCTCGTATGTGGCACCTTATCAAATGCCTTCTGAAAATTCAAGTAAATGACCTCCACTGCCTCTCGTTTGTCCACCCTGCTTGTTACTTTCTCGAAGAGCTCTAACAGACAAGATTTTCTTTTACAGAAACCGTGCTGATTTTGGCTTATTTTATCATTAGTCTCCAAGTACCTTGAAACCTCATCATTAGTAATGGGCTCCAACACTTTCCCAACCATGGAGGTTAGACTAACTGGCCTATAATTTTCTTTATTTTGCCTTTCTCCTTTCCTAAATAGTGGAGTGACTTTTGCAGTCTTCCAGTCCTCTGGGATCATGCCAGAATCGAGCGATTCCTGAAAGATCATGACCAATCCATCTGTAATCTCTTCTGCAACTTCTCGGGACTCCGGGATGTAGTCCATCTAGTCCAGGTGACTTGTCCACCTTAAGACCTTTGAGGTTGCCTAGGACTTTTTCCTTTGTAATAGCAATGGCACTCGCTCCTGCTCCCTGACAGTCACGGACTTCTGACACACTGCTAATGTCTTCCACAGTGAAGACCGATGCAAAGTACCCACTAAATTCATCTGTCATTTCTTTGTCCCCCCATTCCTACCTCGCCAGCATTATTTTCCAGTGTTCCAGTATCAACTTGCACCTCCCTTCTACTCTTTATATAACTGAAAAAAACTGCTTTATATTTTTGTCTAGTCTGCCCTCATAATTCACCTTTCCCCTTGTAGCTTTTTTAATTTGCCTTTTGTTGGATTTTAAAAGCCTTCTCAAATCTCAACCCCACATCTTGGCTATTATTTGGAGGCCATAATGTTTTTTTAACCCTTGCAATTTCTTAACTCCGTCAAAAGATTCAGCATTCTGTGACCTGATGTCACCTCGTTCTAAAGATGTAATTCCATCTCTTGCCATCAGAGCCCCGCCACCACCTATGCTTGACCTTTCGTTGCAAAGTATATCCTTTGGTGTTCAGCTTCCAAATTTGGCTGACTTTCAGCCACAACTCAGTGATGCCCACAATGTCGTACCGACCATTCTGTAATTGCACCACGTTCGCCCACCTTATTCCGAATGCTACACACACCTTCAGTCCTACATTCTTTTGAATGTTGCCTCTGTGGTACAATTTAGCTCTTTGTTCTGCTTGCTTTTGTTCCCAACCATTGGCTCGCCCTTTCTTACATTCATGTCACGCCCATCATCTTCTTGTAAACCTGCTGACTCATCCTCAGCTCTACTATACTCGTTCCCATCCCCTGCCATGTTATTTTGTCACTGATTCTATTGCATTTATTTGTACCTTCAGTGAATAATTTCGGGGTAGGATATGGTGACATACAGCATGTGCTTCAGCAATAAATTTACTTTGAGCTTTTCCCAGTCTTTCCAAGCCTGAGCCTGGGCTCAAATCCCAGTCGAGAGCCGTGGCGTGGTGCTGCACGTATGTTTTGGCAGCATTCGTGAGTGACCACCCCTTTCCCCAAGGGCTAGGTGCCACGTGGGATCAAGACACCATCCTCTTCAGTAGCAGATGGCGTGCAGTGTAACGTGCAGCTGGAGCTTTCTGCAGTCTTGTCTTCCCCATGTGTGAAGCTGCAGTTTAATTTTAGCTTGTGGAGTGTGTGTAAGATTCACACCAGTGGGTTGTGCACTCCTATTCCTGCAGCTTTCCATTCTGCAGCTATTATTAGCCACTGGGAGTGGACCTTGCAAAAAAAATCATACTTGATTGCATTGTGTGCAGATTAACCCTCTGCAGCCTGGAACTTGGACTAATTTGATGTTGGATTTACCTTGAAAAACCAGTGCAGAGATTGAATAAGCCTGACCTCCCCTCACACCTCTCCTCCTCATGCTGCCCGCACACCTCACTTTCTGTCTCACTCTCTCTTTTCATCTTGGAATTATTCAGGCGCGCACTGTTGTACAGTAAACACGTTGAGTGATAACATACATAAACTGTTTCAAAACAATCGCACGTTTTGGAGGAGAGTTTTGTGACATACTGATCATTGTTGTAATGACAAAACCAGCATAACATTTGGTTATAACTAGTTGCCACCAGACTCTTGTATGGGGTTTTAGTGATTTTAATATAATTGTTTCTGAATTGTGAGTTGATCACTATCACTGTACCACACAGCACAGAAACAGGCTGTTCAGCCCATCTAGTCCATGCAGAGCCATTTAAACTGCCTACTCCCATCGACCTGAGTGAAGAAGTTTCCCCTCATGTTCCCCTTAAACTTTTCACCTTTCACCCTAAACCTGTGACCTCTAGTTGTCCCCCACAACCATAAATGAGAAGCAAAGGAAAGCTGATAAAATCAGGGGGGAGGAAAAAAAGACTTGGAAAAATTCAGAAGGTCTAGCAGCATCTGTATAAAAGAAAAGCAATTAACATTTTGGGGGTGCATCTCTTCAGAACGGATCGACCGACCTGTACCTATTGTTTCTTTCCCACAGATGCTGCCTAATCTGCTGTGTTTTCCTCAATATATTGTTTTTTTGCGGTGCACTGAGCAATTGTCTTCATTTAAATTTTGGTCAGATTACACTTGAGCACGTTACAGTGTTCTGGCCAGCATTTACCTTGGTGATATCACTCTTGACATACCCTTGATAACTAAATGTGTATAATGCACTGCTGAAGATGAAATGAGTTTTACAATGTCAATACCAGAATCAAAATGTGAGTATCAGGAAAAATTAAATGGCTGAGGTGTGATCTGACAGCATTCATGAAAGATTAGACATAGAACAAATGTTTCTACACGTAAAGAAATCCATAACTCTTGGAGGCATTAACTCATTTACAGATCCATAAAGGAACTCGGTGCCTTTCATCTGAGAGGTGAGAACTCTCCCCTGTTGGGAATGGTTGTGGGAAACTGCATTTTGGATGGATATATGACCATTTTATTCATAGCTCAGAATCTGGCTCTTCAGTTTACCATTTCCATGCTGACCAAGTACAAATTTACCAAGAGTGTTCACCAGCACTTGATCTGTGCCCTACTCGGGGCTCTAGCTATTTTGGATGAGAGTGTAAGGAGCAGGCTTCAGTGGAGTATAACACTGGGAAACCCCCCTTCGACTGAATTGCCCATCTCTGTGTGATTTTTGTTTTTAGCTCTGCATATACTGTATTTGAAACAGTGCAGGGAAAATGTCAGAGTCATGTTTAATATCACTGGCATTTGTGGTGAAACTTGTTAACTTTGTGGCAGCAGTACAATGAAAACGTGATAAACATAGAGGGAAAACTGAATTCATAAATGTGTATACGTGTATATTAAACAGTTAAGTTTAAAAATAAGTGGTGGAGAAAAGAAGTTAGTGAGGTCATGTTCATGGCTTCAATGTCCATTCAGAAATCAGATGGCAGAGGGAAGAAGCTGTTCCTGAATTGCTGAGTGGTGCAGTCAGGCTTCTGTACCTCCTCCCTGACAGAAACAATGAGATGAAGGGATGTCCTGGGTGGTGCGATAGTCCTTGCTGATGGACACTGTCTTCCAAGGCACCACTCCTTGAAGATGTCTTGGATATTACGGAGGCTGGTATCCATGATGGAGCTGACTAATTTTGCAACTTTCTGCAGCTTACTTCAATCCTGTGCAGTAGCCCTTCCTCCCCCAAAACACCAGACTGATGCAAACAGTCAGAATGCTCTCCAGGGTACCATTGTAGAAGCTTTCGAGTATTTTAGTTGACAAACCAAATCTCCTCAAACTGCTTATAAAGTATAGCCACTGTCTTGGCCTCTTTCATTTTGCGTCCGGGTTGGGTCATCAGAGACGTTGATGCCCAGGAACTTGAAATTGCTCACTCTCTCTACTTCTGGTCCCTTGTCTTGCCCTTCCTGAAGTCCAGGAAAGGGCCCTGGATTTACTGACCTTGAGTGCAAGGTTGTCACTGCAACACCGCTTACCTAACTGGTACACCTCCCTCCTGCACGCCCTCTCATCACCATCTGAGATTCTACCGGCAGTGGCATTTGAGCTGTGCCGAGCCACACACTCACAGGTGCAGAGAGAAAAAGGGTGTTGCCAACACTTGAGGACCTGAGTTGCAGAGAAAGTTGAAATAAGTTAAGACCTTATTTCCTGTAGTGTTGGAGATCTTTTTGAGGTATGTAAAGTTACTTGGGGCATAGATAGGGTAAATTCATGCAGGCTTTTCCACAGGTTGGGTGGGACTAGAACTAAAGATAAGTTCAGGGTGAAAGGTGACGTATTTAAAGGAAACCTCACTCAGAGGATGGCACGAGCGCAGAGCAAGCTCCCAGTGGATCTGGGTTCGATTGCAGCATTTAAGAGTGATTTGATTAGGCGCAAGGAAGACCGGTATAGGAAAGGCTATGGTATGGATAACTGGGCATGCCGAAAGCCTTGTTTCTATGCTGTAGGGCTCTCTGACTCTTGAGTTCAATTTTCTTTGTCTCTACAGATATTCGCTGTATTTGCCTTTGCCACATGTGGTGGCTATTCAGGAGCAAGTGAGGCTTCCATTAAATGTACGTCTGGCAAGGATCAGCTGATCACAATCCATTTTGGTTATCCTTTCAGGTATGTAGGTGAAATATGTCTGGTGAAATCCGATCAGCCATCCCTTTGTGTGCCTCTTCTTCCCACCCTACCCTCAGGGGGCCCTTTCCTGGGCTTGCAATGACGATCCATTTTTTTTTTCTCTCTATGCTCTGAATAAAGTTTCCATTTGCAATCCCCCTGTGTTCCTGGCAACTCTCCATCTAAACTCTTCACCTACTTGTTTATAAAAGCTCCTCCCAAAATCTGCTGCATAACTTTTCACCTCTAACTTTTCTGGAGCGAATCCAGGGCTCTGGGGCCTGGATGATTGAAAGCATAGCCACCAGTGGTTGGCTGAAAGTCTGAGACTAATGAAGATGCGTGAAGATTTGTTAATTCATTGGCTTACTTGAAAGATGGTGTTATGAGTTCTCTGCTGGATTTAAATCTTGTAACTCCTCCTCAGACACAGTGTTCCCTCTAAGGTGAGCGTGCGCGCACATCTTTTGCTAGTAGCACACAAAAGGTGGTCCCTCCCTGGTCACCCGTTACCTCCCTTGGCATGTGATTAACTTTGCGATCGTACATAATCACATTTCTTTTTCCAGTTTCTGATGCGGACGGCGTTGACAATGTGGAGCGTGCGATGATTTGTCTGCAGATTTTAGAACTGGCTTATTTGTACTGTTTTTATTGAGGAAATTATTCAGTGCACACGTTGTCACTGGGCAAAAAAATTGCACAGCACAAGATTTTTGTGCACACTGACCGTTACAAATTGTTCCGATGGTACCATGGCATTGCCTTCATTAGAGGCACTTGGAAAAAGAGACGAGACGGCGGGGCTTGGAATCTAGAATACAGAACAATACAGTGCAGGACCAGGCATTCAGCCCACAAAGTTGTGCTGAACCAGCTAGAAAGCAAATCAAAAACACTGAAACACTAATCCCTCCTAGCTACACCATGTCCCTATCCCTCCATCTTCCTTGCATCAATCCCTAGCTAAAACCCTCTAATGTATTCATCTCTACCACCATACCAGGCAGTGCATTACAGGCATCCATGACTTGAATTAAAAAAAAAAGAAATGCCCCTCACATCCCCCTTGAATATACCCCCTCCCCTCACCTTCAATGCACGTCCTTTGGTATTAAACATTCCAACCTTGGGGAGCAGACACTCTCTGTCCAATCTATCTTATAAACCTCTCTCGGATCTCTCTTTAGCCTCTGGCACTCCAGAGAAGGCAACCCAAGTTTATCTAGCCTCTCGCAGCACCTGCCTTTAAAACCAGGCAGCATTGTGGTAAACATCTGCACCCGCTCCAAAGCCTCAACATTCTTCCACTAGCAGGGGCAGCCAGAACTGTACGCAATACTCCACCCGTGACCTAACCAGAATCTGGACCAGCAAGCGATCTGGTGGAAGAGATTGGGGTCGGGCAGCGTTTGCGGCTTTAAGATAGTAGTCCACTGGCATCACCTTAAAAGGAGACAGAAATCAGTTGTTGGAGGATGTGAAATAAAGGAATGCTGAAAAGACTGCACAGGCTAGGTGACAAAAGCAACATAGAATGGTCAGCATAGGAACAGGCCCTTCAGTCCACATAAACTCTGATGAGCACGGTGTCAAATTAAGCTAAATTTCTAAACATGAGACTGCAGATGCTGGAAATCTGGATCAACACACACCAAATGCTGGCTGAATTTGACATGACAGGGAGCAACTATGGAAATGAATAAACAGTTGATCTTTTGGTTCAAGGCCCTTTATAAGGACTGGAAAGAGAAGGGGAAGGTGTCAGAATATTGAGGGGAGGAGGACAAACTGGAAGATGGTAGGTGAGTCAGGTGGTTGGGGGAGGGAGGATGAGGTAAGAAGGTGATAAGTGGAAAAGGCAAAGGGCTAGAGAAGAAGGAATCTGATTGTAGATCCTGGAAGGAGGAAGGGCACCAAGGGGAGGTAATAGGCAGGTGAGGAGACAAGGTAAGAAGCCAGACTGGGGGAGGAATGAAGAAAGGGGAAGGAAAGAATTACTGGAAATTGAGCAATTGATGTTCATACTGTCAGGTTGGGTTAGAAGCTATCTGGATTAAATGAGGTGTTTCTTTTCCAACCTGAGTGGCCTCATTGTAGCAGGCGAGGAGAATATGGCCCGATATGTCAGAGCAGGAATGGGGATAGGAATTGGAAATGGTTGCCCGCTGGGGAAGACCCACTTTTTGTGGATGAAGCTGAGGCGCTCAACAAAGCAGTTCCTCAATCTACATCGGATCTTACCAACATAGAGGAGGCCATATCAGAGCACAGGATACAGTAGACGACCCGAAGAGGTATGCAGGTGAAGTGTTGCCTCATCTGGAAGGACATCCTGGGGCCCTGAATGGAGGTGAGGGAAGAGATGGATCAGAAGTTAAAGCACTCCTGACACTGGCGGGGATATGTGCCGGGATGGATTCCAAGGGAATCATGGAGGGATTGATCCCAGCGGAAAATGGAGAGTGGAGGGAGTGGTAAAGATGTGTTTTCTGGTCGGGTCCTGTTTGCAGATGAAGTTATGGAGAATGATGTCTGGATGCAGAGGCTCTTGAAGTGGTAGATGAGGATAAGAGGAACTCTATTCCTGTTAAGGTGGCGGGAAGATGGTGAGTGTAGATGTTGGGAAGTGGTGGAGAGGTGGGTGAGGGCAGAACAATGGTAGAGGGAGGGAAACTCCATTCTTTGAAGGAGGACATCTCTATCCTGGAGAAGGGAGCCTCATCATGGGAATAGATGCTGTGGAGGATATAGGGTGGAAAGAGGTATGTCAAGATAGCTGAGGAAACTGGGTTTATAAAAGATACCGGCAGACAATTTGTCTCCTGTATTGGAAACAGCTCGAGGAGAGGGGTCTCAGAAATGGACCTGTTGAACTAAATCTCTTTGAGTTAATGTTAGAGATGGAGAGGGGCTACAGATGCTGTAATCTGCAGGGAGAGAAAGTAACAACCTGCTAAAGGAACTCAGTGGGTTGAGCAACATCAGTGGGGCTGGTGGGAGGAATTGTTGACACATTCAGGTCAGGACCTTGCATCAGGGCTGCCTCCCAAACTGGGAATGTCGGTTTTCTGAAATTGTTGAATTCTGAAACTGTGATTCTCATTCCACAGATACTGCCCAACCTCATTTCCTCTAGCACTTTCTATTTTGTGTCACTCATCCTCCCCCTCCCCCAACCCAAACTCTGTTTTTGGGCCACCCCTTTCCAAATTTGTTGGAACTTTAAAAATTTTTTTTACTGTACAACTCTGATAGTTCAGGTAATTCTAATAACTCCAGATGTTGGTTTATATCGGCACAATGCATTTCACTTTTTATGTGTCGGCATAATGTGTTTTCCGCCAAGTTTAAAAGGAGCATGGGATACATAACTGAGTTTGGGCTTTTCTAACAAGCTGTGGTTACACTGCAGCCACAGACCTACCATGTTCCTCACCCTGGCTCCAGCAAAACACTTGGCCCATGCTCCTAATAGGCAGGCTGTGTACACCCTTGAATAATGAGTACTTGGTGTACTAGTTATGAGATGCTGATCTATTGGGATTTATGTATATTTGGAAATTGGAGTCTTGCTGTATTTGTTCTCCCTTCTAAGTTGGAAGGAAATTAGAGAGGGTGTGGAGGAGAATTAAGATAATACTGCCTGGTTGAGAGAGTGCATTGTGAGGATAGGTTGAGTGAGCTAGGGCTTTTCTCTTTGGAGCGAAGGAGGATGAGGGGTGACTTGAAAGAGGTGTACAAGAAGAGAGGCATAGAGTGGACATCCAGAGGATGAAATGGTGAATATAAGGGGACATAATTTTAAATTCAATGGTAAGAATTTTAAGGGGAATATAAGAGTTAAATCATTTAAACAGTGGTGGGTGTGGAACACATTGCCGGGGTGGTGGTAGAGGCAGATATATTAAGGACATTTAAAGAAGCTTTTAGACAAGCTTATGATAGAAAAATGTGTGGCTATGTAGTAGGGAAGGATGAGATTGATCTCAGTAGGTTGAAATGCTGCAAAACATCATGGGCTAAAGGGCTTTTACTGTGCTCGAATGTTATAACATTTTTCCTTCTAAATAGACCTTTAATTTTGGATTATATCCTTTGTTCCTGTTTCTAACCCCTCATCTTGTGTTGCAGGTTAAACAGAATTTCTTATGAAGCGCTCACCTGCAATAATGCTACCGGTTATCAGACATTTCATCTGAATGGAGACTTCTCCTCATCTTCAGAATTCTTTGTTACGATTGGAGTGTTTACATTCATGTACTGCGTTGCTGCTCTGTTGGTGTATGTAGGGTACCAAAACCTTTACCAGCAGAATAAGTATCTACCACTTGCTGTAAGTCCCAAAATTTAACGTTGTCATACCCAAACTTTTCAATCTGGCCTGATGCTTAAATCACCGTCCAAACATTTGGTTCAGTCGTTTCGATATGCTCTGGGTCCTGGACCACTACCCGACCTTTCTGATTCGGCCCAGTGCTTAAATCCGTTGGGTTTTCCTTGCTCTCGGTGATGGGCCAGCTGTCTCACCTCATCTCAGTTCTGTCACATCAAATTGCCTTCAAGTCAAAAGGGAAGTTACAGACTATTGGTTGGGATAATTTGCCAGAAAAAATAGTGATTAACAAAGTATTTAGTTTTCTTTGTTTCATTAGATACCAGCCAGAGTTGCTGAGATTCACCAGCACCAACTCAATGCCCCAAATGAAGTTCACATAAACCCGTACTTGTTTTATGTTTGTTCATTTTGAATTTAGAGACTTCCAGCTTCAATAAAGAAGTGTTGGAGTACATAATCAGGGCATCAGTCTATTGGTATTAGCAGCCAGTAATACCTGTCCCATTGATAAGAACAGGATTGAAATTTCATCTCTACCCTAGGCTCAGTGCATTTGGACTATTGAGGACCACTTGCACAAGAATCAACCATGATTCTTTTATTTAGAGAAACAGCGAGGTAGCAGGCCCTTTTTGGACCAATGAGACCACCTAATTGCACTCGTGACCGATTAACCTACTAATTGTGTGTCTTTGGAATGTAAGGCTATGTTCACACTAGAGAGGATGATTTTGAAAACGCCGGTTTTGTGTAAAAATGACAGGCGTCCACACGAGGTGTTTTTAAAAATACCTCTGTCCACATTAAAACGGATATTTGGGTGAATCTCCTCGTGCTGGGCATGCTCCAGACACATCTACAGAAAACAAGCAAAGAGAAGACGGTATACTTGGTGTGTGTTTGTCCAGTTACAGAGTAGGAAAACTTAAAAGGAAATAGCCAAACGAAAGACTTGGTGCGTGTTTGTCCAGAAACATTTCCTACAGCCATAGTCTGTTCACTGATGAAAGGGACGAAGCTATTACTACTCGCAGCTTGTTCCGTGTCTACACCCCCCTCTGAAGAATTTGCCTGTCTGGCCTCTCAAATTAGAATCAGGTTTATTATCACTGACATCCAGTATGTCATGAAATTTGTTCTGTGACAGCAGGGTAGTGCAATCAGAAATGCATATTGAAAAATTAGTGTAAACAGATAGTAAAAGTAGTGTACATGGGTTCATTGTCCATTCAGAAATGTGATGGTGGGAGGGGAAGATGTTCATAAAACATTGAGAATGTGTTTTCAGGTTCCTTTACCTCTCTGGTAGTGATAAGACCTGTCCTGGGTGGTGAGGATGCCAGCTCGCTCCTTAACCTATACCCTCCTAGTTTTTAATTCCCTTTCCCTGGAAAAGATCATGCTTTAAAGACTTGGGAAATCATAACTAGTGAAATCATAAATTAAAAATGTTAAATACAATTTCAAATAATTCATATTGCAATCTTGATTTTTATCTAGAAGCAGAGAGTTGAAAGTAAGGAATTGTTGGACTGGCCTCTTGTGTCCTCTATCTGCAATATTTGAGTAGTTGATTCATTGCAAAGGACACTATAGATTTATGGAGCTGGTATCAGGGATAATGTGTGTGGGTAGTAATTGAGTAGAGATTATAAAAGGAGATGTGATAAATTAACTAAAATGGATCAGACGCTTTATGATGGTCAGGTTTCTGGCAACATAAATTTAAGCTTGGAATAACTTCCATTGTCCAGGAGCAATGAACTTTTAGCCTTTTTGTTTCATGTTGTATGCATTCCAGTTTTTGAATTTGGCCTGAACGCCAAGAGGAGGAACCCAGCAATATTGACCAACTCTTGAGAGTGAGCCAGTTCATCATTTGAACAAGATTGAACACAAAATGAATTAGAAGTCCTTTATTGTTATATAACTATATACTGTTAATGTATACTGGCAAATGAGACAATGTCTCTCTGAACCAGGGTGTAAAGCACTGTAGTATACATAACACATGAAACCTACAGATGGGTTACAGAAAAGTAAACAAATTAAAGCCCATGAGTTCAATACTGTAAGCGACAGAACAGATTAACCAGTGACACTTCGAGTACGATGTGGCAGGGAGTTCAAAAGCCTAGTGGCCTGGGGAAGAAACTGTTCCCATCATGGCCGTTCTTGTTTTTGTGCATCCTGCCTTATGGTAGAAAGTCAGAGGATGCTGGATGGGTGGGTGGGATCCTTGATACTAAGGACCCTGTGTACGCACCGCTCCTGAAGTGAATTGGGTTCAATTTAAAAAGGCATTGTGTGGATTAAAGAGAACTGGATTAGTACATTACAAGTGTAGTTGTGGAATTGCTGCAGTTTTGGAAATTTGGTAGCAATGGAATGACCTCTGTCTTTCAGGATTTTGCTGTGACCGCATTGTTTGCATTCTTGTGGCTGGTCTCCTCCTCTGCTTGGGCACAAGGTCTGTCCGATGTTAAGTACGCTTCAAATCCATCTGTTCTGATCGGCAACGTGGATACCTGCCAAAGGCAGGATGTTGTGTGCACTCCAGCTGCTTTGCCCCGCATGGGTCGCCTCAATGCATCTGTGGTAAGTGCTGGCTGTGCAAAGATAGCACAGCGGTGGGGTAAAGGTTTGTTTGAGCTGTTGCCTTGTTCAGGAGGAATTCTGTTACACTTTTTTGTATGATGGCTTTCTCTATTGAATGCAAATGGTGCTTCACAGCCAGTGGATCTCTTCAGATGCACACCCAGTTCTTGGCAAGTTACCACAACGAACAATGCAGTAGGTATTGGCCAAGTTTATAAATTGTTGTTTGTGCTTTTATGCTGATCAAGATGGCAGGTTAATATTTCATCTGCATGACGACGTCACCAGCACTGGAGTGTCCATTTAATATTATGCTGGCTTAAATGAGATTTGAACCCAGACCTACTCTAGGAGAGGTGTCCAGTGGGCCAAAGTTGGGATCATCTTCCTGCATGACCTTGCTTCCTATAAAAGAAGATTGTCTATGATGAGGCTGGACTAACTTAAAAGCAGCCTTGGTCCTGGAATATGAAATGGTAGTGTTGAGGCCACCAATTTTTCACCTGCGGCATTCCTCTTTGTGCTCTACATCTGTGTTAAGCTCTTTTTTAGGCTTCCAAAGGCCTCTACTCTTCCCTGAAATGGGTTTAGTGGGGGTAAAGAGATTAGCTTTATTTGCCACATGTACATCAAAACATAGAATGAAGTACGCCAAATCAAATCGGTGAGGGTTGGACTGGGCAAGTGTCACTGCACTTCCAGCACCAACATGGCATGCTTACTACCCCTATCTATACATCTTTGGAATGTGGGAGGAAACCAGAGCACCTGAAGGAAACCCACACAGTCATGGGGAGAAACTCTTTACAGACAGCAGTGGGAATAAAAAAATGTTTACAGTGCGTACTGTAAGGTGATATGCTGTTACACTACTGTGCCAGCTATGAGGTGGGCTGATTACTTTGGGAGCACATCCTTCAGTTTGTTGCTTTAAGTGGCTGCAGAATGTTTTTGTGAGCCTAGACAGCAAGCACTGGCAGTTTTGCATTAATGTTACAATGTGCAGTTGTGGCAATCTAGTTTTGTTGCAGAGCGTCTACTGTTGGTTGGTTGATGTTTTGGATAGCTCAGATCTAGAATGTTTGCAAATTCGACATTAATTCTCTTTCTCTCTCCGCAGATATTTGGCTTCATGAACTTCATTTTGTGGTCGGGCAACAGCTGGTTTGCATACAAGGAAACGTCCTGGCATAAGCCGGGTAGCCCACAGGGCGATGCCGAGCAAGGCAGCCAAGCGCAGTACTGATTTATGACCCTCATCTTCCACTCCCTTCCACCTTTCCCTTCAAAAACAAACTTGTGCAAATGCTCTGGGTTAGTGTCAGACCACACAAACCCAACCACCCAACACATTTGGAGAAGAATAATTGTTACACGGCCAAAAGAGGGCTGGGAGGAAGCTATGGCTACCCGACTGCACCACAAACCATGCTGCAACCTATT
This sequence comes from Hypanus sabinus, assembly GCF_030144855.1. Classification (NCBI taxonomy): domain Eukaryota; kingdom Metazoa; phylum Chordata; class Chondrichthyes; order Myliobatiformes; family Dasyatidae; genus Hypanus; species Hypanus sabinus. The sequence goes on along the minus strand of NC_082730.1, from coordinate 24,960,460 downwards.
ATCTCCCCTACCTCATTAACTAAAAAGCAATTCATGGACTCTATGCCATCTATAGAGTACGTACATTATGTCGATATGGTGCTGAGTAATTCAGCTTATCATACTCATTTTTTAGTTCTACATTCTGGGTTTTAATTCTATTTCCAATGTTAATTCCTGAGAAAGCTTTGGGACGAGCCCAAGGTCTTGGGGCCCAACTGCTGCTGCCCACTTGAGAGTTAGTTTCATGTTTAATGTTTAAAACCATGTTTAATATTTAACATTTTATTCTAACAGCACGCATACCTTCCACTCTGCCATCTTCCTGATAATATTTTTATTTAGTGATACAATCATTAAAAAAAGATGCCATCCATGCATACTAGATGTAAATACAACCACAGTAATACAACTCTGTAATACAACCACAGTAATGCTGGAGCTCTTTCTTATTTTCAAGAACTCTTCCAAATTTTGTTCTCTTCACACAGTTCTTGCTTGTAAGGAGTCTGGATCTCAGTGTGTTGCTGATGTTTTGACTGTTATAAAATTGGATGTATTCCTGAATGCAGAAACATTCTTTGGAAGTTTATCAAGTAGGCTGGTCAAGGCAAGTTGATGGTTGGGCATTTTTAAATATAATTTGTCTGTGGGGTTTGGTGTTTTCATCCTTTTCAATCATTTAAAAGTTAAGTCCCACTTCCTCATAGGGAGCAATTCCTATCCTTCCCAGATAAAGTTGCACATCCTCAGACAACAGTTTTTCTATCCTTCACTTTTTGAATTATTTTTGATACGATTGGAGGCAATGTTTCTCTCTAATACTATTATGCTACCCCACCCCCCAGCTTCTTCACCCTTTCCCTGTCTTTATATCAGCACCAGGAATGGCTGGGCCAAGGCTCTGAGGTTCAGTACAACCCAATCTGGAATTGTGGATTTCCCACACTGAACCATCCCATTTCCTACAACAGCCATGTTCCTGGGGCATAGTAATGTGGTATGTTCTGTGGGGGTTAGCTTGGCAGCTAAAATGTTCTTGTGTTTTAGAAAGCTGTTAAACCTTTCTCGGCTGGGTAAATAACTCGAGGTTTCAGAAATGGGGCTTATTGTGCTTGATACAATCTGGTTATTGGCAGAAGGGAAGCTGGTGGGTAGTAATGTGGAAGTGACTTGAGGGAAAGCATTGGCTTGGGAGATGGTGACATTTCCTGCTTTCATCTTTTCTAGTGGCAGTACTGCTTTTCTGAGCTGTCAGTCTCTGTGGTTGTCACCACACCAAACGAGGCTCCTGCTCAGATAATCCGTACAAGAAAACTTCGGGGGTGAAGGGGGTGGTTATAGTCTTGGGAATATCTGGTGGTGCTTGGCAATGATTTGGGGAATGCATGTGTGGGGGGTGGGGGAATGAAGGGTAATTGGCTAAGCTGGAACTGGGAGGGCATAGGTTGAAGGAGGGCTTCAGGGTGCTTTTCACACTTGTTTGAGTTATTTTGCTGTTTCTGTGTTCACACCAACATTTGTGTTGTGATCTGTAAGTGCCCATTCTGCAAGAGGACCTGGTTTACAAAACATTCTAAGATTTTGGAAACTAATCCAGTCAGAGAAGAGGGGCAAGAGTTGGTGCCTTGTCGTATTCCCACTGCTCAGGTGTACACTCGGCTTTCTGTGATAACTGCAAACTGGCAATTTAGGAGGAGGATGCAGCCTTGAAATTGTGGGATTGAAATAAAATATTGCCTCTCAGTAGGCTTCTGTCCTGGCTTTGTTGAGGAAGGAGGGTGAAAAGAGGGAAAACATGAGTCTCCCAGGTCTGTGCCATATTCATGGTGACCCTGTCAAAAGCTGCTTGTGCTGCTCTCCCTCGTCTGTTGCTGAGCAGCAATGGCAGATTCGCACTGTAGGTTTGACAACCAGTCCTGCAGCAGAAGAGGTTGTCACTGTTTGGGGAAAAGGCTGCATTACAAGGTATGCTCCGAAATTAGAAAACTCAGCGATGATCTGATCAAGTATGGAAATAGAACATAAAACTTTAAAAATTATATCAAAAGGACTGAAATACAAAGGGTAGAAGTTTATGGCACTGCAATTGGACCCATTTCCAGTGATTAATTCTGAGCACCAGCTCTTGTTAATGACTCATCAGTTTTAAAATGGCAGTAACACAGTACAACATAATATATGGGAGCAGAAGTAGGCCATTCGGCCCATTGTCACTTACTCGGTCAATACCAGCAATAAAGACATTACGTTAACATATTACATTCAAGCGAATGCGTTCTTTGTTTATGTAGAATATTATGTGAGAGAGAGAGGATGATCAAACAGTGACAGCTATTGTCCTTGCAAACATTTTACAATCTTGATCTGTCGATGTATTTTTGTGACCATTCAGGTATGACCCCTCCGTCCTTTAGCTAGACCGTTCTTCTATGGTGGACTCGTCACCCAGGCAAGGGTGGACACACACACAAGCCCCCACCGGCCTCGCTATAAACACTGAGTTAAAATGACCGATCTGTTCAGTCCCCGATGCCCCACACTTTCTCGTGGGTTTCTGATGCTCAATAGTGTGTCTCCTGGTGTGTCTCAGGTGTGTCACCCCAGACCTCACTTTTATCCCCACTCATGGGATCTCGGGTGTCCATCAGGTTTGAATGACTTAACCCATCAAACCAGCCCACTCTGGCTGTCCACTGAGGAGGAATTTTAATGAGCAGGATGGTACCACGTAAACAGCCCTCTCCGCCGCCATAAGTCTTTCGGGAGTCATAACATGGTGGATAAACATAACTCTCTCTCAGGCTGTTATCAGTAACAGATGTCCTGGCCTGTTTTCTTTTGTCTCTCTCATTAGTAGCATCGAAATAGTAACAGTTTGTGATTCTCCCAGGGGAGGGGACATGGGCAACTCTGCACCCTTCTGCCCATCAGAGTTGTTCATCCTTCGTAACAATGGTGATCTAACTGATTTTAAGAACAATGGAGATGATCAGGTTAATAGCAGCTATTTGTAACGAATGAAAGATGTGATGTTGAACTTGTGCTCCTTCAGCCAGTAGGAGTTGATCTCTTTCCTGTCCAGACAGTCACTGAGGAAGAAGGTCAATTAAGTGAAAATCAAAAACTGCAGATGGTGAAAAGCTGAGATTAAAAAAAAACAATGCTGTAAACACGCGGCAGGCCGGGCGCCATCTGTGGAAAGGGAAACATTTTGTGTCTGAGATCCTGTCTCAAAGATGTTAAATGTTTGGAACTCTTCAACTAGCTAGTTTAACACATCAGCCATGCATCACTTCCACAGCACTGTCCACTGAGCATTTGACAACTTCTCATGTCCCTGTGTCCTGCTGTTGTGATATGGCATGTTCCAATAAAGATTAATGTGCTTGCATCAAATATATAGATGGATCAAATACCTCAGACTGACAGTGAGCTGTAAGCCACAAATGAAAGAGTCAGTGGCATGTTGTTGATGCCACAGCCCAAATACTTAATGCTTGTGATACGGAGGAAATGAAAAGCAAATAGCTCCCTGAAGAGGGATGGTGGACCTAGGCAGGCCAGAAGGGAACTTTTTGCAGTAACATTCACCTGTTTTTTTTTTATATAACCTTCTAAACCAGCCACAAGGCAATGATTTAGGTTGTCAGAAAAGCAGTGTCACTCACAATACAACATAATATCAGTCTTGCCCCTACAACGGTACTACACTCCTTAATCCTGCTGTTTGGGGTAGCACTGCTACTGATCCTCCACACCTGTCCCGGTCCGAGCTCTTCCTAATTCTGTTCACTTGACACTACAGTGCTCGTTTAGTGCTTCTGCTCCCTGACCGTAAATTATCCCCCAGAACGGTCCCTCTATCTGCAGCACTGGTTTGTCTGTGACAATTCTCCCAATCCCTCTACCACTCCCCCCCCCCCCCCCCCCAACCATATAGTCTGCTAAGCAACATTTCGGGATATTAAGGAAATTGAGGAATGTCAGATTCGGATTAGTTTATTATCATACAGACCGGGGCAAGGAATTTCATTGCCCCCTGCATGGAGCTCCAGGTAAACAGTATATATAGTAAACAGTGCAAGAAAATCGAATGGTACAAAGATTGCCATGGAGTGTGAAGTAATGAATAAAGATGTGCTAAAGTGATAACAATAGAATAACAGATGAACTCAAAGGGCTCAAGAATGTGGCAGCAGCAAGGTGATTGGTTCAGAAGCTTGATGGTAGGCAAAAGAAGCTGATCTGATTGTCTGGGGTCATGTATCTTCGCCCAGAGAGAAGGGAACGGCCAGGTGCAGGCATCCTTGATGCTTTTAGCCTTCCTGAAGCAATCTGCCATGAAGATGGACCGGATGGGGGAAGGAAGTGCTGTTTCTGTGCTGGAATCAGTTGTACTTGCCATTCTCCGCTGGTTCTATTGGTCTAGAGCAGAGCAATTGCGGTACCGAGCCGAAATGAAACCTGCCAGGGTACACTTCAGCTGTAGAAGTCTGGGAGGGTCCTTGGCAATCTTTTTAAACATGTCTGAAAGTACATTGATGTGCTTTCTTGATCACTATGGAGGGATCACAATGCTGGTGAGATGGATGCCAAGAAACTTGAAGCTGTTGGAGAAACCAGGTCTTTTGCTTTGCTGATTTTTAAAGGTTACGTTGTTGTTCTGATGCTATGAAATTAAGTTCATGATCTTCTTCCTCTAACCCTGCCTTATTGATGATTCTGTCAGCAACAGTGGTGTCATCACTAAATAAGAAGATGGAGTTGGCCCGGTAGAGTCATGGGTATAGAGGCAGCAGAACAAGGGCTGAATTTGCCACTCGGGGCACTGCAAGTGTTGAGGTTCAGAGTGGATAAAATGTCCTGACCAATTCTAACCAACCAAAGTCTGCTGGTCAGGCAGTCTAGAAACCATTTACGGATGGGTGCCCTTCAGCCAAAATTCAAGAGCTGAGAGATGAGTTTGTTCCATAATGCAGTGTTGAAGATTGATCCACAGTAAATGAATATCACCCTAGTGTATGTGTGGATTCTGTATGAGGACATCCAGAGCTGAATGTAATAGTGCAAGGAAGATAGTTTCCTCAGTGAACTTTTTTTTTCTGGTATGCCTTTGCATACAAAGTGGTTCATATAGTCTGGAAGACCAGCAATGATGTAGATCATAACCAGTCTCAAACACTTCACTGTGGTCGATGGTAGGGGTACTGGTCAATAGCCACTGAGGCACAACACTTAGGTTTTCCTGGGCAATAGTGTAGTGATTGGCTCGAGGCTTTACAATGCTAGTGATCACCAAATGGGGTTCAATTTCTGTCACTGTACATAAGGAGTGAGTATGTTCTCCCTGTGCTCACGTGCATTTCCTCTGGGTGCTCCGGTTTCCTCCCACATTCCAGCAGACTTGCAGTTCGGGTTAGTGAGTTGTGAGCATACGATATTGGCCCCAGTGTGCCCTCATGTACCGTCTCACTATTAATTAACATCATGACCAGTATAATTCTGTGCCGTTTTCCAAAGCAAGCCCCATGTTTCCCTGATGTCATCTATCAGTCTTTGTTTTAAACAAACCCATTCACTAAACATCTGAAAATTACAGAAATTAAGAAGTTTTTGAGTGAAGAAATTTCTCTTTGGTTGTAAATGGCCTTCTCCCAATTTTGAAACAAGAGAACCTGGTCTTGGGCTCCTTACCACTGGCTGTATCTACTCTGAATCTTGCATGCCAAGGTCTTTGTTTCAATGTGTCACGTATATTTCAGTGAAATCTCTTCAGGACCATACAGCCCCAATCTACTGTCATTGTCCTCACAGATCAAGCTAGGCATTCCTGCGGGCCTGGTGAAGAGAGCTGATCTGAAATGATGGCCCTCCACACACTCTGCCTGAGTCACTGAGTTCCTTCAACATTCTGTGTGCTGCTCCAGATTCCAGCAACTGTAGTCTCTTGGGCAAGACATTTCAGGAGCCAGTCTACTACTGTGATCACTCTATAGCAAGTGTATCCTTCCTCAGACAAGAAAACCAAAACTGTACACAATGGCTCATCTACCATCTCACCACAGTCCTTCAAAATTGTAATAAGATCCTGTGGTACCCACCAGTCTCAGCCCATCAGCCCAAGAAAGATTCCCACTTTTGCTTTCTATCTGGAAATTGATTATCAACCCCTATCAATATTCTGACCACAATTTCTTGTTTCGTGCTTTAGTTGATTGGTCTCTTTTATGGAACCTTAATAAGCATTTTCTGAAATCCAATTTGTCCACATTCCCAAGTTTCCACTCATCTATTCTACCAGTTACATACTTAAGAATGCTAGTAGCCATCTTTTTTTCTATATGCATGTTGACTTTTCCCACCTTTTCCAGAGTTTAGCTGATAACAAAACCCATGTCTATGCCTTTGCGATACCAGTGTTCCTCAGGGGTCTGTGTTGGGACTGCTTTTTCTGCTGTATATCAATGATATAGATGGCTTTGTTGCCAGGTTTGCAGATGATACAAAGATTGGTGGAGGGGCCAGTAGTGTTGAGGAAACAGGTAGGCTGCAGAAGGGCTTGGGCAGATTGGGAGAATGGGCAAGAAATCAGCAAATGAAATACAATGTTGGAAAATGCATGGCCATGCACTTTGGTAGCAGAAATAAATGTGCAGACTATTTTCTAAATGGGGGAGAAAATCCAAAAATCTGAGATGCAAAGGGACTTGGGAGTCCTTGTTCAGGACACCCTAAAGGTTAACTTGCAGGTTGAGTCAGCGGTGAGGAAGGCAAATGCAATGTTAGCATTTATTTCATGAAATCTAGAATGCAAGAGCAGGGATGTGATGCTGAGGCTTTATATGGCACTGGTGAGGCCTCACCTTGAGTATTGTGAACAGTTTTGGGTTCCTCATCTAAGAAAAAGATGGGTTGGTATTGCAGAGGATTCAGAGGAGGTTCACAAGGATGGTTCCAGGAATGAAAGGGTTATTAAATGTTTGATGACTAGGTTGTACTTACTGGAATTTAGAAAGATGAGGGGAGATCTCATTAAAAAGTTTTGAATATTGAAAGGCCTAGACAGTAGATGTGGAAAGGATGTTTCCCATGTTGGGGGAGCTTCAGACAAGAGGGCACAGCCTCAAGAGTGGGGTCATCCATTTAAAACAGATGCGGAGATATTTCTTTAGCTGGGGGTTTGTGAATTTGTGAAATTTATTACCACAGGCAGCTGTGGAGGTTAGGTCGCTGGGTGTATTTCAGGCAGAGCTTGATAGGTGCAATTGGACACGGCATCAAAGGTTATAGAGAGAAGGCTGGAGAGTGGGGCTGAGGAGGAGTGGGGGGGGGGTGGAGAAGGATCAGACCTGTTGGGCCAAGTTGCCTATTTCTGCTTCCCTATGTCTTATGGTCTAATTCATTGATTTTGCTGACTGCCCAGCCAAATTCCACCCTGTGTATACTTAAGTGTGTCTGAAATTCAGCTAGTGAGCTTGTGATACAAAGCTGTCCAGGAAAGTGCAGCTCTCAACAGCTTCTACAGGAAGCATTTAATTGTCTTGGAGGGAATGCAACATAGGTTTGACAGGATAATCCATTCTCTGGTTGGAAGAGCAACATCTCATATTCTGTCTGGGTAGCCTCTTACCTGATGGCATGAACACTGGTTTCTCTAAATTTTGACAACATTTTCTGCTTCCCATTCCCTCTTCTTCCATTCTGGCTCCCCACTTACCTCTTCTCATCATCTTCCCCTGGTGCCCCTCCTTCCCCTTTTCCCAAAGTTCACTCTCCTCTCCTATTAGATTCCTCCTCCTCTAGTCCTTTACCTTTTCTACCCATCACCTCTGAATTTCTCACTTCATTCCCCCTGCTCGTTTCCCCCATACACCTGGCCTCACCTATCACCTTCCAGCTTGTAATCGGTCCCCTCTCCCCATTTCATTCTGGCTTCTTCTCCCTTCCTTTCCAGTACTGATGAAGAGCCCAAAACGATGATCATTTATTCCCTTCCAAAGATGCTGCCTGACCTAACTTGCTGCGGTATTTTGTATGTGTTACTATCGGTGTAGCAGTATGATATTTAAAAACAGCAAGAGCTGGAAATACTCAGCAGATCAGAAAGTAAACAGCTGTTTCAGGTCCATGACCTTTCATCATTAATTTCTAACCTCTGAGCTCAAGAGATTCTGTGGATGCTGGAATCCAAAGCAACACACACAAAATAGTGGAGGAACTTCTAATAAAGGATCTTGGCCTGAAATCTTGACTATTTATTCCATTCCATAAATGCAGCCTGACCTGCTGGGTTCCTCCAGCATTGAGTGTGAGTGTGAGTGTGTGTGTGTTTCGTTTCAATGGATTATCATTTTTCAGAATGATAAAAGGAAAGCAAGTATGATATAGCAAAGATCAGAGTGGTATTGCCTGTTATTCAAAGAAAATTGGGTTGCTTGGATTGAAATTTTCAATTGGAGAAGGGTGGAGCAGATGGGAGAAACAATTCTGCTATTTAAATATTTTAGAAGGGGGGCAATGCTGAAGGTAAGGATGATAGATATTTGGAATGCTGGCTAAAAGCTTTGGATAAGAGAAATCTCTAAAAGGCAATCTCTAAAGATGATGACATTTCATTGTTTGACAAAGGAAGTTGGAGCTTCTAGATCAGGGGTGGGCAAACTTTTTGACTTGTGGGCCAAAAAGGGTTCTAAAATTTGACAGGGGGGCCGGACCAGGAGCAGATGGACTGGGTGTTTTGGTAATACACCTCATAAGAGAAAATAAAATATCATGGGATATGTAGAAAACATGAGCTTTAATTTCAATTGAAAATGAACAAATGCATTACAACAAAATATCTGTCTTTGAAGCCCCATGGTATTTAGCTATTTATTGAAATGACTTTTAAAACACTGAAAATTAAATGAATAAAATACAGCTTTTTTTAATAGTAACAGTTACTATTTTAAAGCACTGAAAATTCTGTCATCCTTCAAGATATTATCATCATCACTCTCCTCCTGACTGTCTTTATTTCAAAAACGGTAGGAGATGCAGGTCTACTTGTCCTGCTCCTTCTTATTCAATTGTATCCTGTGCCAAAACTCAACAACGACCAGCACAAAGACAGAACAGTGACAGCGCGCCAGTATGCGGAGCGCGTTATTTGATCTGGAGCGTATTTTTTATTTTGAGAATGTACGTGCACCTGCGCACTACTCATGTCCATCACTTAACAGAAATGACATGTAACATGTAAGGCTTATTGAAAAAAATATTTTCAAATGCATTTTTTACATAACACAACGAAGAAACTTATTTTTAATTTCAGTGGGAACAGCATTGTTGGTCTCCCTTTTTAGCCAGCGCATCAAAGTCTGGATTTAGTTTTGTTGTGACGATTCTCAGGATGGATCTGAGGTGTTGGTCAGTTAACTCGGATCTGTGGCTGGCTTTGTTGATGTTCATGACGCTGAACGCCTGTTCACACAAATAGGTCGAGTCGAACAAAGAGTAAAGCGCAAATGTGGAGTAATACGCTGCACCTCAACCAAGGTCAATGTGTAGCGGTGTGCTACATGCAGTGCTAAAATTACAACACGGAGTCGGTAACTGCAGTCGAAGAAAAAAACTTTATTCGAAATCCCCAGCCTCACTTTTAAGCCTCCCTCAACCTGCCCCCCTGCGCAGAGGCTCCAAAGCTCTCTGCTCACAAATCCCCGCAGGCTATCTCCCTTAGCCGGAACGCTGGCTAATTGTGAGCCGGTTCGGATGTGCCAGGAAATGGGTCGCCACAAATGTATATAGAGTGCGTCATCTATTGGGAAAACGCCAGAATTGCGGGGAAAAATCGTTAACAAGGTTTATTAATATAATTTCATCAAGTTCTGCGGGCCGGATTAAAAAGCTTAACAGGCCGCATATGGCCTGCGGGCGGTAGTTTGCCCATGCCTGTTCTAGATAGCTAGTGACAGTTTCTGTTTTTCTTCCCTTGCTGATATTGCGAGTATGCTGAGGAGGTAAAATCTGAGATGGCAATAAGGAGGCATGCAAAAATGAGATAGATTAGCTGGTTGAGTGGTAACAACTTCATGCTCATCAAGACCAAGGAATTGATTATGGATATCAGGAACATGAGGTCAGGAGAACACACATCAGTCCTTTATGGAGGGATCAGTGGTGGAAAAGATTAGTGTCTTTAAGTTCTAAGTTGAAAGTAAATTTATTATCAAAATACATTGATACTTCCTGCTTGGCATTACTGCCTGCCACACCTCCAACAATGCCCTTGGGTCAGCTGCAGGGTCATCAGCCAGGGACCACCACTCACTGATGTTTCACTCCCTTAGCCCTGGTACATCACCTGGTGGCAGAGCAGTGGCAGATAGGTCTCCCTGCCACCCCCTGCAGCTTTCAATGGGGTCAGTTGGACACCAATTCCTGTCTTTCCTCAGTCACAGCCAAAAGCTGCCATTCTTTGTCTCTTCTGTCAACGTTCTGGTGGCCCTCCTGAGCCTTGCTCCAGTCACTGCCAAATCACAGCGTAACCTCATCGGTGATGTGCCATTAATGTTGCTACATACTAGTCTAAGAGTGATTTTCTTGAAGGATTTTACAGGGGAGAAAAGAAATGTAATAAAATTAATGAAAAATCCCACATAAAGACCGACAAGCGATCATTGTGTGAAAGAAAGCAAACTGTGCAAATAACAAAAATAATACCAAGAACATGAGATGTAAAGGGTCTTTGAAAGTGAGTCTGAAGGTTGTAGAATAATTTAGGGACAGTGGTTAAAGGTTATTGTGTGCCATGGTAGCACAGCAGTTAGCATGGTGCTATTATAGCATAGGCTGTTCAGGAGGTTGGAGTTCAATTCTGGTACCATTCTGTAAGGAGTCTGTACGTCCTCCGTGTTGAATGTGTGGGTTTTCCCCAGATGCCCAGATTTCCTCACACAGTCCAAAGATTTGCAAGGTAGGTTAATTGGTCATTGTAAATTGTCCTGTGATTAGGTTAGGGTTAATCAGGTTTGCTGGGACAACACAGCTCAGACAACCAGAAGGGCCTACTCCGCACTGTGTCATTAAATAAGTGAAGTTATCCACATTGGTCGAGGAGCCTGATGGTTGTAGGGAAATGACTGCTCTTGAACCTGGTGGTGTTGGATACAAGACCTTACATATCTCCTGCTTGGTGTTAGTTGCAAAAAGAGGTCATGGCTTAGATGGAAGGAGTCTTTGACAATGGATGCTGCTGTCAGTTGGCAGTATGCCACATAAATGCCCTTAGGGGTGGTGAATGCTTTCCTGTGATGGACTGAGCTGTATCTACCATTTTCTGTAGCCTTTTTCTTGCCTGAGAAGTGATGTAGATCCTCTCAATTTGCCTACCAGTGCAAAAGGTCCACAGCGGTGCTATCACAGTGACTGTTCACTCAATCCTGGAACATTAGAAGTAGTAGAGGCCAGTTCAGTTGTGTCATTTAAGGTAAAATTGGATAGGTATATGGACAGGAAAGGAGTGAAGGGTTATGGGCTGAGTGCGGGTAGGTGGGACTAGGTGAGATTAAGAGTTCGGCACGGACTAGGAGGGCCAAGATGGCCTGTTTCCGTGCTGTGATTGTTATATGGTTATATGATTGTTATATCTGGACAGCAAAGGTGCAAACAATAGGATGACTGTTTATCAGTTACAGCTCAGCATTCAATACCATCATCCCCTCATAACTAATCAATAAGCTTCCAGACTTGTCCTCAATACCTCCCTGTGCAATTGAATCCTCAATTTCCTCACTTGCAGACCCCAGTCAGTTCAGATTGGCAGCACCAACTCCTCCACCATCCCCGTCAGCATGGGTGTTCAAAGGCTGTGTGCTCAGCCCCCTGCTCTACTCACTTTATGCCTATGACTGTGTGGCTAAGCACAGCTCCAATGCCATATTCTAGTTTGCTGATGACACCACTGTCGTAGGCCAAATCAAAGGTGGTGATGAATCGGCATATAGGAGGGAGGTTGAAAATCTGGCGGAGTGGTGTCAGAACAACAAACTCTTATTGAATGTCAGCAAGACCGAGGACCTGAGTATTGATTTCATGAGGAAGAAACCAGTGGTCTATGAGCCAGTCATCAAAAGAGCTGGAGTCAGCAACTTTAAATTCCTTGGTGTTATCATTTCGCAGGACCCTGTCCTGGGCCCAGCAGGTAAGTGCAATTATGAAGCGAGCAGGGCAGCTACTTTCTTAGGAGTTTGCATAGATTTGGCGTGACATTTCAAACTTTGACAAACTTATATAAAAGTGTGATGGAGAGTATATTGATTGGCTGTATCACAGCTTGGTAAGGAAACAACAATGCCCTTGAATGGAAAATCCTTCAAAATGTTGTGGATACGGCCCAGTCCATCATGGCTAAAGCCCACTCCACCATTGAGCGCATCTACACATGGTGTTGTCACAAAAAAGCAGCATACCTCAGCAGGGACCTCACCATACTCTTCTCACTGCTGCCATTCGGAAGAAGGTATAGGAGCCTCAGGACTTACACCACTACGTTCAGGAACAATTATCACCCCTCGATCATCAGGCTCTCGGGACCGAGGGAGATAGCTTCACCCATCTTCTCTTACTTCGTCGCTTTGTGATTAGTTTGTGAACCCATTAACTCTGCCTCATTATTTGTACTATTTTGTAATTTATAATAATTTTGTGTCTTTGGATGGTATCACAGGTGTGATGTGCAGCCATTGGGCTCCTGTACCAGCTCCGGTGCTGATCTGGCAACGTGGCTGCGGACATACTTTCAGGGACTTTGCGGTTCATGTTTTGTGGATGTTTATTTGCTTTCTATTGTTTGTAAAAATCGTCCCTTTTCACATGTCGGATGCATGTCTGTCTGTGAGTTGCGGGGTTTTTCGTGAATTCTATTGTGTTCCATTTTTTCATGGGTGCCCGCAAGCAGATGAATCTCAAGGTTGTAGTTGTATACATATTTGATAATAAATATACTCTGAACTCTGTACTGCTGCCATGAAACAATAAATTTCACATCATATAAGAGTGACAAAAAACCTGATTCTGATTTGTAGGGTAAAAACACAAAATAATCACTAGGTCAGACAGCAGAGTTAATGTAGGAAATGGGAAAGCGGTGTTAATTAGTCGGCTGGAATTCTAACTTATTTACTGATGCACCTGGCCAGTTTTGCCATTGGTACCGGAGACTGCAGACAACAGACTGATTACTGGCCAATGCTTTGTAAACCTAATGCCTTCCTGGTTCTTCAGTGCTGCTGGCGCGCCCACTACTGTCGCTTTGGGACGTGCGGCGCAGTTGCCCCCCCACCCTCCAAAACCCCCTGCTGGCAAGGAGAAGGAACTGCAGCCACCGAACAACTCCGCCCCCTCATCCATTAGCTCCGCCCCGTACACGCCGACGCCGCGGAAACGCAGCGTGCCGGGAGCGCGCGCGGTGATGGCGGCTCGGGAGCGCGCAGTGTGTGATGATGGCGGCCTCGGAGCGCAGGCTCCCGAGTCCCGAGGCGTTCGTGGGCCAGTCTTGGAGCAGCTGGATCGAGCGGGCTGAGGCTCTGCGGCTGTCGGATGGTGAGTGGGCTCGGTATCAGGTGGGAGGTCCTCGTTGGGCCACGGGGTCTTTAACGGTTCCATTGCGAGCGCTTGGTTTAAACGGACTGCCCGTGACCGGCCTCCTCCCGCACACAGACAGCGGCCGCCGGGTCCTAGCGCCCTCCTGGTGAGTAGTGACATCTGGGCTTCCGCTGGGTCCTAAAGCCGTGTAGGTGATGGGGTAACGCATACCATTCATGTTTCTGTGATTAACACTCGTGAAAGTTGAGGAGTGAAGTGTCACTCCATAAAATCTAATCTATCTCTAGACGCGAGTGTTGTGCAACTGAAGGTACTGGCTTAAAAAAAATGAAGCCAACCTTTTGCAGGTCCCACGGATTCTATTTTGATTAATATACTTAACAAGAGAGTCTAGTGAATAGGTAAAACTGCATTTATGATTCAACATCAGCTAATGTGAGTTCACCCACTTTTGCAAGAGAAAGAGAGAGAGAATGGTAAATATTTTAATTAGTGAATTAATATAAGCAGTGGAGATCCAGAGAGACTTCGGAGTTTATGTACACAGATCAATAAAATGTGAAGAAATACAGAAAATCACCAATAAGCCTAATGGAATTCTGGCTTTTAAATGTGGAGGATACATGAGGAATGGAAGTTATGTGATGTAGTATAAACCCTTGATTAGCCAATGGAATATTATATATGGTTGGAAAGGAGTATCAAGAATTTACTTGAATGACTGGGAATCCTTGGAATCCAGGTTAATGTGGTATTTCCTGCAATTTGGAAGGGAAAAAAATGTAATCTGATTGAAGTTTGCAAAATTTTAATCATAATGTAGATTTGATTGACAAGATACAGACCGGGGATTTTGTCTAAGAGTTGGAGTCGGATGTTTTGGGAGCAGCGTGGAATGGCCAGTATGGAACATTTTTCTTAATTGTTATCAGGTCAGTTATACTGAAACTTTTGATCTGGGAGGCTGGTCACAGAGGGGAAGATCATTAAGAATTGGCGAATGGGGTTGCGGCTCCAAATAGTCTTTACTTATTCTTTTCGTTGTCCCATCATGTCCCACTGACTAATTATCATGGATGTCATTAAATTTAAATGTAATCATCTTGCTAATAATGGGACTTTGCTATTGGCTTTCCAGTATCTTCCATTGCCCCAGGACTAAATTTTAAAAGTACACACTGGTTGTTAGGCACTTTGGGATGTCTTATGACCCGTTATTGGTCACTGGAGATTTTCTCGTGACCTGGACACTTTGTTTTGTTAAACACTGTAAATAATGGGCGGGCCACTTCGTCGAGCTCCTTCGCACCATCCACCACAAGCGGGACTTCCCAGTGCCAAACAGTTTTATTCTGATTCCCATTCCCAGTCTGACGTGTTGCTCTGTGGCCTCCCTCTTGTGCCAAGATGAGGCCACCCTCAGGGTGAAGGAGCAATACCTTGTATTCTGTCTGGATACTCTCCAACCAGGTGGTATGAATATTGATTTCTCCTTCCAGAGAACAATATCCTCCCCTCTTCCTCTTCCTCTGTTCTCCATTCAGCCCATTACTTCACCCTGGGCCCCCTTTCTCCTATTGTCCACTCTTCTTTCCTATCAGATTCTTTCTTCTACAGCCCTTGAACTTTCCCACCCACCTGGCTTTACTCTAGCCCCTTTTCCCTCTCACTACCTTTATATTCTGGCTTTTTTTCCCCCTTTCTTCTCAGTCCTGATGGAAGGTCTCGACCTGAAACATTGACTGTTCACTCTTTTCTCGAGATGCTGTCTGACCTGCTGAGTTCCTCCAGCATTTTGTGTGTGTTGCTTTGGATATCCAGACTTTCTCATGTTTGTGAACCTTAGGTGTTATGTAGAGTATCCCATAATTCCAATTTGCATCTTGTTTGTACCAGGCATTGTTAGCAAAGGCCCTGATGTGCCATTGTTCAACGAGCCAGCCTGCTGTGAAGCTGAGGCACACATATCTCGAAGGCACTATTGTATCCTCAGTCTGTATGGGACAAATGGAAACATCTACTGTGGCTCTCTTCAGTATTTCTAAGCTGAGGGGACTAACCTATCCAGGCAGTCTGCTCAAACAAGCGTGCAGCTGAAGATTAAATATTAACTTGATTTGCCCCATGTGCAAAGAAACAAACAGTGAAATGCATTGTTTGTGTCAATGACTAACACAGTCCGAGGATGTGCTAAGGACAGCCTGCATATGCCACCATATTTCCGTAGCAAGCCCACAATTTACGAACTCTAACTCGTATGTCTTTGGAATGTGAAAGGAAACCGGAGCTCTCGGAGGAAGCTCACACAGTCGCTGGGAGAATGCACAAACTCCTTATAGACAGTGGCACGAATTTAATCCTGATTATGGTCACTATGCTATCATGTCCCCCAGCAAGGGACAATGGCTCAAATGAGACAAATGAATGCTTCCTATCTGAAGGTAGAAGAAAAGCTCTTAATAACAAATAGAAAAATCTTCAAAAGTTTATTCAAATCACTACAAAGTTCCAAGGAATTTATGTGTGTTATTCTGGATTTCCAGCAGCTTCAGAATCTTTTATGTTCACATTTTTTTCTTGTTAGTTTTTCATTCTAATTTAATATTAGGGTGTCTTTCTAAATACTTCAGGTTCCTGTGGAACTGAGACTTCAAAGGCAGTCAACACAGCTTTGGGAGAGAGGGATTCAAATGCTTACTATATTGTTGATAAAATAAGGAATATTTATATCCTGGAAATGCCTGTAGCCTGTAAAGCAATGAATTAGCATAGCCTTCACTGAATTAGCACAGACATTTATTTGCTTAAAGTATGAAAGTTCCATTGCTTTCCAAACCATCTCTTAATGGTAGCTGTTTCTTTATCATCTCCTTCTCCTTCTCCCTCCAGCAAAACCCCCTACATTCTTTCTGCCAACCAACCCCCGAAAAATAGAAATTGCTCTTATTTAAAGCTCATAATGCCGAGAAACTTGCTGCCAGAAGTCAGACAGCTCCACTCATGACGGCAACTTCCACAACTTTGTGCTCATTTCCCATCTGATTTCCCCATCTAGTAAATCATATTTACTTCTTATAATTAATCTGATTTTAATCTGCTTTCATATCCTGTAATCCTTTCATTGTTACTTAGTAAGCCCTGCAATTCTTTTCAACCTTTGTGTTTTTCCTTTCTGTTATGTATTCTTTGTCCATCCTTGTCAGTGCCTTCACATATTTACACACTAAGCTTTTGGATTCCCTCTGAAGTTCATTGGCTTTCTATCTTCAAGATGCTCCTTTAAAAACTATCTCTTTGACTAAGTATTTGATAATCATGACCCTTTTTTTGGTTTGGTATTAAATTTGTTTGATTATACCTCTATGAAGTACTTTGAGACATTTTAGTCTCTTAAAGGCATGGGTATGCCTGTTAATCTGATTTTGTTCTCACTGCCATTGATCTAATGATCCTGTGTAGCATTAGAGTACTGCGGAGTTGGGTACAGGTCTGTCACTGTACATGACTGGAGCATAGAAGTAGTAGAACAGCTCTGTCATCATGTAGCACTGGATGTAGTACTGTTGAGAATTTATCTGTCCCATGTTGCTGTGGTATTGTAGGAACAGATCTAAACTTATTAATTATTGTCATAGTCAAAGTAAATTTTATTATCAAAGTACACGTATGTCACCAGATACAACCCTGAAATTAATTTCAGTTTCCTGCAGGCATACTCAGCAAATATAGTCCAGTTCTGGTCGCCTCACTATAGGAAGGATGTGGAAGCATTGGAAAGGGTACAGAGGAGATTTACCAGGATGCTGCCTGGTTTAGAGTGTATGCATTATGATCAGATATTATGGGAGTTAGGGCTTTACTCTTTGGAGAGAAGGAGGATGAGAGGAGACATGATAGAGGTGTACAAGATATTAAGAGGAATAGATAGAGTGGACAGCCAGCGCCTCTTCCCCAGGGCACCACTGCTCAATACAAGAGGATATGGCTTTAAGGTAAGGGGAGGGAAGTTCAAGGGGGATATTAGAGGAAGGTTTTTCACTCAGAGAGTGGTCATTGCGTGGAATGCACTGCCTGAGAAAGTGTGGAGGCAGATACACTAGTGAAGTTTAAGAGACTACTTGACAGGTATATGGAGGAATTTAAGGTGGGGGTTATATGGGAGGCAGGGTTTGAGGGCTGGCACAACATTGTGGGCCGAAAGGCCTGTAATGTGCTGTACTATTCTATATAGTGTAGTAACTATAACAGAATCAATGAAAGATCAACCAGAGTCCAGAAGGCAGAAAATAAAAACTCTGCAAATGCAAATATAAATAAATAGCTATAAATAAGGAGGACATGAGATAACAAGATAAAGAGTCCTTCCCATTGGTTGTGGGAACATGTCAATGGATGGGCAAGTGAGTGTAGTTAACTCCTTTTGTTCAAGGGCCTGACGGTTGAGGGGTGGTAACTGTTCCTGAACCTGGTGGTGTGCGTCCTGACTTGTACCTTCTACCTGAAGGCAGCAGGAAGAAAAGAGCATGGCCTGGGTGGTGGGGATCTCTGATGGATGCTGCTTTCCTGCAACAGCGTTTCATATAAATGTGCTCAGTGATTGGGAGGGATTGTACTGTGCCAAATCCACGACCTTTTGTAGGGTTTTCTGTTCAAAGGCATTGGGGTTTCCATTCCCGGCCGTGATGCAGCCAGTCAGTACACTCTCCACTACTCATCTATAGAAGTTTGTTAAAGTTTCAGATGTCGTGCCAAATCTCCGCACACTCCTAAGGAAGCAGAGGTACTACTGTACCTCCTTCACAATTGCACTTGCATGCAGGTCCTCTGAAATAGTAACCCACGGGATTTTAAATTTGCTAACCCTCTCCACCTCTGATCCTCCGATAAATACCGCCTTGTGGACCTCTGATTTCCCTCTCCTGAAGTCTACAATCAGTTCCCTGGTCTTGTGAGAGGTTGTTGTTATGACACCATTCAGCAAATTTTCAGTCTCCCTCCTATATGCTGATTCATCACCACCTTTGATTCAGCCCACAGCACTGGTGTCATCAGCAATCTTGAATATGGTTTTGGAGCTGTGCTTAGCCACACAGTCATAAATAAAAAGTGAGCAGAGCAGGGAGCTAGTACACAACCTTGTGGTGCAACTGTGTTGATGGAGATTGTGAAGGAGATGTTATTGCTGAGCCAAACTGACTGGGGTCTACAAGTGAGACATTATGATAGAATACTGTATAGTTCTGCCACTCTTTAATATAGAATACAATGTTATACCCTTCCACAAATGATGTACATTACTCAAACATTAGATAACACTGTGATATTAATGGGTATGCCTGTTTCTCTCCAGTACTATTAGGACCAATTACTTTTCTCTATATAATGTGGTCTGTCACTGACAGGTATAGATTTGTACTCTTACTACAGATCCTACATGGCATAACACTCTCATTGTGCCCCTAAGGATTGGAGAATTGGAAGGGATGAATTAATGCTGTGGTTCCTAGTCCTTCTGACTAAAATCGTTCCCTTGACTGCTGGTGACTTTACTGGCTAATCCTTTTGAGGAATTTGGGACCACTAGCAATTCAGTGGCTGCAATAACTAAACACAAGAAAATCTGCAGATGCTGGAAACCCAAAGCAAGACACATAAAATGCTGGAGGGCCATCTTAATAATAAAGGGTCTCAGCCCAAAAAGTCGATTGTTTACTCTTTTCCACAGATGCTGTCTGGCTTGCTAAGTATATTTGCATTTGTTTTTAATTTGTGAAGTTTGTAAGTTATCTCAATATTGATGAAGTTATATAGACTTGTGAAAATCTTTGCCACCCCATCCCAAGAAGTGCCCACCTCTGACAGGGAGTCATTGAATTAAGGAGTTTGGATGTTAAATGTTATACTTAAGCAGTTTTCCTATTGTGTATCAGTCTCATTCTCTAACTAACCAAGTCCCAGCACTGACTCAATTGCTAGTGATACTTGAAGATATTCAGCCCTTACTTTCAAACTGAAAGAAGTGCAGCATTTCCACCAGCTGTTGAAATAGTGGGGGTTTGTTTGGGTCGATCCCAACTGGCTTTTCCCAAAGCCAAAATTCTGTACAATTTGGCATGTCTGAAGCTTCCTATCTGGATTGGCCCCAAGAAGTGACTGAATGCAGCAAGTGATGATCCTGTTTCTCTATTTAATTTGTCATATCTTTCTTATGGTGCATGCGTGTAGATATCTCTTGACCTCTGATTGAAGCCTTCCTATTGCCAGGGCAAAGCAGCAACCAGGGATGGGCATGCAAACGGATAGTCTGGAGTATTCAGCATCTACCATTAGATAAGGCTTGGGAGGTAATGTTCTTACCAGAGTCATTCCAGAGAATTCCATCCAGGCCATGCCATCTTTTCACTATCATCAAGCAGGAGGTACAGAAGCTTGAAGTCCCATAGCATCAGGCTTAAGAACTGCTACTTCCCTTCAACCATTCAGTTATTGAACCAACCAGCATATTCCTAATCATGACAGTTTAGCAATGCTATGGACACCTAGCACTAAAATGGACTTTTGTTTTTCTATTTGTGTTCTTCCTTATAAATATAGTTTAGTTTATATTTTCTTGTAAATACTGCTTATATGATGCAGTTGGTCTGTGATGTTGCCTTGAGTAAGCTTTTCATTGCACCTGTGTGTACATATACTTGTGCATATGACAATAAGCTCGACTGGCTTTGACTTGAGCATGAAAGATAGGCAAATACAATGGATTCCAGTTAATGGGACACATCGGGACCAGTACGTTTTGGCCCAATTAAGTGGCTGTAGTTAAAGTTTCAAGGAAATAGTTCAAAAGGTATAAAAAAAGAATTTACCATTTAACTGAGTAACAAGTTATGTATTTAAATGAAGTACATAATAAACTAGAACACTATGAAAATTACTACAGTGTAAATGAAGAAAATCAGCACAGATGCCTAGTGTAGGTAATGGACTGCTTTCATATAATTTTCGATGATTGCATCCTCCAAGTCTTCATTTTCATTGTAACATTCAAGATGATCATCAATACCTCTAATTCTTTGTACTTCCTAACTTGGTGAAATAGTGAAATCATTTCATTTTCACTCCCGGCCTGAATGCTTGGAACCACAGTGAGCAAAGCAGTTCTGTGTTGCCTTACTGCTCGTTTCCTGCCATTTTGAACACAGGTATACACAGCTGATGCTCTTTAAAAACAGTTTCCTCCAAGCAGTGTAGTCACTAATAGCCACACAAGTGCACGTGTCTATGCAGTTAGAAACTGTTCACCAACAATCGCCTTTCCTAATTAAGCAGCATTGTTTCCCAAATAAAGGAAGAGAATCCCGGCTATTTTCACGATTAGTTTTTGTTTTTTAAGAGCTGTCCCAAATAAGTGGCTTGGCCCGATTAACCAGAGTTGACTGTACTTCCAGTGCAAGACAAAGGGATGGCAATGCAGAATGATTTGTTAAGTGGACATTCTGTTAAAGATCCTTGTTGCTATCTCGAGGAACAAGGCAGTCTGCATTGTTGCAATGAACAGTATTTGTTCCTTGATCGACATTATTGATATAGATTATTTGGTTTCCCTCTTGCTGCTCTTAAAGGTCTTGCTGTGCACAACTTCTGATACACTCCACATAACAAAAACCACATCCTTCCCCTCATTTCTATCTGATTTCTGGCTGGGACCTTCCAATAGCAGATGCAGCCCTCCCCTTCTTAAGCCTATTACCCCTACTGGGGCTTAGGCTGTTGACAGCAACTCGTCAGAGACCTCTGTCCTGGGTCAGTCTTGCAAGTTGTCTCCAGGTGTAGTCCATATTAGTATAGTCCTTCCTCTCCCCGGAATGAGGTCTTTTGAGCTTCTGTTGGTGTTTCTGTAGCACTGAGGTTTTATGGGATGGGGTTGCTAGCCTCATGCTCAACCCTCCTTTCACAGCCGGGCTTGGGACCGTCCATGGTGGAATTTGGCAGATGTAGAATCTCATACAGTTCTGCCAGTGCTATTTGGGTATTGTTCTTGTCTGCAACCATCCATATGAAATTGGAAAAGCAATGGGCCAGATCTTCTGCTGGCTGGCAGGCTGTCTGGGCTCCTCAGTCTCTTGAAGGTTGCTTTGATTTGGAGCAAATCTCCCAAAGGTTCTGTGATGCACAGCACAGCTCATTACTTATCTGAATGTAACTGGCTTTGCCCCAGAATTGCCATGCATACCAGTGCAACTTTGTCTCCAGGCTCACCAGCAGTAAAAACAGTCTTTGAGATTTAATGTTTATGAATGTCTCTGGCATTTTTAATTCATTAAAAATCAAACAGTAATTTAAAATACTTAAAAATATGCTTCAATGCAATAAAAACAATTACATACAATTAGCTAAATCAAATAAAAAAAAATTATGTTGTTGTTTCTCCTTCTCTCCAGAGCCATTTCTTTCCATTGAAATCAGAGGACCTGTTGGAACCTGGTGTGATTCAGTGGGCAGAGTTCTCAGTCAGTTTGCAGTTATTCCATTGGACTGTGTGTGTTGTTCAATGGCAGAGTACATGTGTGCTGATTTTCACAATCTGACCTTTTGCCCAGTTATGTTGGTAAAAGCTAGCTGCTATAAACCAGATTGCCAACTTTTAAATGTACAATCCACTCTGATCAAACCAATCTAACTCCTAGTGATTCCTAATTGAATTGGCAGTGTATATCCACTGAAGCAGAGCAAAAAAAAAACACGCAGGGGAAGAGTCCAGAGAGAAGGTACAACTGAAGTTCATGTTCAAGTTTCTAGTCATTTAACTGTACAACCGGACTTTGAAGTAAGTGGACCTGGGTTCGAACCCGGCTGGCTCCCTGCACGTGTAGGGTTGAGTGTTCAGCCTCGTAAATGCAAAAACAGTCAAATGCTAAAGAAGTGGCAAGGCTGCCATCCGATGCACCGCAAGGCATGGAGAGGAGCAACAACTGTACAAATGGTATATACAACCAAACAAAACAATATTTCTCTGGACCACTATATATTACCACACACAGCACATAGACCAAAATATTACCATAAATAAGTGAATAAAATATAATTCAAAATGCACGTATTGCACAGTGCAGGTAAGCGGTAAACACCTCGCTATCCCAGTGACAAGACCTTGGTGGTTGCAGGGTACTCATTAGTCTCATAACTTGAGAAAAGAAGCTGTCACACATTCTAGCAGTCTTATTCCTGATGTTCCTGTGCCTCCGTCCTGATAGTAGTGGGTCAGATAGATTGTCGGATGGGTATAGGGATCTTCAACGATGCTTTGGGCTATTCATCTGCAACGCTTCAGTTAGGTGTCATAAGTAGTGGGGGAGAGAGGTTCTGATGATCCTCTCAGGAGTTCTTACAGTCCTCTATAGGGTTGATATGCCACAGTTGTCACTGACTTCATCAAGACCTGTGTGGATGAGTGTATCCCTTCGAGGGCATACCAGACATACCCAAACCAAAAGCTGTGAATGAAAAAGGAGATTCATAGTCTGCTGAGCATTGACTTCATCAAGACCAGTAATCCATAAGTATGCAAGATGCTCAGATATAATCCATTGAAAGCTATTTTAATAGCAAGAAAACAATTCTGATTGAAGTTAGAGACGGAATTGGATGCATGTCTGGCAGGGTTGGCAGGCCATTACTTCCTATGAGGCAAAACCTAACATCATGAATGGCTGTGATGTTTCACTCCCAGATGAGCTCAATGCTTTTCGTGCTTGATTTGAAAGGGAAGATAAAACTACAGCTATGAGACTAATGAGCACCCGGTGACCATGTGATCTCTGTCTCAGAGGCCAACATCAGAACATCTTTCAAGAGGGTGAACCCTTGCTAGGCGTCAGGCCCTGATGGTGTACCTGATAGGGCACTGAAAACTTCAATCTCCACTCAATCTTGGATCAACTGGACAGTAGCAACACTTGCGTGTGGCTGCTGTTTATTGATTACAATTCAGCATTCAGTACAGTCATTCCCTCAGTTCTGATCAACAAGCTCCAAAATCTGACCTCTGTACCCTGCTCTGCAACTGGATCCTTGACTTCCTCCCAGGAGACCACAGTGCTGATGGGAAATAACATATCCTCGCAGACACTCAACACTGGCGCACATCAAGGATGCATGCTTAGCCCACTGCTCTAGTTTTTCTACACCCACGACTGTGTGGCTAGGCGCAGCTCAAACATAATCTATAAATTTCCCGATGACACATCTATTGTTGGCAGAGTTTCAGATGGTGATGGGGAGGCATTCAGGAGTGAGATAGATCAGCTGGTTGAGTGGTGTTGCAACACCAATCTTGCAGTAAATGTCAGTAAGACCAAGGAACTGACTTTGGACTTCAGGAAGGGGAAGCCAAGGGAACACATACCAGTCTTCATCAAGAGATCAGCAGTGGAAAGGGTGAGCAGTTTCAAGTTCCTGAAGATCTATCCTGGGCCCAACATATTGATACAATTACAAAGAAGGCACAGCAGTGGCTATATTTTATTAGTTTGAGGAGACTTGGTATGTTACCAAAGACACTCACAATGTACCATGAAGAACATTCTAATTGGTTGCATCACTGTCTGGAATGGAGGGGCCACTGCGCAGGATTGGCAAAAGCTGCGGAGAGCTGTAAGCTCACCCAGCTCCATCATGGGCAGTTTCCTCCCCAGTATCCAGAACACCTTCAAAGGCATCCATCATTAAGGACCCCCACTGCGCAGGATGTGCCCTCTTCTCATTGTTGCCATCAAGGCGGAGGTACAGGAGCCTGAAGACACACGCTCAATGGTTCAAGAACAGCTTCTTCTCTTCCACCATCAGACTGCAGAATGGACAATGAACCCATGAGCACTACCTCACTTTAAACCTGATTCTGATTCTGACGCCTTGCAGCTTCCATACCAGACAATAATGCATACCACACGATAACACAGGACACTCTTGATAGTGTTCCTGTAGAAAGTTGTTAAGAGTGGGGGTGGGGGACCTTGCATATCTTAATCTCCTCAGAAAGTGTGTGCCAGTTTGTTCTTGGCCACCAGAATGATGGTGGACTATTTCAGTGAGATATTAAAGATGTCTGTTAAGACCTCCTTTGACTGGGCTGCATAGTCCCTCAGCACCTGACCAGGTATGTTTTGCAGTCTTGCCTCTTTGCACGGGTTTACCCTGGCTAAGATCCTCCTCACCTTGGCTGTGGCCAGATCAGGTGCCTGTTCCTTAAGAAAAGAGGGTGCTTTCCTCGATGTCACATCACTCAGTGCACCAAATAGTGCAAAGAAGGCATTGAATCCATCAGGAAGGGATGCACCGTTGTTGTTGACATGCAGGGTGGACTTAACAATCGGTTATGATTTGTATACATTACCAGATACACCGTGTGTCCCTGGTGTTACAAAGGTGTCTGGATTTTCTGTGCGTACTCATGCTTTGCTTTCCTGATTGCGTGGAAGAGCACAGTTCCTGCTGACGTTAGGGTGTTCTTGACCCTCGATCTGACCGCAGTGTCCTGATCCCTGAGCAGTGCACAAATCTCTGCAGTCAGCTGTGGTTTCTGGTTTGCCCTGGCAGTGTAGTGTTTAATCACCGTAACATCATCAATGCACTTTCCTATTTACCCAGTCACTGATCCTGCATACTCATCAATGTTATGTGATGACCGTAGGTAGCCGCCTCCCTGAATATGCTCCAGTTCTGCAGTGTTGAGGTGGCCCTTTTGGCCAGGTTCTGGTGTCCCTGTGAACTGGTTTAACTTGTTTAACCAGTGATCTGTATGCAGCAATTAGCAAAATGGATCTGTGTTCTGCGTACCTGAAGTGAGGTCGGGGGTGGGGGGTGAGGATACAACCTGGTAGGCTTCACAAACTTGGCTGTAAACCAGGTCTGATATATTCTTTCCTGCAGTTGTGAAGTTGAAATGCTGATAGAACTTTGGTAGGACTATTTTTGAGTTGGTATGATTGAATTCACCAGCAACAATGAAGACACTGTTGGGGTAGGTATCTGTTTCCCTGAGTAGCTGTAGTGGACCACAACAAAGAGCAGGGGCCCACTCACTGTGTAAGTCCGTAATTGTGCAGCACCTTCATTATCCACTCGCTAACAAGGTAGACTTGCAGATTTTAGTGTTCTTTATGATCAGCAGTGTTTTCTGGTCATAGAAAAGATGCGCAGGACAAGAAATTTCACCATTGATTGGAGCCCGAGTAGTCACGGCATCTGAGCACACCACCATCTTGTGAAGATGTAACAGTTTGAGCATCTGTCTGGCGACATTTACACATGAAACTCAGCTGCACTTTCCACTGGTTAACAACTGGATTCAGGACACTCTGGTTTAGAATATAGTCAAGGGAAGCAGGGATCAGCTAGTTTCTGCCCCTGCTCACTGAGAGATAAAGTGTAAAAGTAAACTACAGGAGGAATTCTGGGTTACGTAGAGCATTAGTTGATGTTACCATTCATGCTGCATCAACTGAGCATAAAAGTATCTTGGATGTTGTTTGTGATAAATATGAATTATTCGGATGAAAATCTAGGTGGGACGATTAGTAACTGTGCACACGGCATGAAAGTTGGGAGTGTTGTGAGTAGTGGGGAATGGTGTTCAAGGATTTGACAGGATATACACCAGTAAGAGATATGGGCTGAGAAGTTGGACATGGGGCTGAATCTGGACAAGTGTGAGGTTTTGGCACTTTGTGTGTTTGTGCATAAGGAAAATATGTGGTAAATGGCATGATTCTTGGGAGCACTGATTTAGGAACAGCTTCTTTCCCTCTGCCATCTGATTCCTAACTGGACATTGAACCCATGAACAATAACCCACTTTTTTATATAGTATTTCTGTTTTTGCACTGTTTTTGATATAACTATTTAATATACATACATACTTGCTGTAATTGACTTAGTAATTTTTTAACTATATTATCATGTATTGTACTGCTGTCACTGTTAACAAATTTCACAACATATACTGAGGATATTAAACCTGATTCTGATTTTGATATGAAAACTGGATTGTTTTCTCTAGAGCATCAAAGGCTGAGGGGCCTGATAGTAGTATATAAAATTATTGGAAGCATAGATAGGGTAGATGGTATCTATTTTCCAGACTGGAAATTTCAAGTACCAATGGGCACAAGTTTAAGTGAGAGGGAAGCAAAGTTTAAAGGAATTTTATGTAGCAAGATCTTTACACAGAGTGGTAGATGCTTGGAATGCACTCGGGTGGGGGGGGGGGTGTGGTGTAAGCTGATATGATGGGAACTTATAAAAGTATTTAAGCGAGCACATGAGCGGGCAGGGAATTGAAGAATATAGGCTACATGCAGGCAGATATGTAGTTTAAATTGGCATCATGTTTGATACATAATGTGGTGGGTTGACAAACCTTTTCCTGTGCTGTACTGTTCTGCCTTATCTTCTATGGCTTCTGGCTAATGCTGTCAAATATCCTGGCTACAAATATGTCAAATATTCTCTACTTGCAGTCAGACATCACAAGTAGAGAAAGGATATGTTAACGTGGACTGCTGTAGTTGGCTGACTGTTCATCCCTTGGAATTATCACAGCAAATGTCATCACACAGACATTTTCCAGTCTGATGCTTGAGAGTAATGCACTCAGTGGATAGTAGTGTGGTCAGTGGGGAAGAAAAAGGATGCAAGTTTTGATTAAAAGGAAAGAAACGGGTTTCATTTCTGTAGCAGATTCCACAATCTCAGAAAGCCCCAAAACATTTATAGTGCAGGAGAGGACTGAAAGACAGTCTAGATTTCATGGTTAAGTCCCTAATCTCAAAATGAAGGTCAAATTTATTGTCATAAACCATACACACGTATACTGCCAAATGCAAAATATTGTTCCTCCAGAATAAGGCGCACAACACAGTATATATCCACAACACGTAAAGTAATATTACCACAAATAAATGAACAAATAATAAAATATATTCCAGAAGATTGATAATTAGCATAAGGTGCATTCATGACACAAGTCAAAAAGTTAACAGTACAATGCTACAATGCCAGTGGTTCATTAAGTGATGAGTCTAGTCTTGAACTGTCAACTTGCTGATTTAGAGACAAAGGTACAAGTCACTGAGCCACACTCAGACTGAATAAAAATCAACAGTACAATTCCTACTCTTCTCCCTCCCTTAACCCAGAAAGAGGGAGATTTCATTTGTAGTAGCTGGGCGGGGTGGGGGGGAGGGGGAATGCTGGAACAAAAAGAAATCATGTTGTATTTCAGTTATACAGAGTCCAGATAAGCTTCTGGAGTCTGCGTGCATCTCTAGGCATTGTACTTCAGTTTTGCACAGTTATATATAAAAGCACAGCTTACAGAGTTCACTTTTGAAAAAAAAAGTTACATAAAATAGGGCTGCCTGGCCTGCTGTGTTCCTCCAGCACTGTGTGACTTGGATTTCTAGCATCTGCAGATTTTCTCTTTGTTATATAAAATAGGTCTGCATTCCCTTGGCTTTAGATTGAGGTTTTATCAATATATTTGAAAAGTTAAGATATTGGAATGGTTGGATCAAGAGATGTTACTTCTTTCCAAATTAGCCGTAATATTAAAATTAAAACCAGCACATTCAGACTAAATGTGAAAGCACTTTTTTCCAGAAATCTTGGAACTCCTTTTCTCTGCCTCTCTGGGTTTGAAGGACTGTCAGTGTGTGTGAAGGAGTGGGTAGGAAGATGGGGAAGGGGCTTGTTTAGTTGTCCTGTTTGTTCTTTTGATATTTGTACTCTTTTACTGGATGTTGTGGGCCTGCTTTGTTGGCGCCAGAACGTGTGGTGACACTTGCAGGCTGCCCTCAGCACATCCTTGTTTGTGTTGGTTGTTAACATAAACAACACATTTCACTGTAAGGTTCAATGTACATGTGATAAATAAATCTGAATCCGACTTCCAACACCTATGATGCTTGAGTCATTAGAAGTTTCAAGACTGGACATACTGGTTTGTTTGAGGACTAAAGAGCAGTTAAATGCTCTTATTGGAGGGATCTATGTCCAAGATCATCAAACTCAGCACACAAAGGTTCAGTTTACTCCTAACCAGTTATTCTGTGTTGCAACTCCTGGAGATACAGTAGGTCCACCTACTGTTGGAGGAGACTGATGAGGTAGCAGAGTTTGTCTGTGAATACTAAATACTGGTGATAATTGGCACCTTGGATGACAAAATGTGGAGGAGGGCAAAGAATTCCTCTATTCCAAGGAAAGGAATAAATTGTCCTTTCTCTGGTGAGTCATCCCCTATGAGCACTTAATGAACTGCATCAGTATGTTTGAGTAACCCTCCCATTTTAAATAGGAAAACATACACCAAATAAAGCTCCCAGTAACTGATATATTTAGATTTCAGGGCAAGGTGCTGCTGATTCTAGGAATTTTGATGTGTTTGAAACATTTCTGTTTCCGTTGAAAACTTCACAGTTTGAGAAGTATATATTCTTTACCAACTAGCGGTAGGCAGGAACTCAGCTCTTCAAGAAGAGTCAGTTGGTGACCTCTATCTTGTGCCGATGGTGGGAAGTTAGTCAAATGGGTAAATTACTGGATAGCAAGACGGACTAATAGTCCAGAGATCTGAATTCCAATTGCACGACTGCAGCTGAATTTAAATTCAGTTGATAATTTATAATTTAAAAAAAAAGCCTTAATAACAATGAATACAGAACCACTGGAGCAAAAAAAAACACTGTAAGAACACAGAATCTGGTTTATTATCACTGCTATTTATCGTGAAATCTGTTGTTTTGTGGCAGTGTACAGTGCAATATATAAAAAGTACTATAAATTACAGTAAGAAAAATGTAAAAGTGAAAATGAAGATCAAAATAATATGGTAGTGTTCATAGGTCCATGGACTGTTCAGAAATCTGACAGTGGAAATGAAGAAGCTATTCCCAAACCATTGAGTATGGATCTTCTGGCTCCTGTGCTGCCTCCTGATGATACAGTGTGAAGAGGGCATGTCTTGGGTGGTGAGGGTTTTGAATGATAGATGCCACATTCTTGAGGCATTGCCGTTTGAAGCTTCCTTGATGGTGGAGAAGCTAGTGCCCATGATGGGACTGGGTGAGTTTACAACCTTCTGCAGCTTTTTTCCAGTTGTTTGTATTGGTGCCTCCATACCAGATAACCAGTGCTCTTCATGGTACGTCTGTAGAAGTTTGCTGGAGTCAGTAGGTCAGGTAGCATCTGTGGAAGCAGAGCAATATTAAACATTTTGGGATCAAGACTGAAGAGAGTACAGGGTAGAGAGCCAGTGTAACAAGAGGAGAGATGAGCCAGGAGCTGCCGGGTGGAACCAGGTGAGGAGGGGCATGATGGCGGATGGAGCCAGGTGAGGCGAGGGGAAGATAGATTTAGAGGTAGTTGTTAGAAAGTGATAAGTGAGAATGTAAAGGGCTGCAGATTTTGGAATCTGATAAATAGAGAAAGTGATGAGTGGAACCAGATGAGGGAGGGATGATGGGCATATGAAACCAGTGAGGCAGCAGAGTGGGTTAAATGTATGGGTGATAGGCAGCTGGACTAAGGTGGGAGAGTTGAAAAATTTTGGTTAGTGGAGCTGAGGTGTTGAGGGTGGGTTTAGAAAAGCAGGGGGAGGGGCAATGAGAGAACCCAGGTGGATCAGAATTAGAGAGCAAGGAACACTATGGGTTACCTGAAATTAGAGAATTCAATATTCATAACCTTAGGTGCAGCCAACCCATCTGAAATGCCCTCCTTTTTTCAGGAAATGGGGTTTCCCTTGTACTCTGGTTGATGGAGCCTTCATGCACTCAGCTCCATTCCCCACACTTAAGTTAGAATATAGAACAGTACAGCACAGGAACAGGCCCTTCGTCCTACAATGTTGTGCCAAACTAATAAATCTAGTAATCAAATGCCCGATTAATCTCTTCTGTCTATATAATGTCTCTATCATTCCTGCATAATACTTGTCCATCTTGAATGCTTCTGTCAAATTTGCTTCTACTGCCACCTCTGGCAGCACATTTTCAGCCCACCTTCCCCCAGATAGAACAGACGTCGAGTTCCCTTGGTTCTAGCCTTTCACCCTATCAATCTCTGCTGTCAGTTGCTACACAATCTGATTCCTTTCTGTTTTCCACAGGAACCATTGTTCCTGTCCATCCTTCCCAATGCCTTACATTTCAACAACAGGAGGTGCAGCACCTCCTCCCTCACCACCATCCGGAGCCTAAACATCCCTTTCAGGTAAAACAGAGACTCACATACCTCCTCCAGCCCTGTCTGTTGTTTTCAGTGCTTGTGATGTTGCTACCTTTACGTTGGCAAGACTGTGTGTAGACAGGTGCTCTCTGTCCGCAGTGGATCCCTTGAGCACTTGGTTGTATGTCATTTCAACTTCCCAATCTCACACCGACTAGTCTGTCCAATACACACAAAATGCTTGAGGAACTCAGCAGGTCAGGCAGCATCTGTGGAATAGACTAAACAGTCAACGTTTCACACCAGATCCATAGATGCTGCCTGGCCTGCTGAGTTTCTCCCGCATTGCTTTGATTTCCATCATCTGTGGGCTTTCTCTTGTTTGTGATCTGACTAGTCTATCCTCAGCTTTCTCCATTGCCATGGTGAGGCAAAGTAGAAGAACAGTACCACATATTCCACCTGGGTAGTCTACAACCAATCATACGAACATTACATTTTTCCTATTTCAGGTAACTCATACCTCCTTTGTTCCTTTTTCTCTCATCTGATTCACCCATGTTCTCACACTTCCCCATCTTTTCAAATATTTCTCCCACCTGGTTTCATTTGTGCATTGTACATACACTCAGCCCACTGGATCTTCGACCAGTTTTCTCTAGTCTCATTTATCAGCTTCCTTACCAGATTCCATAATCTCCAACCCTTTGTCTCCAATTATCACCTTCTAGCCTCTCTCTCTACCTCCAGCCCCCTCCCTTCCTACCCAGGTCCACCTACCCAACATCTCCCTCTTCTCTTGATTCTACCTATTGCATACCAGCTCCGGCCTCAGCTCCCCCACCAACTCTTTATGGTGGCGAGCTCCCATCTAGATTTGAATCCCGACTTGGGATCTTAATTCAAAATGTTGACTATCACTCTGCCATACCAGGTTGCTCCAGCAGTTCGTTATTTTTGCTTCAGATTCCAGCATTTGCAGTCTCTTGTGTCTACAAAACTACTGGTTTGTTGTAATATCCTATCTACTTCACTAATATACTTCAGGGTGAAAGTTTGCTATACTTAATTTACCTAGATATAACTTAGAACAGGGATTCCCAACCCTTTTTATACCTTGGACCTCTACTATTAACCAAGGAGATCCCTGGTTGGGAACCCCTGCTCTAGACCTATGATTTAAGTGTTCCATGCAATGGCCAAGCAAAGCATTATGTTCAGGGTTAATAGGGGTGAGTATGAAATGCTGACCATACTGGCATTACAAATATTTGTTGACAAAAATATTTTTAAATAGAAAGTAAGAGTTCCTTTGGTAGCAATAAATGAAGAATCCACTATCACTTCAAAGAATTCCAATAAGATTATATTGTCACGTCATATACATTAAAGCAGATGCTCCATGCCAGCGTGGGGTTCAGTGGTAGCAGCTTCACTGACATGTCACAAGGTTGTAGGTTCACTGTCCAGGTTTGTTCCTCATTATAGTGATGCGTTCAACCTCATTACTCCCTCACTAGCACACTACTGCTCTGTCAGTCTAGATTACATGGTGCCACAAAATAGACTTGTTACAAAATTGAAACCCAGGGGATAAAGGAAGCAATGGGAGAATGGATGTGAAATTGACTGAGAGATGGAAATCAGAGTAATAGCAAATGGTTGGTTTTCAGACTGGAGTCTACAGTAGTGTTCCCCAGGGCTTACAATTAGGGCCAGTGCTTTTTTTGCAATTTATTATTAGTCTGTACCAGTGATGATGAAACTCAGAAATGTATGAAAGTGACAAGGAAATCAATAGACTTTTGAGAAGACAGACAAAGATGAGCTTATGCAGAGAAGTCATACATTATTTGGGAGGAAGATTAAGAAGACACAATGTGAACTGAATTCTGTAGTTTTTAAAGAATCATAGAAACTGAGATGTGTGGGTGTTTAATCCATTCAGAAGACTGTTATAGAGGTTATAAGACCTGTGTTTTGTAGAGCACAAAACCAAGGAAGTTATAAATAACTTTATAAATGATTGGTTAAGCTTTAGTTATAGTATTGCATCCTGCCGTGATCTGGAATACACTGTCTGAAAAAAGCAGTGGAATAAAGATTCGACTGTAATATTCAAAAGGGGAATAAATTTAATACAAGAGAATGTATACAGTAATACAGCCTGAAATCCTTAGTCTTTGAAGACATCCATGAAACAGAGAAAAGAAACCCAAAGAATGAATGACAGAAAATGTTAAAAACTCGTGCACAACAGCAAAAGCTTTCCCCCTCCCCCCACCTGCTCCAGCAAAAGCATCAGCCCCCACCACCAACCATGCAAAGCCCCCAGAGACCATAATCTAGAGTCATCAAAACATTTATTGTATACACAGGGAATGGGCAAGATGAAATAAACAATCTACCAGAGAGCTGCATGGCCAGGTTAGGGCATTTCATCCACTTGAATACTCTAAAATTCTGTGAACTTGACTTGAAATGGGATGATGAGATAGGGACCAAGGTGATTCTATGTGTTGGCTAAATTACTAACTTTCTATTCAGTGCAGTATGAAGCTCATATAATTTGTTTTTTGATTGCTTCAAGCATTGTGACTGTTTTAATGTATACTTTCAGGCACAGAATCGGAAGACTGTGGCAAGGATGTGAGAAAGAAAATTGAAACAATGCGGCTCATTAGAGAAGGTAATGATCTGGAAGAGTGAAGGGTAAGAATGGGGACTGATAAGATGCTGAATTAGAGGAATTGACATAAAGGCATTTCCCCACTCCCAACTTTCTTTATGTAGTGTCTACTTGTATTAGCTATTTCACCTCTCCTTTCAGATATGCCAATCTTTGGTCAC
Organism: Hypanus sabinus; assembly: GCF_030144855.1. NCBI lineage: Eukaryota > Metazoa > Chordata > Chondrichthyes > Myliobatiformes > Dasyatidae > Hypanus > Hypanus sabinus. Next base: position 24,926,818 of record NC_082730.1, on the reverse strand, counting down.
TGTCCAGCCCATGATGAGTTCTTCCTTGTGGTGTGTAACCAGTGTGGACAAGTAGTTAAACCTCAGGCATTTCAGATGCACTGTGGTAAGTCATTTTGTAACTGAGCATCTTTGGGTTATAATAAGACAGAAGAAAGTATATACCTATTAGATCTGATAACCCAGAGGCACATATTGTTAAAGCATCATATCGGTTCAGCTCACACCTCACTGGAAATGTGTTCATGTAATACGTTTCAAATGTTATGTAATTGAGAATGAAACTTGTTTAAATCTGACTGTTAGATATGTGGGTTATGGCCGAAGAGAAAAAAAATGGAGTTGTTTAGCACTTTAGTGCAAGGGTGTTCATCAGGTATTTTAAAAACAAAATTTAGCAAAATTAGTGAAAAGTAAACTGCCAATATTTACAAAAAAGTATCTACCAGCAAATACAATAATAGTTCCATACTTTACATAAGAACATAAGAAATGGGAGCAGGAGTAGGCCATCCGACCCATTGAGCTTGCCCAGCCATTCGATAAGATCATGGCTGATCTGCCTGTAAACTCAGCTCCATCTACCTGCCTTTTCTCAATAACCCTTAATTCCCTTACTATGTAAAATGTGTATGTGATGTTTGTATACTGCACTTAAGGTGGACACTTCTGTCTATTTTGTAATATGATTGTAACTATATTGTGGGATGCATCGTATTTTAATTCATTTGGACTCTTAAGTTAACTCCGTGGGTAATTAAAGGTGGTCTGCCCTGATGTCTAAGAGAAAATGGGGCAGATCATTTTCAGTGGAAGAGAGAGATCAGGACTGTCAAGAGTTCACACTGGACGAAGTAAAGGGATAGATAAGATAGAAGTAGGAAAGTTGTTTCCATTGGTAGGTGAGACTAGAACTAGGGGACATTGCTTCAAGATTCAGGGGAGAAGATTTAGGAGAAACTATTTTTCCCAGAAAGTGGTGAATCTGTGGAATTCTCTGCCCAGGGAAGCAGTTGAGGCTTTGTCACTAAATATTTAATGCAAAATCTCTAATTTGAGAATCTTAAAGGGGTTCAATTTCTTGCAGAGAGAAGACATGGGTCTCTGAACAAACTGTCAGCACGAAAAGCTCCTGCCTTGAATTCCCCAAACTCCATTCTGCAGAAATCGCGATGCAACAGTGTTCAAACTGCAGTTACCTCCAATCATGGCACCAGATCCTCCAAAGAGAAGCTGCACAGCCCTGGTAACAAGGTGCTACAGTTAGATGTGCCTTCAAAGGGACCAAAAGAAAATCTGTGGTAATCTAGTTTTCTTTTTGACCTTTAATCCAAATGGGGGGAAAAATACAACTAGTTTTCTAAGTTAAAGTGGCTCATGTTTATTACACTATAACCATAGATGAAGAACTCACCATTGATGGTAAACTGGGGTTATTTTCCTAAGAACATTAAAGTTTAAGGGTAGATTTAATGCAACTAATTAAAAGTATTGTTAGAGTAGATAAGGGGAACTGATTCTAGTATCCGCGGGTTCTGCATGCGCAGATTCAACCATCCACAGATCAGGAAAACCCGGAAGTTCTCTCTCCAGCACTCATTGTTTGAGCATGTGCAGACTTTTTTTCTTGTCATTATTCTCTAAACAATACAGTATAACAACTATTTAAATAGCATTTACATTGTATTAGCTACTATAAGTAATCTAGAGATGATTTAAAGTACAGTCAGTCTTTAAGTCAGATTTGTACGTAAGTCGGAACAGGTGCATCCGGTATTATTTAGTGTCAGTTAGTCAAATGTTTGTCTTAGTATATAGTATATATTTTACATTTCTATGCATATAAAACACTTAAGAAACATAAGTGTTTCAATAATTAAACCATTGCGTTGCTTAGTAATAATTGTAGCTTTCATCAGGGCAGGGCCTTTCACATGCTCTATTATTCTCACTTTATCCTTTAAAATTGTTCCGATCATTGACTGTAGCCTAATGCTTTTCCAATGACCAGTGGCGTTTCACCTCTTGCCGATCGCTTTATTATTTCCACTTTATTTTCAATCATGATCGTTTTCTGTCAACAGAACAGAAACACTGTGGATTCAGCAGCAGCCGCAGGCGGCGGGTCCGGATCTCCCCTGGGTCTTAAAGTCCACCTGCACTGAGACAGGTTAAATAAGGGACTTGAGCAGATAAGGAGGGCTGACTGTGCACAGTAAAGTGTAAAAATTATAATCTAGGAGTACTCAGCTATTCAGGCAGCATCTCTGGAGAAATCAACCAAGTTGGTTCTCCAAGTTGATGACTTGTCAGCAGAATTGGAAAAAGCAAGAAAACATCTATATTTTAAATTGCAGAGAAAGATGGAGAGAACAAAACAAGTGTGTATGTAATAAGAGACTGAAAAATTCAGTGACATGCATGCTGTTGAAGGAGTTTGCAGTGTTATCTGATCAGAGGAAAATGAGAACAAAGGACAGAGTGAAAATATTGGAATAGTGAGTTCCAGAACAAAACAGTTGCTAGAAATGTGAAACAGAATGGAGAAGCGGAAAAGCCAGGCAGGTCAGCCAGCCTGTGAATACAGAAGCTGAGTTAACATTGCAAATTGGCCTCACTTTGGCACTGGCCAGTACTGATGCAAACTAGAAAGCTGTTTATCTGAAACTGTTATTGTGGATGTTGCAACCCAAATGCTGTTTCTACAGCATTTCCTGTGTTTTGTTGGAACTGTACTAAGAAGACAGAGATCAGAGTGGGACTGTAATGGAAAATTAAGGGACCATTTAGCAGGGATACCTTTGTGGATTGACTTGGAGATGTTCTGCAAAGCAGAGAAGTTGGGTAGAGAGCCAGAAAGAAAATTTTTATCCTTGAATTTTTATCCATGAATTTTGATCTGGAATAATTGCTGGAAAACCTAGTGGAATCATATTCAATTAGTACTTTCAAACAATATGTGAGGTCAAAAATATTGGTAGGACTATGGGGAAAGAGCAGGAGGTGGGACTGTTTGGATATCTCTTCCTAATTGTCAGCATATGCTCATTGGACTAGATAGTCTCCAGTTTTGTAGGTTCCCAGTGATGTTGGTATAATACTCGCTTCGTCTAGTAGTAGTTTTTGGTGACTCTCTTCCAATCTATCTCTGAAAGTAATTTGCAGATTTGGAGCTAATAAATGAACTCATCTGGCCCCGGAAGGACAGAAAGCTGCCATGCTGGAAAATATTATGTTGACCTTTGTTGTAAGACGATCTGAGCATGAGTAAACATGTTTTACTGAAGTTATATAGGACTCTGGTAAGACTACACTCAAAATTATGGTTAGCCTAGCCAATGAAGGATATAATTGGAACCAAACTTCCATAAAATGATGCGATTGACCTATGAGGACAGATTAAACAGACTGGGCATAAATGCTGTGGAGTTCTGTAGAAGAGAAGTAATCTCACTGACAGATACAAAATCCTAATGGTAGATGTACAGGTGATCTTTCTGTTGGCTAAACATTCAGGAAGAGAGGTTGCAGGCTAAAAACAATGCCAAGGCCCTTCAGGATTTAGCTGAAAAGAAATTCTTCACCCAGAGTCTCTGGATTTCTTTATCCAAGAGGGCTGCAGAGGCTCAAGTATGTTCAAGACAGAGACTGATAGATTTTTGGATAGTAAAGGAATTTAGTGATATGGATTCAGTACGGAACGTGATGCTGAGGTAAAAGACTGGGTTCAATCTAATTCAATTCCAGAGCAGACTTAAGGGGCGAGGAATCCTAATTCAATGTCTAGTTCTGAGGATTGATGTAAAACTGTAATTGCATCCATGCCTCTGGCAGCTCATTCCTCATACAAACAATCCTCTTTGAAAAAATTACATCTGTGGTCCCTTTTAAAATTTTCCTCTTTCTCCTTATACCTATACTCTCTAGTGTTATACTCCCCTACCCTGTGACCATCCAACTTATATGCACCCCTTATGGTTTTATTTTATTTTAAACCTCTCACCCTCCTTCACTCCAGGGCTAAAAGCTCCAGCTTATACATTGTGTTTGAGCCTGAACCTAACCTTGCCCTTCTATCATGTGGATGAACCATAGAGCCACAAAGTTAGCTCTACACTGTCTGGTATGGAGGGGCCACTGCTGAGGATCGAAAAAGCTACAAAGTGTTTTAAACTCATCCAGTTCTATCAAGGACGTCTTTAACAGGTGATGCCTCAAAAAGCTGGCATCCATTATTAAGGACCCCCATAACCCAAGATATGCCCTCTGCTCATTGCTACCATCAGGGTGGAGTTACAGGACCCTGAAGACCAGCTCACAATGTTTGCTCTCCATTTGAATGACTTATTTATAGTATATATTATAACTAATTTATTCTTATTACAATTTATAGTTATTTTCAATGTAATGCCACTGCAAAACAACAAATTCATGATATATATCAGTGATATTAAATCTGATTCTCATTCTGATTCAAAGAGCTATAGGGTTAAAGTGAGCTATGCTGTTTGTTGTAGAAGGCCTTTTCTCTGCTCCTCCCATCAGATTTTCTCTTGGAAACTGAACAAAAGAGAATACTTCACGTCAGGCTTAGCTGCAGTTTTGCCATCTGGGTGAATAGCCATGCACTCCTGCCATGAAGATTTAGGGAAAAACAGGTCTGGATTGAATGGGATGATTGGATTTATTCCTTAATTTCCTCTCTTCTCTTCCAGCTTGTTTGTTCCTGTGGTGAACCTGGAAAAGATCCCATCTCTCGGAAAGACAGAGAGTTCATGCATCAAACTGACCGCCAAGCCTCCTGCTGCTTCTCCATCCTCTCCTGAACCCATTTCACCATCTGAGAAACCCAGCCCGGCCCCTGTCCTTGATTCCTTGGCAAAGACAGGGGTTTTGAATGCAGTCCCAAAAGCAGCTGACCTCTCACTCACTGCAGCAGTGATTCAGAATGGTAAAGGTGAACGATTACCAATGCTGGAAGAACCAGCATTCAGTAACAGGAGGAACAGCCATAAAGTCCACAGGAGAGTAATGGGTGAGTATAAAATTGAGTCCTGCAGCTTATTCTTCCGAAGCTAGTAATATAAGGAATGGCCAAAGACACTGTTGGTGAATAGACATGGAGAAGACTGATGGTAAATGGGAAGTTGAATACTGTATTATTGGTGATATTTGAGATTGGCTTGAATTGCATATTTTATTAACCAGCTTTAAGATAGAGTTCAGTGACTTTTGTTCTGCTAGTGGAACGGTTTTCCATTTCCTGCACTCTCACAATGAGCTTGTGGTTGATACCCAGTTGTGGATTGGGTGTTGTGTAATGAACCAGATTTGATTAGGGAGCCTAAGGTAAAGGAACTCTTAGGAGACAGTGATCATAATATCAAAGAATTCGCCCTGCAGGTTGAAAGGGAGAAGATAAAGTCAGATATATCAGCATTACAGTGAAATAAAGGGAAGTTACAGAAGCATGAAAAAGGAGTGGACCAAAGTTGATTGGAGTGGGACACTAGCAGGGATGATAGTAGAACAGTAATGGCTGGACTTTCTGGGGCTAATTCGGAAGGTGTAGGATAGATACATCCCAAAGATGAAGAAGTACTCTAAAGGGAGGATGAGGCAACTGTGGTTGAAGGGAAGTCAAAGACAGCATAAAAGCAGAAGAGAGGGCATATAATATAGCAAAAATTAATAGGGCTGAAGAAGGTTGGGAAACTTTTAAAAACCAACAGAGGGCAACTGAAAAGTCATAAGGAGAGGGAAGATTAAATATGAAGGAAAGTGAGCTAATAAAATAAAAGGATACCAAAGTTTTTTTTCAGTTATACAGTATAAAGAGTAAAAGAGAAGTGAGAGTGGATATCGGACTGCTGGATGATGATGCTGGAGAGGTAGAAATTCACAAAGAAATGGCAGACTAACAAGTATTTTATGTCAGTCGTCACTGTGGAAGGTACTAACAGTATGCCAGAAATTCAAGAGTGTCAAGGGGAGAAGTGAGTGCATTTGCTATAACTAATGAGAAGGTGCTTGGGAAGCTGAAAGGTCTGAAAGTAGGTAAGTCACCTGGACCAAATGGACTACAGCTCAGGGTTCTGAAGGAGGTAACTGAAGAGATTGTGAAGTCATTAGTAATGATCTTCCAAGAATCACCAGATTCTGGAATAGTTCTGGAGGACTGGAAAATTGCAAATATCAGTTCATTCTTTTGGAAGGGAAGGAGGCAGAAGAAAGGAAATTATAGGCCAGTTAGCCTGACTTCAGTGGTTGGGAAGATGTTGGTGTCTATTATAACGATGACGTTTTGGGGCACTTGGAGGCACATGATAAAATAAGCCAAAGTTGACATGGTTTCCTTAAGGGGAAATCTTGCCTGACAAATCTGTTGGAATTCTTTGAGGAAATAACAGGCAGGATGTTGTTTACTTGGATTTTTAGAAAGCCTTTGAGAAGGTGCCGCACATGAGGCTGCTAAACAAGTTAAGAGCCTGTGGTGTTGCAGGAAAGATACTAGTATGGATAGAAGATTGTATGACTGGCAGAAGGCAAAGCAAAGGAATAAAAGGGGCTTTTTCTAGTTGACTACCAGTGACTGGTTGTGATCTGCAGGAGTTGGATGGCTTCTTTTCATGCTATAGGTCAATGATTTGGATGACAGGATTGATACCTTTGTGGACAATACAAAGATAGGTGGACGGGCAGGTAGTGTTGAGGAAGCAAGGAGTCTCCAGAAGGACTTAGAGATATCAGGAGAACAGGCAAAGAAGTGGCAGATGGAATAAGGTGATATAAATTTAAGCTACTTTCTAAATGGGGAGAAAGTTCAGAAACGAGAAGTGCAAAGGGACTTGTGAGTCCTTGTGTAGGATTCCATAAAGGTTGACATGCAAGTTGAGTTGGTGGTAAGGAAGGTAAATACAATGTTACTCATTTTGAGAGGACCAGAGTATAAAAGTCAGGATGTAATGCTGAGACTTTGTAAGGCATTGTCAGAATGCACGGAATATTGTGAGCAGTTTTGGGTCCCTTATCTAAGAAAAGGTGTGCTGGTATTGCAGATGGTCCTGAAGAGGTTGACGAGAATGATTCTGGAAATGAAAGGGTTAATGCTTGATGTCTCTGGGCCTGTACTCAGTGGAGGTTCGAAGAATGAAGAAATCTCACTGAAACCTATCAAATACTGAAAGGCTAGAATGAATGGATTTAGAGAGGATGTTTCCAGTAATGGGGGGAGTGCAGCACCAGAGAGTACAGCCTCAGAAATAGAACAGCATTCCTGTAGAACATAAATGAGCAGGAATTTCTGTAGCCAGAGGGTGGTGAATCTCTGGATTCATTGCCACAGAGAACGAGGTCAAGTCATTGAGTATATTTAAAGTGTAGGTTAATACGTTCTTGATTCGTAAGGGCACCAAAGGTTCCAGGGAGAAGGCAGGAAGATTGTGTTTAGAGGGATAATAAATCAGCCATGATTGAATGGTCTAGTTCTGCTGTTCTACCTTATTGTCTTAAAACCTACCACTTTAACTGAGGCTTGATTAATACTTCATTGAAGGCCATTGGACATTTTTACTGTTTTCAAAAGCTACACGAATACATTCATAATAGCATTCAGGTCCACTGGAGTATCATGAAGCTATTGAAGAATACTGACATACATAAGCCCATCACCCCTACTGGGCCATAGACCGCTGACTGCGGCTAATTAGGGTGTTCCATCCTAGGGCTGTCTTTCAAGTTGACCCCAGGTGTGTGGCCCATCTTTGAAGATCCTTCCTCTTCCAGGGGAGAGGTATTTGGAGCTTCTGTTAGTATTTCTGTACCACTGGGTTTTTACAGGATAGGCTTGCTAGCCCTATGCCTAACCCTCCTTCCATTGCAAGCAGGTGAGGGACATGGCAGAGTTATTGAAGAATCCCTAGTTTAAATCATCTCAATCCATTGACTAAAAGGTCTTGTTTCTTGCCGTGTAAATTTATTTTATATTTTAAAAATAAAATGTCTGGGAAAGCGTCTTAGACTTAACTTGAATCTCTTTTCGTTCTGAAAGTGCTGTAATAAGTGTTTCTGTATGGGGAAATGAAGTCCTAAGGTACCTTGGGGCCTTTAACAGGAAACATCTGTCATACCGCATAACCTCTACCTAATCTCTCGACAGAGAAAGAAAGTGACCTCAATAAACACTGCGGAGTCATGGATCCAGAGACCAAGAAGCATTGCACTCGTTCATTAACTTGTAAGGTAACTTTTAACCCCCCCCCCCCCCCCACCACCACCTCTGCAGCCCCCAACATTGTATTTGTTTTATTTTCATCAGGCAAAATTTCAGGACAGCCCTTTTGTTGAATTTTAAATGGCTAGACATATAGATTTTTGACTAGAAATAAAACAAAATGTGTATGTTGAGTGTTGTAGTAACTTTTATGGAATTAATACAGCAGATAATAAAATAAAGGTTTTCTTCACTTTATAACTAACTCTTGGTCTGTGAGATCTGGTTTCAGTTCCCTGAGGGGTTAAAGAGGAATTTTCCAAAGTATTTTTTCCCTTATAGTGGCCCTGGGCTTCATTACCTCAGGCGATGACAAGGAAGGGAGGCACTATTCAACAATGCTCCAGTCATCGTAGTGCGGAACAGATTTGATGGAGCAGCCAGTCTTTTCTTGCCTCTGGGCTTTCCATGTTTTGCTGTTGCACCAGGCGGGAGTAATGGAAGTGACTCATCCTTCAATCCAATAGGGATTAAAACCTGGCTGGTTTGGAGCCTAAATCTGAAAACCAAACTCCTGCATGCTTTAATGCTACAGCCCAGATAATTAACTGCATTTTGCTTGAAATGCACCCCCACCCTGGGGTGGTCCCTTGGTGCTGATTGTCTAATGTGGTAATACATTTCCAATGTTCCTGATCTGAGAGGACAGTGTTCTTTTGGTGTGGCCTGTGTGTGCAGCAATCCCTTGAGGTTGCCAGGTTGACTGTGTAGAGTTCCCTCGGAGCTATCTGTTGGTGCAGTGCACACTCTTGTGTAATAAGATGGAATTTTGACCTCACGATCCACCTTGTCGTGGCCTTTCACCTTATTGCCTGCACAGCACCTTCTCTGTAGTATTATATTCTGCATTGAGTTATAGCTTTTCCCTTGTACTACCTCAATGTACCAAAGTGGTGAAATGATCTGTATGGATGGCTGGCAGAGCAAAGTTTTTCATAAACCTCATTATAGGTAACAATATTAAACCAATTGCCATTTACTCTGAATTGCCTGTCCAGTGGAACAGTCCCCTCTGCACTGTCTCTTCGAGAAGTCATTGCTGCCTCAAGAGTATACTGTGCAATTAATACAGTAGATAATAAAATAAAGTTTTTCTTCACTTTATAACTTACTGTATCATCCCTGCTAATGTATGTTGGTCCCAATACTGGCATTGCTGTAGTTTGTACAATCTTTGTTATAAAATCCCACATGGATTTGCTAGTTTCTCCAGTTCTTTAGCTCTCCAAGATCCCTGGACTCCTTCCTAAATTGATTTGCACTCTCCCACATCATTCCACCAGTGGCAGAAGTTTCTTCATCTGGCAAAGCCCTGAGCCCTGAAATTTCCTCTTGCAACTTCAAAGGCTTTCTACCCTTCTCTTTGCAGCTTGCTGTCCAATATTTATTCCTGTGAAGATTGTGACCGTGTTTTCCTCTGCAATGTAGTATCAGATTGTTCTGCCCGTTCCCCTTACCGCTGTTGTCAACTGATGCTAAACCCGTTGTCTTTCGTCCTGCTAGACGCACTCACTGACTCAGAGGAGGAACGTGCTCGGCCGGCGGCTGGCGTTTGATGAGTTGTTGGCAGAACATCGGGCCAGCTTGAAGAACAAGGAAGGTGGCAGAGAGAAAAAGCAGCAAGCTAAAGAGGCAGTGACACATTCCCCTGTGCAGGAAACGACCGCTGGAGGCTGGGCTTCGGTGATGGCAGGAATCTCCCTGAGCCACACAAAGCCTGCCGGCTGTTCCGGCTCAAGGTATGATCTAAATTCCTAGCATTCGTGGGCACCCATTGGCTCTCTCGGGATATAGGTGTTTACTGGGAGGGTGGGAGAACAGTGATAATGCAGATGTTTCTTCCTCTGATGGGGGAGTCTAACACAAGAAACAGCTTAAACTTAAAGCCAAATGTGAAATCAGAAAATGCTTTCAATGGCAAACGTTAGTTAAAATCTAGAATTGACTTCCCCAGAATACTAGATACAAGAGGTTAATTGGAGTTTTCGGTGTTGTCGGTGGGATTTTAACGAGTTAATAAACCAGTTGTGATACGAGTCAGCATAATCTTGTTTAATGGCTTTCTGGTTCTTTCTAATGATTATATTGTATATTAAATATATTTATTAAAATAAAGTAATATATTACAAGATATTGTAATTATATACACAGTGCAATCTTGTTATTTGAGCCATTGGTTAATTGGGGTCACTGTTTATTTGGGACAACTTCTAAAGAACAAAATTAATTGAGAAAATAGCAGGGATTCCCTTTGTTTATTTGGGATGCTATGCCACTTAATTGGGATGGGAGACTGTTGCCGAACAGTTCCTAACTAGCGCCAGTCCCTTGCACTTAGTGGCTATTACTGTCCTGAAAGCGAACAGTTTCTAAGCAGCTTCAGTTGCGTGTGTTTGTGTTCAAAAAGCAGTGATTTTTATTACCAATAGTTGGCAAGAAATAAGCAATAAGACAACTCAGAAACGTTTTGCTCACTGTGATTTCAAGCATTCAAGCTTGGAGATGCCAGAAATGGCAGGGAGTGAAAATGAAATGATTTCACTACTTCATCAAGTTAGGAACTACAGTGAATTTTAAGGTATCAATAATTATTTTGAATGTTATAATGGAAGTGAAGATTTGGAGAATACAATCATCTAAAGCATTGTATGAAGGCAGTCTGTTATCTGTATTAGGTGTCTGTGTAAATTTTGTTCATTTACCGTCAATCATAAGAATGTTTTGTGAGGCATGTTGAGCAAGCTTCACTCTGTACCTTATGCAAGAATACAGCTCAGCATGTGTTTGTTGCTGAACTAGTATGTTAACCTTCAAAACGCTCCCTTCTCAAGGCTGGTGAACCTAACTTTAATCAACAACTATTTATCCAATATACACGGCTGTAATCAGTATGCAAACACAAATGACTCCTCTCCTTTTTAGCTGAAGGGGCTGTGAATTTCTGTTTCGTTCTGAGGGCTTCTGGACTACTGTGGTCTTGCTGCCATCTGAATTTCTTTTCTTTTCACAGGGTTTCTTTGGAAAATGAATTGACTGACACGGAGAGATCCCCGGCTGATCCCACACCACACCCTGAGCTCCCCTACCCTCTCTTCAGATTCGAGATAAACAGCCGGCTGTCGAGCGAAGAGAGTGACGGGGAGGTGACTGAGGAATTGGACAAGCCAGACTGTCATTATTCACGATTTCATCCAAAGCCACTGGCAGTACGTTCTATTGCAGCCCAGCCCCTCTCTCTCCACTTCTCACTTGTCTTACCAGCAGCATTGATGGTTTAAACTGAATCCTCTGCAGAGCAGATGGGGCTGAGAAATGTTTGTAACCTCGCTACATTATTCAGTGTTTCAGACAAACATTTTTATTTACTTTCTACTAGTACTGAAAGTGGTTCATGCCGAATTGTTGGTTATTTGCCTCTTCCCCCCCCCCCCCCCCCCCTTAACCTTGCATGTCTTCCTTGGCAAATTACTTACTCATTTCCAGTTTCTGCCCAGCAGCCCCCACAAAGCATGCAGGTGTTTTTGGGAAAGGAGGATGACACACTCTGTTGAATTTCCTGTCCAGTGGGACTAGTCTAATAATTAAACAGGTTGGAATCTAAAGCTGACCTGCAGGGCTCAGTGAAGTGGGACCAATCTAAAATCTATTTTCACCCAGCATGGACAGATGGGCTACAGTGCCCCACCTCACACTGTACTTTTCGATGATTCAGCTAGGCACAGAAGGAAACTGGATCCTGGAACTAGCAGGAATGTGTTACACTGTAGGGTACCAGCAAGTAAATAAAAACAAAGAGATAGAATTGATGTGGGGAGGATGTTTCCATTAATAGGAAAGCCTGGGATACGCGAGGACAACCTCTGAATAAATAGGGAGTCTCTTTAGAACTGAGATGTGGAGGAATTTCCTCAGGGTGAATTTGTGGTTGCTACAGAGGGCTGTGGAGGCCATGCCATTGGGTATATTTAAAGCAGAGAGTGATAGGTTCTTGATTGGTAATGGGGCTGAGGGTTAGGGGGAGAAGGTGAGAAAATTGAGATGAAAAAAATATCAACCATGTTTGAATGGTGGAGCAAACTTGATGGGCTTATGAGCCTAATTCTGTCCATATAATTTTATGGTGGGGAATACTCGACAGGTCGGGCAGTATCTGTGGGGAGAGAGAGATCGAGAGAAGCAAAATTATTGTTTCAGGGAGACGATCCTTCATTAGAAGTGAAGAAATTAGAAACAATTCTATTTTAGTGTATCTCATTTTTCCTACCTAATAAAATGTTCTCAACCTGAAACATGAACACTGTTTCTCTCTCTCCAGCTGCAACTTGACCTATTGAATATCCTAGCATTTTTTACTTATATTTCACATTTCCAGCACCTGTAGATTTTTTCATTTTTCATTTACAAACTAAGAAAACTATTTGGAACAAAAATCAAAATAGGAGGACATCACTCAGCTCCTCATTATGTTCAATTTTTAATCAAGATTATAGCTGATATTGATCTGATTTGCTTCCTTCCTCCACAAATCTGTAGGTCTTAATGGTAATACTTCATACTAACCTGAGGGAAGAATTCTATATTGCTGGTACACTTTATGACATCATGACAGTATCCCAAAGCCTGATACTAACGGAATTCTTCATAAATTCTGTAAATTGTAGCTATGATTCTGCTTTGAGCATGAATTGGCCTTTTCCCAATATTACTGCTACTGTACGAGAGCTATTCTTGAACCAATCCCTTCTTCACCTGATCCAGCCTTTTTTCTTTGCAGTTTTGCACTTTTGGAAGCCGAATGATCAGCCGAGGTTATTACGTCTTCAACAGGAGATTGGACCGATTCCGAATGGCCCTTAACTCCATGGTGGAAAGGCACCTAAACTCTCAGATGTGGAGGTCAGTATGCTGTCCTTCTGATGCCCACTGTTGATTATTATTGAAGTACTTGTAGTGAGGAAGGGCGAGTATACTACACACTCTCCACAGTTCACAAGCATTGAGGGAGAAAGATAGACTAATGCAGGAAATATCTGTGACTTGATCCAAGGGCTTTAAAAGCCTGTACATTTTTGTAGGAAGATAATTGATCATGGATAGATGTTATTCACAAGGAGTAACTATCTATTGGTCTTCGTTGGTCTAAGCCAAAATACCAGAGCATTTCGATGGTTCCATTTAATATACAACTTGAAATTCTTACTCTTTATAGACATCCATGAAACAGAAGAAAACCCTAAAGAATGAATGACAGAAAAATGTTAGAATCCCGAAGCACCCCCATCTCCTTCCCACACACAAGCAGCTGCAAAGCATCAATCCTCTCCTCCTTCCACTTATTCCAGCAGGAAGTATTAGCTTCCCACCACCCAGCAAGAAATAGCAAAGCCCCCAAACAGCCCATGATCTGCAGTGCAACAAAAATTGTTTTTCAGATGAGCTTGAGGAAGTCACCCTCTATCGCCATTTTGGCTCCTCCCCAGGTATTTTGTTTTGAAAATGGAGGCCCAGTGAAGCACCGATCTTCATTGTTACATGGCCCTAGGTGTTGGCCTGTTGCGTATCCCGAGTAAGTTCTGTTCTTGTTCTGGCTTTTTGATTTTCCATAGAGAAAGCTGTATGAGATAAAAACCCAAATAAGAGGCCACTGAGCCTCAGATTCTGTGCTATCTTTTAGCTGGATTATGACCGACTTAATCCAATTTGTGTGCCATTACTGTTTATAACCTACAAAGTTTTGTCTCTTAATTATAATACTTATAATTAACCTAAGGGAGGGATTTTATATTACTCGTACATATCTCGTTATGATCTTGCATTGCACTTTTTTGGTAACTCTTACACTTTCTTCTGTATTGCTATTATTTTATCTTGTACTTCAAAGCACTGTGTAATGACCTGATCTGCATGAACAGTGTGCAAAGCTTGCTTCTCACGGTATCTTGGTTCATGTGACAATAATAAGCAAATACCAATACACAAGATACAAAAGCCTTGAGTACACATACCATCAGGCTCTAAAACATCTTCAACCCTGCTGTTAGAAGACTCTTGAATAATAAAGGTGGACTCATGATCCCTCCGTCTACCTCATCACGTCACGTGCACTGTATTTATCCATCACACTTTCTCTGTAACCGACACAATATTCTGCATTCTGATCGCCTCGTGTACTCCCTCTTGTGGGGCGGCACGGTAGTGCAGCAGTTAGCTCAACGCTTTACAATACCAGCGATCCGGGTTCAATTCCCGCTGCTGTCTGTCGGGAGTTTGTGCTTTCCCCCTGTGACTGCGTGGGTTTCATCCGGGTGTGCTGCTTTCCTCTCACAATCCAAAGATATACCAGTTGGTAGGTTAATTGATCCTTTAAATTGTCTCATTATTACGCTGAATGGCGTTGTTCAACGGGCCTATTCCACCCTAATTCTCAATCAATCAATAAAAAAATAATTAAATATGACTATATATTGAATGCTCTGCTGGATGGCACGCGAACCAAACCCTCTCACTGTATCTCAATACCTGTGGAAAATGATGAACCATTTACCAATTCTGTGGCACTTCATGTCATCACCAAAAGGTCAACCTGACCCAACCCCTCCTGGGAGCACAGGGACCATCTGTTCACATGTATCTCCTAATGCCGCCTTCCCATCCCTGAAGTGCAGTTCCTCTTCAGCAGCATAGTCCCCTTCGCTCCCATATCTTCCTGTTGCTGGCAGTGCACGTACCCACAAACCCTCAAACAGTGTGACCACCCCCACTTCTCTTTCTTGTCTCCCAGCCACCCAGCACTCCCCCAGTGACTGATGGTTACAACCTGAGGGATAATCTGATTCATTTTAGTTTTTTTTTGCTTAATGCAGGAAAATTCCTCCGGCTGTGGATTCCCAGAGGGCACCGCCAACACCTGCCTCCTTGACGCACTCGCTGCAGTCTGTGTCATCCCTGCCTTTGGGCTCCTCCTCCCCGCCACCCCTCGTGAGCACAGATCTGAAACCAGCGTCCTCTCCAGCTGCCGTCACCACAGCGCGAGCCCCCTCGGACTTGCCTGCCGCCTGCTGCCGTTCACTTGCTCCAACAACCCCTGCCTCGAACCCGCCCCACTCCTCCAGCAAAGTGTCCTGGGCCAAGGCTGGCCAGGGGCTTGGTTTCCATCAAGGCTCCCACCCATTTGCTGACACGTCACAGAACAAGAGGAAGAAGCCAGCGCTCTCCAACTCTGAGCTGACACCTGCTCAAGACCCTCCCCTCAAAAGGAACTGCGTGCTTAGTTTGGGCAAGATCAGTACACCTCCTCCTGGCGGAATTGCCCCCCGGCCGCCTCACTCGAATACCTCGTCACACAATGCTAACAATGGAGTTGCTGCCCACAGCCCCAAAGCACAGGGACAAGCGGGAATTCTGGGGCAATCAGGGAACTCCATCAAAGGGAACAGCAGAGCGGTGGAACACTTTGATCCCAAAAGGGGTGCCCGTCTCTGTGAGGGGCGGAAGCTGGGAATCCGCAGCCCCTCACCCCCACCACTGATCGCCAACTCCCCTGTGCGGGCTGAGGGCAGGAAGAGGAAGAACGCTGGCGCCTGCTCAAAACCCACCAAAGTAGCCAAGCCCCCCGAGGTCAGCTGTGCACAAAGGAAAAAAGAGGAGAGCTTGGCAACGTCCCGACCACTCGGCAACTCCCACACACAAAAGGTAAGGAATGCAAAGGTCCACTGCAATGCCTGGGGAAGTGGGCCGGGAATGAGGGCCTGGGCAGAGGGGTGGCCATTTTAAACATCAGAACCAGCTGCTTCCAGCTAAGGTGCTGGTAGGAGTGTAATTACTATGACAGACCTGAAGTATTCAGAATTCCTCTTCCTCTACTTCAGAATAGACTAGCCCTCCTCTGACCTGTTGGAGAGTTTGCTCAAGTGTTTGTATGTACAAACTGCTTTGGAGGCTCAGCTGTAATGCTTCCAGTGGTTCAATAATCAGAAGTGAATCTTCGGCTCAGTAAACACAAGAGATTCTACAGATGCTGAAAATTCAGAGTAACACACACAAAATGCTGGAGGAACTCGGCTGGTCAGGCAGCATCTATGGAGGAGAATAAACAGTTGATGTTTTGATCTGAGACTCTTCATCTTTCGCTCAATGGTAGCATTCTTGGCTCTTTAGTCAAAAGGTGTGAAGTTTGGAGTCCAAGGGGTGCAAGCAATGCTGCAGTTGGATACAGCTCCATTTAGACATTATCTGTAGTAACTGCATGTGGTCCTGTGCAGTACACTGAAGAGGACCTTGAGTCTGAATGATTCTGTGAGACAAAAGACTTACATTTTGAAAGCAAGTTGCCAGGGTAGATATTTAATTTTCTTAAAAGATTATGAGGCGATAAAGTCAGCATCTTTAAAGTGATTAAAGAATCTGATCGGATAACGAGACTATTTCCTCTAGTGGAAGAATGCAGAACAGCAGCTTTAAAATGAGAGCATGGATTACTGCACTGATAGCGAGCAGCAATTTCACACAGGGTGCTGGAAATCTGGAACTAATTTCTCTGTAAACTGAGATTGGCATTTCAAATTTTATGGTTGAGATTATTAGATAACTTGGATGACTTAGAATGCAAGTTAGTTCAACCATTGCCAGACTGAATTGTGGAACGTGTTCAATGAACTAAAAGGTCCCAAACAGCCTCTGGGCTCAGATAATATTTCCTTATAGGAATCAGTTAATTTTAAGACTTAGAATTTTGACGACATCCACTGACTGGAAGTACTGCACTGAAGTGTAAGGATTTTGCTCCCTAGTTATTTTTTTGTGCAAAACTGATGCAGTCAAGCTGACTGTTTAGGGTGACATGAACAATGACTTTTGGCTGAGGAGCTATAACGGCTGTGGTACCAGCTTAACAGTAAGAATTAATGCAAAGGAGGATAAAGTGGAGAACGAAACCCTGTTCTTTCAGAACAATAAACTATCATGATCACCTTCAAAAGTTGCTTCATTCTTCAGAATGCATAACGAACTGGGATTTTCCTATTTAAACAGAAGTATTGTGTATTTAGTTACTCAAGAGAAGATATTCTGAACAAGAATAGTTCAGATACTATACACAAAATGCTGTAGCAACTCATGAAGGGTGTCAGCCCGAAGCAACAGCTATTTATTCTTTTGTATAGATGCTGCCTGACCTGCTGAGCTCCCCCAGCATTTTGTGCGTGTTACTCTGGATTTCCAGATCTCCAGAGTCTTGTGTGTTTAGATACTATATATTTTCACTGCGCATATGTTCTTTAGTTTTTCTGGGGTTGTGGGTGGCACAAGGTTGGCTCAAGCCTATTGACTAGCACTAATTTTCTAGTGAGCTACCTTGTTGGGTTGTTGGAGCCTGGGAGGTGACAGTTGCTCCAGTAATGTTGTTAGGAAGGAATCTCCAGAATTTTAAATAGCAAGAGAATGCCATTAATGTTTGGTCAAGATGATAAACGTTTGAGGGAATTCCAGGTCTAGGAGTTCAGTAATCTGACATGCATCAGACAAAGATGGAGTAATGAAAATTAGGGATGCTGGGCCCTTGATGTTTAATGAAGTTTATAGATGTTTTGTATGAGGACACAAGAGGTATAGTTGTTAAATTTGTTGTGACATTTTTAGGAAAATAAGTTGTGAAGAAGACAAAGGAGCATACAAAATGATATAGAAGCTAATGAATGAGCAAAGATCTGGTAAATGGAGTATAATTTGACAAGATGTGAAATTGTCCACTTTGGCAGGGAAAAAAAGAACATCTAAGTGGTGACAAGCCACCAGATGCAGGTACAGCTAGAGATTAGGAAAGCTAACAGAATGTTATTATTTATTGCTGGGTGAACCAAACAGAAAAGTAAGGAAGTTAGGATTCAGACCTTTAGAACATTATATAATAGCAAGAATCAAATGCTGAAACTTTATAAGGTGTTGGTTAGTTCACATTTGGAGCATGGTGAGCAGTTTTGGACCTTTTATCTAACAAAGGATGTGCTGGCATTGGAGTAAGTCCAGAGGAGGTTTACAAAGATGATCTAAGGGGATGATTAATGTTTGAAGAACATTGGATTGTTCTGGGCCTGTACTTTCTGGAGTTTAGAAGGATAAAGGGGGATCTCATTGTAACCTATGGAATATTGAAAGGCTGGAGTGTGGATGGAGTGAGTGTGAAGAGGATGCTTCCAATAGTGGGAGAGTATAGGAACAGAGGGCACAGCCTCTGAATAGAAGGATATCCCTTTAGAAGAGAGATGAGGAATTTCTTTAGCCAGAGGGTGGTGAATCTATGGAATTCAAGTGGCTGTGGAGGTCAAGTCATTGGGTATATTTAAAGTGGAGGTTGATAGGTTCTTGGATGTTGAAGGTTATGGGAAGAATGTAGGAGAGGATAGCTCAGCCATGATTGAATTGCGGAGCAGACTTGATGGGTCATGGGACAATAATCACAACACTGTTCTTTATTCATCGTTGGAATCGTATCCTCTGCTAAGGCAGCATTTCCTCAACAAACTTGAAAAGAGTTGTGTTAGTGTTAGCTATATATGAACACAGCAATGGTGTAGCATTCTTATCTCTTGAGGCAAAAGATTATAAGTTCAAGGCTGCTATAGAGATTTGAATACCGAATCTGGGCTGAGACACTCATTGCATTATTGAGATTTTGTTGATCTATAAGCAATGTTATCTCTTTTCATGTGTCATTACATCAAGGTCTTGTTTGCCCTCTTTTTAAAAAGAAGCATGACTATTATTTACTTAAATTCACCCGGGTATCCTTGCTCAATGTTTTGATCGTCAATCAACTTAGTTTAACAGGTTACCAATTTATGATTTTATTGGTTTATAGGATCATTCTGTGCATCAATTCAGAGCTGCTTTAATTCAATGTTATGATTAATGCTTGGAGAAACTCTAGTGGCAAAATAGCCACTGAATTGAAGCAAGCTGTCTGATTGTTATTCTGGGTGTGGTTTTATATAATAGAAATTAATCCTGTCATACTTCTCTCTTTCTTTATCTTCCCCCAGGCAAAAGTGCGACCCTGAAAGTTGGTCTGCCCAGCTTTTTGGCGATACAGGACCTGGAAACCTTCCATCGATCAGCCACCAATTCCAGCCCTTGGGCACACAGATTGGCGCCTGTCGCGAGTGTCAAGAGCTCTGTCGGATCACAGGCTTATTAGGCACAAATGAAAGTGGGACTGTCCCACTAGCTGCCTCATTTGGCACTATAGAGTGTGCAGCCTACCCCTTCTATTGCATAACACGTCTGTATGGAGTCCGTTACTACCCTGTCCATCCATCTGTTTTGTTTGTCCCTTCCAGTTTCTTTGTTCTGGAGTTTTGCTGTCCTCACCATTAAACATGGAAGCCTTACTCTGTATTGCTACAAAGGAAACCTGATAACAAAACATATGCAAAATTGGCCATGAGGTATTCAACCTGTGCTTCTTGCCCACAATGTATTGGAGAATGATAAAGGACATTCTGCCATATATTTAATCCATGCTCCCTGCAGGCAGTGGGGTGCAGATGTCTCTTTTTCGGCATCGTGCATTTGTAAACTTGTGTTTTCCTGCCTCTATCTTCTTACAAAGGGTTTGATTCATGGTGAACTGGGGCCCATGGGTGCTGGACACCCATCAGATACACTCCTCAAGGAAATGTTCCTCTTGTATAACCTTAATTTTTCACAATTAAAACTCTTACATTCCCTTCCCCTCCATCCAGGGCAGTTAGATCCACCCCCATGCTACTCTTCCTGTCTTAGCAGAGGCTACCCAGCAGTCACTAAGAGCAATCTGAGAGAGGTTAAGAGAAGGGGATGATGACTGTCACTGACAGCCCAAAGTTTATATATGCCAAATATCTGTTCAGATAAGTCTGAGCAGTTCCAATTGTAGATATAAATGGGAAGAAAAGTATTATATCTCCTGAAGAACTGCAGGCAAAATTACTGATATTTACATGGCCTTTGGCCCTGACCTACTTGTATCATAATGCTATTGCATCTTCTTCATTGAGATGTATCTAGAAAGTTGGCTCTTATACGTGAAACTTTAATGGATTGAAAGAGAACATTGAAAAGAAGGAATGATTTGATATATTGATAGTAGGGTCACCACTATTTCATGTTCTTTAGGCAAATTTCATCTTGGTCTAAGCTTCTCTTGCCCAGTGATCTAACCATTGAAGTTAATCCCACGTACTTAATTATTGTTTGGTGTTATTAGATTTCAGTCCCCTCCTCTCTCCCTTTCTCTGTTCTTGCTTCAATTTGTTCACTCCGCTGTATCTTATAACAACACAAAAGGTCATTTAGTCTATCTGGTGCATGCTACATCCCGCAGAATAATCCTATTAATTTCATTCCTCCTCTCTGTAATTTCCTGCAGCCCTGCACTTGCGCTCCTTCACATCTACTCATCGACTCACTTTTGTTCATAACTTGTACTTATCCATCCTCTGAATTCCTACCCTCTGCTAAGGCAGCCTTTCCTCCCCATACCCAAAAAGTGTTGTGTCTATGTTGCAGTACATCTTTGGGCTGTAGGAAGAAACCAGAGCACCTGGAAGAAACCCATGTTGTCATGGAAACTGCATGTCTTCTAACATTTTTCTCTAATTATTTACATCTCTTTCTCTCTTCACTTCTGCTTCCACACGTTAGGCCTGTCCACCAGCAACTACAGTCCCTTCCCTTTCGTTTTGCTAAAGAATATTTTAATGATAGTGACCCTGAGAACATTCTTCAAGCAAAGTTAAAATGATTTAACTATATTCTGCCAAATTCTATACAATTCTCAAGTTGAACCATTCTTTTGCCCACCAGAAGATGAATTGGATTTTCTTTTTGCTCAGTTGCGCTTGAAGTTTCTGTTACAAACAGAATTTTAAAATTTCATTATTTTATGCTTATATTTTAATCCAACCCACTTTATCAGTACTTTTATATGAATGATGTTACTTTCTCTGCAACTTTTTTAACTTGCTACTTTTAAGTTTTGAGGTATGAATTCAAATTATATGTAACTTTTGAGGGAAAATATAGCAATATGTAATGACGGCATAGCTTGAGTTGTAGAGTGTCTCCTAATAATGATTCATCCCGTCTTCCCAGGGACAGTGTTAAATTCTCAATTAACAAGGAAAAGAAATAACTGCCTGATGTTGTCCTCCTAATCAATGAGTGAGCGACGACAACGTGGAAACCTGAGCCCAATCACTTGAGCTGAGATTAGTCCAGTGGCTGTTTTCAGCTAAAATGTATTGATAAAATGCTCAGTGAAGATAGAGGAAATCAATTTCATCCAAATCACCCATGATAAAGGTGACATTTTGTAACAGCCCAGATGAGGCTATTGTGCCTGTGCTGACTCTTTTAAGGGAGATATAGTAGGGAGAATCTAATCATTCCCCCTTTTACATCCATTTTCCATAGCCGGTGACCCAACAAGAAAAATTACCCTCATTATAGAATTTTGCCGGCTTTAATGGCAATGGACCTTTAGTGCTGGGAAACAGAACACTTCTAGTATCTGACACCAATTGTCGTTATCAAGCATGCCTAGTGTGACCTGTTCATAAACTGAGATTCCCAACTCACCTTATTTGAATATTGCATTATGTTCTGCTCACTCACCCTCTCTATCCTTGTCATTTTCCACTGAATCCTCATTCTTTTAGCCTATAGTTTCAATTCTGGACCTGTTTTTAAAATAAATCCTTACCATAGGATTCTGGGTTGTCCTTTGTTACCTCATTGATTTTCTCAAACCTGACATCAGTTCATAAACTTTGGTCCTTTGATTCAGGTCTTGGTTGTATCAGCCCTCGTGGTGTACTGTTACTGGCAAAGTCTCCGGTCCTTTATGTGGAACCTCCGTCCTAAATCATACTGTATAACAATCTTCTCATATCCATGTCCCCCTCCATCCTAAAAAGTCTTCATAAAAGCCAATTACTTCATCAAACTTTGAACTAAGCCTCCTCCACACTGCTTGCCCTTAGGTGAGAATCCCTTCCATTCTGCTTCCTATATCAGTCCAGTAGTTTTGATTGCCCTGCTGAGATTACCAATTTAATGATAATTATTGTTTATCAGGCTGATTATATGCATCGCCATAAAGGTTAGGTGCAGACGAGTGACCATTACGATTCTGAGCAGAAGTGGAACCCAAGAGCCAGGAATAAACAAGAATTTGTAACGAACTCCCTGAACTAGCTTAGCCTCTGGTCTTGAATACCTGTGTCCCATCTCCAGTGAGCGGCCAGTTCAGTGAAGTGCTAAAATTGACCTCTATAATGCTGATTCAAATGAAAGACTGAACAGCACACAATAATGTGAAATACTGAGCAAGAGTGTCGGGCATGGAGATCAAAATGCCAAGGTGTGTAAATGTCTGAAAAGTTTGTAATGGTTATGTACTGAATTATGCAAATATTTTTTGTATTTGATCTAGTAATGACACATTGTCTATAATATTTTACAGTTTGAAATGGTCAAATATATATCTATATATAAAGATAAATACATATATACAGGTATAGTGACCTAATGTTACCAATGCCAGATGCATACCCATTGAGGTAATTAGGTACCTTGGCAACAGTTGAAGGGTAGCACACTGTTTAAATGCAAACCATTGCAATGTCAGTAGTCATGTAATTTATTGTACAGATCAAGCCATTATAATCTGAATCTGATTTTGCTTTATCCAGTTTTTAATATTTTTTAAGGAGGTTGAGTGTGGAATTAAATTGGTGTCTGGATTGGAAAGACTTAGTTGAAGCTCTGTGTTGCCCAATTTGATCTACCTTAGCACATCCTGAACTCAGTCGTACTGATATCAAGATGATACTGGGTCCAAGTTATAGGAATAGAGTGGGTATAGGTCTTAATCTGACATGTGGAGTTTCTACCTTGGTGTTCCCATTTAAAATGTTTCCAATATGAAGTTTGAGACACAATTCATAAGAAATAATGAAAAAAATAGAGATTTATTAACTACAGTAACCAGATATAAAGTTTAACAAAGCAATGAACCATAGGAAGCCTAAAGACAGGAAAGAGTGAGAGAGATCAGGGATCAGAGGGTTTACGACAATTATTTTCCTTATTGTCTTAAGTCTGTGCCCTTGTCATTGCTGAATAACCAACCACTGGGGGGAGGTGGAAGGAAAGAAAGCACCAGTATTTACTCATCCTAATGTTTATTCATCTTGTCCTTTTATCAATAAGTAATATTTAAATAGTTTAGAAAACAGTAACGAGTAGTTTGCCTAATAGGTCCAAGGTGGAATATTAGCAGAGTGTCTCCCTACTCCCCCCACTCCCCCACCCCATACTCCTGTTCATCTAACCCCATAACATTTCTTCCCTGTCGTTAACTTGCTTCCTCTTAATTGCTTGGATATTTTTTGCATCAGCTGCTTCATGTGAAATCTGTTACATCATTTTTTTGTAGCTGTTACTACATTATTGCCACTCTCTGGCAATTGTATTTCTCCTGAATTAATTACTGAACATCTGTCATTATTACATTTACTTCTACTAAGTCTCGCTTAGAAGTAGAGACTTCCTTATGCTCCTGTGTTGAATACATTGATGTTTTTATAGAGCTGTCAGTCCCTCAGCTTTGCAATACCTCAAAATTAATCTTTAATTCCATAATGGATGATTTGTAAAAAAAACATTCATCTCTTTCTTTTCCTTCTCTCTCTCTCTGTGATTCCTTCATTAATATCAGTGTTTGGACTGCACATTCTCTCAGATGAGAGGAAAGTAACTGATATAAACCATTTTAAACTTTAATTTGTATCAGCAAAGGTTATTTTATGCTAAAAGATATGGAATTGAATACTTACCTCAAATATGAGCTGCTGCCCAGGCCTGTAAGCTGACAGTTTTTTTTTTAAATAGCTATTTTTGTGGTTGGTATTGTTTTGCTAGAAAATATTTAATACGTGTCCTCGCTGTGTATTATTAGAGGTTGCTAGTTTTATAATTCAGATAGTAGTATTCCAATGATAGAAACAGAGAATGTTGGAAAGATGCAGCATGTTAGACAGCATTTGGGGAGAGGTGCAGATGTCAGGTTGGTAACCTTTCTAGTGAAAGGTCATCTGCCTGAACTATTAATTCTGTCTGTTTCTCTGCACGTGCTTTCAGACCTGCTAAGTGTTTCCACCACTACTGTTTTTATTTCAGAATTTCAGCATTTGCCATTTTGCTTTTCGACAGCCCATCACTGAATGCTCCATCTCTGTACTATGCGTTGAAATAGATAAAAGGCTGTTCAAATGATGTCAAGACACTATTCATTGAAAAGTCAACCATATACAATGATCAAATCTTAGATACTATTTCCAATCAGTACTGAAATTTGTTGAATCTGATCAGGGAGACCTTTCAGAGTGGCACTCTACACTCAGTGTTGCTGGTTTAGAAAAGTAAATGCTGTTTTTACTATCACTGTATGGGTGCTTATTGAAAATAAGATCAAGCTCTGGTGTGATGACGCCTGCAGTTGACTAGCCTGCTAGTGTTCTAGGCAGGCTTCTCCTCCTACCTGTATTGAATAGGATCAGGATCAGGGAATAGAAAAGTGGCAAACCTTGGTTGTTTGTCCATTGCTTTCTGATAGACAAAGCATCAGGAAGCCATTAGTATCCTCAATAAAGGACTGAAGGCATTGAGGAAAGAAAGCCTGCAAGATAAAGAAAAGATTAAATTGATTAAGATGAGAATTAAAATTGTTATGTTGCCATAAGTGTGACAGTTTTAAAAAGAAACTTTTTAAAAAATAATTGATGCTGCTTACATTTTTCAAGTGACGTACTTTAAATTTCACTTCAAAATGAAAAGGTTGTCCTTTTAGGGGCACTTGAAAAGCAAGTGCCCACGAACCTTGCTTTTCCAAGTGAGCTAAATTGTTTGTGAACAGCCCTCATAAGGCTGCAGTTTAATAACTGAAATGGAGTGCAGTCACAGTGGGCAGAAATAGGTTCCGACATTTTATTTTGCTAATCAGGATTGGCTTAGAGATTGTGAAGTTTTTGACTCCTAGTTGGGTACGGTATGAAGTTAAGATTCACAATGAATGAGCGTAGATAATTAATGTACAGTAGGCTGTTCAACCGCAGATGGCATCATCACTAAGCTCAATATTCTCATTTACGGCAGTAAAGGTTGCAATAATCATCAGCAGAAAATGAAGGCATGCTAAGGGCTAGCAAAACTGACCTAGCTCTTTCTCCAGGCTCCAATCCACTCCTAACCGCAAATCCCCATTCTACCGATCCCTCCATTCTTGGGAGTCACCAACCTGCTGACTTCACATTCCATTCATCATTGGCTTGAGGCCAGTCAAAGTTGCTTCCTGTACTTATGTTGGGGAGTTTGTTTTGAATGATTGCTGTATGACCAATATTTATGGTTTTTTTTACATTGACTTTAGACCTCAGTGTTTTTGGTTTATAAACAAATAAATGTATAATTTATAATACCCAAACAGATGTTTTGAATAAAGTTTTTTTTTTGTTTATCTGTTTGGTGAGCAATTTGGATATTTTTTTTAATAAAGTTTTATTAGAATTTTCTAAGTGTCCTGTCTAATACTAACATGTTGAGTAAAATACTTAATACCAGAATGATGGTGGATACGATTCTTGCACTAAGCACTTGTTAGTTTTGAAGTGCAGACACCTGTGGTTATAAAGTTTATATAGTCAAGGCAGGAACATGTTGACAAGTTACAGATTAATTGAATGACTGATGATTTTGAGTTGATTATTTTGAAACAGTGACTCCTCGTCCTAGGCACTTCAGCAGGAGGGAGCATAAACTTCATATGTACGTGTCACCCCACCCCACCCTTCTCTGTCTGTGTGTCTCCCTGTGGCAAACATCATCATTTGCACATCCTTGCGTTGGAAAATCAGACTTGTCAGCAATCTCATTTGTGAAATGAACAATTCTTTTCATTTGTTGTGTGCATGTTGACAAACACTAACTTTATCTACCAGAAACCCAGTAGCAATTCTCCCAACACATAATGCTGCAGTCTAATATTTAAATTCTCTTTTGTTCAGTCCACTTGGTGAAAATTTTCTTTATTTCAGAAATATAATAATACATAAAAAAGTAGCTTTTGTAAATGCAACCCCATTTGAGAAAGATGTTAGTGTGGAAAACATAAGGAGGTTTTATTAAGTGAAAGGGGCTAAGTTAAATGTAAATGGTTGGATCGCAGACACCTGAACCTGCACCTGTGCCCTCCTACCATTTGTTGTTTCAACTGTCAATCGGTCGGCGTTTACGCCTACTTCCGGACTGGCGGCCGTCTGGAAGTGACGTAACCGGGAGTTGAGCGCGGACCGGGTTCGGGGCCGGGGCGCTGGGATGCGGAGCTCTCAGTGGCTGTCCGAGCCCCTGGGCGCCAGGGTCGGCCAGGCGGGCCACGGCTCTGGAGCGCGGCGCTGCGGCCTCTACCTGTGTCTGAGGAAGACGGCGGGAGCGGCGGCCCACCTGAGTGCACTGGGGCTGAGCATCTACGTGGGAGTGCTGAGCCGCCTGGGAACCAGTGAGTGCGAGGGGAAATGGTGAAGCAGGGCTGGGCGAAGGGCACTGTCGGAGAAGTAGCGGTACAGTGAAATGGGGTGTGTATGTGTGTAGAGATTCGTGCAGAATGCTGCCTAGATTAGAGGAGAGGTTGGATAAAGTTAAGCTGTTTTCTCTGGAGGGCGAGAAGCTGAGGGGAGATGTGACAGGTGTATATGATTATGAAATGGCTAACCGGGGTCTCCTTCCCAGGGTTGAAATGTCTTATACTTTTGTGCATGTATTTGAGGTGAGTGGGGGTAAATTCAAATGAGCCATGCGGGAAACGTTTTCTTTTACACGGAGAGTGGCATTGCCAAGGGTGGTAGTGGCGGCAGATACAATAGAGGCTCTTAGTCTTAATAGGTAGGAAATGAAAGTGTATGGACATTGTGTAGGCAAAAAGGACTAATTTAGTTAGGTGTTTAGAATCATAGAAAAGTACAGCACAGAAACAGTTTAGTTATTTAATTAGATCAGTACAACATTGTGGATTGAAGGGCCTGCTCTGTGCTGTATTGTTCTAGGCTCTAATGTGAGAAGAAGCCAGGTGGGAATGGGTGGTGGAAATGCCAGTAGCAGGCGAGAGGCCGGTTATCCTGTAAATCACTTGTTGGCATGTCAAAGTTTCCCCGCTGTCTACAATCCAGAAGCCAGAGTAATAGAATACTTTTCATTTGAGTGAGTGAGTGACATTTGTCAGCTCTCAAGAAATGCAGTGTTGGCCAGAGAAAGAGTGGCTAACTTGATTGATACCACACATAAACAGTTATTCCTTCCACCACTGGGATGTGGTGGCTTTGGAGTGTATCAAAATACACTGTGGTTACTCACATTAACACTTCCCAAACTAGAGACCTCTTTCAGAAGGAGGTGAATCTAGAGTTATAGTCATAGAACAGTACAACTCAGAAACAGGCCCTTTGGCCCATCTAGTCCATGCCAAACTATAATTTATGCCTTGTTCCCAATGACCTGCACCAGGACCATAACACTCCTTACCCCTCTCATCTACATACCTATCTAAATTTTTCTTAACTGTTGAAACCGAACCCTTATCCACCATTTCTGCTGGCAACTCATTTCTTACCATCCTCTGAGTGATGCAATTTGTCCTCATGTTTCCTTAAATATTTCACCTTTCACTCTTAGCCCATGACCTCTAGTTCCAGTTTCACCCAACCTCAGTGGAGAAACCCTGATAATTATATCCCTCATAATTTTGTATATCTTAATCAACTCTCCCCTCATTTTCCTATATTCTAGGGAATAAAGTCCTAATTGATTCAACCTTTCCCTCTAACTCAGATCCTCAAGTCCTGGTAGCATCCTCGTAAATTTTCTCTGAACTCTTTCAAGCTTATTGACATCATTCCTGTCGGTAGGTGACCAGAAATGCACACATTACTCCAAATTAGGCCTCACCAAAGTCTAAAACAACTTCAACATAACATCCCAAATCCTGTACCCAGTAATTTGATTTATGAAGGCCAGTGCACCATAAGTTTTCTTTACAATCCTATCAAACTATGACAGTGTTTTGACAGCACTTTCAAGGAATTTTGGATCTGTATTCCTAGATCTCTCTGTTCTACTGCACTCTTCAGTGCCCTATCTCTCATTGTGATAAGTCCTTTCCTGATTACTCCTCCCTAGGAGCAACACCTCACATTTGTCTGCATTAAACTCCATCTTCCATTTTTTTTTTCAGTTCATCCAGATCCCTCTGCAAGTTTTGATAGTCTTCCTTGCAGTCCACTACACCCCCAATCTTGGTACTATCTGCATATTTGCTGATGCAGTTTACCACATTGTTATCCAAAATGTTGATACAGATGACAAACAACAACAGACCCACCACTGATTCCTGCAGCACTCCACCATTTTCAAACCTTCAGTCAGAGAAACAACCCTCTATGACCATTCTCTGCCATCTCCATGAAGCCAGTGCCTAATCCAATTTACTACTTCATCTTGAATGCCAAGTGACTAAACCTTGCAAAAGTCCTTTTACAGTATTGTGCAAATATCTTGGGCATATATAACTAGGGTGCCTAAGACCTTTATACAATACTGTATTGTCATTGGGGAGGGGAGAGCAAATTTGTAAATCTGGCAGGAGCAAAGGATGTTCGGAATGGCAGGGTGGAGTGCTGTGTGAGGTGTGTGGGACAGGTGACAAAGAAGGGTGTGGGTACGGTGGTTGGCGCAGGTGCAGACACAATAGGCCACAACATTTGGTGTATTGATCATTACAGAATGCCTCTCTGGTGCTTCCCACTCCCCTCTCCCTTCCCATTTTCCCAACCCTGCCCCTTCCCACTGTCAGTCCACAATAGAGAACCATATCAGAATCAGATTTATCATCACTCACATATGTCATGAAATTTGGTTTCTTTGTGGCAGCAGTACAGTGCAATACATAAAATTACTACAGTACTGTGCACAAGTCTGTATATTGACCATCTCCAATTAGTTCCTGTCTATCCAAATACTTATATGTCCATTTCCTTTGAATACCTTCCAATAACTTGCCTACTGATGAGGTCAGGTTTACCAGCTTACAATTTGCTGATTTATTTTAGAGCCTTTCTTAAACAATGAAACAATATTAGCTAACTTCCAATCCTCTGAGGATGTATTAAATATCTCTGCTTAGGGCCTCTGTAATTTCTGCACTTGCCTCCCACAGTGTCTGAGGCAACACCTTGTCGGGCTTTGGGGATTTATCCACCCTAAGTTGCCTCAAGACAGCGAACACCACCACTTATGCAATCTGTATAGTGTACATGACCTCACTGCTGCTTCAACTCACTTCTATAGACTCTCTCCATCTCTTGAGTAAATATAGAAAAAATCCATTTAAGATCTCCTCCATCTCTTGGCTGCATGCATAAATGACCACTCTGATCTTCCAGAGGACCAATTTTGTCCCTTGCTATCATTTTGCTCTTAATATATCTGTAGAAGCCTTTGGGCTAGAGCAACCCCAAGCCTTTGTTTGGTACTTGATTTCCTTTTTAAGTGTTCTCTTGCATTTTTTCCATACTTCTCAAGTACCTCGTTTGCTCTTTCCTGTCTATACCAGTTATGCACCTCCTACTTTTTCTTAATCAGGGCCTCAATAGCTCTCAAAAACCAAGGCTCTCTAATCCTGTTGTCCTTGCTTTTTATTTTGACTGGAGCATACAAACATTGTAATCTCCAAATTTCGTGTTTGAAGGCCTCCCACTTACCAAGTACACCTTTGCAAGAAAATAATGTGTCCCAATCCACACTTGCCAGATCCTTCCTGACACCTTCAAAATTGACCTTTCTCCAATTTGCAATCTCAACCGGAGGACCTGACCTAACTTCCTTCATAATTATCTTGAAACTAATGGCATTATGATCACTAGATGTTAAGTGTTCCCCAACACAAACTCCTGTCACCTTCCTTGTCTAATTTCCTAATCAGTGATATAGTATTGCACTCTCTTAGTTGGGACCTCTGTACTGATTAAGGAAATTTTCCTGAACACATTTGATTGATTCTGTCCAATGCAGCCCTTTTGCAGTATTGGAGGCCAGAAAATATTATAATCCCTTTAACATGGTCATCCCTTTCTTATTCTTCAATTCTATCCATATAGTCTCAGTAGATAAGCTCTCCAGTCTGTCCTGTCTAAGCACTAACATGACATTTTTCCTGACTAATAATCCCACCTCACCCCTCTTAATCCCTCATGCTCTATCATGTCCAAAACAATGAACATTGAGCTGCTAGTCCTGCCTCTCCTACAACCAAGTACAATAGCTACAATGTCATAATCCCATGTGTTGATCAATGCCCTAAGCCAGGGGTGTCAAACTCATTTTAGGTCACGGGCCAGATTGGGCAAAATGCAGCTTCATGAGGGCCGGATCAGTCGGGCACGTGCGAACGCAGCTTTCTTTGCCTCCGTTTTTTCAGCCTGTTCTCATGTGTCTCAGTCTCTGCTATAACTACAAAGTGTTTCACTTCACAAATTCCTTTTCTTATGAAGAAGACTGCTGAGCAAGCATTATGATTGGTATTAACTTACAATCATAGGCTTCATATCGCCGGGCTATTAATAATTAAAATAATAGATCTATCTAAAATGATCTCGCGGGCCGGATAGAATTGTACGCTGGGCCAGATATGGCCCACGGGCCTTGAGTTTGACACCTATGCCCTAAGCCGATCCACCTTTCCTACAATACACCTTGCATTGAAATATATACAACTCAGAACATTAGTCCCACCATGCTCAACCTTTTGTTTCTTAGTATGTAGTTTTAACAACGTCTTTCCCCGTAACCTCTTTGCTATCTGCTCTGGCATTTTGTTTCCCATCCCCCTGCAACTCTAGTTTACAACTCCTCATGTCATGCAGCACCAGCAAACTTTCCTGCAAGGATACCCCCACCCCCCAAGTTCAGGTGCAAACTGTCCCCCTTTACAGGTCCCACCTTCCCAGTAAAACAGCCGAATTATCCAGAAATCTGAACCCTTCCTTCCAGCACCATCTCCTTAGTCCCATGTTAAACTGTATGATCTTATTTCTAGCCTCACTAGCATGTGGCATGGGTAGCAATCCTGATATCACAACTCTGGAGGTCCTGTGCTTTAACTTAACCCCTAACTTCCTGAACTCATTTTGTAGGACCTTGTCAACCCTCCTACCTACGTCATTAGTACAGATTTGGGCACGACTTTTGGCTGCTCACCCTTCTACTTAAAAATGCTGTGGACTGAATCCAAGATGTCCCTGAACCTGGCACCTGGGAGGCAACGTAGCATCTAGAAATCTTGTTCTCATCCACAGAGCCTCCTGTCTATTCCCCTAACTAAGAGATCCCTAGTCACTGCAGTTTGTCTCTTATTCCCCTTTCCCTTCTGAGTCACAATCAATACCAAGAGACCTGGCTTTCTTCTGCAAGGTTACCCCCCCCCCCCACCCCTCCCACCCACAGTACCCAAAGCGGTGTACCTGTTGTTGAGGAGAATGGCCACAGGGATACTCTACACTGGCTGCATATCCGCTTTCTCCCTCCTGACGGTCACATAGTTACCTGTGTCCTGCACCTTTGCTGTAACTACCTCCTGTCGATCAACCCCTTCTAGAATTCACTCGGTTCTAGCTCCAGTTCCTTAACACAGTCTGAAAGAAGATGTAGCTGGATGCACTTCTTGCAGGTGTAGTCATCAGGGACACTGGCGGTCTTCCTACCTTCCCACGTCCCCTGAGGAGCAATCCACTCTCTTGCCTAGCACCCCACTGCTCTAACTGTGTGCCATAAGAAAGGAAGAAAAATTAAATGCAAAAATCTACTTACTGCCTTTGCCCTTTCTCACTGAAGCCGAAGCCTGAACTCCCTACTTTAACACTGGCTCACTCCTGCAATGGCCGCTCCACTTAAACCTAACTTGCCAAGTGGTTAATTACATTCAATCCACGTCTCCTCGGGATCTGTGGCGAACAGTGTGCACTGATTGCCCCCGTTTGCTTCTTTTGAACACTGTCCTGCTGCACAATCCACGTCTCCTTGGGAACTGTGGCTCTAGAACTATGTCACTGGAATTAGAGGCTGTGTGGAGCTGGTGTAGAAGAGGAGTTAAAGTCTGGGACAGATCAGAAATAATATTGAATAGCAGAGAAGGCAGATGGTCCATTTTTAGCATTCTTGTAATCTCTACTCACAAGAAGGATAGCATTGCATGAGGACACTACCAGCTGAAAGATGACTGTTACACACATAACTTGAAAATATTGACAGGACTTTCATCCTTCTGATGTACTTGTGTAATTGTTCCCACCTTACCCATATCTTGTACTCTTTTGCTTATGTTGGTACTCATTGATCTCTCCATGTGTACCCCTTCTGATAGTTCAGGTGCAAGTCAAACTTCTGTACACTTGAAACACCATGCACCCAAAAGGTAGGTGAAAGGTGTTTAAGTTTGCTTAAAAAAAACCCCTCTTAATATAGCATGTTAACAATTCAAATCTTTCTTTTCCCTTTGTGCTCTGTATTTTAAAGCAGAAGAATTCAAAGTGCATTTATTATCAAAGTATGTATACATTATACAACCTTGAGATTCCTCTCCTTACAGGCAGCCACAAAACAAAGAAATCCCAAAAGAACCCATTAAAAATGACCGTCAAACACTCAGTGTGCAGACAGAAAAAAAAACCATGCAAACCATAAAAGTAAGCCAATAGCATTCAGAACTGAAGTTGTACGAAAGGCGGAAAGCCAGGCATCACTGCAGCTGGAGCAGGCCACAGCCTTAGTGTAGTACAGAGCTGAGTAAACATTGCAGAGCAGCGATCAGAACCATGCAGAACTGACCTGTTCCTCACCTCCGGTCCTGACACCCTGAACTTCACAATTTGGCTTGGCACTTAAATTGGCCAAACATCGGGTTGTTCCTCGCTCTCTGACAGCACTGGGGCCTGAACCATGCCACCATGATTCGGTCCGTACCTCATCTTTCAAATTTGGCCTAGCACTTAAATTGATCAGACATTGGGACTTCCCTCATCCTTGCCTCCACCATGCTTCGCCTTTGCCTTCGTCACCACCTCCTTCTCCTCCCACCTCCATAATGCAAGAAGATCGAAGAGATTGTGCCTAAACATATCCTAGCATGAGTCAGGTATAGCTTGTAACGTTTCAAAATAATTGGAACTTCTTTATTAAGCAAGGTGAAACTTCCGCTTTCTGCTTAACTTGAAAGAAAGGGAGTGTATGTGTAATCACCCATTTATAAAGCTGGGCTCAGGCAACCCAGAACTTCAAAGAATGTAAAAGGGTGGGAGAAACAAGGCACTACAGATGCTTGAAAATTGATCAATATAGTAAGCTGCTGGGAAAACCCAGCACCTGTGGAGACAAAAGGTATGTGCTGATGTTTTGGGTGAAATCCCTGCGTCACCACTGGGAGGGGGGGAGGAAAGATGATTAATATAAAAGAGTGCAGTAGGGATGGTGAGACAGAAGCTGCTAGATATATAGAATCAGATTGGGGAAGGGGAAGAGATGGAAAAGGTAAAAGGGAGAGAACCTGGACAGATTGGTGAAAGTGGGAAAGGACCATAGAGGTCTCATGAAATTGGAAAATTAAGTGTTTATATCATTGGGTTGTAAGCTTTCCAAACATAATGAGATGGTGTTCTTGTTTCATGCTTAGCTTCAGAATGGCTGAAGAGAAGGCTGAGGAAAAGCAGGTTGGTATAGAAATGAGAAGAAGCGAAAAAGTTTTATTTGTCACATGTACTTGGAAACATTGGAGCATACAGTAAAATGTGTTAAACCAAGTTATCAAGGATTGTTCTGGGAGCAGCCCTGGAGTGTTGCCACACTTCTGGTGCCAACATTGCACACCCGTAGTTTACTCACCTTAACTGTACTACTTCGGAATGTAGGATAAAACTTAGAACCCACACCGTAATGGGGAGAATGTAAAAACTCCTTATAGGGTGGTGGGAATTGAATCCCAGTCAGTGATCACTGGTGCTGTAAAGTGATTGTGCTGCCTGCTACACCACTGAGAGTTGAAGTGACATGCAACTGGAGGCTCAAGATGGCTGTGGTGGTCAGATGTGGAGGAGGCCACGTTGCAAACATCGAATGCAATAGGCCAGCTTCAAGGGCAGTCTTGTGAATCAATGCCTGTTCAGGCCTTTGGATGGTGGTGAGGGAGGAGTTGAAGGGGCAATTGTTGTGCCTTGTATGGTTGTAGGCAAAATTGCAAGGGCATGGAGAGGGATGAGCAATCCTGGAAGTCATACTGAGAGCGGAACGTAGAAAAGTGGTGAGGAGGGAAGAAGTGTAGAAATGGCAAAGGGTGATATACTGGATGTGGAGGCTGGTGGGGTGAAAAGCAAGGACCAGAGGAACTCTTTTCATCTGGGCAAGGGATTGGGGTCTGAGAGGAGATGGTTGAGAAATGGAGGAAATTTGTTAGATCATTTCATCAACTACAGCAGAGGGGGAGTCACGTTCCCAGGTTAATGCAGAAGTCCTAGAGCAGAAAGCCTCATCTCCAGAGTATGCAGCACAGAAAAGAGGATGGTGTGCTTGTAGGAGATAGGTTTGAGCAGGGATATAGATGGTAGCTGTGGCAATTGGTATATTTATAGTGGATGTCCATGGCTAGTTTGTCCTGAAATGGAGACAGGTCCAGAAAAGTAAGAAAACCATTGCAGACTTTGATGTTATGAAGAAAGAGTTGGAAGGGCCGTCAGAACAAGTTTAGAACAAAGGCAGTAACAAGGGCCCATGCAAAAGCACGTGGCCTGTGTTTTCTAGTACCTGAAAACCTGTGATGTCTTCAGTGGGGTATTTCAGAACTGACAGATCAGTATGTCTTCACACTGATAATGATAGTACTAATAGCCCAGAGAGGGTTAGCAACTTAATATAAATAGTGCTACGGTGACTAAGACTTTTGCACAGTACTGTAGTAATTTTATGTTTTACACTGTACTGCTGTAAAGATAAAACAAATTTCATGATGTACTTGAGTGATGATAAACCTGATCCTGATATGGGTCTATTGGCTGAGAGTGGGAAGGGAACAGGGAGTGGGGAATCATAGTTGGGAAAAGGAGAAGGGAGAGGGGAGGGAAGGGGAAGAACCAAGAGACCTTCTGTAATGATCAATAAACCAATTGTTTGGAACCAGATGACCTTGTGCCATCCCTTGCCCCAGGCACTCCCTTCTCTAACACCTCCCACACTCCTCCTGCAGTGCTCCATCCTCAACGTTCTCAACATCGTGCTCTCTGCTCCTCGTTGACAAATACAGAACTGTGCAAAAGTCTTCGACACCCTAGCTAAATATATGTGCTTAAGACTTTTCAACAGTACTATAAAAGTATTATTCTTAATTGTGCTCAATACTTTCCTCAGAATGTTCATCAGCTGAAAATTTGGTCTTTTCCAGGTCGTTTCTCATGGCACCCAGCCTGCATGGCTGTAGCAGTAAGTGTTTCTTTTTGATATAAACATTTGACAAGTTATTATTTGTGATTCCAGATGATCATCTACAGTATATTTTCTGAACTTACCACCTCTTAATGATAGAACTGTATTTTGAATTTACAATAGTACACCTCAGGACATCTAAACACATTTTGTCAATTTATTCATAACGGGTCTACATTGAAAGTTAATGGAACTTATTTTAACTTATTGTGGGCTTTCTCTTTTGGCGAATATTCTGAACTACCCTATGCCAGAATTTATCTGCTTTAGAATATAAGACCAAGGAGCAGGTGAAGGCTATTTACTCCTTCAAAACTTCACTGCCATTCATCAAGATTGTGGTTAACCCATTTTCCTGCATCATCTTGTGGAATCTCTGTTTTGAATTAACTCAATGACTAAGCCTCCACAGCTCTTTCAAGTGGTGAATTCCTGGAGATATTTCTCCTCATTACAATCCTAAATGGCCTATCCCTTGTTCTGAGACTGTGACTACAGCTTCTCAATCTCTCATCCAGGGGAAAAGATGTCTCCTTTCAAGCTGTATAAATTTTGAATTTCATTGAGTTTCTCATTCTTCCAAGCTGGATAATGTAGGACTGACTGGTCATAGAGTCATATGGCTATACAGCATGGAAACAGGCCCTTTGGCCTAACTAGACCATGCTAACTAAGATGCCCAATGCAAGCTAGTCCCATTTGTTAGTGTTTGGTCCATAACCTTCGGAATCATTCCAATCCATATACTTGTCCAATTTATCCAATAAAAATTATTGTACAGTACCTGTTTCAACGTCTTCTTCTGGTAGCTGCTTTCATACAGATACCACCCTTCATGTAAAAAAAAATTGCCCCTCATTTCTTTTAAATCTTTCCCCTCTCATTTTAAACTGGTGTCCTATCATCTTGGTATCCCAAGTCTGCACAGTTACTTCTCATGGGAAAACGTGGCATTCCTGGTACTTTCAGCACTCTCTCTATGGCAAGTATATCCTTTTTATGGGTAAAGAATTCCAAAACTGAACAGAATGCTTCAGGTACAATCTCTCCTCTCACTAGCTCTTTATTTCTTAGCTAGATTATTGATGGAAGTTATGAATAGTTGGGATAAAGCACCAGTGTGTATGACACCAAACCAGTCTCAGTCTGCTAACCCGAGAAAGATCCAGTTGATGACTTGATGTGTGCTCCGGAATTAATGATGCAAACAATTCTTAGGATTCTAGCACATTGACAGATAAATTCCAAATCAATGACATTCAATGCCCTTGAGATTACAAAATTCATCTTGAAAAGGGGGAATAAATCAAAGTTAATGAGCTGTGAGACTGGAATTGCTGGTTTTGGGTTTGGTTCAGCTTGTATATTCCTCTTGAACAATATTAAGTTGCTCCTTCAAGAAAAGGAGGGCAGGTAGAAGCCAGAGAAGGTCATTCAGCTCCTTTCACTTGTTCCTTCATTTATTAAGATCATAACAGCTCTAAACCTGTTGTATATACTTTGATTTCCTTCATATGCAGCAATCTATTAATATCTCACATACTGAAGGTCCACTGACCTCCTCGCAAAGAGTTCCAGAAATTACTGCCTTTTGGCAAAATAATTACTTCTCTCCTCAATGACCAGCCCCTTGTTTTGACATTGTGACCTGGTAAACAATCCATCTACACTGTCTAACACTACCACGAGGAAATCTGCAGATGCTGTAAATTCACGCAGCACACACAAAATGCCGGTGGAATGCAGCAGGCCAGGCAGCATCTATAGGAAGAAGTGCAGTCGATGTTTTGGGTCTCAGCCTGAACGTGTGTCCAGAAAATGACATTAAGCAATCTTCAATCTTGAATAACTGTTAAACAATGAATAGTTAGGATTTGGATTACATTACATGATAAATGTTATCCTATGAATTTAACTCATTAGTATATTTAAACGGGATTGAATAAAAGTTTAAAAAGTTGCAAGATTATAGAACCATCGAGATTGTCCTCTGAAAGAGCCAGCATAGCCTCACTGAGGCAAATGGCTCCTTCATATGTTTATACTATTCTATAGTTCTGAGTAATGCAATAATCAAGGGCGATTTTAATCTACATATAAACTGATCAAATGAAGCTATCAGTAATAATGCAGCGAATGAATTCATGTGTGTAGAAGATGGGTTACTAAATTAATATATTGAAGATTGAATAAAGGGATGAGTTATCTTAGCTCTGGTATTATTCAATAAAAAGTATTAATTAGTCATCTGGTTGGTAAGCACCCTTTAGGGAAGAGTAATTATATTTCACACTGCATAAAAGGAAGGCATTCAACCCACTGTGTTAATATTAGCCCTGAATCCATTCCCATTTACTCACCTATTTCCTTGTAACCTGCTGTAATCTGATGTTTTATATAAAGATTGAAAATTAATTCAGTTCAAAATCAAGTGCTTAAAGCTAATTACAACAGTACAAGTTGTGTATATAGTTTGGGAAATTACATTAAAAGTTTTAACAGTAAATAAGCAATGGCTACCATTCAAAGAATTTATATATACTTTGCACAAAATTTGCTTTCCCTTTTAAGGCACAGAAGTGCAGCAAGTAATCAGCTGAGGCTAACAAAAACCGTAAGCTTTCATGAATCGAGTTGGATTGTTACTTTGAACTTTGAGTTGGTCTGTTGAATCCTTCTCTTTTCAAAGTGTTTTAGTACTGCATTCTTCCATAGGGATTTTAGTATTTTTCCTACCACTAAAATTAGGCTAACAGATCAGTAGAGATCCCTAATTTCTCTCTCCTTCCTTTTAACTATTCTGATAATAAATTCCACTTTTTCTTCTGCCACAGTTAGCAGGAAACTTTAATGTGTTTCAGTTCGCATAGCCAACCCATGTCACAGGAAGTTTCCAGTGTAAATACAGAAGTATAAACCTAAAATTGTATCAGCTTTAAAAAGCTGATTGGCCTGGGAGCATCAAAGCAATTTGAGATATTTTACTATTTTGTTATATTGTAATTTATTACATGCAATATAATGTATGTAATGTACATAACATAAAAATAGCATATTATTTATTAATGTGTATTGTGATGTTCTGTAAACAAATGTGGGCATGCTGTGTTGGTGCTGGAATGAGTGGCGACACTCGCAGGCTGCCCCAGCACACCCTTGGGTATGTTGGTTGTTAAAGCAAATGACACATTGCATTGTGTATTCTGATGTATATGTGATAAATAAACTTGTGTCTGTTGTTGACACCTTAAGAAGGGCTGACTTAACTTGGCTGAGAACAGGGCTACTGTTAGGTTTTCGAGTCTCTTCAAATGAATTGTCTGGAATAGTTTTATTGGGAGGTGGTCAAACATGCAGTACTTCTGGAAAGTTGTAGGTTTTGTTGCTTCTGGACAATGTAGGTCTTCCTCAGTGTAAACACAAAATCAGAACACAGGATGCTACCAATGGGATATGCAGAGCACTGAACAGTTACAAACTAGCAGGATTAAAAGGTTACTTGCATTGGTTTTGTCAAATGTTTTTTGAAGTTAGGAAGTGAATCTATTAAACTCTGTTTTAGATTAACAAATTGTGTGCAAGGTGCTTTAGTGAAAATAAAGCTGTTAAGTTCTCCCCTTTACTCTGGAGTTGTTATTGGCACATGTAAAACATACACTGGAATTTATTTATATATTTATAAATTAGTTTGCATATTCTGCACAGTTAAGTGATCAAGAATGTTTCTGAGCCGTTGCTTAGCTGGTCATTGCACCACTCACGAAGACAGGGGACTAACTTCAGTTGCTGATCATTGCTTTTCTAGTCTAATTTGGGAGTTGTCCTTGGAATCATTAATCCTTGGATAGGGAGGGGTATAAACAAACTTGTATTTCTGCCAACAGCAGGATATCACAAGCAGATATGATCACAATCAAATAATTAATTTTAGCTATGTTGCTTGAAAAATGCAAGCTCCCCTGCTCTGTGAAGTCATGCCATGGTAGCTTTCACATACTGTGGTGGTAGATGGGGCTTCCATTTGACTTTATACAAAAACTGCCACTAGTATAAAGAGACAGCAATTTTAATCTGCCACGCTCTTCAAGGTGATGTAATAAATTATTTTTTGTGCTGTTGATTTGTGGATGATTGCCAGTTACCCAACAGAATGCCTCTGTTCTTTGAAATCATTCTGTAGTCATCAGCATTGCTACTGATGGCCTGTGTTTCATTTGTTTCCTGAAGGTAGTCATGCAGTCCTTTTCTCTGAAGTCCCAAGTCATGTCAGGTGCCTCATGGGTCGATACTTGAAGCAGTTCTTCAGTGAGCTCGTTGCTGATTTTAATCTGTCTATCCTTTGAAGGCAGAATTTTGTGGAGGAAACAAATTCTGATTTTTTTCCTCACCCAATAACCTCTTTAAAGTAATCTGTAATAACAGGTGTGACTTTGAGACAGGAGAGTTCAGGGAGACAATTTTGGAATTGGGTAACTTGATAGAAGGTGCCAATACTGAATTGAAGGAAACTGGAAATACAGGAGAGAGGAGATTTATAAGCCTTCAGTAAATGTCAGCCCCGCCCAGCAGGAAAAGAATTCTTGCTACTGATGAGCCTGAATCAGTTGCATTAATGAATTCTGTCTTTGCTTTCATTTCAGGTCTGCTTTTGTATGACTGAAGCCATTCTGATCTTCTCAATGGACAGCTCCCCATTTTTTTGTTGCTCAGTTAAAGCCAAAGTGCGACTTCACTGGATGATGCAAGTTCTTGCTGTGATCATTGGTTCCATTGGCCTCATTTTCATTGTTTCCAGCAAGAACATCTCCGAGTCCCCACACCTTACCTCTTGGCACAGCATCCTTGGAATCGGGACTGCGATTGCTGTTTGTGGTCAGTTGCTGTGTGGCCTCTGCCTTTTGTTTCCAAAGTTGATCAATGCCTACTCAGTGACCAGGCTGCGACTTTACCATGCCACCTGCGGTCTAGTGGCTTACCTGATGGGGACGGCTACAGTAATGCTGGGCTTGTGCTCTGATTGGTTCAAAGCCCAGGTTAATGTGATTTTGTGGTACTCATGCTTAATTGTTCCACTGATTCCAGCTCTCGTTATTATGAACCAGGTCAATAATGGTTACTTGTCCAAGAAGAAAATAGTGATTTAATGTTGGATCAACATCAACATTGTGTTCATAGCACAACAATCACAGCCAATGTGTCCAGAAAAGATGAGCTTGAGAGATGAATTTGGAGCTAATTCTGTGATTGGTTTGGGCAAATACTGAGCAAAACTGGCTACAAGAAACCTTTTAAAATTCCTTTTTCCTTCACCTCCGTATCATGTCCACATCTATACTAACAAATTAATGATTCTTTTTCAACATTGTCTAATCTCCATTCCTGCTCCCTGTGGGCTCTCATTAGTCTTTTTTACAGACGATGCCAGACTTTGTCTGGAGTTCTGTAGTTCGGTGAATGCAGGGCAAAGAGTAAATTTATGGACATGCTATCTCCAGCTTGGTCATGGAATGAATGGACTGTCCAAGCAGGAAGAAAAAACTTTAAATCATTAAAAATGCATATATAGCTTAAAACATTTATTTTTATATTTCTAAATCCTTTTAGCACCAATGATGGAAATACTTCTGTATAAATCATAATCAATATGATCCAAAGATGTATTATTTAAGCAATGGTGTATATGTTAATATTTTTATGTTTACACCATCTAATGGTTCTGTGTTGTATTCATTATAGGCATCATGTGAAACTATACCCCCAGATTCTTAGTCTTTTCCTCTTGTGCTATATGCAGACTCTGGAAATTTTGTTCTAATATTTGTCTCTGGGTAGTAAGGTGTGCAGTATCTTTAGGGTGACATTGTAGGATCTTTATACATTTTCATGCTGAACAAATGTTGCTGATTGGCGTGAATTTGTAAATTTAAAAGTATTTTGGGATCTTCAAAATTTTTAATAGTAGAACCCATCACTGTATTGAAACTAGTTGAACTTTATCTTTTATTTTAGTACAAACAATGTAAGATCAAAAATCTAATAGAGGTTACCTTATCTGAGGGCTGAATGACCTGATGTGAGCTATAAAATAGCTTTGCAAATATATTCCCACAACTTTACCTGCTGGGATGCTAAAGGATGAAATCCTCAGGTTGCTTGTGTAGAATAGCAGGTAGCTAAATATGTCAGAGGCAAAATTATTCAGGTTAAATCTTATGTAAGCTGGTCAAATATACCAGTGGCTATGCAAAATTATTTTATGCTAAAATTTTATCAAGTTTTATAATAGACTTAACATTCAAGTGCTGCTAACATATTTGGAATTTTGATTAATCCACCTCTGCTTGCTTGTTTCTGGTTCAAATTACTTGAGTGAGTGTGGTGATAAACTCAATACAGCTTCAGTTATTATCATGACACAATTTGGCCCTAATTTCACTTTACTAATCGTTGGTCTGAGAAGTGGCAGTAAGGAATACATTTTTGAGAGCTTGTTTGAAAGCCCTAACATCTGCTTCCTCAGAAGTATTCTTCATTGTTTTCTTTATGATGTAAACCATTGAACTGGGCAGCTTGAGTGTATTTGATATATATGCCCTAAGTCAAATCATTTTTCTTTTTTTTTCCAACAATGATGCTCTTGAATGACTGAAATATTCCTGAAAAATGAAAACTTGTTATTGGGTGCAATCATTTTTTCTCTACTTATTCACCATCTATTTCTATTCAATATTTCGCT
Organism: Hypanus sabinus; assembly: GCF_030144855.1. Lineage (NCBI taxonomy): Eukaryota > Metazoa > Chordata > Chondrichthyes > Myliobatiformes > Dasyatidae > Hypanus > Hypanus sabinus. Next base: position 24,884,225 of record NC_082730.1, on the reverse strand, counting down.
TTAAATGGTAGTGGACTTATGCTAAAGTTACCATTAGTGATGCAGTGGACCAAAATCAAATTCTAGGCTAAAGTTGAAATATTCAGTGGTTTGCACTCCAGTTGGATTGAGCACTTCTGGCGTGTTTAACCAGTTCATTTAGAGAAGGTTGCTCGGTGAAGGGTCATGAATTTTCTGAAAAGCAGATTAATTATTTTGCACTATCTGGTTTCTGACACTAGATGTCACTGTTTCACAGTATTTTAAACATACCAGCCATATGCATTACAGGATGTCATATGGAGCTTTGTGTATTATCTGTGAATTTTTCTTGTACTCGGCATAATTTTAATTTTTGACTATAATAAGATGGTACCCCTTTATCATGCATGATAAAAATCACAATGGGTGTGAAAATAATGTGCACTGTAAAATTGAACAGTAATACTTTTGTCAGAATCTTTGTTCTTGGTGATCTCAAGGCCATGTGACATAGTACTTATGAAGGGACCTCAAATTTGTACATGTACAACAAGGCAGTTGGTATCTGAAAAATGCAAATGTTGGAAGTTATGTCATTACCAAAACATGTTTTCTGCCAATATTTAGTGTCTAAAAGTGAGACAACAAACAAAAAAGGGATATTGTGTGTATGTGTAATGGAATCAAGGTATATGTGCATAGTATATGAATGTAAGATATCATAAACCCAGATGGTTCACTTCTAATCATCTGCCTTGAAGTACATATCAGATGACAATTGTCAAGGAAGGTGCAGTAAGTCTTGGTACATAAATATAAGTTTTATATTATATTGCTTCACTAAGGTCTTTAATTTGAATTAATGTTTTCATTTTTGCTTTGGCTTACATGATTTCCATCAATTAAGAAATGGGGTGCCACAGTAGTGCGGCAGTGAGCACGACACTATTACAGGTTGAGGTGTCGGAGTTCAGTTCTGGCATCCTCTGTAAGAAGTTTGTATGGACTTCCCGTGAGTGTATGGGTTTCCTCCAGGTGCTTTGGTTTCTTCCCACAGTCAAAAGATGTAGTGGTTAGCAGGTTAATTGATCAGTGTAAATTCTCCAGTGATTAGGTTAGGATTAAATAAGTGGGTTGCCGAGAGGTGCAGCTCGTTGAGTTGGAAGGGCCTTGTTCTGTGCTGTATCTCTAAATAAAAATAAATAAATATAGTTTATGTCACTTGAGACCAAGCCAAAAGCTGAGAAGTGATAACTTGAAAGAAAAGTCTTCTGTATGTTATTTATGAAGTGTGCTGATGCTGGGTTGCCGCAGGACAATTGTGAGATTTGTGGTTCATTTTATGTGTTCTTGTTGAGAAAGAAATAGAGGAAATCACCAAGAGGTCCTCAAATAATGCCACAGCACTACTCTTGAGAGTTAGTATGGTATGTTGGTTTGATACTTTGCTTCATTAACCTGAAGGTTATGAATGAGGAAGGTTGTATTATTTATCTAGAGTGACCTGTACCACATCCACGCTTTCTGACCTGTACGCTGGAACTACTACCTTCACCATTCCAAACATTATATCTAACTGCTGTGTAAATGGCTATCAGGCTTTTAGCTATACAACTTTATTTTAGAGTCTATTCACACAAAAACAAAATGATATACAGTGGATTCTGCTTAATTGGGACCAGTACATTTTGGCTCAATTAGCCAAAGTTTCATGGAAATAGTTGAAAAGGAATAACAAAGCAGAGTAACAAATTATGTATTTAAATGAAATGCAGAACAATGCCAAAACTACTTTGGTACATTAAAACTGTATTGGTTCCTAATAGTTATCAAAGGAGAAATTCATTCAGTATATGCTGACATGTTCTTTTGATAGACTATAAACAAAATCAGTTCAAACACCTAGTGCAGATAATGGACTGCCTTCAAACAGTACTTTTGACAGTTGTATCCACCAAATCTTTATTTTAATTGTATCATTCAAGACTGTCAATACCTTCAAATTCTTTGTAGTTCCTAACTTGTTGAAGTAGTGAAATCATTTCATTTCACACCCAGTCGTTTCTGGTATTTCCAAGACTGAATGCTTGAAATCGCAGTGAGCAAAACTCTTCTGAATTGTCTTACTGTTTATTGCTTGTCAACTATCAGTGGCAAAAATCACTGCTTTTTGAGCATAAGCACTCAAGTGACACTATTTAAAAAATGTTCAGTTTAAGCATGATGTAGTGTTCAATAGCCACTCAATGGGTACGTGACTGATGCTAGTTAGAAAATGTTTAACAGCAGTCTTCTGCCCCAATTTAAGCAGTTTAGCGTTCCAGATAAATGAAGGGAATCCCAGCTATTGCCCCGATTAACTGATGGCCCAATTAACCAAAATCTACTGTATTTTAAATATTAATACAAAATATAAATTCTTCCCCCTGGAACCCATTGAGCTTCCTGATAATTCAAAATGTATTTGATTTAGCAATGAGTCAATCAGTTCATATGACTTATTCTATTTTAATCTCCCCTCTGAAATTAAAAATAATTCTAAAATATATAAAATTTGTGAAGTTCTGCTATACCAGCCATCTGTTAGTGCCTATATGAAGCACTGGCTGAGCTGCACCAAGTGAGGTAATAGTTCAATCCGTGGTCTGTGAAGAGTCAGCTTTTCCTTGACTAGATTGGCTGTTTGAAGCAGCAGCTATCAGGTCAGGACATGAACAATCATTGTTCATTTGATCCTCAAGGAAATGTTTTACCTATAGATAGAACCAATACCAGCTGTGGCTTGAATAGTCTGTCAGGGACTGTCACGATCAATTGTAAGAACTCTGAGAGAAATAAAAGCTGCGCATGCACAAAGCTGTTTTGTCTGAACACTCTTGAGGCAAGAGAAAGGCATCACAGGCACCATTTCAATATTTGAAGTTTGGCTATGCCAGGAAACATTTTCCGTGTATAGTAGCCGAATCCAGCAAGTTTCTTCCCCAGAAAGGGCATATGTGCAAGGGATCACTAGTTTCAAGCACATGTACTGGGTTTTATTAAGGGGCAGGGTAATCAGAAACCATTTCTTATTTGTATAACATATGAGATATTTAAGTTCTATTTATTGAACATCTTTGTTGTTTTAACCATACTGAGGGGGAAGGGTCTTCGAAGTGGTAGAATGGTTTGTGGAGCCTGTTACTGATTAATGTTTGTATATTTAAAAGTAAGACATTTCTCAATTTACAGTAATAGCTTGCATAAGTAAATTAGGCAGTGGTGCTGTGAGTTCTAATGGAAGTATGTTATTGCACTGGAAGTAGCCAGATATTGTTCCTCTTTGCACCTTGTGGTACATTGGGTGGCAACTTTGCAGTTTCTTTAGCACTAGATATGAGTCTCCCAAATGGTGCAATACTTAGGATGTGAGTTTTCTTGAAAGGTAATGGACTTGAAGCTGCTTTAGGATATGCATATTTAATTAAATTTATAGTGAGGTTCTTTTCAATTTCCCCTTTTACATAAAATTGCAATGATTATATGTCAATCACCACTGAACAACTCTTCTACAGCACATTTCCAAATACTTTCCATAAACGGGACAAGGAATAAGTCACCAAATGCCCTTCATTGCAAGTGAAAATGGAAATGATATTTCAGGGTGAACTTCTGTGCTGATTCAATCATCAGCTGTAAGATTTCTTCATTCTTTTTAAACTCAGGTTACCTTTTGGTGTCTTCAAGCATTTAATTTTAGCTGTTCCCTTTATACCCTTTGAAAGTTGATCAGTCACACCTGTACATAGAACAGTACAGCACAGAACCGGGCTCTTTGGCCCACAATGTTGTGCTGACCCAACTAAAAAGTAAATTTTTGAAAGAAAACCAATCCCTCCTACTACACAATATCCACATCCTTTCATCTTCCTCACATTCATGTGCCTATCTAAGCGACTCTTAAGAGCCTCTGTTATATTTGCACCATGCCAGGCATCCACCACTCTCTGAGGAAAAAACTTGCCCCTCACATTACCTTTGAATCTAGCCCCTCTTGCCTTCAATGCATGCCCTCTGGTATTAGACATTCAACCCTGCGTAAAAGATACTCCCTGTCTACTCTGCCTTGCATTTCAATTCATAAATACCACAGTCCCTGCAAAGTCACAATCATCATGCAGTTTACAGTTTTGGAGGTGAAAAGAATAGAAATGTCAATTTTTTTTTGAATTATTTTCAGCAGAGCACTCTGTGTAAAAATTATTTGCTACTAAATACATTTATTTCAGGTTAAGAAGAATATTGGGTGATGGTGGTTGTTTTTGTCTAGGTGTCTTGCTGCTGGCTGCCTACAATCTGCCTGGAGAAATCCTAGTTTATTTTGGATCTGTCTTGATCAACATTAAAGGTGCTTTAATGTTAGAGCAACTTTTGATTCTGACTCCATGGGTCTACCCTCACTCCTAGTTACTTTTCAGTCTATCCTGGCTTAATTTATTGGACTATAGTTTTGGTTACATTTCAACTGTTTTCACTACTGAGTATGTACTGAGTGTTCTGCTTTTTACAGACCAAGTGAAACTCGGTCTTTTTTACATTTACACAGGTGAAGGGCTTGAGGTAAAAGGCTGCAGGATTTTAATGACTTCAGCCATTCTAGAATAGGATCAACAATGAATGTATTGTTGATGAATGTACAATTTACAGTCAATTCACCTGGATTCAGCTTGACTCCTTTGCCCTCCACCTCTCTGAGGTGTAGATGGCAGTATTAAAAAGGATCAGCGGTAATGATTTTATGTCATACTGCAATCCCCTTGCTTGATCCTGATGAAGGGTCCCAATCCAAAACGTCGACTGTTTATTCCTTTCCATAGATGCTGCCTGACCTGCTGAGTTCCTCCAGCATTTTGTGGGTGTTTCCTTTGCTTGATGTCCTTCCTGATATTAATGGGGCAGTCTTTTTCTCATTTACATCTGTCACGTATTTGCATCTGTGCACAAGATCAGCAAATTTTGGGGGGAGCTGCTTACATCCGAGAGTTTTTAACAGCACTTTATGTCTTACAGTATTTTATGTTAATGCCAGATCTATAAAAATAATTGTCAATTGTTTATGGATTCTTTTGGATCTTGCATATAATGTCTTCTGGTATAGTAATATTCTTATTGCACTCAGTACCAAAAAAAAGACACCTAAAATTGATGTTAACTTACTAAGCCTCTTCATTGGAATTTCCATGAAGAAGTAGACCCAAAGGTAATAAGCCGTTAGTTATCAGTATCTTCCAGCAACTCTGAAGACAGCATGACTTGTTTTCAGTGCACTTGGAATGGCAACTCAGCCATAGAAGAGTCTCAGAAAGAAGTTTAATCTTCCAGAGTGTAGAAGGAGTGTATGATTTAAGAAGTCAGAGGGCATTAGTGTTCCTATGAGCCTGTCATTTGTGGGTTTGGGAGGTGTTGGTGAGCAACATTTTAAAGAAATAGTGTGCTATGGCTTTGATACTTTGATAGAGGATGTGAATGTATATGCAAGTGACTGATTTGTCTAAACAATGCCAAGTTTTTTTTATATATTAAGGTTTGCGGCCAGGAGCAAAGATACGCAGAGAATCTCGTGATTGTGTTTATGAGAATGGATGTGGAAACAACAGTTTCAGCAATAAATCTTTTAATTTAAAACATTTCTTAAGCATCTTTTGATTAAGCATGATTTTGATTAGTAGGATCCTCTGGAATCAGTCACTCTGCCAATCTGTGTATGGCCAAATCTCTGAGAGTGAGTTATGGGCTAGCTAATGTATTTTAATCTGACTTAATGACAAGTCTTGCTACTCTGAACTAGGGACACCATCTGCACATTGTAGATGCTTGGTGCTTGATCAGATGTCTGTGCTTCAGTATTGTCAACTTGAGCAAGGACTATTGTAGTACTCAGATTCATTTATTTATACCATGTACATTGAAACATACAGTGAAATCTTCGTGTTAACAGCCAACAGAGCCAGCCCACAAGTGTCACCACACATTCCGGTGCCAGCATAGCATATCCACAATGTTTAGCAGAAACTATGTTCCTTAGTATTTTCATAGAGACCAGAACCATACAGGTATGCCTGTAGTTGAGCAGGCAACAGGGTCCAGATTTGACTGTGCATCATACTCTTGGCACATCAGCTTAGATTATCTGCTGTAGTCTCTAAGGAAGACTGCAGGTTCCAGTGCCCTCAGTGAACCACAACTAATCTTGTCTAGTTCCAACCTTCGTTTCAGGAGAGTGCGACCACAGGAACTTCAATTTTACTTGCTTCACTATAAAATCCATGGTATAGATAGATATCCCAGAGGAAATTACAGTGTCACAGTAGCATTGCAAGTGTACAGATAGACAAATATTAGAAGAGAAGTATTTTAATGCACCACATGACCAAAATGCAAGCTGGGTCTTGTTTTCATTTTTCTTGGCACAAAATATTTAAAATAGAATTTTGTGTTAGCTTGGATACAATGAAAGACATGATTACATATTTAGCCATCTGTTGTATTTACAAGAATTACACGTACATCTGTGTGCATGTGCGCATATTGAATTTATTTTTCTACTCAAAATGTCAATCCCAAAGTGTTTTTGATTTAAATAATGTCCTTCTCAATGCTATTATATATGCTCTGCAACTGCACCTGTTCTTCCAAATGTAATGTTGTGCAATGTGACTTATCACATCAAGCCTCCACATAACATTTAAAAATTATAGCTAGTACACATTTTCTTATATTTAGAGTGTTTCTCAGTAAACTATGCTAAAATGCACTGTAAATAAGAAAATATGTGCTGTTTTTGGCACAACAAAGGACCTATGTACAATAAATATATTGTTGAAGTGTTGGATGAACTTTGATCAGGATCCCTTGTCTCTTAAGATAGTATGCTTTGCTCTCAGGTTTTTAAACTTGTTCATGGATTATTGCAATTCTGTTCTATTTTATTCCACATTATTACGTCGTTTTGTTGTCATACTAGCTTGATGAAAATGCACTATATGTTCTAACAAATGGAATTGTGATCATCTAAACTCTGCTTTTTTAATAAAAATGTTTTTATTGAATTGACACAAATGTACTTTTAAAATCTGCTTTGCTTTTAATTACTAATCCAAAGTTTTGTAAGGTTCGGGGAAAGGCTAAGATAACAAATTGGGTAAGTGCTGTTGGGATGACACGGTAGTGTAATGCCATCCACAACATTATATAATTCAGGCAAATGGGCTCAATTCCTGCTGCTACCTACAAGGAGTTTGTACATTCTCCCTGTGACCACATGGGTTTTCTCTGGGTGCTCCTGTTTCCTCCCACAGTCCAAAGATTGGTAAATTACTTGGTCATTATAAACACAGTCGGCTTTCTGTATACATGGATATAAAATATTCCAAAAAGCAAAACTTGAATTTGCCGCGCACCGAGCACTACGCTGAATCCACGTGAATGAAGTGATGTCTAGGCATACCCTGCTGTAGCCTCCCACCATTTCACAGATCCTCAGTCTCTCTTCAGCACTCGTTTGAGCACTGTTCACCTCATGTCTTGTTCGTTCACTATTTGTGTTGTGAGCAAGAGGAAGGAGTTTAAGGCTAGTAAGGGATGACTGGCTAGCTATGTAAAGCGCTTACAGACTCAAGAACTTAAAGATGATGGAAGAATCGGCATCATCAGCGTTCCCAGAAGAGCTACGATGGTTGTGTCTGTACTGAATATGTACAGACTTCTTTTCTTGTTATTGTTCCCTAAACAATACAGTATAACAACTACTTACATAACATTTACATTGTATTAGATATAAGTAATCTAGAGATGATTTAAAGTATACTGAAGGATGTGTGTAGGTTATGTGCGAATACGATACCATTTTATATAAGGGACTTGAGCATTTGCGGAACTAATCGCCCGCAGATAGCGAGGGACGACTGTATTCCTGTGATTAGGTTAGGATTGGGGATTGGTAGGTAGAATGGTATTCCACGCCATATCTCAAAAAAATAAATAAAGTACTAAGTTTCGGCTGTTTGCCTCATGTAACATTACAAAATGTAGTTTGGGGTGCTTGATTTAGGGGCCAAATAAATGCGTGTATCAATTTTACAACCCGGGTGAGATGACAAGTAGACAGTCTAGAATAGGTCTGAAAGGCCCGATCATGCTGTTTGAAGAAGGCGCAGGAATTCTGATATCTTGGACAATATTTTCACAGTCCTTATACCTAAATTAAAACAAATTGGTTATTTGATTATTTTCCCATCGCTGTTTGTGGATGCCTGCTGTGGAAAACATTGGCTATTGCATTATTTCAGATAACAGAAGTGAATGCACTTTGTGATATGAATGGGAAATTGAGGTTTTAAATGGCACTAAAATTATAGTTTAATTTTGTATCTTCAGTTACAAACTGTGATGTCCGGTCGTTGTTTTTAAGTTGTTAGCTCTTTCACCAGTGGATTGTCAGTACTTAAAATCATCAGCAAAGTGGTGGTGGGTGCTGTTCAGATTGCTGTGAAATGACACTTGACAACAACCTGCTCAGCAAGATGGGTTTTTGATTTTTAGCAATACTGTCTTGTTCCAGCATATGCCCAAGCATAAAATAAAGTGCTGACTTCATAGGGGTCATAGTAATAGAGCACAGTATCAGGCCCTTTGGCCCATCACATCCATACTGACCATTGTACCTATCAGTAGCAATCCAATTTACCAGTACGTGGTCCATAGCCTCTCTATGCATTCATCACTCTGACAGGCAGTGGATTCCGGATCCCAATCACTTTCTGGGTGAAAAAGATCTTCTATAGACCCCTCTAAATTTACCACATATCCTAAACTTATGCTCTCTAGTTTTGAACATACCTGCTATGGGAAAAGCAACTTTTAACTCAAATCTATTCCTCTCACAATTCTGAACACTTCTATTTGGCCTATCCTCTGCTCCAAGGAATCGAGTATCTCCTCATAATTGAAAAGCACCATATTGGTGAACTTTCTCTATATCCTATCCCATGCAAATACTTTCTTCCTGTAGTATAGTGACTAGCAATGTACACAGTACCCCAGCTGTATCTGAGGCCCTCTGTAGGTTGGGGTTGACCATAAATGTTGTGTGCCAGCTGTCTGTGTCTTGCACGCCAAGGCAGTAAGATATGGAGAGCAAGCTGTTGTCCACACAGTAGGCTCCCCTTCTCTGCACCGCTGGTGAATCCAAAGCAACGGCAGAAACTGATTCAGTTGGGCGCCAGCAGCATTGCCGGAGTGGCCAGTTATCATTGAACTGAACGTAGCACCACCTTAGCGACTCTAGCTCCAGAGTTTTCCTCCGGGTTCTCCATGAGTGGGTATAGCCATAAGGTAGCAGAGGTCTGAGATTGAGGAGTCTGTTTTTAAGTGTTACCAGAGATCAACTGGAAGTCTCCTGCAGTGGCATGAGTGATAGTGATTGTTGATTAATCATCTCAGCTTCAGGATATTATCACAGTGGTTACTCGGGCAGATCCATCAATGTCTTCCTTCTATCATGTCAACAGTAAGGATATTCACTAATGATTGCAAAGTGTTCAAGACAGCTTAAATTCAAAAAAATTGGAGCAGTCCTTCATTGCTGTACAGAAATATCAAGGCTATACTGGTAAATTGGTTTATTTTTGTCACATATGCCGATGTACAGTGGGGGAAAAAAGCTTGTCTTGCATGCTGTTCATACAGATTACAATGGTTTATTGAGTTAGTACATGGTAAAACAATAACAGTACAAAATAAAGTATTACAGAGAAAATGCAATGCAGGTTGACAATAAGGTACAAGGTCATGATGAGGTAATTTGTGATGTCAAGTCCATCTTATAGTACTAGGGAAATGCTTAGTATCTTATTACAGTGGCATCATAGTCTTAAAACAACAGTGAAGTATACCTGGGTGGCTGGGGTCTCTATATCCATGACTGTGGCTAGTTATAGCTCAAATTATAATTTTGCTGATGATACCACCATTGTTGGTAGAATCTCAGATGGAAATGAGAGGACATACAGGAGTGAGATATACCAGCTAGATGAAAGGTGTCACAGCAACAACCTTGCACTCAATGTCAATAAGACGGAAGAGCTGATTGTGGACTTCAGGAAGGGTAAGACGAGGGAACACGAACTAATACTCAGAAGTGGAGTGAGTAACTTCAAGTTCCTGGGTGTCAACATCTCTGAGGATCTAACCTGGTCCCAAATTACTATTGATGCAGCTATAAAGAAGACAAGGCAGCGACTATATTTCATTAGGAATTTGAAGAGATTTGGTTTCTCAACTATAAAATTTATATAGATGTACGATGGAGAGCGTTCTGACCGGCTGCACCACTGTCTGGTGTGCACAGGATCAATAGCTACAGAAGGTTGTAAAATTAGTCAGCTCCATCTTGAATACTAGCCTCCATAGTACCTAAGACATCTTCAAGGAGTTGTGTCTCAGAAAGGTGATGTCCATTATTAAAGACCCCAACCACCTAGGCCATGCCTTCTTCTCATTGTTACTGTCAAGAAGGTCATAGAACCCATGAACGCGACCTCACTTTTTAAAAATATATATTATTTCTGTTTTGCACTATTTAAAATCTATTCAATATACATATATACACTATAATTCATTTACCTATTTATTTCTTAATTTATTCTTTCTAAATTATGTATTGTTTTGAACTGCTGCTGCTAAGCTAACAAATTTCACGACACATGCTGATGATAATAAACCTGATACCGATTATGCTTGCTTTACTGAGGCAGTAAGAAGTATACAGTTGGTGGGGGGGGGGGGGGAGTTCATTTCCATGATGTGCTGATTGTCTCTGTAGTTTCTTGAGGTCATGGGGAGAGCAGCTGCAGTACCAAGCCATGATGTATCTGCATAGGATGCTTTTTATGGTGCCTCAGTAAAAATTGTTGAGAGTCAAAAGGAACATGCCAAATTTCCCTAGCCTCCTGAGGAAGTAGAATTGCTAGTGAGCTCCCTTAGATGGGGCATCGATATGGCTGGACTAGGACAGGCTATTGGTGATGCTCACTCCTAGTAACTTGAAGCTCTTAACTCTCTCAACCTCAGCACTATTGTTATAAATAGGAACATGTGTCTCCCCACTTCCTCACAGCAATGACCAGCTCTTTTGCTTTGCTGACACTGAGGGAAAGGTTGTTGGCATGACATCATGTCACTAGGCACTCTTACTCCATCTTGTACTCCAATCCACCACAAATAGAATTAAGACCTTTTACAGTGGAATCATTCAACTGCAAAGATGGATTTAGGGCAGAATCTGGCCATGCAGTCATGAGTGTACAGGGAGTAGAGTTGGGAGACAGAGGATGCAGCTTTGTGGGGCACCGGTGTTGAGAATAGTCACTGGAGAGGTGTTGCAACCTATCTTTACTGATTGCAATCTGTTGATCAGGAAGTCAGGGATCCAGTTACAAAGGGAGGTATTCCAAGTCTAGGAATTTGGAGATGGATAATAATCTTGAAGGCAGAGTGAACTCAATGAACAATAGTCTGGCATAGGTGTCTTTACTGTCCAGATCAATGAAGAGTCAGGGAAATAGTATCTGCAATAGACCTTTTTTAGGCAGTAGGCAGTGAGTCAGGTTTGTCTGGGAGGCTGGAGTTAACTTGCGGCATGACCAGCCTCTCGAAGCCCTTCATGATGGTGGATGTTCTAGTCACTAGATGGTAGTCATTCAAGCCCATTACCTCATCGGTATTGGAATGATAGTAGCCTCCTTAAAACAAGGAAAAATTTTAAAATATCTGCAACTATTCCTGCCAGTAGATCTGCACAGAATTTATGGACTTGGTCAGGGATGCTATCCTAGCCAGGCGCTTCATATGGCATCACTCTGCTGAAGATTGATCTGTCTGCATTGGAAGCTGTCCGTGTGAGTGGTGACATTCAGGTTAGCTTTGGTTCAAACATGCATATTATGAATTAGGCTCATCTGGAAGGGATGTGCTGTTGTCGGCAATGTTGCCTGACTTTGTCTCGTAGCCTTTTATAGCGCTTAACTGACAGCTGGTCTGGGGCTCGATTTTGGAATGGTATTGTCTTTTGGCTTCCCATATAGTTGTACAGAGATTATATCTTGATTTGATAAGTTCTGGACCTCAATAGGTAGTGAATCTCCCAGTTCATCCACAGTTTCTGGTTTGGGAACACCTAGATCATCCTCATTGGTACACAAGGGTGTAACCACAGAGTACAGATCATTAAGTGCAGGCTTCATGTTTGCCTGGGGTAGGATGTAGACTACCATCAGGATAGCTGAAGTGAACTCTTGTTTAGGCCAGTCACCATTTCCATCAGAAGACCTTCTCTTAACTTTCAATGGCATTCCGACCACCCCAAGTACCCACCATCACCATCAACATCCTGTACATTGCTGTTAACCAAACCAGCTACTTAATTCAAAATAGTAGGTTGGAGGCTGGTTATCTTACAGCGAGTGAAATTGGCTGATGTCCCAACACTTTTCCGCTATCTGCAAGGCAATCCAAGAATATAATGGAACATCATATGGACAAGCTGGGCTGAAGGACTTGTTTCCACGTTTTATGACTCTATGACAATGACCATTTTAAGGACTAAATGCATGCGGCTTCAAGAACATCTGAAGTACAGTGCCTTTGCAGAAAAAAACAGCCCTATTGATAGACGTCACACCCACCATCCAAAGCATTCACTCCCATCTATATTGCAACACGTGCAGCCACAGGGAGCCACCTGAAAATGTAGTGGTTGCTCACCTGTAACAACATTTCTAATATCTTATAGCCTATTTCTTCATTGTGGCTGCATCTACATCTGGGGTGTCCCGATTAGGCAACAGTGTGGAAATACCTCCATCAGAAAGGCTGCATCAATTCCACCATTCTTATGAATGGTGTGGGATGGGTAATGAACACTGCCTTTGACACGCTGCCTGCTTCCTCCGAATGCATCAATGAAAGTGAATGTATTGACAATGCTCAGCCTTTTATAAGTAATACTTCAGCAAGAATTAGTTCCTTTGGGGGGGGGGGGCACAAGCAACAGCTTGTAAAATGTACAATGCAACACTCAGGCGCCTTTAAATTTCTGCCTGGGGCTTTAGGTGACATTGTGGAAAGAAGTTATTTCACAGCCTGACGGCAGGCAATGTGTGACACAGTAAGCCCAGAAAAGAGAGCAGGAAAGAAATGAGAAAATACCATGTTTTTTAAGGCATGCAATTTATGTGGGGAAAAGTAGAAATCCCAGAATCTTATAACCACACTTGAAAAAAAAATAAAACAATCAAACATTTGTCTGTCATATTCATCCCAGTGTGACGGAGATACATGTGAAATGACTGGAATTGGGTCAATGTAAAACAACTTCATTTCAGGAGGGTGAAGTGCATTTAATGATCAAAGGGAATTGTTACTGCACTCTGTGAAACGATAAACATTGGATTACATTCAACCTACATTTATGCAGGTTTTCCTCTCATCGTCTGCCAGATTTCATTGTTGATCTGTGTTGCTCCTACCCTCGGTTCCTGACCTGACATTTACCTTTAATGGCAGGGATCTAGAACTGTGTTCACTAGCTGTGAATGAGTTTTGATTTGACAACTTTTTTTTGCCTCAAAGAATATGGACATTTATGGGAGACAGAAAAGGTTGTTAGATGCAACTAGGTTCGCCAGTCATGCTTAGGTCAGACCAATTGTCTCCATTGCCCCAGTCCTCCTCCTCACTTCTACCCAACATTCCTTCAGCCCAGAAGGCAAAAAGGGACTGCTAGGCTGGAATTTAAAAACATACTAGAAGAGTTCAGTGGGTCAAGTAGCACCTATGGAGATAAATGGTGCAAGACCTTGCATTAGAAGAAGAAAGATTACTGGTATAAATGCAGAGGCTGGGTGATAAGTGGAACCATACATAGAGGGACTGAGGGGTGGATGGAATCAACTGGGGGGGACAGGGGTGAAACCAGATGGGCCAGGCATAATAGACTGATGGAATCAGGTGAGGGGAAAGTATGGCGAAAGTGAACAAAGGAAGAAAACTAAGTGGACAAGTGAGTGTGTGTGGGAGGAGAACACCATCAGTGTGAGTTACCGGAAATTGGAAAGCTCATCGTTCATACCATTGTGTTGTAAACAACCTCATTCTTAATGAAGATGGCAGAGTTTATAATTGAAACATCAGTTAAAATCGATACCTATACCCGCTGTAAGCCCAAAAAGAGTTTATTCGTCATATGCGCCGGGAAAACACTAGATCCTTTTTTACCCAAGCTGAATTTGCGATGTTCTGCTAATTTGCAGTTAGCCACTCGAGGATAGATGGGTTGGTGTGTAAGTGCCAATGATTATGTTCCAACAAGGAGGAAGGCTTTGCTGAGGAATTATAAGCAGATCAGGGCTCAACTGGAAAGCAGATTCACATAAGGAATAATATCCAAATTGTTACCTGAGCTATATGCAAATCAGCAGAGGATAAGTAAAATTAGGGAAGTAATTGCCTTGCTTAAAAATAGGCATGGAAGAGATAGGTCCAGGTTCATGAGGCATTGAAACCAGTAGAAGGAAAGAAAGGGTTATTCCATTGCGATAAGCTTCATTTCAAAAACACTGGGACTGGCGCCCAACTAGGATTATGGACAGGGCTTTAGGCGAATTAGAAAGTAGGAGGATTCAAGTGAAGAGGAGTTTAATAACTTGAAAGGAAATGAGAGAGCCGTGGCATAAAGTGGTGAAGGGGTGAATGAAAATAAAAGCTTGTAAGGAAGGTGGAGAAAATATAACCAGAAGTGTGCGGTAATAATTGGAACCTGCAGCAATTATTTAAAAAAAGGCTTAAAGCTCTTTATTTGAATGCACACAACATTTGCAGAAAGATAGATGAATGGACAAAACAAATGGAAATAAATGAATTTAATTTACTTGCTATTACAGAGGCACAGTTGCAGGGTGACCAGAACTGGGAACTCAATATCGTAGGTTATTTGTTGTTTCAAAACAAAAAGGCTAAAAATGAAAAGAGGGAGGAGTAGTGTTTTCAAAGCAGTGGGACATTGGGATATAGAAGTAGTGGGCATTTGGTATCTGCTGGGTGAAAAGACAGAATAAAGGGGGATTAGACTGGAATAATTGTGCATAAGCATGTATGAATCCTTTAGCTTCTCCCCATTTTTGAAGATCTCACAGTTGATTCTCTGTTTATATACCACTGGAGAGACAGAGTCGACAGATGCTGAAACATGGAGCAACATTCAAAGTGCTGGAGGAACTGAACAAATCAGGCAGCATCTATGGAGGGAAATAGATGGTCGAGATTTTGGGTTGAGACCCTTCACAGATGCAGTGTTCCTTCAGAGCTTACTTATTTATCATTCTTTGATCTAAAGAGGATCTACACCCTCATACCCATATCAACTCTGCCTGCCAATATGTTACAGTATACGCTTAGAAACATAGAAAATAGGTGCAGGAGTAGGACATTTGGCCCTTCAAGCCTGCACCGCCATTCAGTATGATCACGGCTGATCATCCAACTCAGAACTCTGTACCTGCTTTCTCTCCATTCCCCCAGATCCCTTTAGCCACAAGGACCATATCTAACTTCCTCTTAAATATAGCCAATGAACCGGCCTCAACTGTTTCCTGTGGCAGAGAATTCCGCAGATTCACCACTCTCTGTGTGAAGACGTTTTTCCTCATCTCAGTCCTAAAAGGCTTCCCCTTTATCCTTAAACTGTGACCCCTTGTTCTGGACTTTCCCAACATCGGAAACAATCTTCCTGCATCTAGCCTGTCCAATCCCTTTAGAATTTTATATGTTTCAATAAGATCCCCCCTCAATCTTCTAAATTCCAGTGAGTATAAGCCTAGTCGATCCAGTCTTTCTTCATATGAAAGTCCTGTCATCCCAGGAATCAATCTGGTGAACCTTCTCTGTACTCCCTCTATGGTAAGAATGTCTTTCCTCAGATTAGGGGACCAAAACTGCACACAATATTCTAGGTGCGGTCTCACCAAGGCCTTGTACAACTGCAGTAGAACCTCCCTGCTCCTGTACTCAAATCCTTTTGCTATATGAATGCCAACATACCATTTGCCTTTTTCACTGCCTTATGTGCAACTTGTTGCTGGAGTATTACAGTGTCCATAGTCAGTTGCCAACTTGCCTGTCTGAAAGTACTTAGTTTGTAAAAAAAAAAATTGAGACAATTTTTAGGAGAATCTACAGAAATAGAAATCTAACTTCGCATATACTATATAATCCTGAAACATTAGCCTTTTTAAGGACCAGAATAGATCTTCATGAAGATCATTGTAAACTAAATTCTTTAATTGAATCACAAGGTAACAGTTCTGATAAAAATCCTCTTTACTGGGTTTTAATGACCTACCATTCTCTCCACCATCTTTGCTTTCAGTGAACTGTTGCTGTCGCTATGGTTACAGCTCTGTGACTCAGCATCCATGTCCCTCTAAATTATCGTGCTTGCTGCAAGAACAGATTAGCTGTGGAATATTCTCTCAGATGTGAAAGAGTATAAAACTGTTCTGGGGGTATGCAGAGTCACAGGAAAATTGCTTTGAATGACATAAATTGACTTAAAAGTTCTTCCACATTTGTCAATTGTGGATTTCTAAACTCTTTGGAGCCTGATGCTCCCAGCACTTTAGGTACTCAGTCCTATTGAGTTTCCATTGTTAACTTCAACCCTTTCATTGCTTTCTTCTGGCCAAAGCTGTGTCTACCTCTTTATCTATTCCTCCAATACCTCCCAATTGTGCCCCAACATGTTGAGGTCAGTCCATTCTCTGTTCTAGGCCTTCTGATAATTTGATTTCAAAGTTAATACCATCATTTTCAAACCCCTCCACGGTAATACACACCCAGGAGGAATTCTAGGTAGCTCTTTATCAATAGAACATAGCTTTCATCCCTTGTGTATAATTTGTTTTATCTTTATTTAGTGTGGAACAGCCCCTTCCAGCCCAATGAGCTATACTACCCAGAAACCCACCTATTTAAAGCTAGCCTATTCACAGGACAATTTGCAATGACCAAATAATCTACTAACCGATACATCTTTGGACTGTGGGAGGAAACTGGAGCACCCAGGGGAAACCCATATGGTTCACGGGGAGAATGTACAAACACCACCAGAACTGAACTCTGAACTCTGTCCGGAGCACCCTGAGCTGTACCAATGTTGGGCTAACCACAAATTATTCCTCCTCCACTTCCTGCGTGTAAGGGAATGAAAGCATTGTCGATAATCAAGTCAAGTTCAAGTTCGTTGCCTTCTGACTGTACATAGTGTATATACAAACAAATGAAACAACATTCCTCCTAACCATGGTGTACCCACAAAACATATGTCTCACGTAGCACAAAAACCCACAAAATGTTCTATTTTGTATACAAACTGTCTCCATCATCTAACCCTTTTAGATGTGCTATAATTTTATTGCATGGAACAAAAACCAAGAAAATAGGAGCAGAAATGTTCCTTGGCCCACAAGCCTGCCCTGCCATTCCACACGAGCGTGGCTGATTTCCCGCAAGCTGCCACTTCTCCATGCTGTTGAATTTGTAGTTTTTTTTTCAGAAATTCATCTCTTCTCCTCCCTAAGTATTTTGGCAGGAAAAATAATAGAGCAAGTTATTATCTAAATGGAGAGAAACTGGAAAGTGCTTCTGTGCAAAGGGATCTGGGGGTCCTGGTGCAGGAAACACAAAAAGTTAATATGCAAGTGCAGCAGGTGGTCAAGAAGGCCAATGGAATGCTGGCTTTTATTGCTAGGGGGATGGAGTATAAGAACAGGGAGGTCTTTTTTTTTATTAGTTCTTTTTATACATTTTACAAATTAAAAAACCCCAAATCAAAATGAAGAACATTAATACAGTGCAAAATTAAGCATACAATGACAATATGATACAAAGAAAGAGAATTAAAAAAAAAAGCACCTGAATTGAAGACAAGTAAACTTAGTATCCTCCCCAAGCCCCACAACACAAAAAAAAACTCCAGACCAACCACAACACAATATAGAGAATATCAATCAGGACAATCAAACTCCCAGACTGTGAATACACTTAGCAACAGAGGACAATAATGCCTACTACCAGAAAAAAAAGGAGCTGAAAGCAAGGGACCGAAAAGAAAAAAACCCTAGTCAAGAGGAAGGTTATGAGAGTACTCGATAAAAGGTCCCCAGACCTTATGGAACTTTAGATCTGAATTAAGAACTGAATAATGAATTTTTTTGAGGTCCAAGCAGGCCATAATGTCGTTAAGCCATTGAGCATGAGTGGGCAGGGCAACATCTCTCCATCTAAGGAGGATCAAGTGTCTAGCCAGGAGAGAGGCAAAGGATAATATTCGGCATTTGGTCGGACTCAGACGTAAATCTGTCTCGCCCCAGAAACTGAACAAAGCAATTAAGGGATTTGGTTCTAGGTGCTGATTCAGAATATACGATAATGTAGTGAAGACAGCTTACCAAAATTTCTCCAAGCTAGGACAGAACCAGTACATATGAATGAGAGAGGTCTCGCCCCTCTTGCATTTATCACAAAGCGGACTAATGTTAGGGTAGAATCGAGATAGTTTAGATTTAGACATATGGGCTAGAACAGGGAGGACTTACTGCAGCTGTACCGGGTATTGGTGAGACCACACCTGGAGTACTGCGTGCAGTTCTGGTGTCCATATTTAAGAAAGGACATACTGGCTCTCGAGGCAGTGCAGAGAAGGTTCACTAGGTTAATTCCGGGGATGGGTGGGTTGATGTATGATGAGAGGTTGAGTAGATTGGGACTCTACTCATTGGAGTTCCGAAGAATGAGAGGCTATCTTATTGAAACATATAAGATTGTGAAGGGGCTTGATTGGGTGGATGCGGGGAGAATGTTCCCAATGATGGGTGAAACTAGGACTAGGGGGCATAATCTTAAAATATGGGGATGCCATTCCAGGACTGAGATGAGGAGAAATTTCTTCACTCAGAGGGTAGTGGGGCTGTGGAATTTACTGCCCCAGAGAGCTGTGGAAGCTACTCCACTCAATAAATTCAAAACAGAGATAGACATTTTCCTGGATAAAAATGGCATTAGGGGATACGGTGAGCGAGTAGGTAAGTGGACATGAGGCTAGATTTAGATCAGCCATGTGATCTCCTGGGCCAGTTTTCGATAGCCTGGATGGGTTGGAGAGGAATTTTCCAGATTTTTTCTCCTCAATTGGCAAATCGGTTTTTTTCCCCCGGGCGATCACATGGGTTTGGGCGGGATGAATAATAAAATAAAATGGGCGGCATGGTGCCCTGTTGGTTGGCACTGTTGGCTTGTGGGATTCAGTGAAAACTAGAGTTAAGGTTGGATCAGCCATGATCTTGTTGAATGGCGGAACAGGCTTGAGGGGCCGATTGGCCTACTCCTGCTCCTATGTCTTATGTTCTTATGTACTGATTAGTGTAGTCTGTTGGTTGGCACTGTTGCCTTGTGGGATTCGGTGATAACTAGAGTTAAGATTGGATCAGCCATGATCTTGTTGAATGGCGGAGCAGGCTTGAAGGGCCGATTGGCCTACTCCTGCTCCTATGTCTTATGTTCTTATGTACTGTTTAGTGTACTGGCCCTTCAGGGTAGAGAATTCAAAACCTTCACTCCCATCTGCAGAGAAGAAATTCTGATGTAACTCAGCTTTAAGTAACTATCCGACCATCTTGTAAAAATACTTCCATGTTCAAAACTTCCTCATTGTTGGAAACACCCCATCATCTAACTTGTCATGACCTCTTAGGATTTTGCATGTTTGATCACCCTTCAAAAGACACAGATCTAACCTCCTTAGCTGCTCTTGTGAAGACAATGCCCTTATGTAAGGATTTAGCCTCTGGTGACTCTCTTTTGAACTACCTGCTTGTGGACCAGCCGGTTTCTTGCTGGTTAAACATAAGTGCAGCTATTTTGAAATAATGGCCTCACATTAGAAGTAGCACCTTGAACTAACCAAGCATGAGAGCTTTTGAAATAAGGCCCCTTCTATGGACCTCGCTTAAAACCTAAAGCTTCTTTTTGTATTATTAACACAGTAAATCATAACCTATAAATTGTGAAATGTGCTTTTAAATTTTATGGATCTGATGAACAGAGGTAGACAGCTCGATACCCTGTAAGTGAAGTGGAGAGGCAAGATTTACACAGCAAGTGCACTGGTGTTCAACAATCCACAAAAAAGTAATTGTTTACATTTCTAGTTTATAGTGGAAAATGCCGTGACTTACAGTGCATTATATATCATATTGACTCCTATGGAACTTTTATTTTGTTTTCTGTTTAAATTGCTCACAATAATTCCTCCTTACATTGCTTTTGACTGAAAATTTAAAGGGTTCCATAAAATTCTGTCACTGTAATTTCCTACACTCTTCTAACCACATTTCCCCCTTCACCTACCCTAGCTCCCTTCAATAAATGATGAGATATTATTAAAGAACTAATGAATATTGAAGCTTTTCAGAGAATCAACTGTAAGTATTGAATCACCCTCAAGACCCTGGGGAAACCATGCTGTGAAAGAATGTATTAGTGTTAGGATACGTGTATGTGATTGGGAGTCATCTTTAGTGATTTTCTATGTATTGATAAGAAACCATGTAAACCTTAGCAAAACTCTCAGAGAATTTCTGTAATTCCTGACACCAGTTAAATACTGACCCACTCCCAGAGCCCCTTGTTAGTCTCAACATGCTCTTTGTCGATGGGAATGTTGCTTAGGATAGGCAGGGCCCAGTTTAGATACAGAAAGAAAGATGAATCTTACTTTCTGGCACAGATTCAATGGAAGAGAATGCTCCCTCACAGGGCCTCCATGGATGTCTTGGTTAATGGTCAGAACCCATGGCATAAAAAAAGGTTGGGAACTTGTCCCTGATGTCTCATAAAATATTTACAAGGCAGGTTAAACATGACAAAATATAGATAAACTGTACTTCTGTTCTCCCAACGATAATTCCAAATGTAAGGATCAAGTCAGTTCTTACAGTAAGCATTTGGTTTTAGTATTTCCCACACTAAGTTCCCCAGGGACCTACTAGAGTGAAATTGCCAGAAAATGAAATCAAAACAAGAAATGATGGAAATACTTAAAAATTTAGGCAGTACCTGTGGAAAGAGAAATAGAATTAATGTGGAAAGAGAAATGGCATTAACATTTAAATTCTTGTTGTACACTGATATCCATGTTTAGTGTCATCTACCTGCACTTGTACTGTTGATGACCTGAAGCATTAATTCTATTTCTCGCTGTATGGGTGCTGCCTGACCCTATGAGTGTTTCCAGCCTTTTATTTGTTTTTATTTCAGGTCCCCAGTGTCCCTGTCTTTTTGTTTTGTCCACTGTCCATGGGTTTGCTATTGTGGATTATTGTCCCTACATTAGGGTAGCATGGTAGCACAGTGGTTAGTGTGACACTATTACAGCTCAGAGTTCAATCCAGGCATCCTCTGTACGGACTCTGTATGTCTTTCCCATCAAATGCGTGGGTTTCTCTGGGTGCTCCGGTTTCCTCCCTCATCGGGTAGGTTAATTGGTTATTGTAAATTGTTCAATTATAAGCTTAGCTATTATCTTATTGATTGGCGGAGCAGGCTTGATGGGCTAGAGGGCCGACTCCTGCTCCTATTTCCTACGTTCTTATTTTAAGGGTACATCAGAGTTTTATTGTATTTACTTATTGAGATAAAGCACGGAATAGGCCCTTCCTGCCTTTCGAGCCATGCCATCCAACAATCCCCTGATGTAATCCTGGCCTATTCACAGGGCAACTTACAATGACTACACCCAATAGTCATTGGGTGTATTCAAGACAGAGATTGATAGGTATCTGAGTAGCCAGGGCATCAAAGGTTATGGTGAGAAGGTGGGGGAATGGGACTAAAGGGAAGATTGGATCAGCTCATGATAAAATGGCGGAGCAGACTCGATGGGTCGAATGGCCAACTTCTGCTGCTTTGTCTTATGGTCTTATGGACTAATTAACCAACCAACCGGTACATCTTTGGACTGTGGGAGTAACCCACCATGTCATGGGTAGAATGTACAAACTCCTTACAGGCAGTGGCAGGAATTGAATGCAGGTCACCCTTATTGTAAAGGGTTGTGTAAGTGGTAAGACACTTTCATTTGCCCTGTTAAACTAAAAAGATAAGGCAGCTTTCAGCAGCATAAAAGCTCCATTATAGGAATCAAAGTCTGAATTTTTTAGTGCCTTTTTTCAACTTCAGAACGTTTTACCTTTTCTAATTTGAATAAGCAAATTCCTATTACCCAGTGCCCTTGAAGATTAACATTGGTAATTATACATATATACATACTATATCAAGTTATAACTGATTACCTGTTTTCTTCAAGTACAAAGCTCATTTTTTAAGGCTTGACTAATGACTTCTCCCCTATTCTTGTTCAACACATTTCATTTACGCATTCTCAATGTACATATTGTACAAGAGATAATACTAGTTGCCTGCTTGTGTGTTCCACCCCCTACAATATAATTGTTAGAATTCTGACAGAAATGTTGTGCACTTTAACACTCAATGAATAGAAGAGTTTTACAATAATTTTTCTAAAAAAGGGCCATTGTCGGAGTGGACTGAAGCAGAGTGGGATGACTTTGGCTCAATCAGGCTTCGGCGAGAACAGGCAGAGGTGAGGTTGAACAGGTTGAACAGGTGAGGTTTGGATACTGTTGGTGAGGACGACCTACCAGGGACAAGTTGCAGTGCTTGTGTCTCTGGCACTGAGACTGGACCCTCAGCTCAGAAGGGAAGGAGGGAAAAGAGGAGAGCAGTAGTGATAGGGGATTTGATAGTTAGGGAGACAGATAGGAGGTTCTGTGGAAGAGATTGAGAATCCCGGATGGTCTGTTGCCTCCCTGGTGCCAGGGTCCGCGATATCTTGGATCAAGTTCTCAGTATTCCCAAGAGAGAGGGTGAGCAGCCGGATGTCGTGGTCCATGTAGGGACCAATGACGTGGGTAGGAAGAGTGAGGAGGTCCTGAAAGGTGAGTTTAGGGAGCTAGATGCCAAGTTAAAGGACAGGACCTCCAGGATAGCAATCTCAGGATCGCTACCAGTGCCACATGCAGGTGGGTTTAGAAATAGTAAGATAGTGCAGATCAACATGTGGCTGAGGACATGGTGCAGGAGAGAGGGCTTCAGATTTATAGATAATTGGGCAGTTTTCTGGGGGAGGTGGGACCTGTTCCGGCAGGACGGTTTACATCGGAGGTGGAGGGGGACAAATATTCTTGCAGGTAGGTTTGCTAGAGAGGCTCCGGTGGATTTAAACTAGATATGAGGGGGGAGGGGAACTAGAGTGTAGGAACAGATGTATGGGAGAAGGAAGAAAAAGAAGACAGTAAAGTTCTTTCTACTGTTAGAGATAAACAGAGAGGAAGAGGTGGAGAATTTCTTAAATGCATTTATTTTAATGCTAGGAGCATTGTGAGAAAGGTGGATGAGCTTAGAGCATGGATTGATACCTGGAAATATGATGTTGTAGCTATTAGGGAAATATGGTTGCAGGAGGGGTGTGATTGGCAACTAAATATTCCTGGATTTTGTTGCTTCAGGTGTGATAGAATTGGAGGGACAAGAGGGGGAGGTATTGCATTGCAGCGGTACTCTGGCAGGATAGATTAGAGGGCTCATCTAGGGAGGCTATTTGAGTGGAACTGAGGAATGGGAAAGGTGTAATAACACTTATAGGGGTGTATTATAGACCTCCTAATGGGGAGCAAGAATTGGAGGAGCAAATTTGCAAGGAGATAGCAGATATTTGTAGTAAATACAGGGTTGTGATTGTGAGAGATTTTAATTTTCCACACATAGACTGGAAAGCCCATACTGTAAAAGGGATGGATGGTTTGGAGTTTGTAAAATGTGTGCAGGATAGTTTTTTGCAGCAATACATAGAGGTACCAACTAGAGAAGGGGTAGTGTTGGATCTGCTGTTAGGGAATGAGATAGGTCAAGTGACGGAGGTATGTGTTGGGGAGCACTTCGGGTCCAGTGATCACAATGCCATTAGTTTCAATATAATTATGGAGAAGGATAGGACTGGACCCAGGGTTGAGATTTTTGATTGGAGAAAGGCTAACTTTGAGGAGAAGTGAAAGGATTTAGAAGGAGTGGGTTGGGACAATTTGTTTTATGGGAAGGATGTAATAGAGAAATGGAGGTCATTTAAAGGTGAAACTCTGAGGGTACAGAATCTTTATGTTCCTGTTAGATTGAAAGGAAAGGTTAAAAGTTTGAGAGAGCCATTGTTTTCAAGGGATATTGGAAACTTGGTTAGCAAAAAAAAAGAGATATCTACAATAAACATAGGCAGCATGGAGTAAATGAGGTGCTCGAGGAATATAAAGAATGTAAGAAGAATCTTAAGAAAGAAATTAGAAAAGCTAAAAGAAGATACGAGTTTGCTTTGGCAAGTAAGATGAAAATAATTCAGAAGGGTTTCTACAGTTATATTAATAGCAAAAGGAGAGTGATAAAATTGGTCCCCTAGAGAATCAGAGTGGACAGCTAAGTGTGGAGCTGAAAGAGATGGGGGAGATTTTGAACAATTTCTTTTCTTCGGTGTTCACTAAGGAGAAGGATATTGAATTGTGTAAGGTAAGGGAAACAAGTAGGGAAGTTATGGAAATTATGACGATTAAAGAGGAGGAAGTACTGGCGCTTTTAGGAATATAAAAGTGGATAAATCTCTGGGTCCTGATAGGATATTCCCTAGGATCTTGAGGGAAGTTAGTGTAGAAATACCAGGAGCTCTGACAGAAATATTTCAAACGTTATTAGAAACGGGGATGGTGCCCAAGAATTGGCATATTGCTCATGTTGTTCCATTGTTTAAAAAGGGTTCTAAGAGTAAACCTAGCAATTATAGGCCTGTCAGTTTGACATTGACATCGTGGTGAGTAAATTAATAGAAAGTATTCTTAGAGATGGTATATATAATTATCTGGATAGACAGGGTCTGATTAGGAACAGTTAGCATGGATTTGTGCTTGGAAGGTCATGTTTGACAAATCTTATTGATTTTTTGAAGAGTTTATGAGGAAAGTTGATGAGGGTAAAGCAGTAGATGTTGTCTATATGGACCTCAGTAAGGCCTTTGACAAGGTTCCGCATGGAAGTTTAGTTAGGAAGGTTCAATCATTAGGTATGAATATTGAAGTAGTAAAATGGATTCATCAGTGGCTGGATGGGAGATGCCAGAGAGTAGTGGTGGA
This sequence comes from Hypanus sabinus, assembly GCF_030144855.1. Classification (NCBI taxonomy): domain Eukaryota; kingdom Metazoa; phylum Chordata; class Chondrichthyes; order Myliobatiformes; family Dasyatidae; genus Hypanus; species Hypanus sabinus. Next base: position 24,858,924 of record NC_082730.1, on the reverse strand, counting down.
TAACTGTTTGTCAGGTTGGAGGCTAGTGACTAGTTTTAGTGTACTGGGTCCAATGCTGTTTGTCATATACATTAATGATCTGGATGATGGTAAATTGGATTAGTAAGTATGCAAATGATACTGAGGTAGGTGGCATTGTGGATAATGAAGTAGGTTTTCAAAGCTTGCAGAGAGATTTAGGCCAGTTAGAAGAGTGGGCTGAACAATGGCAGATGGAGTTTAATGCTGATAAGTGTGAGGTGCTACATTTTGGTAGGAATAATCCAAGTAGGACATACATGGTAAATGGTAGGGCATTGAAGAATGCAGTAGAACAGAGTGATCTAGGAATAATGGTGCTTAGTTCCCTGAAGGTGGAATCTCATGTGGATAGGGTGGTGAAGAAAGCTTTTGGTATACTGGCCTTTATAAATCAGAGCATTGAGTAGAGGAGTTGGGATGCAGTGTTAAAATTGTACAACGTATTGGTAGGGCTGAATTTGGAGTATTGTGTACAGTTTTGGTCACTTAATTGTAGGAAAGATGTCAACAAAATAGAGAGAGTACAGAGAAAATTTACTGGAATGTTACCTGGATTTCAGCACCTAAATTACAGGGAAAGATTGAACAAGTTAGGTCTTTATTCTTTGGAGTGTAGAAGGTTGAGGGGAGACTTGATAGAGGTATTTAAAATTATGAGGGGGATAGATAGAGTTGACATGGATAGGCTTTTTCCATTGAGAGTAGGGGAGATTCAAACAAGAGGACATGAGTTGAGAGTTAGAGGGCAAAAGTTTAAGGGTAACACAAGGGGGAATTTCTTTACTCAGAGAGTGGTAGCTGTGTGGAACGAGCTTCCAGTAGAAGTGGTAGAGGCAGGTTCGGTAATGTCATTTAAAGTAAAATTGGATAGGTATATGGACAGGAAAGAAATGGAGGGTTATGGGCTGAGTGCAGGCCAGTGGGACTAGATGAGAGTAAGTGTTCGGCACGGACTAGAAGGGCTGAGATGGCCTGTTTCCGTGCTGTAATTGTTATATGGTTATACGGTTGTCACAAAGCAGCCACTGAAAGTACTGTTGCAATGTAAAGCATATGATGGATATTTCCAAAACAGAACTGAGATAATCAGTTTTTTTTTGTTTTTTTATTTGAATTATTGATCAGAATATCAGAGAGAATTTCTGTTCCATGACATATGTCATGGAAACGTTAATGTCTTGCCAAAAAGGCAGAGAAGGCCTCAGTGTACCATCTCAAACAATAGATGATAAAAGCAATGCCAAGGGAACAGGGGGATTTTAGAAGTCCACCATCAGTAATTCATACCGATGTGGATTTTGAGTTCCACTGAGGAAAAAGCCTGTGAATAATTTACTTTCAAGCCAATGGATTCTGTAATGTCTCAGTATTAGTATAATGAGAATATCTTTAATTAAGGATGTAGTAATGGAATGACACATTGGACTGTGGAGGAAACACTCCAGAAAATTAGGTCATCGATATACCCTTAATTTTAGGCCAATTAAAAATCATGATAATGGTTTCACATTAGCACTGAAATAAGGTCATAAATGTCACTAAAATATGAGGAAAAAAGGTTTTTTTTAAAGCACAGTACAGTACATATTATCTTCTAACCCTCTCTAGCCATGAGAGGAGAGAAGTTCAAAAGGAGATTTAATAGTTAGTGTTCAATGAATAAAAGATTCTGAAAGAGTAAATAAAGGAGGAAATCTCCATTTCCCACCGGTTCAGGAAACAGAAGCCTGAGATTTAAAGCAGATGTGAAAAGAAGCCAAGACACAAGAGAAGATTTTCATTTAACACTGAGTTCTGATGATCTGGAATTTAGTGCTTAAAATGGTGCTGAAGGTAGATTCAATTGTTTAAAGTATGACTGGAGAACTACTTTATGGAAAAAAGAATGCATGACAATGTAAAATCAGCAAGGGAACTGGACTAATTGGATAATTTTTTTTAATAAGTGGCAAAGGCACAAAGGCTAGGTATTCTCCTCCAATGATGAAGTAAATATTGAAGTATTAATCTCACTTGGCCTTTCCTGCTTCCACTCATTCCTCCAATCCTTCCCCTTAATACTCATGCTTTTTTAATTCTCTTTTCACAAATACAATTACTCTTTAATGCAATTAATCAGTCTGACTTCAAAGTCCTGACTTTCAAGATGCCACAGACAGACTACTCTGATTGAAAAATTTCCTTCCTTCTTGCTCCTAACATCCTCATCTATCATTCCATCATCCCTGTCATCGGTAATATCAACAGGAGGTGCTGCCTCAAAAAGGCAGTATCTTTTATTAAAGATCTTCACCATTCAGGCTATACCATCTTTTCTCATCAACCATCAGGCAGGAGCTACAGAAGCCTAAAGTCTCACATCACCAGCTTCAGGAACAGCTACATCCCTTCAACCGTTCCATTCTTAAAGCAACTGGCAAAACCCTAATCACTACAGTTTAGCAACACCATGACCACTTTGACCTACTTTCTCTAAAATGGTCTTTGTACTTTTTTTGTTTTAATTGTGTTTTCTTGTAAGAATTGTGGATAACTTACAATTAATTGTTTTGCTTGTGAACGTTGCTATATAATGCTAAATGCCCATGATGCTGCTGAAAGTAAGATTTTCATTGCACATCTACTTGCGTGTATAACAATGAACTCCACATTGACTTTATTTAAAATGGTGCACCTTGTGATTCAGAACTGCTACAATGCTTAGTACCTTTGCCCAGTTACTAATGAGCAGATTATGAACCATCTGCTTGTATTTTTAATTGGGATTCCAAATATAATGAATTTGATTTCCAATTTGTGTGAACACTCAGCTTCACTTGCTCTGTTCATGTGAACTTTCACCCTGTTTTGGTTATTGGCCCTAATTAGCTTCAGTGTCTCAGTCAAAAACTTTGCTTGCTGGTGCTCTTATGAAGGGCTGAGCTCTTTTGTTAATGATAGTGTTTGCATATGCTAGTAAAGTATGCTAGAGGTATACCGAAAGGATACTATAAAGTGCTTGATTGTTGTATGCTTCACTCCCTTCAGTATTGAATGGTAGTAGATGTTTGCTACATAAACACATGCAAAAACATTGATGTCTGTTGTGTTAAGTGGATGTGATTAAAGATGTGTAGCTGTGGATAGTGAGCGATTTCAGGTGGGCAAAATTGGAATTAGAGTAACAGAGGAATACAGCAAGAAAGCAGGTCCTTCTGTCCAACTTATCCATGCAATCAAGATGCCCATCTATACTGATCCCATTTGGTCATGTTTGACCAATATCCATTTAAACCATTCCTATCTATCTACCAGTCCAAATGTCATTTAAATGTTGTCAGCGTACCTCCTTCAACCACTTTCTCTGGCAACTCAATCCTCACATACCTCGTTTTCTGTATGAGGAAGTAGCCACTTGGGTCACCTTTAAATCGTTCCGCTCTCATGTTAACCCTATGCCCCTTTGATTCCCCTTCATTGGAGAAAAGACGACATGCATTCATCCTATCCATGCCTCAGATGATTTTATAAACCTTTATAAACTCTCAGAATCCTACTTGGTTCTCTCAAGGTCTGTAAATAAAGGAAGTCCAGTTTTCTTCATCTTACCTTAAAATAATCCAATTTCTTGATTAAAAAAAATGAAAACAATCATTGAGAAGCTGAGTTTAATTTAATCTTTTTTTTCATTTTGAGAGCAGGGTCAACATCAAGAAATCAAGTCACTGAGGCTTAGGTGAAACATGCAGAGTTTTTGCTTTATCCCTCATCTTAAACCACAGTTAACTCGCTCTAGACAATGAGCTTTTCCCTTGAGATTGATTTGGCCATTTCTGGCTTCTGTAATGAAGTTGGAAATGGCCACTTTTCCTTTGCAGAGTTAGGATTGAAAAGTGATATGAAAGAGGATCCCAAGTTAATATGTGTTTGAGAGATTGTATGTAGAAACGTTTCTACTTACGGGAGAAATCAAAACTAGTGCTTTAAAGTATAAGATTATCATCAACAATCCCACTGGGGAATTCAGGATAAAGGGCTTTCCCTAACAGAATTAGAATGTGTAACTTGCTAACCGAGAGAGTAGCTGTGAAAATAGCAAGGGCAATAGCAGTTAATAAAGCTGCTGTCTCTCAGCTCCAGTGAACCAATTTTGACTCTAACCTCTGGTGCTGGCTGCAAGGATTCTGCATGTTCTCCCTGTCATTGTGAGGATTCCTCCTAGACGATCTAGTCTTCTCCCATATGCCAAAGACCTGTGAGCCCGTAGGCTAAATGGTCCTTGTAAACTGTTCCAAACGTAAGACTGTTGGGGTAGTTGATGGGAGTATGGGGAAAACAGAATGACACTGGTTAGTATTGGTGTAAAAAAGATTATGGCTGTGTAATGGTCGTCATGATCTCAGCTGGCTCTGTTTCCATTGCTGTACAAGTTGATGATTCTCTAATGAGATTATCATCAAGCTAGATAGGTACACAAGTGAATAAAGGTTTATGCTGATAGGAAGAAAAGAAATGGAAAGGGCAGAGGTTCATGTGAAAGAAAGAAAAATAAGCTTTATTTGTCACGAATATGTTGGACATACAGTTGATGGCATCAAATCAAATCAGCGAGTATTGTGTTGGGAAGCCTGCAAGAGTCACTACGCATCCGGCGCCAACATAGCAATAGCAACACATCACTAACCCAAACCCATATGGCTCTTGAACGTGGGAGGAAAACAGAGCACCCAGGGGAAACCCACGGGGTCATGGGAAGCACATACTGACAGCGGTGGGAATTGAACCCTGATCTTACAGCTGGCGGCAGTAAAAGCTCAAGCTGCATGTCTTGCTGTTGTAAACTCAATGACAACCCACAAATTAAGCAAACTAACTACATTTGAATTGAAAGCATTGAAATTGTAGAGATGCTGAGATATTCCAGTGGGGATAGCGGGAGAAATTCAGCTGAGCACCAGCAAAGGGGGTGATCTTTTAAGACGCTGAGAGATGGATATCCAATTTCTCCTTTACACGGCATTTTAGATTTTTAATTTGTGCATTAGCATGTCAGTAGTTAATTTTATACCTCTCCATTTTTATTTCCATTATCATTAATGGGGAAGACTGAAATCTACAGGATCACAATCAAGTATTGTTTGTATGTCCCCAAAACTCAGAGCAATTACTTACCCCACCACCCCATGTATCATTTACTCCAAATAAATGAGAGTTACTGACATTTGAGTTAAACAAGAGTAAAATTTCCTACTCCAATTTTTCCTCAGAATTGGCTCAAAACAAGTTTAAGGTTTATCCTTCAGTACATTACTGACAGTGAATTTCCTCCAGCTTTGTCCAGGTGCTGAGTGTCACAGCTTTAGAAAGCATTATGGTTACTCCCAACGCCACGCACCCTGTATCTTCCAGAAGGTAAAATCATATATGACAGTTAGGCACAAAAATTCGGGATACTTCCCTTTTCAATGCATTAAGACAAGTTATCACCACAGTTCTGGGAAAGAAAGACAAACTCAACACAAAATAGTTGTTTCCATCTCGGACCATGCTACAAGTTGAAGTTAAGAGGCATCAGAGTAACTATATCCTCTCCATTTTTCTACAAGAATGTGAAATGTTTAATATGTCCAATCATAGTAATGTCTAGTCAGTAATATATAATACACTATGCTTATAGAGTTTAGAATTACCAAATAGGAATGGAATATTGTGTGGTTTCAAATGTTTTAACATTTTATTCTTGACTAACTGGAAGATGAGAGGTGACATTGTGTTTAATGTTGTTTTTCTGTATTTAAATATGTAGTGTTTTGAGCTATCTAATCAGTTTGTTCGCATCTATTTTTATCCAAATGGGCAAACAGTCCTAGGGAACAGGTCTTTAAATTAATATTCATTGAAATGATAATGATACATGCATGCATATTTGTACATGTGCCATTGATCCGGGTGTAAGCTTGAAGGGTACAGCCTTGGACAATCAGTTCTCCAGATGGTTCAGGTTTTGATTCCTCTCGATGGGTATTTCACACTCTTCAAGTTTGAGCTTTAATGTATACAACCAAATGAAATAACGTTCCTCTGGACCCACAAACATATATCACACACAGCACATAAACAAAAATATTATACTATAAAAAAGTTAATAACATGTTCAAAATGCATGTAATAATGTGCAGCACAGGGTAACAGTGAACAGCCCTCTGTCCTAGTGATGAGATCTCAGAACTGTCAGGGTATTCATTAGTCTCACAGCCCGAAGGAAGAAGCTGCGGCCCAGTCTGGCAGTCCTAGTCCTGATGCTCCTGTATCTCCTTCCTTATTCTTGTGGATCAAGGAGGTTGTGGGAAGAGTGGTAGGGATCCTCAGCAATGCTTTGGGCCTTCATCTGCAATGCTTCTGGTAACTGTCACAAATAGGGGGGAGGGAGACCCTGATGATCTTCTGTGTAGGGTCTCGATGCCTTGCAGCTTCTGTATCACACCATGATGCAGCCAGACAGGACACTTTCAATGGTGCTCCTGTAGAAACTTGATAGAATGGGGGCAGGGAGCTTTTCACACTTCAGTCTCCTCAGAAAGAGGGCCTGGATTAGATAGTCCGTGATGTGCACACCAAGAAACTTTGTGCTTTTCACTCTCTCCGTGGCCGAGCCATTGATGTGCAATGGAGAGTGCTCGACCTGTGCCTTCCTGAAGTTCACAGTCATATCTTTTGTCTTGTTCATGTTGAGACTCAGATTGTACTATACTTAACCATTTTGCAATACTCACTGTACGCCGACTTGGTCATTGTTGCTAATGAGGCCAACCACTATAGTATCACCAGCGGACAATGATGCAGTTTGAGCTGAATTTCAGAGGGTAGCTGTGAGTCAGCAGTGTGGACAGCAGCAGGCTGAGCACACAGCTCTCAGGGGTGGGGGAGGTGTACCAGTGCTCAGTGTGATGGAGCTTGAGATGTTGCTGCCAACTCGTACTAACTGGGATCTTTCTGTCAAGAAGTCCAAGGTCCTATTACAGAGAGGTGTTTTCAGTCCCAATTAGGACAGTTTACCCACCTGCCTCTGAGGAATGATTGTGTTGAACACTGAGCTGAACAACATCATGGCGTACGAGGCATTGTTTACTACATAGGTGGAACAAGACAGAGTGGAGGATCAAGACTATGCCATCATCATTGGACTGAACTTCAGGCGTCTTATTTAATAGAGATTTATCTGTCTGGGGATTAGGTTGCTTCCACTGTTTTCTTAGAATCTCCAAGAAATAACGGACACTGATGTAAACAACTCTGGGAGAAAGTGTCAGTGCCTTCATCTGCTTTGAATGTTTTTGTCTAACAAACATGGAAATATTGCTGGTACGGGTGGGAGTGAAGATTAGCACACAGCAGGCAGCAAACTGACTGAGAGCTAAGAACCAACCAACCTAATGATAATCAATCTGCTCACTTTCCAGTCGGTGTATTGTAAGGGTGGATACGCTGGCTGATCAATGGTGGGAGTGTGGGACTGCGGCGACAGGAGCTGAGTGTCATATGATGAAATGAGGATACAGTTCAGATTTTGCAATCATGATGGAGATGTTTGTTGCTGTCCTACCCCCTCAGTGTAATATTTACATGGGAAAATCCTTTAATCTCAGTTCCTTGTACATCTTCATTTGGGATTCTTCACTAAAAAATTTAAATGGATTTAAAACTACCTTCACTCAAAACGATTACATGCACAATTTCTTTGAAGGATGTCGACAGAAGAAAGCTCCATGTGAGTTGTGGACCAAACAAATGAAGCCAAGAACAATAAACGTAAAGCTCCTGCCCTTGAGTAGGATAAAGCTGCCAGTTCTAGCTGGATGAATTCCTCATGTTTTGAACTCGTGACTCCTTGTCTCCAACTGTCCCATTGCCAGATTCTTATCATAGCAAAACACACAAAAATGCTGGAGGAACTCAGCAGGTCAGGCAACATCCATGGAAATAAACAGTCGACAGAATGGAAAAAAGGACTCGGCCTGAAACGTTGATCATTTCTGTGGGTGCTGCCTTACCTGCTGATTTCATCTATCATTCTGTGCATTTCGCTTTGGATTTCCAGCATTCACAGAATCTCTTGTCCGAACAATTCTTACCATTGTTGCCCATTTTCAAAATGCACTACTGTCGAGGCCCAATCAAAAAGTTGACAGTTTTTGCAGAATGCAATTCAACTACCCTGTTATATACATTTACAAAGATTTTTTTTAACAAAAACTTAACATGTTACTGCCTCTCTGCCTGGCATTACTTAGCATAGTAAGGCTGTAAATCTAGATGAAATATCACTACTACACACCAAGATTGCTTTAAATTGTTTTTAAATGAAAGGTCATCTGTATTTTTCTCCTACACAAAAACATGAATTAAACTGTGAAATGTTAACATAGAAAGAAGTGACAATTATTAAACTATCTGCAGTGAATGAGTTTTCAAAACATCATGACTAGAGGTTTGGATCTTTTCTTTTTCAGTATATGGTTTCAATAGAGGCACATCTTGCCCTTGAGAAGACTGGTGAGTTGCTGCTTTAAACTGCTGCCCCCAGAGTGCTCCAGTATTTAGACCTGACGCCAATCAAGAAGAGGCGATATATTCCAAGTTAGGATGGAAGTGAAGAAAGAAAGTTAGCTTTATTTGGCATATGTACATTGAAACATACAGTGGAATACGTCGTCTGTGTTAATCACCAACACAGTCCGAGGATGTGCTGGGGGATGACCTCAGATGTCTTAGTACTTCTGGCTGTACAACTTAATAACCTCATGTCTTTGGAATGTGGGAGGGAAAAGGAGCATGCAAAGGAAAACCATGGGATCACAGGGAGAATGTACAAACTCTTTAGTTGTGGAACTGAAGCCACATTGCTGGTGCTGTATAGCATTGCAGTACCGTGCCGTACTGTGTGACTTGGAGGGGAACCAGCAGGCGGTGGTGTCCCAGTGTTCCTGCTACCTTTGTCCTTCCTGGTGGCAAAGGTCATAGGTTTGGAAGGTGCAGTTGGAGTGGCCCGTGTGAGGAGCATTTTGTAGATTGTACGAATTGTACCACTGCACACTTGTGATGGAGGGACTGGATATTTAGGGGAGTGGGTAGGGTGTTAATCAAGTGGCTGCTTTCTCTTGGATGGTTGAGCCTTTGAAGAGTTGTGGGCACAGGCAAATACAGGTTCTTCCATTGTGCTTCTCTTTTGTGTCTTCCTGATGATGGAATGACTTTGATGGTGTTAGGAGTTGAGTCATTGTCTCAGATAGCCATCTTACTTGGCCTTGTACCTGCCCCAGATTGCCCTCTCACTTTGTCTTGTACCTGGCTGTCCAGTTCAGATACAGGTTAATTTATGACAATCCATCACGTGTACATCGAAACATACAGTGAAATGCGCCATTTGCTTTGATAACCAGCACACCTAAGGATGCGCTGGGGGCTGCCCGCAAGTGTTGCCACACATTCTGGCGCCTACACCGCATGCCCGCAATTCTTGGCAGAACGTCACTGAGCACAACAAAGCGACTGAACAACAACAGCAAAAACAAATCCCGCTACTCTCTCCCAGGAGAAGCTGGTTTCCAGTAGGAAATCAAAATATGTATGCCTGGCTGAACTGCCATTTGCACGCGCATGCCAAGCCCCACTATCTTTGATGGATATGTTCTTGGAGCCTCCTCTGTTTGCCCTTTAAATATCCATTACCACTCATGAGTAAGTATTTAGGGGTTAACTGTTTTCAGCAGATTCATTATTTGGGAGATCATTTAGCTATTAAATAGTGGTTCTGTTGATCTTTAATCCTGGAGTATAACTTCACTCAGCTGGTGCCTATCATTTTTAGCCATGCCCTTGGCGGGGTGGTAATTATCCAGTGAGAGATATGCCAGGCCATGAAATTAAAGACTAAGGTAGCATACATTTCTGCTGCCAATGTTGGTCCACAGTGGAACCGGTTCTGAGCTGTCAGATCTGTTCACCGACAATTCCATTTAGCACGTTTGATGAACAGGTCCTTGATGTAAAGGCAAGACTTTGCCTCCGAAGTGACCACTGCAAGTCACCTACAGCAGCCAGTTGTTGCAACTCTGCCACAGATAGATGTATCTTATGCAGCTACGTTGCCGGATGTGGTAACTTACTAAATGGCTAATATTCTGGCTCTGAAATTATGGCAGTTCTAAATACTAATATGCTGCTAGGGATGATTTATAGGTCTAGAATAATTGCACCACTGGGGTATTCTGTGAAACTTGTTGTTTTTAGGAAGGGGAAATACAAAGGCCCGATGCAGATCTCTCTGAACAAGTGTATAATGAGTTACCAGCCTCCCAGGGCTGCTCTGCAGGTTTCTGGGATTGAAGATTAATGAACAGAATGCAGGGAATAAAATCATTTAAAATTGTATTGATGTTTTTCTTTCTGTTCTTTAACATCCATTAGACATAAAAGCATTTGAAATTGAAAAGTCAACTATTACTCAATTGATCATCCGGAGCCAGTTCGATTCCTAATTGGTTGTGGGGTGCTGCAATCACTGACAATGTTAAGGAACCAATGACAGATTCTAGAAGGTAAACAATTCGAGGTGCACTATTGTACAGTGAATCGCCCAGCAGTAAATCATCAAGAAACAACAACCCTTTCTGGGAGATCCCAAACTGGGGTCCACAGACCCCTTGGTTAATGGTAGGGAGTCCATGGCATTAAAAAATGTTGGGATCCCCTGCTTCATATAATTGAGATGTAGTCCTGTGTAGTTGGACCCTACATTGGGTGGCATGGTTAGCACAATGCTTTACAGTCCAGGCGAATCATGTTCAATTCCCTCTGCTGTCTGTAAGGAGTTTATACGCTCTTGCCATGACTGCGTGTGTTTCCTCCTGGTGCTCCATTTTCCTTCCACAGTCCAAAGACATACCAGTTGGTAGGTTAATTGGTCATTGTAAATACCTCCAATTAGGCCAGGGTTAAACCGGGGGGTTGCTGGGTGGCGCAGATGGAAGGGCCTATTCCGCGCTGCATCTTAATAAATAAAAATCTTATCATAGATCGGTAATGCAAGGTTGAGAAAGAAAGATCTGTGTTTTTCACAGCACTTTTCACTCTCGGTGTACATCAAGGCCAAAAGGCTTATTTTTATGCTGTGCACCTCTGTGATTCTAAGACCCGCGCTGATTAAAATGAGAATAATTGCCTATCTCTTTTTAGATTAGGTAAAGCTTTCTGGTGTACCTCTGAGAGGCAGGCGTTTATAAAGGCTTGTGATTTCATGCTATTTATATGGACAGTCTCATTCCAGTCTGTTTTTGGAGGAAAGATGCAGTGTTTAATACCACACCAACCATGGAAATCTTTCTGTGTGCTATCAAAAAGACAAATACTCAGCCATCGATATCTCCAGCAGTTAGCTCTTATTGTTGGTTAAAATCAAATGACCTGTGCCCCCAGTGAAGATTTTCATAAAAAGGAAAATTACAAAATGATATCTCACAATCACGGCTAATACCTTCTACGGGTTTAATTTCAGACTAGGCTGTCAAATAACATGTAAAGTCACAAAAGCAACAGACAAATACAACATTCCAGCCTGGAAATTGATTCCAGCCCCGTGGCATTGTGTAACAAGTCAGCATGTTCCCTTACGATTGTGTTTCTTTGTGAGGAGTGTTCCATTTGGTAATGTAAAATTGGAACAAATACGCTTCCCCACAGCATATTATTACATTCATATTTAGAGAGAAGTATGAAGGGCTGCGTTTTTACTGTGGCTCCAATTACAGGCAGAGTGGAAGTAGAAACGAGAGTTATAATGAGGCAAGGAAATGCGTGCGTGCTGCTGCCACCCCTCTCACCCGGGATTTGTAAAACATGCATTAGCTATTTAAGGAAGTGGGGAGAAATCTCTTTACTCAAAGGGCTAGAAATCAGTGCTGCTTGGATAAACTGAGGTAAATTGCACAATTTCTGCTTAAGTGGAAGTTCAATGTAGGGAATAGGGAGAAGAAAGAATAGAGCAGGAATGGTAGAAAGCACTCAAAGATTACTCAGAATTACATAAACACCACTTCCATCCCAGTATTTATTCTCCACACTAGCCAGCTTGCACCCCATTTCACCTTGTCCTGTTCTCTCGTCCTTCTTTCTCCAGTGCAGTATAAATCATGTCCTGGTGATAATAATGTCTAGTGGCCCATATTTAGGTTATAAATTTCTTGTAACTTGGATTTGCCTCTATTTCTAACCTCAACCAGTGACATTCATTTGACTTTCAGCTGAAGTTGTCTACAGCTGCCACTGAAGACTCGAGTTATATTATCTAGGGGAAATATCCAGTGACCCAAAAGAATTAAAAACAAAATCTCTTAGATTCCAAAATAGATTTCCTTTACACTTACTCATTGTGGTGACAGGTGGTGGTTTGGACCAAGAACGCTTGTAAAAGAGCAAGAGTTAATTTTTTTCCAAGTTCTGTGTGCCTTTAATTCAGTTCTACATATAAATATGTAGGTGAAATTGTTCATAAGTACTTGAACAGCCAGGAATTCAGAAATTAACAATACATTAAATATACATTAAAAATACTGCATTTTATCAAACCAAAACTCTTGACAACGATATTGAGGGTTGAGTGAGTATAATTCACGCTGGATTTGGTAATTTCCTATCAGGAGATGCAGTGCGAGCTAGATCATTTTCATCAACAGGGGATTACGTTGAGAGTATTTCTGCTAAAAGATTATTATTAGCAGTAGATCAGTTGGGGTGAGGGCAGCAGGTGTGTTATGATCAGATTCAATCATTCTCTGGATTAAGAATAATCAGTAAAAACCCCTCCTCCAGGAGAAAACCCTGAAACTGATCAAAAGGTATTCAGCCATGGAAAGAACTGGACTTTGCGCACACAGACAGCTTGTTATTGAAAAGGGACTCACGACGAAGGACAGGATGAGAGCTGGCAAGATTTCTGCTCTAGACTCTATGCACACAGATGAGTTTACAGTTACACAACATGATAAGTTGCTACCAAAATCACAATACATTGTACAAGAGTGACATTAGGAGAGCCATAGATCACCGCTGCAGAGGGCAGTCTCCTACACTCTGCTTTCAAGACACTTGAAAAAAAGCCAGTAAGATAACAGTTTTCTCTGCTGATGCATTCAACAACATGATTGACCGAACAATATTTTTTACGCTATTTGTTTGCTGTTTTTTTTTAAAACATCTTTGAATTCACAAACAGGCATATGAATATGATGGCTGTGTCAGCTTAGAGCAATTTGGAGCTGATGGACCCTAGCTATATCGCCAGTTCTGCATTAATCCCTGAGTGCGGGATAAGTGCAGATCTCTGAACAAAGTGCTTTTGTAAAAGCAAGTACTACACAGACCACTCACCAAGTGCTTGGAAATCTGGCTGTTGTTGGGTGACATGGTGCATATCTAAAGTTATTAGGTGATCTATTGCAATTACACTGCAGGCAGCAAAAGGTGTCTATCCCAATTTGGCTGGACACGAGCACATGATCCAGTCTGACCTTCCCTGTGCTGCACTAGAGCTAATGCTAGTGCTGGTGTCATTTTTCAGAAGAGATGTAATCTAAGGCTCTGAACTTAAAGGTGATGGTAAATGTTCTGATGACATCAATGCCAAGAATAACAGGGGAGATCTGTCTGGCAGCCCGGAGGATACTTATCTCACAGCCAACAGCAGTAAAGCAGAACTACCTAGCCATTGCGTTGCTAAATCTGGGAGCATGCTGTTTACAAACTGCTGCATTGCAACTGGATCTTTTTAATACTGTTCCGTGCTGCACATCCAGTACTACTTGCTCTGTAGCAAAAACAACTAGGGATTTTATTTTTGCATAAAAATATAAAGTTAGTGATCAGTCTTACTCAAATATCAATAAACTGGAACAAAAGAATCACAGATGCTGGAAATCTGAAATAAAACCAAAACACTAACTCTGTTGCTCTTTCCACAAGTGCTGGCTGACCTTCTGAATGTTTCTGGCATTTTCTGTTTTCACATCAAAAATTGGAGAGAGAGATCCCCCGGGATGATGGAGCCTGATATTATTTTTTGTTTCCCCTTTACACAACTTATTTTAGATGATCTACTCTTTAATCATTTATATTGATAACCTTTCTCAGTTTATTCAGACGCTTGTGATTCTATAACACGCCCTCTGCTTTATGGAGATGTTAACTTGTACTGAATCCCAATAATCAGAAGATTTCTCAGCATCTGTAAATTGTGCAACAAAACCACCAACACTACAACTTTGGCGTATTGGGTACATCTCCCTCAGGTAAATCATAACAAAATCGTGTCAGAACCTCGCACCACCTCAACAGTCAGTATGTTTTCTTTCTTTCCATTTGATTCTCCCTCTCATCAAAAACCATCATATTCTTTATCACACTATAAACTGGAGGAACTATATGAAGTAATAAAGACATGGTAAAGTATCAAGGCACTTAACAGAAAACTGGGCACAAATTACAAGACGCAAACAACATGTGATTGTCTAAATTCCTTGGATGTGTTGTTGCCCTGAAACTGACTGTAATTATAGACACCACAAAAAACATGAATCATTACTTTTGAAGTAAAGATCGGTATCTTCAAGCAGATGTATGCAGTACACCCCATTTGCAAGCCTTCATGCAGTGCCTGTTTTTAATCTCAGACCAATTCAATTTTAGTTATGCAGGTGTTTCACTTTGTATCATCCTTAAAAACTCTACGAATGTGTATAGAGGAATTGGTGATGAACGAGTGAGATGTTAAGTGTGCTAGAAATAAGTTAGGGGTGACACTGTTTCACTGCATGCTATAGAGAGGTGTGCAAATATTCATGTACTGCAGTGCTTGCATTGGACTGTTGGAGTAACACAGTGTAAAACATAACACTTAACACTGAGACAAGGAATATTTTGAGATTAACCTGTTATTGCACCAATCCATATTCTTTCTACTTTACCACAGTGACTATACTTCTAAAAAGTACTTCATTGGCTGCGAAGTGCTCTGGGCTATCCTGAGGTCGTGAAAGGTGCAATATATATGCAGAGTTTTTTTTTTAGCTGGCTCTTCTCTCTCATTTACTGGCTTTCTTGAGTTTCAGGCATGCATTAATGTCAGGTCCAGTGTATCCTTTGCTCTGCTAATTCTCCCTGTGCAGCAGTTCCATAGGTGCTGGTTAATGTTACCTTCCAATATCTTCCTCAAGCGGCTACCCTTTGGAGATGAGCAGGCCTCATCAGACTAGTCATGACAGAACCCACTTCAGACAAGGTTGGATCAAAATACCTGATAAGAAGGCATTGATTAATTTGTTATTCCACTCTAGCCCAAAGGATGATAAACCGTTCAGGATAAATACTGATAACCCAAATTTCACACGAGCTGAGGCACTAGTCCCATAGGTATCACTGAACTTTATCAATGTCCATGTATTTTTCTCCCCCCTATTTTCCTCAGTACGTTCTGGAAACTGTTAAGGCGTGCACCACTCGGAGTTCAACTCTGTCCATTTTGCCTCAGTGCACCTTTGCAGGATTAGATAGGAGGGTGTGCTGACTCTGAACGTTCAGGTCTGTCAGTGATTCAGTGACCCCTTGGTAAGCTTGTTCCCAGATGTATGTTGCGATGCCACCGTCATGAATTTTTGCTGGGATGACAGGTTGGTGATTCGTTTGTCATTATTATTTTGCGTTTGCTGATGTACGAGGTGGTTAGCATTTCATTCCCCTTTTGCCTGTCTTATTGGGCCAATAGAGGGCTTTTCTGTTATTCTGATCTCTTTGAATTTTTTTTTAGAATCCTGTGGGTCACCTGTGGGCTAAATGGGTTTAGCCGCATCAGCCACTTGATTCGGTCGATCCAGTCACTAGTGGAGTAAAATGGTTGAACACTGTGTAGTTTAGAAATCTGCAGCGCCTATACACAGTAAGCCAGCTTGGCGTACAAAATAATTTAAGAAAAATAAATATGGATTATTATCTTCAACAGTTAAGATCTCGCTGTGATCCTTCAGTCTGCCTTTTCAGGTTGTGCCCTGGCGATGTTGCCGCTAATTGTTTTTAGCAAATCGAGACCCGCATGGGTGACCACTTGACTCCTGATGAAGCATTGCTAAACATCGGCATCACTCACCCGGCAGCCTGCCAGAAGCCTGCACCCACTGCGCAGACTATGGCTCAAACCCACTGTGTTAGACGACAATGGGAGAGTCAGAGGACACCGAGCCAACGGACCCACAGTCAGATTTCTTTCTGGGCACCGTTAAGAGCCTCTTATCCTCGAACTCTTCCACAGCATTTGGTTTGTGCCTCCCATTCTGCCCTTGTGCTTCCTTGGCTGGCTCAATGAATGCCACGCGCCGGTCCACGGCCGCCTTATCCACAGAGACGTCGTGGATGGAGCTGGCGCTCAGCATGGACGAGTGAATGCTTTCTTCCTGCTGGCTTCTCTGCTTGTCGGCATTATTCCTACACTGGCACCGGCACGGCGTGAGGTACAGGTAGATGAGAACCAAAACCACACTGGCTACACACCCAACCAGTGTGGTGTACGCAGTATTCAGAGTCTCGTGCATGGCGCTTGCCGTGGAATTGTGCACCTTCAGCTGCACGTGGATGGTCTCGTTGAACCGGCTGCTGCTGGCCAGGCAAGTGTAGGTCCCCGAGTTTTCAGGCTGCAGGTTACTGAGCTGCAGATTGCCGTCGGGCAGCATCCTGAGACTTTGGTTGTCGTGGCCAGCCTCAATGGTCTTGTTGTCTGGCGTCACCCAGACCTTCATCATGTTCCTCAATCTGGTGTCGCAGTGCATCGTCAGGGTGCCCTCCAAGAAGGCCTCCACCTCTGAATCCACAATGGTGCTGCAGTTCATGTACTCTTCTTGCAAGTCAAACAGCTTGATGGACACCTTGTGGTTTAAAGGCAGGACACACTTGTATTCATTCCTGAAGTCCACAGCAGAACTGAAGCGCCTGTTATACCACTGGTTGACCATAAGGTACAAGCTACAATCACAGATCAATGGATTATTGTGTAAGTACAGGCCGTTTTTAAGATATGCAGGTAGAGTTTTCAGCTCCTGTATAGGAAGGGCCTTTATCTTATTACTAGACACATCCAAAAGTTCCAGTTCGGGCAACCTGGTACTTTCTTCCACCAACTCCTGTGGAAATCGAGTGATCAGATTCTGACTCAAGTACAACTTCTGAAGCCTCTCCAGGCCTTCGAAGGCAGTCCGGTCAATCTGAGAGATCTGGTTATTGTAGAGCAGAAGGACCTCCAGCTCTTCCAGCCCCTGGAAGTGCAGTTCTTCAAGAGTTCTCAGCTTGTTGGAGGACAGGTCAAGGTACCTCAAATGCGGCACCTCCGTGAAAGCTTCCTCCGACGTGAAGGACAAGCCGTTGTGGCTGAGGAGCAGTGTGTGGAGTCTGTCGAGACGGACTGTGGTCCATTCGGCTCTCAAGCGCGTCACACTGTTGTAGCTAAGGTCCAGAACGGCTGTGTATTCGGGGAGAGAGGTAGGGATGTTAACCAGTCCCTTTTTAGAGCAGCTGACTATGTTACTGGCGCAAAGGCACTCGGAGTGACATTTCAGAGCAGATACGTTCACAGTTCGGTGGCCACACAGCGTCAGGAAAAGCAGAACAGGCAGGTAGGAAAATACGTAGTTGTATCCTCTAGTCAGGTGGAACTCCAAGAGGCAGCTTATCCACATGGCTAGGCTGTAGGAACTGGTCATCGAGTGTGCCAGAGTAGATCAGGATTTACGCCACACAAGGGAGAGTCATTGGCTGGAGAGAGGTATTGCTGGCACGGGGAGCTTGCTTCTGAAGCCGTAAATAATTGAACATTGTGCAGAGAGCAAGTGGGAACTGGCATTGTGCCACAGTTCCTCTACATTTACCAATAAAAGTCCCCCTTGGGGTTTCAACCATGCCTGATATTTAACTCATTGCAGCCCAGTTTCGGGGATAAACACGGAAAGTTTTTACTTACTGGTTGCAAAAATAAATATTCTGACTGCTTCCCCTGAAGAAGGTTCCTTTCGTTGGACATCAGGGGTGTTTTCACGGTACTAGGTTAATCACCTTCCATCCAGGTCCCTTTTAAATGCGGATCAACATTTCAATATTGCGGAAACAGCAGGGGCAATAACAGCTCCTCAAGCGCCTCACGACGTCTTCACCATCTTTTAAACAAAAATAAAGCAAAGACGAATATATGTGTGTTAGATGGGATGGAAGGACGATGGCTTGCAACGGGAGGCGGCAGTAGGAAGCAAAGACTTCTTCGGCTGGTTGGCAGCAACAGAGCGAGTGCGGGCTCCAGAAAACTCCTGCCAGCAATCCAGACCTCGACAGAGACTCCAGCGGACGATCCCAGGTTGAGAATGCGGTGCTTCCCTCTTCTGACCTCCTCATTCAGCTCTCTGCGCACTCGGCTCTCCGCAAGTGACAAGATTGTTTATTTCGCTCCTCTTAGCTCTGTCCCGATTGGAGAAGAGAAACATCCATCAGGGGAAGCCGCAGCTTCGCCGTCCCATTGGCTAATCTCGCTGTAGCCAGCCGTCCAATTAGTACAACCTTTAGTTAACCCATTGAACGACGGGTTTATTGCCGAAGTGACTGCAGTACTTTCACCATCTTTGCAATGTCCACGAAGGAGATTAAAAAAATCACAATCATTTGGAGGTTTCGATCAATAATCGTATTTCGTTGGCTCTCCCTTCCCGCAAATATCTTTAACTGTAGCATTTTTGCTGATTTTCTCTCTTATTTAATTAAAAAGAATTTTAAACCCCCTTGAAGATTGCAGTGTTGAAACCTGATTAAGAAGTTATAAACTTCTTAACTGGATTTAAAGACCAGTCATCGGAGAAAGGATATTAAGATTGTAATTGAGCTCCAAGTAGCTTTTTGTAATTAGTCAATATTACTAGAAATGTTATTGCAACAACATTTTAAAAGAAAGAACTGTGGATATTGCAAATCTGAAACTGAAGCAGAAAATGCTGGACGGACTCAGACAGCGTCAGTGAAAAGAAAGGAGAGTTAATGTTTTGGGTAAAGAGAGAAAATTAATTTGGCTTTAAATTGCAGAGAAGGTGGGGGAATGGGTAGATAGGGCATAAGGAATGTCTATGTTTAGCCATTTGGTGTGGAGTGATTAGTGGGTTAATAACAACTGAGTAATAATTGAAATGAATGAGTGCAAAATGCTATGGAAATTCAACTTTTTTTGCAAATGCATAGGAAATCAGTCTGTACCAATGGACAGATTAAAACTGAACCAATACCAGATGCATGATTTACGTCCAACTTTGATCAGAAATGTTCAGATCAAGAAAGCAAGTTACCTCCATTTGCAGAATTCACTACTGAGTCTGGAAGACTGCAAAATGCTGGTCTGAAGATGAGGTGCTCTTCCTCTTTGTAATATTCCATGAAGCCTCAAATAGATAGGTTAAAGTGGGAATAGAGTGAAAAATTAAAATATCATAGCATTTCTCTTCAAATAGTTCTAAAGTGCGACCACCCCAGACAAAATGCTGGAGGAACTCAGCAGGCCAGGCAGCATCGATGGAAAAAAGCACAGTCAACGTTTAGGGCCAAAACCCTTTGGCAGGACTGGAGAGAAAAAGCTGAGGAATGGATTTGAAAGGAGGGGGGGGGGGAATGTGGCAATTTGATTAACAGTTCAAAGTCTTTCCTCAAATCATAGTGATGTACAACACAGAAACAGATCCCACCAAATTCTTTCCAGCCACAAACCACAAATCCCCCTTTAATCCCTTTGCTCATTCTCATCATATTGTCATCAAATGCTGCTCTGACGAGAGGTTCTGATCACAATCTGACCCAACCATCTTCTCTTCTCAGCTCAGAGGCATCACTCACTATTACTCCCATTGTCCTTGACCTGTGTGTTGACCTTGTTTCTGTTCCTAAGTTGCAGCTGCATCTGATTTTTGTTCCTGATTTTTCTCTTTTCTTCTTCTATTCTGTATAAAAATCTGACAGCTGCAGTGGAAATTGAAATAAA
Source organism: Hypanus sabinus (assembly GCF_030144855.1). NCBI lineage: Eukaryota > Metazoa > Chordata > Chondrichthyes > Myliobatiformes > Dasyatidae > Hypanus > Hypanus sabinus. Next base: position 24,838,826 of record NC_082730.1, on the reverse strand, counting down.
AGGATTCAGTTTATATTGTGGCTTTCACCTTGTTGGATGCTGAAACTGATTGGGACAACCAAATGATGTGTACTCATTTTTGTAGTGAACACAGCAGCCAATATATACTCTGCAATATCACATGAACACAAAGGGTTAAATGACAACAGTACTTGCTTTAGCTGTTTATTCTGTGACACTGGATGTTGTGGGATCTTTTATGCCCTTTTAAGTTCTTGTCTGAAAGAACTCATCTCCAACAATGCAGCATCCCTTAGTTTTAGAATGGAACAGGAAGGCTTGAATTTGTTTCCAAGGAATTAGTGCAGTCCTAGTCTTAGCCACTCTGAAAATGCTTGGATGCAGAATTTTGACAGTGGCACAATTCTGTGGTGAGGGACAGATGGTAGAGTTCGCTAGCTGGAGTTAAATTTACATGATACAATATAGATTTAGAAGTAGATGGAGGTTTCTGCATGGAATAAATATTAGATAAGAAGGTGCAGAGTCAGTTTTATTCTGTATCTAAACTTTGCTGAAGATGTTTGATAGAATATTGTTGAATGAGATTTACTCTATGCTATCACTGGATTAGGAGTTTGGAATCAGCTTTACTCTTCATCTAACCCATTCTGTAACAGTCCTAGTGATATAGATCAGAAAGTTTAAAAGCAGATTAACTCAGTATCTAATACATGCTGTACCTAGTCTGGAAATACTTCCTGGAAGAAGATGATACTTAGTTTGCATTGCACCTGCCTTGAGAGTGTTTGGAGGGAATAGAGGAGACTCGTATCAATATCTAATCTTCCATGTGACATTGGAGGGGGAACTCTACTGTAGGTCTCACTCCTGTCCATCCTTCCTGTATCTTTATTCTTCTTTAAATTGATATGTTGCATTTTAATTTAATGCTTCTGATGGTCTCAAATCTCCTCACTTTATTCAGCTTTGCTTTCATAATGCCATCTGCAGGTTTCAAAACTGCTGCCAATAGCTTCCTTTCTATTTTATCTCATCTTCTCCCTGCTCACATCAGCCCTGGTGTGCGTGTGTGTAACTCTAAGATATTTGGTTTTAAAGTGGAGATTAGAATAACTGTTTTTCTTAATTAATGATATTGTTTACTCATATGATTGCTGAGTATGACTGGAATAATCAGGAAATGAGACATCAAATCCCACCTTAGCACTTTGAGACTTTGACCAGATATAATTATTGTTTCATGAGGTGTGGCCATAAAATTGCAAATACTGTATTGGAAAAAATATGTTCTTACTTTTTGTGTGCTTTAGATTCCAATATCTGCAATCTCTTGATTCTTCCTGGATAATTAAGTGACTGTTCTAGAATCCTAACAAAGCCGATGAACAGGTGAATCAATGGCACAAGTAAAACTAAACAGATGTGATCTTATAGTTGGTACTTAGAGGTGGTTGCAAAGAAATGAAGTTCGGGAGTTAAATATTCCAGGATATTTAACTTCAAAAGAAACAAGCAAAGTGGAGAAGGAAGTGGGAAGCTTTCATAATTAGAACAGTTAAGAAAAAAAGGATATTAACTCAGAAAATGGAGAAATATAATACTTTTGGGTGGTGGTACTGAGAAACAGTGAGGGCCAGAAAGCACCTGTGACTCATTGACAAGCCATAATAGCAATATAGTGCATAGTATGCACCAGGAAATTAAAAAAGATAATACACCAATCTACATGTACACAGGAAACACCAAATTAGCAGCCAGGGTTGATATTTTAAATTAATATTTTGATGAACTGATGAAGAAACAAGCTTATTTAGATCTAGTATTGTTCAATGGGAAGGAGTTAACCAACAACCTGATTTAAGGGCTCTTTAGGGAAGAGTGATCAAACTATAGAATTTAATAGAAAGTTGGAAATTGAAACATTTCAATTGAAAATCTTCAGTGTAAACAAATAAGAAACATGACCTAGCTGTGGTAGACCAGGTATATATGTCATTAGTGTGCTGGTTATTGTTATTCCAAAAAAAGAGATACATTAATACACATGCAAACCCCCCCACCCCCAAAATATAATACCAATACAAGGGTGCTGTTTATTGACTATAGCTCAGCATGTAACACCATCATTACTACAGTTCTGATTGAAAAGCTACATAACCTGGGTCTCTGTACCTCCCCCTGCAACTGGATCCTTGACTTCCTAACCGGAAGACCACAGTAAGTGTGGATCAGTAAAAACATCTCGCTGACAATCAACATTGTCACACCCCAGGGATGTGTGCTTAGTTCACTGCTCTACTCTTTCTACATCCATGGCTGTATGGCTAGACACAGTGCAAATGCCTTCTATGAATTTGCTGATGATGCATCCATTGTTGGCAGAATCGCAGATGGAGTCGAGAGGGCGTACAGGAGCGAGATACACCAGATAGCTGAGTGGTGTCGCAGCAACAACTTGGCACTCAAAGTCAGTAAGACCAAAGAACCGACTGTGGACCTCAGACGGGGTAGGACAAGAGATCACAAACTAATTCTCAGAGAGGGATCTGAAGTAGAGAGAGTGAGCAATGTGACGTTCCTGGGAGTCACTATCTCTGAGGACCTAACCGGGCCCCAACGTATCGATGCAGCTATAAAGATGGCTGCTATATATCATTAGGAATTTGAGGAGGTTTGATTTGTCACCTGAAACACTCAAAAGCTTCTACGGATGTACCATGGAGAGTATTCTGACAGGCTACGTCACCAGCTGGTATGGTGGGGGGTGGGGGGGTTGTGAAGCGACTGTATTAGATTGAAGTAAGCTACAGAGAGTTGTAAAGTTAGTCTGATCCATCATGGATACCAACCTCTGTAGCATCCAAGACATCTTCAAGGAACGGTGCCTCAGAAAAGCCACTTCTATCATTAAGGGCTTCCACCACCCAGGACATGCCCTCTTTTCATTGTTAACATCAGGAAGAAGGTACAGAAGCCTGAAGGCACACACTCAGTGATTCAGGAACATCTTGTTCCCCCCAGCTATTCAATTTCTAAATGGACATTGAACCCATGAACATTACCTCGCTACTTCTTTTATTTCTGGTTTTCCACTACAGATCCTATAATAATTTAACTATTTAATATAAATGCAGTATAAACTTACTGTACTTAAGTTTTTTTTCTCTACAATTTATCATGTATTGTACTGTTGCCTCATAGTTAACAAATTTCATGATGTATGCCAGTGTACTGCCCTGGGAAAGGTTCCACTGCTAATGTAATGCTTGTTCTGTAGCAGCAGTATTTGGGTTATGGCTAGAGATAACGGGGGCTTAGGAAATTTCCACTGTCTGACTAAAGGAGTGTTTTTTTCTTGTTATGTGCCTGAGAGCAAGTTGTTTGAGGTCTGATGTTTGGCGGAAAATGCCAGAATGGAGAGGTAGACTGTAGGACAGAGTGGGCTTGGAATGGGGCCAGGAGTCGATGCTGCTTGTGGCTGCGGGGGAGGGAGGTGTGGGAAATCGATGAAGGACTCATGGATGAGAAACTATGAGCTCCAACGTGCGCATTAGACTGTTTAATTAAAATGGGCCTTCTTCTTTTTGTTTTCTTGACTAACCCTATTGTCAAATTAAGAATTATAAAGCTCAATCATTTAATTGCATGCAGTGTACCGCCTGATAATTCGTGGTACTGATTTGTAACAGGGTAATACATCACACAGATGAGACTTCACAAGTTTGGCAGGGCCACAGACTGTCTTCCCTCAGACTCATGCTGTAACCTGAGGGTTACGCCAGTGATATTAAACCTGATTCTGATTCTGACATCATTTGCAGCAAATACACACTCAGTGGTCACTTTATTACATTCAAGATGTACCTAATTAAGTGACCACTGAGAGTATTTCTGTATGTTCATGGACTTCTGTTGCTGTATCCTATCCACTTCAAGATACGACGTGTTGTGCATTCAGAGATGCCGTTCTGCACTCTACTGTTGTAGCGCGTTGCTATTTGAGTTACTGTCACCTTCCTGTCAGCTTGAAATAGTCTGGCCATTCTCCTCTGACCTTTCCCATTAACAAAGTGTTTTCGCTCACAGGATTTAATATTTCTTTAAGACTCAAAATTCCAGTGCAAAATGTGGTACAACCATAGACAATAAGAGAAGTTAAAATTTGTTTGTTTTTTGTAAGGAAGTTTTATAATATTGCCAAAATGACCAGTGAGCCTGAGGTCTGGAAAACTTCAGAATTTAGCACGTAGGGATCTTGAAGGGGAAAGATAAAGTAGAATCCAAGAATAATTTAGAGAGAAACATCAAAGCTGACTGTCTAAGTTCATGCACATCTGTGAAATGGCAAGAAAATGAGAGATGTAGAATACACTATTCGAAACATCAAGGCTTACGGGTCTTTTGCTGTTAAGTGGTGACTAGCAATGATCTCACTCAAAGGCAGAGCAGGCATTAGGAGCTGAAGGGTTAACTCTTGCTTCTGCTTGTTGTGTGCTTAGTTGCTCTCACACTACTGACTCATATTAAAATCACATTGCTCATTAGCACATTACAGACATATCTTTAGGACAATTAGTGAAGGAGCAGAAAATGATGACCATTTGCAAGAGCAAATTTTAAACTCTTCCTAACCCTATTAGATGCTCTTTGAGTTTCGTTCATTAACTGTATATTAACTTTAGAGTGTAGTTTTATTGCATTATTGGAAAGGCACAATCTTTCTACTAATTGGCACAGCTGAGGAAACAGTTTCTCATAACCAAATAAGGAGAGGAAGAAGAATGCCAATTAGAGGAAGTGCCCTCTAGGTATTTGAAAAGTTGGGAGATGGTAAGTGCTATAGAAATTCAGCAATTAATTAATTTTGCTGATCAAAGACTGCTCACTGTAGTCTTATTTATTCCCACTTATTTTCAGCACTACAGATAGAGCATCTGTTGATGTCCCAGAAGCATCTGGGAGACAGATTTCCATTTATGTCTGAAGCCTTGCTATGGCCTGGAATCTGGATATGGTTAAAAGTGGCAAAGAGTATGTGTGGAGAATTCCATTGAGGGAACAGAGGTGCTGTGGAGATTTCACTAAACAAGAAGTTAAGTCTTCAGCTTCTTTGTTCTTTTGCTCATCACTACCTCTCTTATTACATCCCTTTCCCTGTAACTTTCCTCCTTGTGCTTTGCAGGAATAGCAAATATTCTGATATATATATTCAAATATTTGATGTTTTACTACTAGGAACTTTACTCATTCCTGAGTTTGTTATAGAGGGATAGTGATAGATTATTGCCATTGTACAACAGATTCTTTATTATGTTACTACCAGGATAGCAGAAAACAATGTTAGACAGATCTTCATGATTTTTCATCAATAGCTACATTTCTCTGATCAAGTTATACTTGTATTGTGAGAAATCTCTGGGTAGTTGAGGGGAATAGGAGCCCCAAAATGGGGGTACAGGCAAAATTAACGCTGGTTCATTCAGGGGTTAGTGTACAGCAGTGAATAAGCAGAACTATGTTCAAGGGATGGAACCTATCCTCTCTGGATGATACACCAAAGAGAGAATGTAGACAAGAAATAGGAATTAACCAACGTTGGGACACTTTGGGAAGTAGTAGCACATGAGTGTGGGCTAGAATTCACAACATGTAATAATTTGATTGCCTATCTGCATGGTCAAAAATGAACAAAAATTTAAAAAATGTTGAAAGCCCCAACGTATCAGGCAGCATTGTTTAAAGGGAAACATTCCACACAGGTGCCTCTGAAATGCCTTTCTTCAACCTGAACAGTGGCTTCTCCTCTGAAACGGTGAACAAAGTCCTTGATTGCATCTCATCAATTTCCATTATCTCTACTCCTTTATTCCTACTCCTTTTTATTGGACGTCACTGAGGACTTTTTCAAAAGATGATGCCTACAAAAGGTGGCGTCCATCATTAAAGATTCCCAACACCCAGGACATGCCCCCTCCACCATCAGATTCCTGAATAGATAATGAATCCATGTACACAAACTTACTATTTTTTTTCTTTTTTCTTTCTCTCTTTTTACACTGTGTATTTAATTAAATTATTTGTAATATTATACATATATTTATTAAAGCAATTTATAGTATTTTTAGTATTCTGCTGCCATAAAACGACAAATGAATGAAACACAGAATCCAAACAAATAGAAAGTAAATCTGATACACACTGGACTCTGTTCCACGCAGGTAACAAACAAGAGGGAGGTTATAGATTTGAACATTTAAATGGCAGACTCTACTGCGGAGTATACTGACTGGCAGGCCATTAGTTACACACACGTTGTGCATACTAACACAATGCACAGCTGTTACTGTGCTCTCAGGCTTCCGTTTATTGATGAGTTGTGGTGTTCCCTCTGTGGACCCCACAGCTCAAGTAGCTGAGATCAGCTTACAACAGCAGAAACATTACGAAGCATTTCAGCAGCTCAGTGCTCGTGTGCTGGCAGACGTTGTCTCTGAATTGTCGACTAAGGATTCACCTCCAGGCAGATTTTTCCATCCCACAGCCAAGTTCATCATCATAAGGCGAGGCTGTAGCTTTTTGTTTGCCTTTTGTTGCCGCAAAATTAAAACTATAAGGTCCAATAAGAAAATACGCTTCAAAAAGAAATTTAATTTGTTTTTATTTTACTAGCAATTTGCTATCTCATTTCCCTTGCCCACACAGTATCTGTGCTAATGTTCTCAGACAGAGTGCAGGGTCAATTTAGGGTCATTTTCACTTCTGTTTCTACACCAGTATAATTATTTAATAGATCTAGAAGGGCGAGAGCACAAATGGAAAAAGAAATAAAGGGCAAAATGAGGTCTGTTTTTCATGTGGGGTTATTGGATACAGGAACAACAGAATGGTAGTGAGATAAAAACAGAAAATGCTGGGATACACTCTTACAATCAGATGGCATGTGTGAAGGAGTTTAAAAATTACATTCAAGCAGAATTGATGGATGTTAGAAATTTAGCAATTTACTAAAAATGATAAAGCCAGGGAGAAGTAGGAAACTAGGACAGGAATTTCACCCTGTGTGCTCTTGTATTGTTTACATGCCTTGAGAAGTCCATTTTTTAAAAAAAAACCTTCTCTTGTTCCTAATCCATACATAGAACACGGTACAGCACAGGTCCAGAACCTTCAGCTCACTACAGTGCCTATAAAAAGTATTCACCCCCCTTCAAGTTTTTCGTGTTTTATTGTTTTACAACATTGAATCACAGTGGATTTAATTTGGCTTTTCTCATACTGATCAATAGAAAAAGACTCTTTTGTGTCAAAATGAAAACAGATCTCTACAAAATGAGATAAATTAATTACAAATATAAACCACAAAATAACTGATAGCATAAGTATTCAGTAGATGCACTTTCGGCAGCAATTACTTGAGTCTGTGTGGATAGGTCTCTATCAGCTTTGCACATCTGGACACTGTAATTTTTCCCCATTCTTCTTTACAAAACTGCTCAAGCTCTGTCAGATTGCATGGGGATTGTGAGTGAACAGCCCTTTTCAAGTCCAGCCACAAATTCCCAATTTGATTGAGGTCTGGACTCTGATTTGGCCACTCCAAGACATTAACTTTGTTGTTTTTAAGCCATTCCTGTGTGGCTTTGGCTTTATGTTTGGGGTCATTGTCTTGCTAGAAAACAAATCTTCTCCAAAGTCACAGTTTTTTTGCAGACTGCATCAGGTTTTCCTCCAGGATTTCCTTGTATTTTGTTGCATTCATTTTACCCTCGACCTTCACAATCCTTCCAAGGCCCGTTGCAGTGAAGCGTCCCCACAGCATGATGCAGCCACCACCATGCTTCATGGTAGGAATGGTATGTTTTTAATGATGTGCAGTATTTGGCTTACACCATACATAGCATTTAGTCTGATGGCTAAAAAGCTCAATTTTAGTCTCATTAGACAATAGAACCTTCTTCCAGCTGACTTCAGAGTCTCCCACATGCCTTCTGGCAAACTCTAGATGAGATTTCATGTGAATTTTTTCTTCAACAGTGGCTTTCTTTTTGCCACTCTCCCATAACGCTGCAACAGATGAAACACCCAGGGAACAGTTGTATACGCAGTTTCTGCCATCTCAGCCCTGAAGCTTGTAACCACCAGAGTTGTCATAGGTCTCTTGGTGACTTCCCTCACTAGTCCCTTTATTGTACGGTCACTCAGTTTTTGAGGATGGCCTGCTCAAGGCAGAATTACAGCTGTACCATATTCTTCCCATTTCTTTATTCCAGGGGATATTCAGTAACTTGGAAATTTTCTGGTGTCCATCTTCTGACTTGTGCTTTTCAATAACCTTTTTGTGGAGTTGATTGGAGTGTTCTTTTGTCATCATGGTGTAGTGTTTGCCAGGATCCTGACTCACCAGCATTTGGACCTTCCAGATACAGGTGAATTTTTTACTGCAGTCATTTGAAACCCCTTGAATGCTCACAGGTCTCAAAACAGATCTCAATTTAACTAATTATGTGACTTCTAAAACCGATTGGCTGCACCAGTGATGATTTGGTGTGTCATATTAAGGGGGGGGGGGAGAGTGAATACTGATGCAATCAATTATTTTGTTTTTTATATTTGTAACTACTTTCGGTCACTCTGTAGAGATTTGGTTTCACTCTGACACGGAAGTCTTTTTCTGTTGATCAGTGTCAAAAAAAAAGCCAAGGTAAATCCACAGTGATTCAATGTTGTAAAACAATAAAAAATGAAAACTTCCTGGGGCGGAGGGTGAACACTTTTTATAGGCACTATAAAAACCATGTGCTAACCACCATGTGTCTGTGCTAACCATGATGCCAAATTAAACAAAGCCTTTCTCTCTGCATCTTATTCATATCCCTTCAATCCTTCATGTACATGTGTCTGTCTAAATGCCTCCCAAGTCCCAATGTCTGCTTCCACTGCCACTTTGGCTAAAGACAGAGGCAAACACTATAATGGCATTTCAACAGGTAGATACTTTGTAGTGCATTCCGGGTATCTACTACTTTCTGTATAAAAAAAACTTGCCCCCCTCACAAAGCAGGGGTTCCCAACATGGGGTCCACGGACCCCTTGCTTAATGTTATTGGTCCAAGGCATAAAAATGTTGGGAGTCCCTGCCTTAAAGCAATGTCCTTTCTAATCCAGGGAAAAAAAAAGACTATGACTGTAGTTTTTACGCCAATGTCAGGTCTCTGACAAACTTGTTTGTCCAACCTCTCCCTATCACTAATACCTTCTAATCCATGCAGCATTCTGGAGGACTTTTCCATTCTCTCTAACGTCTTCTCATCCTTCCTATAATGGTTTGACCCTAAATTATACATTGTTCAAGACACAATGCGTGGTGGAGTATTTGTCAGTGAAAAGAACTTCCAAACATTTACCTCTTCTATCATCATGATCATATATGCCTATCTTCCATTTCCACTCTGCCTCCATTTATTAATCCCTGAAACTTTGATCTATTTCTCTATAGCCTGCTTACTAGCTGTGATCTCCATTGTAAACTTGAACTCACGCAGAACGTAACCCTCCATAGCCTATTACCCTCTCTTCATGTGCTGTTGAGCTGGTTTGGCAACAATTTGGTTTTAACATTCTTGTTTTTGTTTTGTACAGTTTATGACACTTGCCTAACAATAAGAGGTCTGTGAAATACTCAGTGCCCTTAGCTACCGTACAAGTTTAGGTCCTCTTTAGATCATCACTTTTATTTCTACGTGAATGTGCTCTTCTTCAGACACTGAAGGGTTAAGTGAATCCCCCCCCCCCCCCCCGCGCTTTACCACCGCAATTATTCTGTAATGAGCTGTAGTTTTGCCGCTGTCAGATCATAGCTCAGCTTTGGTTTCTCATCCACATGCTTAGGAACCTGCTCATTTTGTTTTCAGTTCAGGCTTGGCTGGGCGCCGTTGTCAGGAGTATTAATAGGTGCCTCAGCTGCGCCTTCAGCGATGGTGCACTGCGTGCTAACTCACCCGCAGTGCTGATGATGAGAGCGGGAGGAGCGGATTAGCATAAAGCAGCTAAGATTTCAACGTAGACCCCAGTCACACTGGAGCAGAGTTCGGACTCAGTGACAGAACCTCCTGACTCTTTCCTCTGAGGCCGTGGCTACATTTACCGCCCTATTTCAGGCACTCCGTGATCAACAACTGTGCTAATTCAATTGCTCTATGGTTCCAGCAGGGCACCGCATTCAGATGGAGTGCGTGCTGGAGAATTAGCAGTACCCTTCTACGCCTTCCTTTTCTTACTTTCCCACAGGATATCGAGCTGAAACTCGGGAAATGCTGGAATTAACTGAATCCATTTATCATAACACACGCACGCAATGTCGCTTCACTCGGTTTTGCTTCACTGTTTATCACTTATCTCCACTAACACCAGAGGTTCCCAGCCATTATTACACCATGAAGCCTTACCATTAACCAAGGGGTCCGTGGACCCTAAGTTGACTTACACTAGAAATGTAAGAAAAATATTCTGTTGTGTTGTTGACACCTAATATAATACTTTGTAATTCATTACAAAGTATAAACTTCTGCTCAAACTTTTAAATTCAGAATCGCTTTGCCTTTGTTAACGATAAAAAGTGCTCAGCTTCGGATGTATGACAGCGTTGATACGAGTTCATTTCAGCTTCAAAGGTTTACAAATCCTGATATTGGAATTTATTATGCAAACTGAAGATATTTACGGTATCGTGTCAGCACGCTAGTCAAGTTATCCCTCTGTTTGTAATCCTATGTCCTCAGAGCGTGCCTTTGTTTTATATGTATATAGAAGTGTTGGGAATCATACCCCAATTGGTGAACACTGGCCTTGTAAAGCGACTGCACTAACTGGTACTTTGACGCCCCGTAGCTCACCATCCGGACTTGGAATCATATCGCCGTTCCTTCGTTGTCGCTGGGTCAAAGTCATGGATGGGATTCCCTCCCTAACAGCACTGTGGGTGTACCTACACCTCAGGGAATGCAGCGGTTCAAGAAGGCAGCTCGTCACCACCTTCTCAAGGGCAACTGGGGATGGGCAATAAATGCTGGCCTCGCCCACATCTGGTAAGTGAATAAATTTAATAGCTCCATGTTTACTGTGCATAGATCAGTATCACAAAAAAATAACTTGTCTCATAGGACAGCACCCTAGCAGAGTGGCTAGTGGAATACATTACAGCGACATTGGGTTTCAATTCCTGTCACCGTCTGTAAGGAGTTTGCACGTTCTGGCTGTCACTACATGGTTTTCTTCGGGGTGTAACACATTCCAAAGGTGCATGGGTTAGGGTTGGTAAGTTGTAGCTATGCTATGCTGACACAGGAAGTATGGTGACACTCTGTACATCTCGGACTGTATTGGTTGTTGATGTCAAACAACAAAGTTCATTGGAAGTTTTGATGCTTCAATGTATATATGACCAATAAGTATAATATGTGGTGCAGTTTTTCATTGGTATAATTAACCTGTGAAATGAATGTCAGAAAGGCTGGATCAGACCATAAGGCATAGGAGCAGAATTGGGCCATTCAGCCCATCGAGTCTGCTCCGCCATTCCATCATGGCTAATCCCGGATCCTACTCAAACCCGTACACCTGCCTTCTCGCCATATCCTTTGATGCCCTGACTGATCAGGAATGATCAACTTCTGCATTAAATATGCACACAGACTTGGCCTCTATGGATCAGCCACAGATTCACTACTCTCTGTTAAAGGAATTCCTCCTTACCTCTGTGCTAAAGCGTTGCCCCCCAATTTTGAGGCTGTTCTGGATAGTCCCACTGTAGAAAACATCCTCTCCACATCCATTCTAACTAGTCCTTTCAACATTGGGTAGGTTTTAATATCACCCCTCCCCCTCACCACACTCTTCTAAATTCCGGTGAGTACAGGCCCAAAGCTGCCAAATGTTCCTCATTTGTTAACCTCTTCATTCCTGGAATCATCCTCGTGAACCTCCTCTGGACTCTCTCCAATGACAACACATCCTTTCTGAGATTTGGGGCCCAAATCTGTTGACAATACTCCAAGTGCAGCCTGACTGGTGTCTTATAAAGGCTCAGCATTATCTCCTTGCGCTTATATTCTATTCCCCTTGAAATAAATACTAACTTTGCATTTGCCTTCTTTACCACAGACTCAACCTGTAAACTAACTTTCTGTGAGTCTTGCACAAGGACTCCTAAGTCCCTCTGCACCTCTCATGTTTGAACCTTCTCCCCATTTATCTGTAAATAAACCTTCTGGGAGTCCAGCACTAGGAGTCCTAAGTCCCTCTGCACCTCTCGACATTTGAACCTTCTCCCCATTTAGATAATAGTCCGCACTATTGTTCCTTTTACCAAAATGCATTATCATACTTTTCCCAACAGTTTTTTGCCCATTCTTCCAATTTGTCTAAGTCCTGCTGCAATCGCGTTGCTTCCGCAACATTACCTAACCCTCCACCTATCATCGTATCATCCACAAACTTTGCCACAAAGCCAACAACTCCATTATCTAAATCATTTACAAACAATGTGGAAAGCAGTGGTCCCAATACTGACCCCTGAGGAACACCACTAGTCACCGGCCGCCAACCGGAAAAGGCCCCTTTTATTCCCACTCACTGCCTCCTGCCTGTCAGCCATTCCATTATACATGCCAGTATCTTTCCTGTAATGCCATAAGATTTTATCCTCCAGGACCATGCCAGAATCAAGTGATTCTTGAAAAATCATGTCCAATGCTTCCATCATCTCTTCAGCAACCTCTCTCAGGACTCTGGGATGTAGTCCATCTGACCCACATGACTTATCCACCTTAAGACTTTAGAGTTTGCCTAAGACTTTTCCCTTTGTAATAGCAATGGCACTCACTCCTGCTCCCTGACAGTCACGGACCTCTGGCACACTGCCAGTGTCTTCCACAGTGAAGACTGATGCAAAGTACCCTTTAAGTTCATGTACCATTTCTTTGTTCCCCACTACTACCTCACGAGCATCATTTTCCAGTGGTCCAATATCAACTGTCACCTCCCTTTTACTCCTTATAAAACTGAAAAATAACTTTTGGTATCCTGCTTTATATTATTGGCTAGTTTGCACTCATCTCTCATCTTTTCCTTTCTTACAGCTTTCTAGTTGCCTTTTGTTAGATTTTAAATAACTTCCCAATCATCCAACTTTCCACTCACTTTTGCTACATTATATGTTAGATGTCAAGAGCATCTAACCCTTCCCTTCAGCAAGTTACTGCTGGCCCAGTGTTAAGCCCAATGGGGAAGTGGAGCACAGGTGTGTGGGCAGATGACCTTCAACACACCTTAGAGAGCCACCTTCCATCTTGCACGTGCTGAGCTGCTGCCTATCAGTCAGCACAATTAGAGTCACCGGGCACTACAGCACAGAAACAGGCCCTTTGGTCCATCTAGTCTGTGCTGAACTATTATCCTGCCCAGTCCTATCAACTTGCACCTGGACCATGGACTCTACACCCCTTCCATCATGTACTTGTCTAAACCTCTTCTAATTGTCGAAACTGAACCCACTTTCTTCAATTCCACTGAGACCTCATTCCACAATGTCACTAGCTTCTGAATGAAAAAGCTCCCCCTCATGTTCGCCTTAAACATTTCACCTTTCACCCTTAACAAATTACCTCTAGTTCTAGTCTCATTTAACCTCAGTTGAAAAAGGCTTCTTGAATTAGGTTCAATAATGAGGATAATATGAGCACATCTACAAGGAATGCTGTCATAGGAAAGCAGCATCCATCATCAAGGACTCCCACCATCCAAATCATGCTCTCTTCTCATTGCTGCCACCTGGAAAGAGGTACAGGAGCCTCAGATCCCACATCATCAGGTTCAGAAAAGTTAAATGCCCTCAAATTACAATCATCAGTCTCTTGAAGAGATACCTTCACTCAACTTCACTCACCCTTACACTAAACTGATTCTGCAGCCTATGGACTCATTTTCAAAGACTCTATAATCTTGTGTTCTTGATAATTGATAGTGGCATCCGTTAGTCTCGCGAGACCGTGGATCTGCGCCTGAAATGGTTTCCAGGGCGCAAGTCTGGGCAAGGTTGTATGGAATACCAGCAGTTGCCCATGCAGCAAGTCTCCCCTCTCCATGACACCAATGTTGTCCAAGGGGAGGGCAAGGGCCGATACATCTTGGCACCAGTGTCGTCGCAGGAGTTGCAAGAGCGAGGTTGAAGGCAACATCAGACTGCCTTAGGGACTCCAGCTCCGGATTTGTCCTCAGGGTTTACTCCTGATTATTGCTTATTGCTTATTTTTGCTTATTTATTAAATATTGTTATTTTTTAAATTTTTTGCATTTGCTCAGTTTGTTGTCTTCTGCATATTGGTTGTTTGTCCGTCTTTGTTGCATATGGTTTTTCATTGATTCTGTTGCGTTTGTTTGTATTTGCTATGAATGCCTGCAAGAAAGTGAAACTTAGGGTGGTATGTGGTGAATTCTCTGGGACACTAAAGTGAATGCAAAAGCCCATAAAGAGAAAGGGAACTTTCATTGTTGGTGCCTTTCACAGAATGCTGCAAATGCTTCACAGACGATTAAACAATTTATTTTTAAAAAAGCAAATTTTTCTAAAGATGTATTCAGTCAATTTGCACATAGCTAGTCCTCAAAGCACTGTTATGATAGCGATGAGATTAGTTGTCTTACAAGAGTTGATTGAGGTATAAATTTTGGCTTAGATACTAGGGAGAGCTCTAATGCTTCTCTTTGGAAGACTCACCATGAATTGGTGAATGTTCTGGGTCCATATCTGAGTGCAGATCATTCAGAAGGTCTCACAAAAAGATGCCAGCCTGTGCAGTGCAACAATCCTTCAATAACACAGAAGGAAACATTAGCCTGGATTTTGTGTTCTTTTCTCTCGCCGTCTAACCACAGCTTCTAACATACAAATGTTTGTACAAGAAGGAGTGTAATCTATTGATTCACAGTTAGTAGTGAAAGAAAAACCATGCAACATTGTCAGTCATATATAACATTGCTGAGACATGTGTAAACCTTTCATTACTGTAAAAGCCAACTTCACCTAAAGCTCTAGCCCACTGAGAGCCAGAAAATAGGGCGAATTCATCAGGTGCAGCGAACCAGTCAGCACCCACTGGAAAAATAATTTCATACTCCTTAATCGTAATATTAAAACTCTTGGCTCCATTCCATTTCAACCTGTCTGGGCCAGCCACTGCACCACTCCAGCTGACAAAAACTTGAGTAGGGGCACATACTATCTAAAAATGGGAAAACTGTCTTTGGATCAGACAGTAGTGTTGAACTAGAATCATAGAGCTCAACAGGCCTTTTGGCCCAACCCATCCATGCTGACCAATATGCCCATCTGAGCTAATCCCATTTGTCTGTTTGGTCCATATCTCTCTAAAGATTTTCTATATATGTGTCTGTCTAAGTGTCTTTTATATGTTGTTGTTATTATGCTTTCCTGAACCACTTCTTTTAGCAGCTTGTTCCACATAAGCACCACCCTCTGTATGAAGAAGTTGCCTCTCAGGGCTCTTTTAAAAGATTCCTCGTTCACCTTAAACCTGTGCCTCTAGAACTTGATTCCCTTTCCCTGGGGAAAAGCCTGTATGCATTCTCTTTACTGTGCCCTGCAAGTCATAATTTGGCAATGAAGAACTTCATCCACAAATCCACAGTGTCATTGATCACCTCTGGGAGGAGGAGAGTACCTATACCTGGGACTTCAGAGATGAGGTAATGGTCAATAAAAATGTCCAGCTTCAGTACGACAGAGGGATCTCTTTGCAGTCTGCCACAGAGAAAGTCATTCCTGGGATTCTCCTCAATCATCTTCTGCCAGTGGGTGCACCCTGAATCACCATGAGGATTCTATCCATCCAGGAACACAGTGGACATGTCTTTGTTCACCACGTGGCAACTCAAAGATAAAGCAATAAGCAGCACCAGCCTGTCTATATAGTAGCGTAAAAAAAGTGTTAGGCACTCCAGCTATATACAGAACATGTGCACAGTCTGTATGACCTTTAATTACCTCACCAAGAATCTTTTACTCAATTAGGAGATATTGTGGAACGCTATCCTCAAACTCAACTCCCAATGGAAATTTTTCTCCTCCTTACATTTTTTTTCCATAGCAGTTTGGTCTTAATCAAAGGGTCTATGGTAGAAATGTTCTCAGTGAACTCAACATTCCCCAATACTTTCCACAATCCTCCTTGCTGCAGTATTGCATCGCAGTCCAACAAACCTCCCTTGGGAGTGGAGCTAATGGGAAGCTGTTCAACCAACAGAGGCAACATTCCACAACCAAGGTTACCCGAACCTCAGTGGCTCAGGCTGTATTTTGCAGTTAACATGTATATTTGGTTGAGATTCAAGCTATTGTTGAAACTTTCATTGAAGCATACGAAAGGATAGATCCTCCACTCAACATCCACAAGACAATGATCCTCTACAATCCTGTCCCCGTCAATCTATACTGCCCTTCCAAAACCACAGGATCATGCATTGGTCTTGCAAAACATGAAAAACTTCCCATATATTGGGAGACCCCTCTTGGCAAAGGCAGACATGAATGCTGAAAGGCGTTGTGTCAAAACTACTACTTTGTTTGGCCTTTTAATGTTTTACCACAGACATAGCATCACCTTACTAGTCATTTTGTGCTTAAATTTCACTTTCGCTGATCTTATGTGACTAAAGGATTCTATTCTCTACAAAGAGTACTTTAGAGTACTTCAATTATTCTATGAACTCTAGCTTTCACTTTAGCAACCTTTCAGTTGTGACGACTCAGAGACGTTCAAAACCATCCCATTACCAGTCACTTACTGCTGTGTTCATTATCTGAAGTATGTTTGGATGTATTCCATTGGTTCCCAGTATCTCACGAATATTCAAGCACTTAAGTTGCTTTTAAAGATCATTGCATGAAAGTGGATACATTTATTATTTCTTCAGCCAGCACAAAAGAGTTGAGTAATGTGTACGGTCTAGTGACTACCTAGTGATTTCAATAGTGAAATTAACGTTTTTATTTCATCATTTTGGTAACACATTATAATTATGCAAAAACTTTGTAATGCATTGCCTCAGAGTTGAGACTGTTCCTCCAATATTCAATACTGGATTACCTGAGATTTTCTCCAGTAAAATATTGGGAAGGTGGAAGCTCTTGTGTTGGATCCTATCACAAACTTCATTTCTTAGGTTGCAACTTTGCCGTGTGCTACCTCATAGCTAACACTTCACATCGAAGCAAGGGACACAAGAGACTGCAGATGTTGGAAACTGGAGCAACAAACTATCTGCTGAAGGAACTCATGATTCCTGATGCAGGACTTTGACCTGAAACATTGACAATTCTTCCCCACCTCCTCCACAGATGTTGCTTTATCCACCGAGTTCCTCCAGCAGGAAGTTCATTGAATCACAGTCAAAGAAAGCTGGGTTCAGCTTTTGGCCTCTACATGACCCCGAGTTGAACTTCCAACTACATGGACCACAGCAGTGTAATTCCATCTCTTTATAATCACCCATCTTCATTCATCCACTACTAAAACCCTCATCTCTAGTATGCTTTTGTTATGTCTAGAATTTCAGTGTAACTTTTGCTGACATCATCTCCTCTCCATTACCTCTAGTCTCCAAAGCTCTGCAACATTGATCTAATCCATATCAATACTTAGATGTCATTAGTTTTACATTTAATTGTGTCTACCTACAATTGTGTGGCTAAGCAAAGCTCTAATGACATATTCAATTTGCCGATTACACCACTGTTGTAGACCGAATAAAATATGGTGACAAATCAGCAAAAGGAAGGAGATTGAAAATTTGGCTGAGAGGTGTCATAACAACAACCTCTCACTCAATGTCAGTAAGACCAAGGAACTAATTATAGACCAAAGATCCATGAGCCAGTTTTCATTGAAGGATCAGCAGGGTAAAGGGCCCGTAACTTTAAACTGGTGTTACTATTTCAGTGAATCTGTCCTGGACCCAGCATGTAAGCGCATTTTCAAAGAAAGCACGGCAGTGTCTCTACTTCCTTAGGAGTTTGCCGAGTTTTGGCATGACATCTAAAACTTCGACAAACTTCTATAGACGTGTAGTATCTCATGTTCTCATTCTTTATTGCTATTTATTTATATTTACATTTGCTGGCTGCATTACAGCCTGGTATGGAAACGTCAATGCTTTTGAATGGAAAATCCTACAAAAAGTAGTGGATTCGGCCCAGAACATCACAGTAAAACACTCCCAAACATTGAGCACATCCACGTGAAATGCTGTGGTAGGAAAGCAGCATCCAACATCAAAGACTCCCCCCACCCCCCACCCCACGCCGGTAATCTTCTCTTCTTGCTGCTGCCACCACCAGGTAGAAGGTACAAAAGCCTCAAGACTCACACAGCCAGGTTTAAGAACAGCCACTACCCATCAGCCATCAGGCTCTTGAATAAAAGGGGATAACTACACACACTTGTCCATCATTGAAGTGTTCCCACAACCAATGATCTCTCTTTCAAGGACTCATTATCTCACTTTCTTGTTATTTATTGCTATTTATTTATACTTGCTTTTGCACAGTTTGTTGTCTTCTGACTCTGGTTGATCTTTCATTGATCCTGTTATAGCTTTGCTGAGTATGCCCACAGGTGACATATATATATTTTGATAATAAAATTTACTTTAAACTTTGAACCTTTTTAATATTGTTAATATTCTCATCCTATGATAAAATGCCTTTCATAACCTCACCCCTATGCTGTACTAGCACTACAACTTTCAGAGAATTCTGCTTTCTTTCATTTCACCCTCCTGCAGATCTCAGATTTATTTTACTGTCTCCAACAGTATTGTTTGTGGTTGTCTGAGACTTCAAATTACATGACTCCTTCCACGGGTTTCTCTATTCCTTTACAAACCAGGACCTTTGACCTGATTTGCTTTAATTCTTTCATATTTTTAAATCTGAAGTACATTTTGTTACATTAAGGACACTATTGTTAGCTTGCTGCAATTATATTTATGAATCAGTTTTAATACTGTAGTTATGGTTATGTGGGTTAAAAATATCCACCCCTGAATCACCCCTAATCCTGGCATGGGAACCTAACTTCATCACTGGTTACAAGTTAACCATATCTAACTGCTGCTGAGTCATCTTAAAATTAATGAGGTTTATTTAATGCACCCTTATAAGGAAGAAAATGCAGAGGAACAGATGGGTAATTGTTGGTTTTAATGCTCCATCTGAGTCTCTTGACCCTCTTATTTTCATCTAAAACCACCAATCCATTCTTCTATTTCATTCTTCCTCATTTTTTTTAAAGAAGGAAAATGGAGGAAACACTCAACAGTTCAGGCAGCTTCTGTGGAAAGAGAAACAAAGTAAACATTCAAGGTCAAAGCCCCTTTATCAATTTGCTTTCTCATAAAGGATGACTGACCTGGAATGTTAACTAGTTTCTCTTTCAGCAGATGCTGCCTAACCTGCTAGGTATTTCCATTATTTTTAATTTTTTATTTCAGATTTTCAGCATCTGCAGCTTTTAGATTTCCTTCATGTGTTCATCATACTTCCCCCATAAATATATCCATGGCACTTCCTCCATGATATTTTATGGTAGTGAGTTCCACAACCTCTCACCATCTGGGTAACAAAGATTTCCTTGAATTCCTCATTAGATGCATTACTGGCTGGTTTATTCGCTACCGTACAAATGGCATACTCTACTTGAACCTATACTCAAGTTTCTTTTTTTCTACTTCTTTTCCATGACCTATCTGTTCAGACTTACCTATCAAACCTGAGAATATTCTTGAATTTTGAATTCCCAGATATCTTGTTATAAATTGATAACTAAAACCTAGCACTACAGTTGTCAATAATTGTGTTGATAACATTGAGCAAGTCAAAATTAGCTGTTTTTGTCCGGCCTCTAATTCTTCCTTGATTCTGAAGGCCGCCTTAGTTGTAAAAACATGCAGTGTGTTATTACCCGTAGGCTCAAGTCTGAGAAAAGACAGTCAAAAGTGTATTTTCTCAAAGGATTCTGCACAAAATATCATTAGCAGATATTGTGCCATCACTCTAAACTTTGGTTTATTCCAATAAATTATTTTCTTTTAAATAGGGGATTCTGACTGCTAGGTTAAGGCTGTTGAGCAATCCAATGATTTCATGTTATAAATCCCACTTGTCTCTTACTCAAGCATTAATCTAATTCATTGCATTTTATAACAACTTGATTTTTATAATTACATTTGATGATTGCATCCCTGTTGTATACCTGGTTACTTTCCATTGCATGGAAAGGCTGAAAAATAAAAGCATTCATTTAGACTATTTTATGACTGCTGGACATTCCAAGGCACATTGGATCCAAATAAGTATTTTTGAAACAATGACATTGATTTACTGCAACTAATGTGTACACATAGCACTCTCATAAATCGAGGTAATAATTATGTAATTGAGTAATAAATAATGGCTGAGACTCTGGGGAAAATCTTCTGCATTTTAGCTATGGTATCTTGATACTGGGTGAGGGGGTGGGGATACGTCTCTACCAACGAGGTGCAAAGCGCTTCTTCCCTTTGCTAGCCTGCAAGCCCCATTGGTCAAGGTGTAGTATCTGCCAAGCCCCACAGTTAGGGTCATATGAAGCCATGGGAGCAGGTGCTGGATGGTTGTATGAGCAGCTGGTACATATCACAGGACCTGGTTATGCAACTACTGACACCAGGCAGGCAATCTCTGAAGAGTATTGATAATGCCTGGGGCCAACTGTCTTGTAAAGACACTGCCCAGAAGAAGGCAATGGCAAACCAGTTCTGTAGAAAAAATCGCCAAGTCCAATCATGGTCATGAAAGACCATGATCGCCTACATCATATGATATAGCACGGACAAACAAACAGTCGCAGGTAGATAAAAAGCATTTGACACTTTGGCCTTCATAACTAGAGTATTGTATTGGGATCTTATGTTGAAGTTGAATAAAATATTGGTGAGGCCTGATCTGGAGTATTGTATGCAATTCTGGTCACCTATATACAGGAAAGATGTCAATAAGATTGAAAAATACAGAGTAAATTTGCATCAATGTTGCTAGGACTATGGGGAAAGGATGAATAGGCTAGGACTTTATTCCCTGGAGCACAGGAGAATGAGGGGAGATCACAAGTCCTGGTTATGTGACCACGGATACCAGGCAGAAAATCACTGAAGAGTATTGATAATGGCTAGGGTCATCCATCTTGGAAAAACACTGCCCAGAAGGTGACAATGGCAAACCATTTCTGCAGGAAAAAAAATTGCCAAGAACAATCATTCTTGACCATAAAAAAAAAGAAAGTTTGGAAAGACCATGAATGCCCATGTCATACGACACGGCTCATATTGAATGAATGATCTTCAGAATGGAAACCAAGGTAGACAATCCTCTACCCATATCTATGTTCAGCAGTAACACTCTGATGCTGGCTCATGCTTGGGAAAGACTAGAGGACTGCAGAGCCTTGTTGCCATTAATCAAAAGCCTTTGTCACGGAAGTACCTAAAAACTGAATAAGCCACGGCCCTATGCATACTGGCTGATAATACTAGAAATTTGCACTAATGAATGTCTGGAAAAAATCTATTTAAAATTAATTGTATTTTTTTTATTGAGGTACAACATGGAACAGGCCCTTCCAGCCCCTCGGACCATGCTGCCCCGCAATTTAACTCTAGCCTAATCACAGGACAATTTACAATGGCCAATTAACCTACCAGCTGGCATGTCTTTGGACTGTGGGGAAAACCAAACACCTGGAGAAAGATTATTACCGGTTGTTGCATTTTTAAAATTAAACAGCTTTAAACATCAAAATTTTAAAGTAAGTCGACAGTTGAAGAGGATTTAAATTTATTCAACATTTTCAACAATCATAGTCATACAGTTGTACAGCACAGGAAAAGGCCTTTCAACCACAACATCCATGCTGACCCTTTTGCCTATCCTATATACCTGAATTACATCTGTTACCTTCTGTGCCTTGCCTAAGCACCTATTTAAGTGTGATTGCATCTGACTCTGCCTCCTCCTCTGGAACTGAGTTTTTGATATGTGTAAAAAAAATACCCCCTCAAAGATTCTGAAAATGTACCATATCTATGCCTCTTATCATTTCACATACCTCAGTTACGGCATTCCGCAGCTTTTTTCAAGCCAAGGAACAAGCGTAGACTGCCCAATCTGTCCCTGTAAGTAAAGTTATCCAATTCAAGCAACAACCTGGTGAACCAATCCACTGTCCAATCCAATGTATTACACTCATACCGATCTTGGGTTACAAAGCTTGATCTATAAACACTTGCAAATCCTTGAAATTCTTTATTCTAGAGCAGGGGCTTCCCAACCGGGGGTCCTCGGACCCTTTGCTTAATGGTATTGGTCCATAGCATAAAAAAAGGTTGGGAGCTCCTATTCTAGAGGATTGTGGGTGCTCAGTCATGGAGTATTTTCAAAGCAAAGAAGTCCAGACTTCTAAAGGATAGTGGAGTCAAAGGACATATGTATTAGGTAGGAATTGAGGCAGTGAATTACACCAGATCACAAAATCAAGGAGCAGACTCCAGGGGCAAATTGGCCTAACTCCAGCTTGATTTGTTTTGTTTCTATTTGAGTGCATGTTCTTTAGTTCTGTTACATAGGTAAAAACACACACCTTTACTCTTTTGACCCTCTCCTCCAAATACCAAACCACTCAGCTCTGGGAAACCTCGAATGTTATAGCATTGAAGGAAGCTATTTGGCCCATGATGTTGATGCCTGCTTTCTAGCATTGTCTCCATGCACATTAACTGGTTTGAAATCAATGTCATTTGCTCCCTATCCAATTCTAGTCTGCTAGGGTATATTCTGGAGTCAGGGTATACAGCAAATATTAATTTCACCAGCAACCAATCTTCAGATTTGAATTGATGCTGCCTGAGATGCTGAGTTCCTCCAGCATCCTGTTGTTATGCTCCATATTCCAGCATCTACTGTCTCTAGCCTAGCATTTCTTGGGAATTCCAAACTCAGTCCTTTCTTTCCATTAGCAATATTTAAGTTTTTTAAACCCACGGGGGAGATCAACTCATATGGGCTTTGAATTGACTTTTAAGCCTATGCCTTGCAGCTCTGTTGAAATCTGTACAGTGCATCTGAGTCCTTCATCCAAATTTCTCAGAGATACTGTGCTTTGAAATTCTTGAGTGAAGGGCATACTAGAGAAAATCAATATGAAATATTTTTGTCAAGGTCGAATTCAGGATCTGGTGAGGAAGTATATAGCTTCCATGAGTGTATCAACCTCATCTCAAATACTGATACATTTCTGACATTCATTAACACTTGGCATGCAGAGATTCCCTTGCCCTTGTCTTAAATCAAATTATTTGTCTATGTCCCTATATAATTGGATAGCGAGCCCTGTTACAATCATGATTAATTGTAAAGAGTAAGAGTTCTGAGGTACTCCAAGGTGATGAAAAGTGCTACAGAACTTTTTTTTGCCTTCCATTATTATTTAAATGCAAACACTTTCTTCATACTTTGAATGCTTCTACTAGATGGCCCTTTAATCTGTATTGATTCAATGGATAAAAGTCTTGTTAAAAGTATCCTTTAGTTGTGAAGAAGTTACTGAAAATATTGTTTCTATGATGTAGAATGGGTGTCTTGTCCTTTTAAATCAGCTGAAAGCTATTTATTGACCATCTGCAGCTAGCTGGGCAGAATGCCAGGGTGTTTAATTCCTTCTGAAATGGAAATAGGTCAGTCTGTAAAGCTTTTCAAAGACCTCCCCTAATCAGCTGGAAGTCCAGATTGATCTTTCATATCAACTTGCATCTTCATTGAAGCTTTTGGAAAGGGCAACATGCGGATGTTCCTTGAATGGCCAAGCAGCTAGCTGAAAATGATTCAACACTCAGTGGCTATATTATTAGGCACCTCCACTAAGTGTATATTCATTGTCTTCAGCTGCTGTAGCCCATCCACTTCAAGGTTCAACTTGTTTTGCATTCAGAGATGCTCTTCTGCACACTCTGTTGTAACACATGGTTATTTGAGTTACTGTCGCCTTCCTGTCAGCTTAAACCAGTCTGGCCCTTCTCTTCTGACCTCTCTCAGTAACAAGGCGTCTTCACCGACAAAAATGCAGCTCACTGGATGTTTTTTTCGCATCATCATTTTTAAACTCTAGAGACTGTTGTGCATGAAAATCCTATTAGATTAGCTGTTCCAGAGCTCCTCAAGCTACCCCATCTAGCACCAAATATCATTTCACAAATCAAAGTCACTTATATCACATTTTATTCATATTCTGATGTTTGGTCTGAACAACAACTGATCCTTCTTCTTCTATTTCCGGCAGTTTAGACACATCTAGGCATATTACTGCCCTCCACAGGATGTACAATTAATTACAGAATTTCAAGAAACCCAAATTCTCAAATATAAACTAGTCACACATAGAAACAGAATAATAAACTTTTCAATCAGATGGTGGTTCTCTTGGTGGCCAAACAAAGATTTAATAGAAAAACAAAATACATTTAAGTCAGGCAGCCTCTTGAACAATATTCTTCTTTCAGTTTTATATCGATTACAACTCAGCAAAACATGCTGAACTGTCTCTGGACTACCAGTCACATAATCCAGTAGGATGTTTTCCTATTATCTTTAATTAATAGTTTAGCCCACAATGCCCCAACCTAAATCTTGTTAATTTCACCATATCTCTATGATTTAAAGAGTAACAGTCTGAGACCTTTTTAACTAGAAGGTGACTAGGAAAGAAATGCCTTCCCTTTAATTCATTTTTCCAATCCTCTTGTCAGTTCTTCTCTATGCTTTTTTAAAATCCTACTTCTCAATTCTACTCTGCCTTGGGGTATTCTAATTCCTACTTGCCCTCTCTGTAAGGAAAACTTTGCAATGCCAGCCAGAATTTCATTTCCCTCCACCCAAGCATGCCCAGGTATCCATGTAAATCTAACTTCACAACCCATCTTCCTTACTCTAAACAAAACTAAGAGAATCTCAATAACTATGTCAGGGCAAGCTTTTGGTTTATTCCCTTTTATAGCTTCTAAGGCAGTGGCAGAATCCAAACAGATGATAACCTGAACTGATCCTCTTGACCATGTCTGCATGCTTTTATACCTGTACATGGAGTTGCTGCCACATGATTGGCTGATTAGATATTTGCATTAACAAACAGGACTACAGGTGTACATAATAAAATGGCCACTGAGTGTATGTCTCAGCTTTCTGCCTCCCTGTTTTGTTAACTCTTTCCAGGTTTTATGTCAGTCTTTCACAGCTGTTTGCCTACATGACTGTGCCACCTCAAGAAAATCCTTCAACACTAATGTGTGATGACAGTCTCACACAAAGTGTGTTCCAAGTCTAATTGGTAAGTGCTGAAGGGAAATCCTGAAAAGATTGCTGGTGATTCCTGAAGATAATAGTCCTCATTAGGGGATCAGAGGTGGAGAGGGTAATAGTTTTAAATTCCTTGGTGCTGACATATCAGATGATTAATCTTGGAACCAGTATGTGAAAGCCATCACAAAGAAACCACAACAGCACCCCTATTTTCTTAGAAGTTTGCATTGATTGGGCATGTCTCCAAAAATTTTGACAAACTTCTATAGATACTAACTGGCTGCATGATGGCCTGGAGGTATGGAAACACCAAATTCCAGGAATGGAAAAGACCACAGAAAGTGGTGGACAAAGCCTGGTTAATCACAGGCAAAGCCTTCCTCACTACAAGGTAGCAGCATCCATCATCAAAGACCTCTCCCCCCCCCCCCCCCCATCCAGACCATGCTCTCTTCTCATTGTTATCATCGGGAACGATGTACAGAAGCCTTAGATCCCAAACCACCCTTCAATCGCCAGGCTCCTGAACCAGTGTGGATAACTTCACTGACCACAACTACGAATTGATTCTATGATCTACAGACTCACTTTCCAGGACTCTTTTACAACTCATGTCTTCAGTATATTTTTTATTTGGAACAGTTTGCGTGTTGGTTGTTGTCGATCGATGTGGAATTCTCTGTCCAGGGAAGCAGTTGAGGCTTCCTCACTAAATATATTTAAGAAACAGTTAGATAGGTTTTTACGTAGTAAGGGAATTAAGGGTTATGGGGAAAAGGCAGGTAGGTGGAGCTGAGTTTACGGACAGATCAGTCATGACCTTATTGAATGGCGGGGCAGGCTTGATGGGCCAGATGGCCTACTCCTGCTCCTATTTCTTATGTTCTTATGATGTCTGTCAGTCTCTGTTTATGTATGGCTTTTCATAGCTTTTTATTGTATTTCTTCATCTTTCTGGTAAATTCCAGCAAGAAAATAAATCTTAAGGTAGAATATGGAAGCATATACCTACCTTGATAATGAATTTACTTTGACCTTTCGTATTAAATCTTTCTAAATCACTAGTTGAGACACTGATGGATTTGTCTGCATAATTTTCAGTAACACATTTGAAGAAGGAAGTCAAGACACTGGAAAATGTGAAGATTCACCAGAACTAGTGAAAGGATCATGGAATTTTAATTAGACAAGAAGACTAGACAAGACTGTTTTGATTTTCTGAAGAGCAGAGAAATTAAAGGCGAATGTAAAGAGTTGTTCAGACATCAGGAATTTTGAGGCAAAATAGCAGGAGATTTAGTAACCAAAACAATTAGCACAGTTAGCAATAGGGGCTTCAGTGAAATGAGGGAGAACATTTTTTATGTATCAACTTGTGGAAAGATGAATGAACTGGGTTCTATAGTAAGTTTCAACAGATAGCAGGATTTATACTTGAAAAGAAGTAATTCTCAGGGCTTTGGCTAAAGATCAGAGTGGGACCCACTTTGAATGAACATCTTTCTGAATGTTAGCAGAAACATGATGGATCAAATGGCCTTGAATTCTGCTGTATGATTGTTTATAAGAATGCAGGCTCACCAAGTGGCATTTCTGTGCTCCTTGAAATGGTTGGCAACTTCATACCAGTTTCAGACAATAGGAGCAGGTTTTCTACTTGGTATCTTGGTCACTCAGAAGGCAAGACTAGAGAGTGGAAGAAGTAATGGAATAAGGTTGTGATGTTAATTGAGTTTGCATTAAACTGTTGTAGACAGTTTGAGTATAACTTGCTCCCATCAATAACTAATAATATTGGTTGGGCAAAATGACAGGGAGAACACTGCTTTGAGTACTGGTAAGGGAATCCTTACAGCTCCATGGGAAGGCAGATGGGGCTTTGGCTTGACATTCATCTTGAAACCAGGCACCTATGTTTCTTCAGCAGTCCCTTAGCATTGCACCAGGACCTTTGGGCTAAACTAAATGCTCTGATGGGAAGGAATGAAGTGGCAAGGAAAATGAATTAGCCAGCCACACTTGCATAAAAGTATGATTTTGGTGCAGTCAGGATAAAACTCATTTATACTGTCATCCCATGGCTGAGCAACCTATGCGACTGAGTGGGCTTCCACGTGAAGAATCACCAGTTTGGCAAATGCCAGAGGGGGATACCAGTACTCATGTAAATTGTGGCATGTGTCAGCAAAGATAGAGAGGAAGGGTCTAAGGGTTAAGGAATTGATAAAAGACTGATGAACAATCCTCTGTACCGGTAATAGGAGTCATTATGCGGGATTGCTTCTGAATTGACAGATCTTTCATATTAGTGAACTAACTGTATATCTCTGCCCCTTAACCGCGAGATATTTCACTCCTACGCTGCATTTAAACCTATCATTATTTTGCAGTTTAGTCAGCCATTAACTGGGCTCTCTACCCTGATTAGGTGGAGTTAAGAGCACTAACTGAAGGAGTAGAAAAACAATTATCTGCAATGCTCCCGAGTGCCAACTTAAAAACCAAACTAGATTTAAAAAGCACAGAACTGATCCTCACAGCCCAGACCTCGACCTGGACTAAACAAGTCCCAGCTGTCTAGATTTAGTAACCAATCACAGTGCCCAGCTCTTTTTAAAAATTAATTCCTAGGATGTGGGTATCATTGCCAGAACTTACAATGCTGTCCTCAGAATCAGAATCAGGTTTAATATCACCGACATATGTCGTGAAATTTGTTGTTTCGTGGCAGCAGTAGAGTGGAATACATAAAAATACTATAAATTGCAATTTGAAATAAATAAGTTAAAAGAAATTAAATAAGTAGTGCAGAAAGAGAGCAGATATAGTGAGGTAGAGTTCATGGGTTCATTGTTCATTCAGAAATCTGATGGCAGAGGGGAAGAAGCCGTTCCTGAAACATTGAGTATGTTTGTTCAGACTCCTTATTACTACCGTCAGAGAGCAGGTACAGAAGAGAGCACATACCTGGTGGTGGGAGTCCTTAATGATAGATGCCTCCTTTTTTGAAACATTGCCTTTTAAAGATGTCCTCAATGCCCTGGAGCCTAGTGCCCTTGATGGAGCTGGCTCTTAGTTTATTAGGGTGATATTTGTCTGTTTCTCCTGCTTTATACAGTGTATGTGTTTCAATTGATTAAATTCTGTTGCAGTGAAGCGCCACAATTGGAACTGGATATTGTAGTGGTTCGTTACAACTGAGTGGCTGCCTACACCACTTCAGAGGGAGTCAAGGGCCATCTGCTGTTGGATTGGAGTCCATATTGACCCATATCCAGATAAGAAGGTTTGGTTTCCTTGTTTAAAAGGCAATGCAGTGTAAAATCATTTCAGTAACCTGAAATTAAGTGGCCAGTTATGAGGGTAAAAATATGAAAACAACACTTCTGTGCCCAAGTGTCACAGGCACAAAATACCAATAATTGTCTGTACTTTGTGTGCTTGCACATCATGCAATTGGTAAATTTGTTGAAGGAAAGAAGATGAAATGGAAATAGGACTGACTAATCATCTCTCACTGATTAGGTATGCTCACTAATCATGCATAATCAATGAAACATTCCTAACTTATTTGTTAACCAGTCATTGACCAGCAGTGGTAACAGGATGGGCCATCTTTAGAAAACATAGCAGTGCAATGCAACTAGAGTCGAACATAGATGTTAGAAAAATGGAGGGCTATGTAAGAGGGAAGGGTTAAATTGATCATAAAGTAGGTTAAGATGTTGGCACAACATTGTGGGCCGAGGGGCTGTAATGTTCCATTCTAACTTCCACATTCACTGCAGAAGGAGAATATACTTGCATTAATATTATGCCTTTACAAAGTCTCAAGTGCTATAAAACAAGCGAAGCCCTTTTGAATTGTAGTTATCATTGTAACATCAGAAATTTCAAATTGGAATGAGTTATACAAGGATTCTGGTCATTGTCCTATCCTTAACCAAACATCAAGCAGCTATTAAAGTAGTCATTTATGTTGTTGGTTTTTGTTTGGATTTGGTTGGACACATATTTCTGACACAACCACAATGACTCTGTTCTCTTTTACTGCAGTACTGTATGGTATTTCAGAGATATGGTAAGGGCAAGCCTCTCCCTTTATACATCAATTCAGATTCTCTGTCACAAGTTGCTTCTTATGATCGAGCCAATGATGCTTAATGTGTCATTTTTGGCCCTTGGGAGTTTCCTATTTCAGATATGAGCTATTCTTCATGTCAGTCATTGAAAGGGAGCTGAGTCAGACCTCAATATAAAACCTGGAGTCTTGGTTTTGACCCGTTTTGGTGGCTGTATGAATGGATATTGCACCCTACAATTTCACACAAAACGGAATAATAAGATGATGGAACTGCTCACAGATGGGCTTTCAGTCCTGAAGGCTAGATTACAGATTACACTCCAGTGACAGTCCATCTCCTCCTACAAAGAAGGACCTCCTGGTGCTTTTCTTGGGAGTGAGAGTAGAGGGAACCTCAATTTAAAGAACCTGATAGGACTGCAATGAAATTCTAACTGGATTTTAGTCTCTGAAGTTTAGGTTAGAACTTTATTCCCTGGAGTGTAAGAGAATGAGGAGAGATTTGTTAGAGGTCTACAAAATGATAAGGGGTATAGATAGGTTTTTCCTCTGAGGTTGGGTGAGACTAGAATGGGAGGTCATAGGTTAAGGGTGAAATGTGAAATGCTTAAGCGGAACATGAGGGGGAACTTCTTCACTTAGAGGTGGTGAGAGTGTGGAACTAGCTGCCAGCGAAGATGGTGGATGTAGGTTTGATTTCAACATCTAAGAGAAAGTTGGAGACAGCACTATCAAGAGCACTTACTGTGCCATGTCACTGGAAAGTCCAGTCATCTGGCTGTACATTTTCTCCCAGAGTATAGGCAAAGACTAAAGACCACAGTGCCAGTGGTGAAGGCAAGAAGGTATGGTCATGGGAGGTGGAAGAGTGCTTACAGGATTGCTTTGAGTTGGTGGTCTGGACAGTATTCAAGGATTCGTCTTCAATTCGGAATGAATACGCTACAGGTGTCACCGACTTCATCAAGACCTGTGTGGATAAATCTGGGCCTTTGAGAACGTACCAGACGTACCCAAACCAAAACCCCTGGATGAGCCAGGAGATTCGTACTCTGCTGAGGGCTAGATCTGTGACATTCAGGACTGGAGATCTAGTACTATACAAGAAGTCCTGGTATGACCTACAAAAGGCTATTTTAAGAGAGAAAAAAATTCCAATTGAAGTTAGAGACAGAATCAATGCCCATCAACTTTGGCAGGGCTTCCAGGCCATTACTTCCTACAAGGCAAAACCTATCATCATGAATCACTGTGATTCACAGATGAGCTCAATGCCTTTGAAGGGAGAATAAAACTACGCCTGTGAAAATTCTTGCATATCTGGTGATCTTGTGATCTCCGTCTCAGAGCTAATGTCAGTACATCCTTCATGAGGGGGAGCCCTTGCAAGGTGTCAGGCTCTGATGGTGTACCTGGTAGGGCATTGGAAACCAATGCAAACCAAATGGCAGGAGTATTCAAGGACATTTTCTCTCTGCTGCAGTTGGAGGTCCTCACCTGCTTCAAAAAGGTGACAATCATGCCAGTGCCCAAGAAGAGCAGAGTGAGCAGCCTCAACACTATCACCCAGGAGCATTCAGATCTATTGAGATGAAGTGCTTTGAGAGGTTGGTCATGGCCAGAATTAACTCCTGCCTAAGCAAGGACCTGGACCCATTTTAGGTTTACAGTGGATGCAGTCTTACTGGTTCTCAACTCAGCCTTGGACTACCTGGACAATAATAATACCTACACTCCTACGCTGAACACCTACGCTTTGTCCGCCAGAGAAAGCAGGATCTCCCAGTGGCCACACATTTTAATTTTACATCCCATTCCCATTCTGATATGTCTATCCATGGCCTCCTCTACTGTCAAGATGAAGCCATACTCAGGTTGGAGGAACAACACCTTATATACCATCTGGGTAGCTTCCAACCTAATGGCATGAACATTGACTTCTCTAACTTCCATTAATGCCCCTCCTCCCCTTCTTACACCATCCCCAATTTATTTATTTTTCCCTCTCTCCCCTTTTTTGTTCTCTCTCTGCCCATTACTCTGCCCGTTCTCCATCTCCCTCTGGTGCTCCCCTGTTTCCTTTCTCCCTAGGCCTCCCGTCCCATGATCCTTTCCTTTCTCTAGCTGTGTATCCCTTTTGCCAATCACCTTTCCAGCTCTTAGCTTCACCCCTCCCCCTCCGGTCTTCTCCTATCATTTCGCATTTCCCCCTCCCCCTCCTACTTTCAA
Source organism: Hypanus sabinus (assembly GCF_030144855.1). Lineage (NCBI taxonomy): Eukaryota > Metazoa > Chordata > Chondrichthyes > Myliobatiformes > Dasyatidae > Hypanus > Hypanus sabinus. The sequence goes on along the minus strand of NC_082730.1, from coordinate 24,807,090 downwards.
ATCTCTTACTATCTTTTCTTTCTTAGTCCTGACGAAGGGTCTCAACCCGAAACGTCAACAGTGCTTCTTCCTATAAATGCTGCCTGGCCTGCTGCATTCCACCAGCATTTTGTGTGACTAGCAATACCTATATAGGATGCTGTTTATTGATTACAGCTCAGCAGTTAACATAATCATACTCTCATTTCTAATCAACAAACTTCAAAACCCGGGCCTCTAAACCTCCCTCTGCAACTGGATTCTCGACGTCCTAGTTGAAAGACCACCATCTATGAGGATCATCTGCTCCTTGCTGATAGTCAACACTGGCGCATCTGCAGGATATGTGCTTAGTCCACTCCTCCACTCCCTCCACACCCATGTCTGTGCGGCCAGGCACAGCTCAAATGCCATTTATAAACTTGCCACTGACACAACTATTGCAGAATTTCAGATGGTGATGAGGAAGCATACAGGAGCAAAATAGATCTGCTGACTGAGTGGTGTCGAAGCAATAACCTTGCACTCAACTTCGATAAGACCAAGGATTGTGGATTTCAGTAAGGGAAGGTCGAGGGAACATGCACCAGTCCTCATCAAGAGATCAGCAGTGAAAAAGGTGAGCAATTTCGATTTCTTGAGTGTCAACATCTCTGAGGATTTATCCTGGGCCCAGCATATTGATGCAATTATATAGAAGGCATGGTAGTGTCTATATTTCATATATTTCATTTGAGGAGATTTGGTATGTCACCAGAGACTCTCGCAAATTTCTATAGATGTACTCTGGAGAGCATTCTAACTGATTCCATCACTGCCTGGTATGGTGGGGCCACTGCACAGGATTGTAAAAAGCTGCATAAAGCTGAAAACCCAACCAGCTCCATCATGGACACTAACCACCCCAGCTTCAAGGACATCTTGAGAAGGCAATGCCTCAAGAAGGCAGCATCCATCATTAATGACCCCTATCATCCAGGACATACCCTCTTCTCACTGCTACCAGCAGAGAGGAGGTACAGGAGTGTGAAAACACACACTCAACATTTCAGGAACAGCTTCTTCCCCTCTGCCATCAGATTTCTGAGTGGACAATATACCCATGAATGCCACTTCACTTTTACCTGCTCTCTTTCTGCACTTACTGAACTTAATTTTTAAATACGTATTTCTTATTGTAATTTATAGTTTTTTATCATTATGTATTGCAATGTACTGCTGCTGCAAAACAATAAATTTCATGACAAATGCCGTGATATTAAAACTCATTCTGAAGTGCATGCTTGGGAGGTGTATGGAGGGCTATGGGCTGAGCGGAAGATCAATGGGGCTGGGCTGAATAATATTTTGGCATGGACTGGATGGGCTGAAGAGGCCGTTAATGTGCTGTACTGTTCTATGACTCTATGACTAACAGGAAAGAATGTTACCCAGTGAGCCATGGCTAACACCAGGAGGTCCTGAGGGGCAGGACAAGCTTTCAATGCTGCTCTCTCACATCCAGTCATCCTGTGTGCAATCACCAGCTCCTGGAGATTATTGTACAACTCCCTCCCCCCATGCTCATCTTTCCATCAAACCTCCCACTCTCTATGTTCCATCCACCCAACTCCTCGCTGCTGTGTAATACAGCCTTTTGTAAGTGCAAAAGAAGCGATTTCATGTTGTCAGACCTTTACAACTCTCTGCCTATGATTATATTTTTATCTCAATTAAAGTATTGTCCGTGTGAAAGCTCTCTTTAACTTCCCAAAATGATTCCTAATGTCTTCATTTTAACTTCAGTCTACAAATTTCAGATCTTCATTGACATGAGTTATTTGCCAAGATTAATGAGGAGGATTTTTCCTGACATGCTCTCAAATCCCCAGGGAACCTTTGCTAGCAATATTAAGGTTTATGGTGTTGTAGATCCGTGATGATAATATCTGCTCATAAAGTTGAACAAACAATTTTAGAAAAATCTAATCATAGCAACCAAGATAATTCAGCAAAATGAGCACAGAACACCCTAAGGATTGAGGACAGTAGTAAATGATTCATTTGAAATTACTAACCAAAATAATGATAGGAGATGCTTTGTTGCTTGGGTGAATAACCCAACTTGGCATTTTAAAAGCTGGAATTTAATAAAAAGAAGATCCATATACAGGAAACCACCAGGATCAAAGGGAATAAGACAGAACTGCAATTAAATTAAGAAATTAGCATCAGAACAATACAGAAATATGCCCTTCAGCCCGCTGACTCTGTGCTAACCATCAACACCCATTTACAATGATCTCCCCATATTTCCATTAATTCGTCCTGTGCTTTACCACAACTACCTCTTCTAAGGGAACTTAATTTACTAGCCTTCATGCCTTTAGGATGCTAGGAGCAGTTCACGTGGTCGCACTGAGAACGTATGAACTCCAACACAGCCAGCACCAGAGATCAAGAATGGACCCAGCTAATAGAGTTGCAAGGTGCAAGCTGTATTTGCTGTACCAGCAGCCAGTAAATTGTAGTTAAAATCATGGGATGCCACAGCAGTGTAACAGTTAGCGCCAACACTACTCAAGGTATCAGAGTTCAGAGTTCGATTCTGGTGCCTCTGTAAGGAGTTTGCGCATTCTCCCCATGACTTAGGTTTCCTCCGGGTGCTACAGTTTCCACCCACAGTGGAAAATGGGGCACCCAAAGGAAATCCATGTGGTCATGGAGAGAATGTACAAACTCCTTACAGACAGTAATGGGTTAACATACAATCATTATTGGAATGTAGTAGATCATTATTATTCCTTCTCTTTATAACCATATAACAATTACAGCACGGAAACAGGCCATCTCAACCCTTCTAGTCCTTGCTCTATGCTTACTCTCACCTCGTCCCACCGCCCTGCACTCAGCCCATAACCATCCATTCCTTTCCTGTCCATATACCTATCCAATTTTACTTTAAATGACAATATCGAACCTGCCTCTACCACTTCTACTGGAAGCTCATTTCACACAGCTACCACTCATTGAGTAAAGAAATTCCCGCTTGTGTTACCCCTAAACTTTTGCCCCTTAACTGTCAACTCATGTCCTCTAGTTTGAATCTCCCCTACTCTCAATGGAAAAAGCCTATCCACGTCAACTCTATCTATCCCCCTCATAATTTTAAATAATTCTATCAAGTCCCCCCTCAACCTTCTATGCTCCAAAGAATAAAGACTTAACTTGTTCAACCTTTTTCTGTAACTTAGGTGCTGAAACCCAGGTAATATTCTAGTAAATCTTCTCTGTACTCTCTCTATTTTGTTGACATCTTTCCTACAATTCGGTGACCAGAACTGTACACAATACTCCAAATGTGGCCTTACCAACGCCTTATACAATTTCAATTTCAGCATTTATGCTATGCATCTCAATTTCATTTTGTTTTGTCATTGATGGATCTGAACGTAAACTCACAGATGTGAACAACTTTTAGATATACAGATTTCATCACAGCCCTACAGAACTTCCATATAGAAGGTGACAGAATACAGCCCAGTCCATCCCATTTAAAGCCCTCCCAACCATTGAGTACATTTACATGAAGAGCTGTCTCAGGAAAGCAATTTCCATCATCAGGGATCCCCACACCCAGGACATGCTCTCTTCTCACTGGTGCCATCAGGAAGAAGGTGCAGGAGCCTCAGGACTCACACCACCAGTTTCAAGAATGGTTATTACCCATCCACCATCAGAACCAGAGAGGATAACCACTCAACTTCACTCACCCCATCACTGAAATGTTCCCACAACCAATGGACTCACTATCAAAGGCTTTTCATCTCACGTTCTCAATATTTATTGTTTGTTTATTTTATTGTTTCTTTTTTTCTCATTGGCACTATTTGTTGTCTCCTTCACTCTGATGGAACACCCTCATTGGGTGGTCTTTCATTGATTCTGTTATAGCTATTATTCTATAGATTCATTGAGTATGCCCACAACAAAATTAATCTCAGTGTTGTATATGGAGACATATGTGTAATTTGGTAATAAAATTTACTTCGCACTTTGACAGATTTAAATCAAAGATGACTCTCTTTGAATACAGAAATTAATAATAAAGGGCTATCAGTTCAAAACTGTAGAAAAAATGGCAAAAATAGAGATTTGTGCTATGTTTTTTAACTTCAAAACTAATTGAAAGAAAAACTTGGGGAGGCCAGGATAAATGCGTACTCTTCATTTTTAATTTTAATGAGGCATGCACGTATGACGTGCTGGCGTGATGATGTATGCCATTCATGCACTTCTACATATCACCCATAATGAACTATATAAACAAAGAATGCTTAATCAAACAATACATTTGCAATATCACTCAAATATTACAGAAATATTTAATGCACAACAATTAGATTTCTTTTCATAGAGTGCAGTCTCACACTTCGAAGTCAGGCCTCTGCTGCAACTCCAGTGCTATTCACTCTATCATTGACAATGATCAGGTGTACATGAACTGAGCTCTGAAACTTGCTCCCGAGTTTACACTGTGGGATGTTTTCTCGATGTTGAGGTATTGCATGAAGCATGTGGGCAGCTCTCCTAAAATGGCTGCTTTGGGCTACATTTGGTGCTCAAGTCTTTGCAATGAACCCAATCTTCTGATTCCACAGTATGAGTGCTGTCACCAATATGTTGCCTGAAGTGATAGCTGTAGATGTAAAATAATCAATTGAACAAGAGAGTGGTCGAATAAATGCCCGTTAGTTGTTCGCTGGGTGCTATTTATTTAGCAAAACAGCGTGGAGTAGGCCCTCCTGAACCTTCGAGCCATACCACCCCATCAACCCCAGACAACCCCAATTTTATCCTAATCCACAGTAATCACGAGACAATTTACAATGACCAATTAACCTTTTTGGTACATCTTTGGACTGTGGGAGGAAACTGGAACACCCAGGGAAAACCCATGCATTCCACGTAGACTCCTTACTGAAATTGAAATCTGAATTCGGAACGCCTCGAGCTGCAATAGCATCATGATAACCACTACACTATCATGGCGTTATAATGTTGTGTCAATGAAATGAAGATCTTGGAAATTTGAAAACATTGAAGTTCACGCACTACTAATAGATCAAAGAGTTTCATTCTCTAAGAAGCTCCTACCAGGTATCAAGCAAACCATTTTCTCCTATATGGAACCTAGACTGAATCCCAGTTTTATGTTCTACACAACATTATGATGTGAATTATGTTCATGCCCGGTTGCACATGTTGAAGCAAGGGAACTAAAATAAAGAAACATACTTTGGTGATGGCTGTCGCACCTGCACTAGGACAGGTTACAATTTCAAATGTAACCCTGAACATTCATCACTTAGCATTATAGATCTTCATTCCATTCACCCTTTGATGTACTTTGTACTTGTCATTGAGTCATAGAAAAGTACAGTACAGAAATAAGCTCTTCGGCCCATCTAGTCCATGCCTAACAATTTAAATTGCCTACTACCTGCACCGGGACCATAGCCCTTCATACCCTTACTGTCCATGTATCTATCCAAATTTCTCTCAAACATGGAAATGAGCTGCCGTACACCACTTGCACTGGCAGCTTGTTCACACTCTCATGACCCACTGAGTGAAGTAGTTTCCCTTTGTACTCCCTTTAAACTTCTCACCTTCCACTCTTGACCCATGACCTCTAGTCGTAGTCTCACCCAACCTCAGTGGAAAAAGCCTGCTTCCATTTGCCCTCTCTATACCCCTCAATTTTGTATATCTCTGTCCTAAGTCATCTTTACTGTTCTAATGAAATATTATGGACACTCGAGGAACAGCACCTTGACTGTAAACTGGATACTTTACACAATGAGTTCAACAATTTTTGTCCACAAGCTCTCCTCATTATTTTGTCAGGTAGCAGGCATAGGTAGATATTCTACTACTTGTATTTATGCCTCCCCGGACTTGCCCTTTGTTTCCACATCTGTCTACTGCTGCCCTCTCATACTTTGCATCATCATTATCCTACTTGTAATTTAATCTCTCGCTCCGTTCATCCTTTCATTGCCCTTCCCTTTAGCTCTTTCATTTGCTCCTCCCCTTTTTTGCTCAAGTGCTTGTTTGCAAACTGTTTTATCTTTAACCTTTCTAGTTCTGATGTAACTCTATTGAACCCAAATATTGACCCCATTTCTCCCTTCGCAAAGGCTCCCAAATGCTTACAGTTTTTTCTACTTCAATTTTGGATCCCTAATAACTAGTATGATTATATAATCTGATTTACTATTTACTCCCAGTCAGCCAGCCATTATAAATCAGTTTAAAATCTGTTTAAAAGTTAAAACATTGCAGATGATGGAAGTTCGAGATAAAAACATAAAATGCAGTAAATAGTTTGCAGGCCAGGAAGCATCTGTGGAGGGATGTTGAGCAGCGAACACCATTGGCAGTAATTCTATACAAAGTCCATTCTATTCTCTTCATGCTCTCATTAGCTCCTCCAGATTCTACCAATTATATGTACAGCCGGAGCAATTTTCAGTTGCCAATTAACCTACTCACTCGGTGATCTTTGGGATATGGAAGAAAGCCGGAGCATTAGCAGGAAACCCATGAGGAGAACACACATACTCCACACTATGCCGCTGCACATGCTAGAACTCCCATAACAGTATATACAAGACAGTTACATAAGACCCTTAGTTAGTTCCCTCTTGGACTACTGTGTTCAGTTCTGGTCACCTCATTACAGGAAGGATGTAGATACTATTGTCTATAGTGCAGAGTGCAGGATGTTGCCTGGATTGGAGACCGTGCCTTATGAGAATAGGTTGTGTGAACTTGGCCTTTTCTCCTTAGTGCGACAGAGGATGAGAAGTGACCTGACAGAAATGGATAAGATGATGTGAGACATTGATCGTGTGGATAACCAGAGGCTTGTTCCCCAGAGCTGAAGGAGGGGGCATAGTTTTAAGGTGCTTGGAAGTAGGTACAAGGGGAATGTCAGAGGCAAGTTTTTCCACACAGAGTTATGGGTGCATGGAATGCACTGCTAGTGACGGTGGTAGAGGTGGATACAATAGGGTCTTTTAAGAAACTCTTAAATAGGTACATGGAGCTTAGAAAATAGAGAGCTATGTGGTAGGCAAACTCTAGGTAGTTTCTAGAATAGGTTACGTGATCAGCACAACATTGAATTGAATTGACTTTATTTCTTACATCCTTCATATACACGAGGGGTAAAAATCTTTACATTATGTCTCTGTTTAAATGTGTAATGTGCAATTTATAGTAATTTGTAATAAATATTATGTACAAGATAGTCAATATAACATAGAAATACAGTTGAATTAAGCAGTCTGATAGCCTGGTGGAAAAAGCTATCCTAGAGCCTGTTGGTCCTGGCTTTTATGTTGCGGTACTGTTTCCTGGATGGTAGCAGCTGGAACAGTTTGTGGTTGGGGTGACTCAGGTCCCCAATGATCCTTCAGGATCTTTTTACACACCTGTCCTTGTATATGTCCTGAATAGTAGTCAGCTCACATCTGGGCTGTCTGCACCACTCGCTGCAGAGTCCTGCAATTGAGGGAAGTACAGTTCCCATACCAGGCAGAGATGCAGCCAGTCAGTATGCTCTCAATCTGCTGCTATAGAAAGTTCTCAGAATTTGGGGGCCCATACCAAACTTCTTTAACCATCTGAGGTGAAAAAGGTGCTGTTGTGCCTTTTTCACCTCACAGCCAGTATGTACAGACCATGTGAGATCCTCGGTGATGTTTATGCCGTGGAACTTAAAGCTGTTCACCCTCTCAACCCCAGACCAATTGATGTCAATAGGGGTTAGTCTGTCTCCATTCCTCCTGTAGTGGGCTGAAGGGCCTGTAATGTGCTGTAGATTTTTATGTTTCTATATAAGACCACTTCATTAGCATCCTACCAGCATTCCTCCACTCAATACAGTCAAGGTGAAGATATCAGCGAGTTACCAGTAAAATTGACTATTAAATTTTATTTTGCAATCTCTGTCAATATTACATCTTGTAATAAATCCTTTAAAATCATTAATTTCTGTCTGCACTTTACTGGATGTAGTCCTAAGTAATCCTCCTGACTCTGAACTAATAATCATTGCAGTGTTACTTGAAGCACATTTGGTCTGAGCAACTTCAAACTATTTTGCTTTTGTATCTCAACTTAAAACACTTTTTACATGAAATGGACAGCTCAGGAACATCATATATAAGCCAATGTTAGTGTTTAGCCCCCAATGAAACTCATCTTTCTCCTTCCTCATCTGAGGCCCTCCGTTGGGTGGGACCGACCATAAATTTTGCATGCCAGCTACCTGCATGATACGCAAACAAGCCAGGCTGCACGACATGCAGAGCGAGCTGTTGCCCATGCTGCAGGCCCCCCTCTCCACACAGCTGATTAATCCAGAGGAACGGCAGAAACCAACACCAGAAGTGTCGCAGGAGTTTCCAGTCATCTTTGACCACATTGTGGGACTGCCTTTGGGACTCCAGCTCCTGATTTTTCCTTGGGGTTTTCTCCAGAAGCCTTCCCCATGAGTGGGTACAGCTGCAAGGCAGCAGAGGTTTGAGATCAGAGTTTTCCTTCTCCTAGAGAAGCTGCCAACCACGGCTGATGAGCTCCATCTGCCCAAAATGGAGATGACCAGATGATGATGCAGCCAGTTAGAATGCTCTCTTATGGGTTGTTAGGCCGCACTCTGTGTTGTGTCAATGCAACTGAAAAAATAAACAATGTGAGTGCCTTTGGTGACATATCTAATTCCCTAAAACTCCTAATGAAATATAGCTGCTGTCATGCCTTCTTAGTAACTGCATCATGTATCGGTCCCAGGATAGATGTTGGCACCCAAGATCTTGAAATTGTTCACTCTTTCCATTTCTGATACCTCTGTGAAGATTGGTGTATGATCCCTCGTCTTATGCTTTCTGAAGTCCACAACAAATTCTTTGGTCTTACTGACATTGAGTACAAGGTTGGTGCTGCAACACCACTCAACTAGCTGGTATATCTCCCACTTGTACACTTTCTTGTCACCATCTGAAATTTTGTCAACAACAGTTGAGTCATCAACAAATTTATAGATGGCATTTGAGCTGCGCTTAGCCACATAGTCATGAGTGTCGCCATGCACTCTTTGCATCAACAAATGTTGCTTGTTCCACTGAGTTCTTCATCATTCTGTGTTCCAGATTTCAGCTTCTGCAACCTTCTTTGTTTTCATGTAGGTCTTTAGAAAGGTGAGTTCATGGGCATGAGTAAGAGCGTATAAATTTCAGGAGTACAGAGTAATAAGGAGAAGGGGGTTGGAAGTAATGAGATTGACTCTCCTCTCCTCCCCCACAGGAGTAGGCTTGGGCCCAATAGGCCAAATGTTCTCTTTCAACGTTCTGTTAAAAAAAGAGAAGATTAGGTTGTGAGCCACAACCTAATAAACATACATGAGTAAACTGCGGTGCAACTCTCAGCATATAAGATTGGAACAACCTCAGACCAGATTTCTTTTTTTTTCTTTCTCTCTCTCTCTCCCTCCCTCCCTCCGTCCTTGCACTAGCACCATTCTCCTTATTTTGTCAATTAATTCATGCTAATTTGAACTTATGTTTGTCATGTTTTAATGTACACTGCTGCTGCTCCAGAAAGCTAGTTTGCATAGTATTTATGCCCCTTGCACATATGCCTATGACAATGTCCTTGAACTTGAACCTTGTGCAAAGGTCCCCCATCAACTTCAAGGATAAACCAGTACATACTGTCCTTGGAACTGAAAATGATTAACAAAAACAAATTCAGCTCTACTGCATGTTCAGACTGGCATTTTAATCATGCAAGGTTCTCAGAATAAAAAAAAATGCATCTGTGGTTTTGTTGAGATAAGGCTGGGATCAGTGGGATTAGTATTAAGGACCGCTGCCCTTTCATCTATGGCAGATGCTGTCTTTGTTTCAGAATTCCCTCAAAAACTCCCAACGGAGTATTCAAATGCTATGGTTTCTGTGCCCATGGAAATGGATAGTTAAACAGTACTAAACAAACAGAAAGTATGCCTTCTCTAATGACATAACATCAGAATAGACAGTTTCACAGCAATCTGCAGCAACGTTTTAGAAACCCAACATGCAAATGTAAGTGTGTTGCCTTGTATAGATCTTTGGATACATGTTTGTGTGTCTCAATGCATTTCGAAGGCAAGGCAGATAGATACATTATAAAGTGAATAAATATCTGTCAGTACACTGGAGGGAACTGCCTTGCTATTCTAAATAACATTTGTCAATACACTGCTATTCTAAATAACAGCATGGGATCTTTCTGTGTCATTTCAGAAGGCAATTGGGGACATATTCTATTCTGAAGATTACACATCTAACAGAGCACTATTTCCTCATAATAGATATCAGAAAATTCCCTGCATTTTGCATATTTTAATTTTGAGGGTGTTTTCAGGAGGGCCTTTACCATTTGACACAATAAGCCCCCAAAACTGCCTCAGGCCAATTCCCTGCCCACATTCACTTGTCAATCAAAGATATCAGTAAGTAGACTGAAGTTTGTTAAACTAAATGAACATTTCATTCAAAAAAAGTATATTTAAAGACTTGAATTACATAACATCTCTCATGTCCTATTGTGACTGTTCCACTGATTTAATGTTTCATTTGATTTTTGTCTTCATCTTTGGAATGGGAATTAAACCTTTTGATTCAGAGTGTTACTAACTGAACCAAGGAAGCCAAGGCTCGTTTATTTATCTCAGATTCAGATTTATTGCATGTACATCAAAACATACAGTGAAATACATCATTTGCGTAGTTAACCAGCACACCCAAGGATGTACTGGGGGCAGCCCGCTAATATTCCAGCGCCAACATAGCATTCCCACACTGTTCTGCAGAACAACACAGGCAACAACAACAAAACAAAAGAAGACATCAAAAAGCAAAAAAAAAAGCAGTTCCTTTCCCATCCCTCTCACGCACTCAGTCACAGAGACAGGCATCCAACCCCAGTTCAGGCTGCCTCCGGGTCTTCTGTCTTTGGCCCTGGATTCCCAGAATCGGACTTCCACTTTAAGTAATTCTGTCAGAAACCTCAGATTTTTAAAAAAATCTGTCATACTGAAGGTTTTGGGTGGCTGATAGGTGTTTGTTCTCATTTCTCCTCTGTCCTTCCAGTATCTCCCCTGTCAGTCCACTGACTATTGCTGCCATTCACCCGTTTCCCTCAGGGCCTCAGAGCCCAACACTAAAGCCAGTTTTTGTTGCTTCTCTGAATAGAAATACTCAAATAATTGGATTCATTTTCAATGTTATTCACGCCTAAATTTAATAACATTGTCCTCACTTCAAACCTACTGGTCTCTGCAAGCATGAGACAAAATTGCTTCAATTATCAACCTCTGATGTCTGCCTACCACTGAAATTATGGAATTTCGATTTCCTGAAGCCAATCAGAGAACACCACTTCACAGAAGAAAGGCATTGGCACATTCAGCTCTGCTGATTCTTTGAAAGGTTTATCCCTCTGCCAGTTCTCCAGACCATTGCATTTCTTTATTAAGTATTTATACTACTTGGTATGCAAAATTACTATTGAACAAAATTTGCTGTGTATTTTCCCTTATATTTTGTTTTGCCAATTATTTAAATATTGACAGACTAATAACACATAAACCTGAGATTACTTCATCATAACTTTTGGATTTCTTCAGCCTTGGCACTCCGATAAAAATGTTGCTGCTCGCCACTTGACAGTTGATGATTGCCAACAGACAGACCCATGCATCATTAGACTGAAATTTATCGTACATCTCACCGATGGCTTTCCACAATATGATAATAAAGATTAGAGCAAATCTTTGGCGAGGTGGTGATGAGCAACTTTGAGACTCTGCAGCCTTTTTTGATGAAAGTAAATTTATTATCAAAGTACATACATCTCACCATACACAACCCTGAGATTCATTTTCTTGTGGGAATACTCAATAAATCTATAGATTAATAACCATAACAGAATCAATGAAAGACTGCCCAACTTGGGCGTTCAAACTTTAAATACAAAAAGAAACAAGTAATAATAATAATAATAACTAAATTAGCAATAAATATCGAGAACATGAGATGAAGAGTCCTTGAAAGTGAGTTTATTGGTTGTAGGTGCATTTCAATGATGGGGCAAGTGAAATTGAGTGAAGTTATCCTCTTTGTTTCAAGATCTTCATGGTTGAGGGGATAACAGTTTCTGAACCTAGTGGTGAGGACTCACATTTAGTTTGAGTCCTGATGCTCCTGTACCTTCTTCCTGATGGCAACAGCAAGAAGAGAGCATGTCCTGGGTGGTGAGGGTCTCTGATGATGCATGCTGCTTTCCTGTGATAGTGTTTTGTGTAGACGTACTCAATGGATGGAAGGACTTTAACCCTGAAGTGCTGGGCTGTATCCACTAATTTTTATAGGATTTCTCATTCAAGGGTATTGGTGTTTTCATTCTAGGCTATGATGCAGCCAGTCAATTCACTCTCTACCACACATCTATCGAAGTTTGTCAAAGTTTTAGATGTCATGCCGAATCTCCACAAACCTCTAAAGAAGTTTGTAGCTGTACAAAATCCTGGCTGAACTTCTACCACTTTCATGCGCAAACCTCAATACATCTTCTGTCCATTAACTTCTAAGTATCTGGCTTGAATATTAGTATTCCAAAGAATCAACTCAGGCTGTAAAAATGTCTTTTCACTCTGTGTTCTGAATTGTTGACTCCTTAATTTTGAGACCATGACTATTGGTTCCAGACACAACCCTGCAAGTCCCCTGCCAAGCCCTGTAAGAACATCGGATGTTTCAATGAGATTAGCTTTCATTCTACTAAACCCAATGGAATATAGACCCATAAACACAAGAGATTCTGCAGATGCTAGAAATCTTGAGCAATGGAGACACAGAAATGCTGGTGGAACTCAGCAAGTCAGGCAGCATCTATGGAAGGGAATAATCTCTATGGAAGCTTGTATGATGTATAACTCTGGGGTTGCGCTCCCAGTGGGTTTTTTTTTATTTGTTTGTTTGTTTTTTCAGTTAATAGGGGTTCTTTTTTTTCCTTTTTCTTTCAAAAAAATATTCTTAACACATTATTATTATTGATTCTCTTATTATTGATATTGCTTAGCTTTGTTCATCAGTTATTGCTAAAGTAATTCTTTATTGTATATAATGACATATTGACTTAATGTATCTTTTTTTTTTATTAATCTTCAATAATAATTAATAAAAAGATTTTTTTTAATGGAATGGAATAATCAGTCAGTGTTTCAGGCCAGAACACAAAGTGTTTATTCTCCTCCATAGATGCTGCCTGACTTGTTGAGTTTCTCCAACATTTTGTGTGTTTTGCTCAGAATATAGACCCAGGCGCCACTGTAGTGGGACATTGGAGTTCAGATTTCAGTCCTGGCATCCTGTGTAAGGAGTTTTTGTACATCCTCTCCATGTAACACATGTTTCTTTCTCTGCATGCTCCAGTTTTCTCTCACAGTCCAAAGATGTATTGGGTAGGTTAGTTGGTCATGGTAAATTATCCTGTGAATAGGTTAGGGTTAAATTGGAATTGTCGGGGTTTACTAGGTGGCACAGCTCAAAGGGCTGGAAAGGCCTCTTCAGTGCTGTTTCTCTAAATAAGTAAATAATAAACTTAACCGCCCTTCATAAAACAAATGCACCATTCAGGATTCAGCTTGGTAAACCTTCACTGCACTCAGGCATTTTTCGCAAGTACATCTACTTTATGTAGGGAGATCAGACCAGTACACAGGTATGGTCTCAACAAATTCCTGAATGACTGGGAAAAAATGTATTTGCTCTTGTACATAAATCCTCTTACAATGAAAGCCAACATTAACATTGCCTTTATAGTTGCTTATTCAGCTTATATCTTAACTTAAATTGATTTTATATACAAGGACACTAAAATCTCTATCCCTTTCAATATCTCATCAGTTTGAGTCATAGAGCACCACAGCACAGAAACAGGCCCATCAGCACATTCAGTCCCTACCAGTCTGTTTTACTGTTTAAACCATCAGCCTATACCATGACCACAGCTCTCCTTATACCCCTCGTGCATGTACCTTTCCAAACTTCTCTCAAATATTACCATTAAACTCACATCTACCACTTCTGCTGGCAGCTTGATCCACACTCGTGTCACATCACCTTCTGAAAAAACCCTCAGATTCCCCTTAAATATTCCGCCTTTCACCCTAAACCTGTGACCTTTAGTCTTAGTCTCACCCAACCTGAGGAGAAAACGCCTACATGCATTCGCCCTATCGATACACCCCAAGATTTCCCCTCATTCTCCTGAGCTCCAGGGAATAAAATCCTAACCTATTCACCCTGTCTTTGTAACCCTGGTCCTCAAGTTTCAACAACATCTGTGTATATTTTCCCTGCACTCTTTCAAGCTTATTAATATCTTTCCTGTACTTGGGCGACTAGAATTGAACATAATATTCTAAATTTGATCTAACCAATAACCTATACATCTTCAAAATAATATCCCAACCCTTGAATTCAGTGCCCTGATTTTTGAAGTTCAACGTGCTAGAAGGTCTCTTTATGACCCCATCTACATGTGATATTTTGGATCTGTATTTCCAGGACCCTTTGTTCAACTACACAACCCAGTGCCCTACAATTCATTGTATAAATCTTACCCTGCTTTTCTCCCCCTCCCAAAATGCAACACCTCACACTTGTCTGCATTAAACTCCATCTGCAAATTTTCAGTGCATTTTCCCAGCTGATCCAGATCACTTTGGAAGCTTTGATATCCTTCCTCACTGTTCACTACACACCAGTCTTGGTTTCATCCATGTATTAGCAGATCCAGTTTACCACATTACCATCTAAGTCCAGGGTCACCAACCTTTTTTGCACCACGGACCGGTTTAAGATTGACAATATTCTTGCAGACCGACCGACGGTAGGGGGAGCGGGTGGGGGTGTAAATCACAACCGGAATATAGGACCTATATTATAGGTGATAAGTCAACTATAAGTCACTTATAAGTGACTAATACACTCAATTTTGTTTCTAAAAGGGTTTATCTAACAAATTTAATATTAAACACACAGCACATATTTTCCTTGCATGAATATAGTGATAAGTCAATTATAACTCACTTATAAGTCAATAGCACCATAACATTTTAAGTAATGTTCGGATATTAAACACAGCGCATATTTTCCTCGTATGAACATATAAAACCATTCCAACACACCAGTGAAAGGACAAGGTAGGGGCCAGAGGTCCCTGTACCAGGGCCACGATGGTTGAAGTCTGGAGAGAGTGACCAACCGAGCGAGGAGTGCGACAGGGCTCGCACCTGCCCCCCCACCCCCCCAGTAGGTAGGTAGGATCTATCGGCTGACAAAAGTTTGGCTCGAGGGATGACTTTCAGTAGATCGCAGCGAGGTAGTTGCTCTGCTACTTACAAAACCCTGAGCCCAAATTAGGCCGTCTACGAATATTTTAGCACCAGGTTCCCCACGAACATTCAGTGTGCTAAACAGGTTTAGAGGTGGCGTCCATCTGTCCGTGCTCCAGGCCAGTAGCAGCAGCACTTCTCGCCGGCCGATTACCGGAGGCCAACCAGTGATCCCTGGCACGAGGGTATCACTGCGTTTAGGCGACTGATGACCTCGCGTGCATTCAAGCTGAACAGTGGGCGTGACAGGAAATGAGGAAAGGTGCAGCTGACTAATATCGTTTTATATCACCAAATCATATCATTTCCTCGCGGCCCAGTAGCACGTGCTTTGCGGTCCAGTGGTTGGGGACTACTGACATAAGTCATTAATATAGATGCTATACAATAACAGACCCAGCACCCGTTCCCATGGTACACCCATAGTCACAGACTTCCAATCAGAGGAACAGTCATCCACAACCACTCTCTGGCTTATTCCACTAAGATGTTGAGTCCAATTGCCAAGTACCTTAAACTTCTGGACCATCCTTCAGGCAGGACTGCAAAGGCAAAATAATCTGCTTTTCAGATATTTCTGCCAATTTGGATGGCTTCAAATTTTCTGCTTTTTATTCTATCTGCCTCTGTCTTGCCCATTCATTTACCATGCCTGTGTCTTCCTGAAGCCTCTTGTATCATTTTCAGTCCCACTTTGTTACCAAGGCTTGTATCAGATTGGATGTCTTCCATTTGAATTCCTCACCCGGACATTGATGTGGCTTGTGAACAGTCTTAGTTCCTGCAGCATCAAATTGTTAATCTCCCAATCAGATAATGACCCATTTAATTTTACTTTCTTTTTCTGCCCATAACCAATCATCAAACCATGCCTGTGTATTGTCCACAATACTGCATCTTCCAATATTGTTAAATTATCTCTAGAAGTGAGGATTGGTAACAACATCTCTTCTTTGCTGACCATCCTTGTTGATGTTGCAACTCTAAGATGCATGCTTACCCCCTGCTTTACTCTCTACACACATATGACTGTGCACAATAGTGCTCGAAATTTTGTGAACCCTGTGGAATTTTCTCTATTTCTGCATTAATATGACCTAAAATATGATCAGATCGTCACATATGTCCTAAAACTAGTTAAAGAGAATCCAGCTAATTAAATAACTCAGAAGTTATACTTTTTCATTCATTTATTGAGAAAAATGATCCCATGTTACATGTATTTGTTGGAAAAAGTATGTGAACCTTTATGCCTATGAAGATTGTCAGTCATCCAGGTCATTGTATATCATGCAGTAGCAGATCAAGGCATCTGGACTTGCTGTGTTGTCTAGAAGACTCAACCGAGAGACTTCTTTAGTTCTAATCCATGGTGGTTAGTTTTCTGGCTTATAAACTCTGAGTTGTTTAAAGGTGTAACAATCACATGAGGGTTGTTAAGAGCTGTAGAGGTAATGAGAGGCATCCGCAAGGATCTTACACCCAAATATAAACAGAGCAATATTGTATATGCTAACCAAAGCAATGAGAACTGCACAGATCTGTATATTGGCAAGAAAAAACAACCATTTCACAAACAGATGGCCCAGCATAGGAGGGCTAACGCCTTACGTGAAGATCGGGCTGTACGTCTACAGCTGAAGGACAAAGGACACTCCTTTGATGATAACAATGTGCA
Source organism: Hypanus sabinus (assembly GCF_030144855.1). Taxonomy (NCBI): domain Eukaryota; kingdom Metazoa; phylum Chordata; class Chondrichthyes; order Myliobatiformes; family Dasyatidae; genus Hypanus; species Hypanus sabinus. Next base: position 24,789,940 of record NC_082730.1, on the reverse strand, counting down.
CACTTTGGACAGGGAAGACAGGTGGTTTGAAAGAGGGTTAAAGAAGACATCTTTGTCAAACTGGCAAACCCATCCCTGAACAGAGGAGAATGTGGTACAACGCCACCTATCAGCTACTGACAATGCAGTCCTAATATCTCTACCCAAGTGTCTACACAACAGTTCACACCTCCATTCACACAAAGATAAGACTAATGATCGTCTCATTACCTCTACAACTCTTTAACGACCCTCATTTGATTGCTATACCTTTCAACAACTCAAAGAGTTTATAAGAGGAAAACTACCCACCATGGATCAGAACTGAAGAAGCCTCTCTGATGAGTGGTGAACTGTCTTTAAGGCAACACAGCAATTCCTGTTGCCTAGATTTACTACTGCTTGATATGTGAACCTTTGCTTTCAGTAATTGGTTTGATCCCTTTGTACACCCATAACTTCAACCAAACGTTGATCGGTCCTACCCATCGGCTTGGAGGAATTTTAAGGCATTCCTCCTTACAAAACTGCTTCAACTCTAGGATATTGGTGGGCTTCCTTGCAGAACAGCTTGCTTCAGGTCCTTCCACAACATTTCTATAAGATTAAGGTCAGGACTTTGGCTTGGCCATCCCAAAACATAAATTTTCTTCTTTTTAAACCATTCTGTTGTTGATTTACTCTTGTGTTTTGGGTCATTGTCTTGTTACAGCATCCAACTTCTATTAAGCTTCAGGTGATGGACCACTACCCTGTCATTCTTGTGTAAAACGTGTTCCCCCAATGAATGCAAGCTTTCCAGGCCCTAAGGCAGCAAAGCAGCCCCAAACCATGATGCTCCCTCCACCATTCTTCACAATTGGGAGGAGGTTTTGGTGTTGGTGTACTGTACCCCTTTTCCTCTAAACACAGCAATGTTCATTTCTGACAAGAAGTTCAACTTTTGTCTCATTTGGGGACATTGTCCCAAAAGTATTGTGGAACATCCAAAGGGTCTTTTGCAAACATGCAGAAATGTATTTTCTTGGAGAGCAGTGGTTTCCTCTGTGGTGTCCTTCCATGAACACCATTCTTGCTCAGTGTTTTTCTTCTAGTGGATACGTGAACAGAGACTGTAGCGAGTTGTAGAGATTTCTGCAGGTCTTTTGCTGTTACCCTTGTGTTATTTTTCACCTCCTTCAGCATTGCACGTTGTGTTGTTGGTGTGATCTTTACAGGATGCCCACTCCTAGGGAGGGTATCCACAGTACTGAGTTTCCTCCATTTGTAGATGATTTCTCTTAAAGTGGACTGATGAATACTCAGGTGTTTAGAAATGCATTTGTAGCCTTTTCCAGCTTCATGCATCTCTACAGTTCTTCTTCTAAGGTCCTCTGGAAGTTGTTTTGATCAAGGCATGGTGCACATAAGCAGATTTTTCTTGAAGAGCAGGCTCTGTCAGTAACTCGACTTTTAATATAGTGTAGGGTTCTTCTTCAACCCACACCTCCAATCTCATCTCATTGATCAGAACACCCAACTCCAAATAGCTTTTGGAGAAGGCATTACCCCAGAGGTTCACATACTTCTTCCAACAAATACATGTAATATTGGATCAATTTTCTCAATACAGAAATAAAAAAGTGTAATGTTTTTGTGTTATTTATTAAACTGGGTTCTCTTTATCTAGTTTTAGGACTTGTGTGAAGATCCGATCACATTTTAGGTCATATTTATGCAGAAATAGAGAAGATTCTACGGGGAGTCACAAACTTTCTAGCACCACGGTAGCCAAGAACAGCTTCAGTGCCATCTTCAAATTACCTGATGGCACTTTCCTTCAGCTATTTGGTTCTTGAACCAACTGACAAAACCCTGATCCTACAGTTTGGTAGCACCTTAACCACTTTGATCACTTTGCACTAAAATAGACCTTGTTTTTTCTTCTAATTGTGTTCTTTCTTATAAAAAAAATGTTTAATTTATGTTTTTTCTTCTGAATACTGCTTATATGATTCTATATGCCTGTGATGCTACTGCAAGTTTTATGTGTGCATACAACAATAAACGACCATGGACTATACAAAATCATCTGTCCTAATATTTTCTCATGCTGCTTGAACTGAAAGATGGAATTGACTTAGGGAAATGAATGCCCTCCTCTCTCAAACCAAGACTGGCATATTCAACAGTAAGTGATTGCCTAGGAATACTCCAGCAAAACCATAAGGTCATAAGATAACGTAGCAGAATCTGGCCACTTGGCCCATTGAACCTGCCTCACCATTTCATCATGGCTGATCCATTTTCCCTCTCAGCCCCAACCTCCCGCCTTGTCCCCATATCCCTTCATGCCCTGTCTAATCAAGGAACTATCAAACTCTGCCTTAGCTTACACAATGATCTGGCCTCACAGATCTGCCTGTGGCAACAACTTTCACAGATTCACCGCTTTATGGCTAATGACATTCCTCCTCATCTCCTTTCTAAAAGGATGTCCCTCTATTCTGAGGCTGTGTTCTCTGGTCATAGACTCTGCCACCAAATAAAACATCCTCTCCACATCCATTCTATCAAGGCCTCTCGAGTTCAATAGGTTTCAATGAGGTTACCCCTCATTCTTCTGATTTCCAGTAAGTGGAGGAGGCCCAGATCCATCAAATGCTCCTCGTATGACAAGCCTTTCCATCCTGGAATCATTGGCTGTGTGGATCTCAAGAATAAAAATAAAACAGCATTTCTCTGCTTTACCCTGTGATTACTTGATGGCTTCTGAGAGCTGGACTGTAGGAGACTGACGTCAATACAAGCCGTCTTCAATGGCAACAAATCCAAAGCGAAAGTCGCCACAGCTGTACTGAAATCACTGAACCGCTTACTTTCCTTGATAATAACGATTATGTTTCTTAATTGTAGGATAACTGTGTTAAACATGAGCTCAAGGCAAAAATAACCCAGAGTCTGGTTCCAGACTCTAATTATCAGGGAATATTGTGGCATCTGAGTGCTACATTACTCTGTATTCAAACAGGGTTTAATTATGATTGGACAAAATTTTATTTTTTTACTTCAGAATTATTTCTTTGCTTCATTGCTTACAAATCATCTCATATGTTTAGTTTAGTATTGAATGTTAAGTACAATTATGCAGAATATTATACCCATTTTATTATAGATAGTTCTAGTACATCCTCCAGCACACAATCTTCCATAAAACAAATTTTGTATCTACCTTTACAATCATTTAATGGCCTTAAAACAACGTTGAGATGATCCTAATACTATTTTCAAAAATCTCAAAATGGGAGCCTAGGACCAGAGGGCACAGAATACAAGGATGTCCCTTTAGAACAGAGATGAGAAGAAATTTCTTTAGCCAGAGGGTACCTGTGTGTAATGCTCTGGTTCATATATTTTACTGTTATGCTGTTCTGTATTTCAGTTTTGTGCTGTTCTGTGCAAGCTGCTTGTTTGGGTTACTGTTGAAGATACGAGATAGGAGAATTGTGTGCCATCTCGTTAGGATGGTCAAATTAAGGGGAGGTTTTTCTGGTGAGCCACGCTAAGGCTGGGCTTGCAGTTTTTGCTTGGTGAAAGGGGTCGTAGGATTCGACCTGGAGTGGGGCCATGATTCGACGAAGCCCAGGTTGAGATTGAAGGAGGGTCCGTGACGGGGAAACTGTGAGCTCCAACTTGTGCACATTAGACCGTTTCATTAAAATGGGCTCTTCTCTTTTTTTGTTCTTTCTTTGCTAACCCTTTAGTCAAATTACTAATTATGAAGCTAAATCTTTTAATTGAGTGCAGTGTATTGTCTGTTATTTCGTGGCACTTATTTGTAACAGGGTAATGAATCATGCAGTATCCACACAAACAGGGGATTTTGGGGGGCTCATGCCTTAATCTCACACGTTTGGCGGGGCTGGAGATTGTCTTTCTTAGACTTACGGAACCAGAGTGTTTCATGTGGAATTCTTTGCCACAGGTGGTTGTGGTGGCCAAATCATTGGGTATATTTAAAACACAGGATGATAGGTTCCTTTGATTAGCTAGGGCAGTGATGTCAAACTCAAGGCCCGCGGGCCATATCCAGCCTGGCGTACAATTATATCTGGCCCGCGAGATCATTTTAGATAGATCTATTATTTTAATTATTAATGGCCCGGCGATATGAAGCCTATGATTGTAAGTTAATACCAATCATAAAAATAATACTTGCTCATCAGCAGTCTTCTTCATAAGAAATGGAATTTGTGAAGCGAAACACTTTGTAGTATTTATAGCAGAGACTGAGACACATGAGAACAGGCTGAAAAAACGGAGGCAATGAAAGCTGCGTTCGCACGTGCCCGACTGATCCGGCCCGCATGAAGCTGCATTTTGCCCAATCCGGCCCGTGACCTAAAATGAGTTTGACACCCCTGAGCTAAGGCATCAAAGGTTATGGGGAGAAGACAAGAGAATGGGATTGAGAGGGATAATAAATCAGCCATGATGGAATGGTGGAGAAGACTCGATGGGCCAAATGTCCTAAATCTGCTCCTTTGTCTTATGGTCAAAAAGGGAGCTGCACAATTTCAAAGCTCCCAGGATAGTATTGTTGGGACTTTTGTGTAATTTTGAGCTGTAGGAGTTCAGAATACTCTTAATCTGTTATCAAATAAATAAATCATTGCAGTTATGGGCTTTTAGCTTCACATTTGCAATCTTGGTGGAGATCTCTTAAAATAACACATGACAATATACACAACACTCTTCCAGCTCTAAGGGAATGTTGCAGTGTAATGATGCTGCAATGAATGGGGCTGTGGGGGAGGAGGAGGAGGTTGCGAGTGTAGCCACTGGGAGTTGGATGGATATAGGAAGTTTGATCCTTTACATGAAGATCATACAGACATGACCCTCTGGGCAGGAAGCAGTGAGAAATGTCTTTGAAAGCTGCATTGTACACGAGCGGAGAATTGCACTCCTGGGGAAGACTGTGTTGCAATGAAATCTCTGTAGTTACTCTGCCCACCATTGCGGAGATGCAGAGAAAATATGGCATTTGTGTGACTCCCTTCATGCAGCGGTGAGGAAAATCAGTGAGGTGTGACAGAGGTCCAAAGTAGCCAGGATTGACCTTGAGTTGTGGAGTTGATTGGGGGCGTCACAGTAGCAGAGCAGTTAGTGCACACTGATCAGTGCCAGCGATCTGGGTTCAATTCTCTCCTCGATCTGTACATTCTCCCTGTGACTGTGTGGTCTAGGTGGTCTGGTTTCCCCCTCTTTCCAAAGACGTATAGATTAGGGTTAGTAAATTGTGGGCATGCTATGTTGGTGCCAGTGGAATGGCAGCACCTCGTGGGCTACCATGCACATTTTCGGACTGTGTTGGTCATTGACGCAAATGATGCATTTCACTGTATGTTTCAATGAATATGTGACAAATAAAGCTAATCTTTAATCTTACAACTGTGAGTGACAGTGATCTTGGCTTCCAAACCAATGCTGAACATTCTCTGTAACTTTAACACTACATTTCGCATTCTGATTTTTCTTTCTGTACTACCTCGATGTACTTGTGTCTGGGTGGCATTCAAACAAAAGCCTTTCACTGCATCTCGGTAAGTGTCGTAATTGTAAACCAGTTACCCATTCAGGCACATGCTTAAGGTCACAGGAGGCCAGGTCTTGAGGGAATACCTAGCTTTTCTTCAAAAACTGTCACATGATCTTTTATATCCACTTAAGAGGAAAGAGACAACCCCAATTTAATACCTCATTTGAAAGGACATGCCTCTGACAGTGCTGTGTCTCAGTACTAACATAGCAGTCATCATTTGATTCATGTCTCTGTAGTGGAGATTTCAACCCACAAAGAAGTGCTACCGTTGAGCTGTTGTATCATTAATATTTTGTTGATAGTTTTCAGCTTCTTCAAAGAAACAAATATCAAAGCCTGAAATGGTCGGTATGAAATGTTAGAATTTACCTTCTGTATTGACAAGCAGAGGTTGAAATAAGATATCAGGAGGTAGTAACCAGATTTATTAATTGAAACCGAGGATGCAAAAGGAAGCTAAAAGAGCTAGTGCTGCCTGCAGTGCAGTGACCTCACTTAGAACTTCAGTTTCTGTCCTTCTCCCAAATGACTGGATGTGGCTGAATGATGTTACAGGGCATAGAACTCAGAACAGTATAGAACAAAAACAGGTCTTTCATCTATTATGTTCTGTCAAACTAATTAAGCCAAATAAGCCTAACTGCCGTTAATCCCTTCTGCATGCACATGTCCAAGTCCTTCAATTCTATGCATTTCATCTGCCCATCTAAGAGGCTCCTAAATGGCACCATTGTATCCACCTCCACTGACATTCAACCATTCTGTGTAAAAAAAAACTTGCCGCACACATTTTCTTTGAACTTTACCCCTTCCCTTCACATTTTAAATGCCTGCCCTCTAATACTGAATACTTCAACACAGGGAAAAAGATATAGGAAGTTTCATCTAAATCTCTCATAATTTTATAAACCTCTATCAAGACTCCTTTCAGTCTCTTCTACACCACAGAAAACAATACTGGTTTGTTCACGTTCTAGTTACAGCACCTGCTCACTAATCTAGACAGTATCCTGGTAAACCACCTCAAACAGAAGTTCAAAATATTCTTTAACAGCTGAGGGAAACTTTCACATCACAGGCTGGAGATTTCCCATGTACTTTGCAGCTAATACATGCAGCAAGTTTTATCTGAAAGTCAAACTATTACCCCGTAAAGTTTATCCATAAGCATGACTGAGCACTTTGAAAATTTCCTTGCTGCTTTGTCGAACCACCTAACTGTTCTTGTTTTACAAATGCAGAGTATGTAGGTAGAACCATTAAACATTAGACATGCCCATGACAATGATGCAAACCTACGAAGTTCTAAATACACAGTCTAATTGTAAGTATAATTGTTGTCCAGAGTTTATCAAGTACCCACTTAAGCTATCATGAGCAATTCCTTTTCCATAAAATTCCACCCCCCCCCCCCCCATAGTTGCCACTTGACTGCGATATTCCTTCAGAACGTTGCTTGTTGCTCTAGATTCTAACATCTGTTTTTGTCTCCAAATGCAGATTCAGGCTTGCATACAGAAGTATTTGCTGACTCATAGATCTTAGCAAATCTTACATACTCATTTCCTCAGTTCATACCCAAAACAATTACTACGTGGGGCTTTATGGTGGAGTATGGCTGTCTATCGTGTTTTAACTACTGCCATTATTCCTGGATGACTGTGCCCAAGATGTTTCAAAACAATGATACAAGGACCATGGAGTATATTATCTGATCACTTTTGTGTTCATTCAATGCATGAGTCAAAACAACTCTTAAGATTCAAGGTTTTCACTAGACACAGGTTTATTTATAGTTTTCACTAAGAAGGTTTACTTGAAAGAAATTTTTGCATAGTAACAAACATTGGCTGCAATTGCTCCTTGGTAGCATTTATGCCACACATAATCTTCCTTCAGGTACAGGAGCGAGATACACTGAATTGAGTGGTGTCACAGCAACAACCAAACAGCAAGAGCTGATTTGTGGACTTCAAAAAGTTTAAGAAGAAGGAACACGAACCAGTCCTCATAGAGGGATCGGAGGTGGAGAGGGTGAGCAATTTCAAGTCTCTGGATATCAATGTCTCTAAGGATCTAATCTGGTAGCATCATATCAATGCAGCTATAAAGGTGGCAAACAGCAGCTATATTTTATTAGGAGGTTGAGGAGATTTGATTTGGCATCAAACTTCTACAGGTGTATCATGGAGAGCATTCTGACTGGCTGCATCACCATCTAGTATGAGGGGGGGGAGGTGCTACTACACAAGCTCAAAGTAAGCTGCAGGGAGTTGTAAGATTTGTCAACTCCATCATGGTGCTAACCTCCACAGTATCCAAGACCTCTTCAAGTAGTGGTGCCTCAAAGAAGCTCTTCCATCTTCATTGAGCCCCACCACCCAGGACATGTCCACTTCTCATTGTTACCATCAGGAAGGAGGTACAGAAGCTTGAAGGCACACACTAAATGATTCAGGAACAGCTTCTCTCCCTCTGCCATCTGATTTGTAAATGGACATTGAACCCATTAACACTACCTCACTGCTTTTTTAAAATTTCTGTTTTTGCACAAATTATCTTAATTTAACTGCATTATATATATATAATTATTTTAATTCAGTTTTTTCATATATTTATCATGTATTGCATAGTACCGCTGCCACAAAGTTAACAAATTTTATGACAGATGCCAATGGTAATAAACCCGGTCCGATTTCAGTTTTATCCATCTATTCCTTCTTCCTTCAATTGTCTGACCAAATCATCTTTAAAATCACTTATGATGAGTAATACACTCATTAAGCACATTTTGCGTAAGAAAGTTTCTTTTGCGTTCTTTACAGAATTTATTTATAACTTTTAAATTCGGTGTTAGTGACGAGTGGGAGCTTCTCTGTGGTTATCCGATTGAACCCAGTTATTGTTTTTTGTGGGGCAGCAGAAAAGGGCAAATTTTCATCTGAATCTCTCTCACAAGCAGTAAGCTGGTATAGCTGAGTGATCTGATGAATAGCAAGCTGACAGGCAATTCACTAAAAGTGATGTTGGCTGACTTGCCAATGACATGCCCATAAAACACAGCAGATGACAAAAGCTGAGCTCTGACTGACCTGAATTGACTCCAGCTTTGGACATTTTCCTGTTCCCCCCTAATGATCAGCTAGCTTCAATTCCAATGCTTCCTCCTGGTGCCCTTACAATTCCATCTGCCTTCCTTAATCCCTCATGTTAATCACTATTTAAACAGTGATGACAGAATTTTAAGACAATTGGCAAAAGCAGTGGAGGTAGTGAAGGGATGCTAGAGGGGGTGGGATTGAGGTGGAATGAAGTTTCCTTATTTATAATGTGTTGTTATGATCTAGAAAACATGATCTGAAATTACCACATTAGCAGAAGCAATAATAGCTTTGAAAAGAGATAAATATTTGAAGAGGAAATGCTGTGGAGGGCCACAAGGAAAGGACAGGGGTGGGACGCTGAGCTTAATGTTATATCTATTTTTAAAAATCTGGAAAATAAGAACTTAAGAAATAGAAGCAGGGCCATTAGCCCTCTCATACCTATTCTGTCGATCAGTAAGATCATGACCAATTTTTTACTTAAGCGTCAGCTGCTTGCTAGTTTGAGCATGAAGGATGAATGACTTTCAGTGCTGCATTAATGAATCTTACTCTCTGTTTAACAACAAATTCCCCAAACTGAATGTTCTCGTTTCCATTGCTCTGCTTTCTGTTTGTTTCTGCACCGACTGTTACCATAAAAGGCCAAATGTTAGCTTTTCAAGGCCAGGCTGTACTCTCATCCTGCCTGCCAGAGTCTACTGATCTGAGATTGTTCCAATTCATTGGCTGCCATCCACAACTGTTACAAGTCAACACACAGAGATTCGGGAAAAGATAAAAGTATCTCTTTCCAATTCTGGACATGTCATACAGAGTCTCTTTGACGATCTCATTAATCTAGAAATTAACTGTTGAAATCCAATCAGATATTTAAGTATGTTATTTTTTTATACAAATTGACAACTTGTAGAAATGTATGTCTTTAAACAGGACGAAGGGTCTATGCCCAAAACGTCCCGCCTGACCTGCTGCGTTCCACCAGCATTTTGTTTATGTTGCTTGAATTTCCAGCATCTGCAGATTTCCTCATGTTTGTCTTTACACAGAAGTTTTGTTCACGCTCAAGAACTAAACACTGTGTCTATATAATGCTTTATGTTGTCAAATGGGGTATGATGCAGGATAGTCTAGAGATCACATGATTCATGTTACCTGCATACTGATAGATCATAGCCTGCGTCATACTTGTAGAAGATGCTGTTTTAAGGTACTTTTGATGTAGATTTTGCTAATTACAGAATTCATAGTGTGATACATCACAAAAGAAGGCCATGTGGTTCACCATCCTTCTCCCAATCCATCCAAATGGCCCAGCTTTCCTTGCTCTCTCTCTCTCTCTATATAGCCCTGAAGATTTTTCTCCAAGTATTTAATAATTGATACTTAATGGCAAAACCCCGTAAAATAAATCCCTTCATATCCAGCACTAATCTCTGCAATTTGTCGAAAGGCTAGTTGGATAGGCCTCTCAAGAGCTTGCTCATGCACGATGGACTACAAGATCTCCTTCTGTGGTTTGATGGGTCAATGAGCAGGTAGCTACAGACTACTACAAAAATATTCCCTGAAGTCCTATCCTCACTGCTTTACTTCAACTTTAGCAATTTTTAAGACTCTAAGCTTACCATTTTGCCAAACATTAGTAATTTAACTGTGGAGTGCGGCCGCATGGCACGGTAGCATAGTGCTGTGTCAGCACCAGTGATCATAAGCTTGGGGTTCAATTCTCACCACGGTCTGTATGGAGATTGTACTTTCTCCCCATAACCACATGGGCTTCCTACGAGTCCCCCAGTTTCTTTCCACATTCCAAAACGATGCACAGGCAACATTCTCTCTAATTATTTATTTACTTATTTATTTAAACAGCTGCGTGGACCAACCATTGGTCTGGGCAGGAAATTCTTAAGCTCCTGGAGAATATGGGGCATTTTAAATGTTTTATTTGTAATATGCATACTATGAATATTTAGAATGAATAGCTGCAGGGCAACAAAGGCTATGTGCACAGAACATTTCAGTCCTGCTGCACACCTGCATTGCTTAGAGGGAGCATGTGTACAGATTAGGGTTATTAAGTCATAGGCATGTTATATTGATGCTGGAAGCATGGCAACATTTGTGGGCTGCACCCTAGCACATCACAAATGATCACGCAAAGGACATATTTCATTGTATGTTGCGATGTACATACGACAAATAAAGGTAATCTCAATCACGGCTCCGGTGACCCGACTTCAAACCTAGCCTCCGAGTGTGCCTGTGTGGAGTACGCTCTGACTGTGTGGATTTCTTCCAGGTGGGCTGTTCTCCTCACACATCCCGAAAACGTGCAAGTTGTTCAATTCTCTGGCTGCAATAAATTATGCAAGTTTTGTAAATGAATAGTAGAGTTTGAGAGGGGGAGTTGTTAGGAATTTGAGAGAATAGAATAAGTTAGGGAAAGATTAGTGTAAAAACATTGGATGCTTGATAATTGGTGCTGATGACGTGGACTGAAGTCAGCACCAATCATCTGTGCTGTATCTCTCTGTCACTAACTCTTGCTGGGTCAAAACGAACGGCAGTTAAGATATTGTCTGAGCTCAAGAGATATTGCCAGGACTCGAGGGACTGAATTATAGGGAGATGCTGGGCCTGCTAGGACTTTATTGCTTGGAGCATAGGAGAGTGAGAGGCGACCTCACAGAGTTGTGTCACAATCATGAGGGGTAGAGATAGGATGAATGCACACAGTCATTTACCCTGGTTTAGAGAACCAAGTATGAGTGTGCATAGGTTTAACAGGGGAAATTGAGGTACAACTTTATCTAATTAATTAATCTATTTAATTATTTATACACAGAATGTGGTGTCTATATGAAACAAGATTCCAGAGGAAATTATTGGAGCAGGTACAATAACAACATACAAAAAAAAAACATTTGTTCAAGAAAATGGATAGGAAAGATTTAGAGCAAGGGTTCCCAACTTGGTGTCCACAGACGTCTTGCTTAATGGTATTAGTCCAAAGCACAAAAAAACATTGGGAACCTCTGGTTCAGAGGGATATTGGTCAAAAAGAGCTTGGATGATTAACAAACGCTGGCTGGGCCAAAGATCTTATTCCGTGGTTTATGAATCTAAGGCTCTCTGATTCTAAGAGTGTACCACTTTTCTGAGCCTTGAGTGGTGAGATACAACACAGGATAACTACTTTTTAACCAGGGGGTGGTGAATCTGTGGAGTTTATTGCCACAGACAGCTGTGGAGGCCGAGTCATTGGATATATTTAACGCAGAGGATGATAGTGTCTTGATTAGTAAGGGCATTAAAAGTTACAGGGAGAAGGCCGGAGAGTGGGTTGAAAGGGATAATAAATCAGCCATGATAAAGTGGTGGAGAGACACAATAGGCCAAGTGCCCGAATTCTGTTCCTTTGTCTTATGGTGTCGTACAGGTCACATAACATAATGCACATTACTGAGCCAGGTGGGTTTTTAGAACAATCAACAGAATGGCTTAATTCCAGATTTTATTTGATCAGTTGAACTTAAATTCCCTAGCTGCCACAAATTGACTTAAATTCATCTGTTTGGATTATAGTTCAGCTCCTCGGATTGCCTGACCTACCGCTATTGTGCAATGTGCAGACACATTTACTTTGATGGTGGAAATCATTGTGAGTTTTTGTCTCGCTGCATTATTTACATAGATACAGGATGTTGACCTTTGCTCCCACACTGCGCAGTCCCCGTTGCTAGGAGACTTGTAAAAGATTTAAAAAGAGAATCTAGACTTTGCTCTACGCTGTGTTGACAGCAGTGATTACATTGCTACATATTGATACTTAACTCCATCAAAATGAGCTGTGTTAACATCAGGTTAGACATGATTATTTGGAGCTTGTGTTGTATAAACAGCATTGAAGCTAGATTTCAATGAGGGATAATGAAAGGGGAAAGGTATTGTGATGAATACACTTATGGTTTATTGGCTTGACCAGGGTGGGGTGGGGGGAATAAATTGCATTTATGTCGTGTGTCTAATGTACTAAAATACTTCAAGTGTATCCTCAGAAAATCAGATAATGTGGATCTAAAGAGCTAATCGATTAACGACCAAAAACAGGTTACAGAGACACATTTTAAGTGAACCTTAGAGGAAAGACAAGCAGGGAGGCAGAGAGATTTAATGAACAGTTTTGTTTATTATATTGTTTAATTTAGATGTTTATTTCAAATAATACATTTTGAAATTCGGATGACTTTTGCTGAATTATTAATTTCTGCAAGAAGGAAGGGAAATTTTGAGCCAGTTTTGAAGTTTGATGTGGAAGACAGCAAGAACTTTGATATTGATATAGAAGAGTGACATAATCTGTAATCCAGAATCTGTACTAGGCCTAGCACACAACTGCCATCATTAAGAAAGCACAGTGGCCTCTACTTCCATAGAAGTTTGTGAAGATTTGGCATGACATCTAAAACTTTGACAAACTTCTATAGATGTGTGGTGCAGAGTATGTTGACTGGTTGCATCACGGCCTGGTATGGAAATACCAATGCCCTTGAATGGAAACCCCCACAAAAAGCAGTGGATGCAGCCCAGTCCATCATGGGTTAAGTCCTCCCCTTCATTAAGTGGAACACTGTCACAGGAAAGCAGCATTCATCATTAAGGACATTGACCACCCTGGCCATGCTCTCTTCTCACAGCTGCCATTAGGAGCCTCGGGACCCACACCACCAGGTTCAGTAACAGTCATTACCCCTCAACCATCAGGCTCTTGAACCAGAGGGGATAACTTCACTCACACCACCACTGAACTGTTTCCTCATCCTGTGGACTCATTTTCAAGGATTCTTCATCTCATGTTCTCAATATTTGTTGCTTATTTAATTATGGTTATTTTGATTTTATGTATTTGCAAAGTTTGTTGTCTTTTGCAGATTGGGTGGTTTGCCAGGTCTGTCAGGTGTGATCTTTCATGGATTCTGTTGTGTTTTTTGGATTCACTGTGAATACCACAAGAAAAGGAATCTCAGGGTTGTATATGGTGACATAAATGTACTTTGAAATTCGATTATACACTGCTTCTTTTGTGAAAACTTCACATTAATATTGTTAAAAATCACTGATATGGCAATGGTTAATGTGCAAAACAGCTTAATTAAAGCTGGCTTGCAATGTAAATTTGTCATGTGACAGGAAGGACTTGTCATGTGACTGGAATTGGTGTGATTATGTGTACTGGATAAATGAAGGAAAGTATGCAAGATTGGTGAAAGTGAAAGATTACAAATGTTAGAAGGAAATATTCGATCACTGTATGGTTTGAGGTTTTTTTTTGCGCAGGATAAGAAGAAAAAGCTTTGAAGGTGCCTAACTAAGGTCTTTCAAATGCTGGAGTGGTTTGATAAAATAGTTCCAGAGAAAATGTACCAAGTTGTTGGGAATTCAGAAATTGATGTTGAAAATGTCACAAATAAATTCAGAAGAAGTTACTTGACCAAAGAATGTTTAGAATTTGTAATCTACTGCTTCCATAGGGAGACACATAGCACAAAGATATTCAAAGGAAAATGGCACTTTAGAAAAGTGATGATGAATAGAGTTGAAGAGATTTCGGAGAAGGCATTTGCACATCTTAAATGCCAAGCAACCTTTTTTTCTGTGCTAGAAACACAAATGATGATCAATTGTACTTTGTGCATTTTTGGTGTACTAAATGGAAATAAAATAAAAATAAACATGAATATTGTATGTCAAACAAAAATATCATAGAAGTGGGGCAGTCTTCTTCAAAGAAATTGTTATAGTCATTCTCTCTCCTTAAGTGTTAATCCCCAACCTACTCAAGTGAGAAGCAATTGGCATTACTCATGTGTTGGTGACACTGAAAGCAAGTCAGAGCCGTTGAAGAGCCTCACTATGTCATCTAAAGCTGAAAATTATGGGAGAAAAAGCAGTAATGTGGTGCGGTGATGGAGTTGAGAGAGGAAGGATAGCAACAGGGCATCTGGGTCTCCAGATAAGAATAACCTTGATATATGTATTGAGTGGGCTATCTACACCATGTGCTCCTATGGGCAGTGGCAACTCTTAAACCACAGATGAAGGCATCAGTGACCTAAAAGAATCAATATACTGATGCTTCAGACTGTGCTTAGTACTGCCAGCAATAAGATTTTTTTTTACATATTAGTGTGACTGTGAGAAGAATTTTCTTTTCATTATTATATTACATTGTCCCAGCAAAGGTAACTCAAGTCAAATAGAATTCTCCAATTTTAGTGCAATAAGTTTTAAGAAGATAAAGGCCATAATAAGCATGAGTAGTTCTGTGCCTTGTGGCTGCGCCACCTTGTCACAGGATCATGGCAGATTGGGGAAATTGCTAGTTGCATTAAAGTGAATGGTGGCAAGGACAGCCCAATCCAGTTTTCTGGTGGTGCAACTTCATGAGGATGCAGGTACAAACACTTTAAAATAGATGCATAATACCTTTGTGTGATTAATGCATTAAAAATATATAATTTTAACCTAATCTAAATATGATATAAATGATGGGGCTGCCTGAGTAATCTGCTTTTTGCTCCCATGTTAAAATTTCCATGTACTGTAAGTTAAATCTAATACCAGAACTTGTCTCTAGTTTTGTGACGGTACTGGGTTTACTGACCATGAAGTTCTAAACTCAGAGATCCTAAGCTCTATTTGATATAGATAGCTACAGGTTCAATTGCTAAAGGGAGACCATACTGTAACCACAGACAGATCTTGGCGATTTTTTGATCCCCAGGCTCCTTTAGGAGTCCTAGAATATGTGAAAACTTGTTTCTTCAATGATCGTTTATTTTAAAAGTTTACACAAAGGAATGATGCAAAGCAGATGACATTTGCAGAAGAAAAACATGGTACCTTTGAAAAATTTATCATCTTTATCATTCAGTTAAGACAAATTCCTTAGATAAGAAAAGACGATCAAAGTTCACACAATTCACACATGTAGTTTGCTAACGCTTAGCCAATTAAATACCATTCGTTAGCACAACACTTTACAGTACCAGTGACCTGGGTTCAATTCCTGACGCTGCCTGAAAGGTGTCTGTACATTCTCCATGTGACCATGTGCCTTTCCTCTGGGTGCTCCACTTTCTTCTCACGTTGGTCATTGTAAATTGCCCTGTGATTAGGCTAGGACTAAATTGGGGAAACTGCTGAACGATATGGATTAAAGAGCTGGAAGGGCCTGTTAAATAAGTAAAAATGAAAAACTGGCAAACTGTTACGTAATTACTATACCATGTTTCTGCCAGTGAGTGGGGAGAAAACACCACATATTGTAAAAAATATGAGTTTGTTTAAAAATACATATTGTCAGCAAAAAAAGAAACTTTGATTTTAGCTTTGTATCAATTCAACTAATACATTTTTATAAGTATGTAAAAAAACAATTTCAACACCTCCTACTCTTCAAAGACTAGTTCACTTCCCTGTTTATCCTCCATAAGTTACATAGAACACAGAACATAGAAATCTACAGAACATTACCGGCCCTTCAGTCCACAATGTTGTGCTGACCATGTAACCTATGATCCAACCCCTGCCCTCCATGCGTCTTCATTGAGTTTAGTTGCCAATGCCAGCTATTGGAGCAATGGGTCCTCCCCTCCCTACCAAGGAAGGGATGCTCAGCTGACAAAGTAGTTTTAAACATTGTTCATTTATTTTTAGTGATACAAGTTTAAATCCAGGCAAACTCTTAAAATAAATTTAAAACTCAGTGATTTTCTATCTCATCAGATTCCCAACTTGCAAATAATTTAAAACAGGGGCTTTCCAAAACACAGGTGAAATTCTTATTAGCTAAAAAGACATACGAATGAGTTGCAGACAAACAAATAATCTGTCACAGAGATCAAAGGCGGAGGAATGGATTCTACTCACCCCATTTTTTCTGTCATTCTTCTTGCTGTTTTTGACCATTCCTAACTCCTCTCTTATATTTATACTGTCACTTGTCACTTCAGTGACTTCACATGCATGCGATTTTTTTTCAGATCCCCTATTACACAAACAGTCTAAAAGCTTCTGGAGACAGAGCTCCTAGAATCCCACAATTAATGCTGTGAAGTTGACTCACTGAGCTCACAAATCTTCCAATGATTAATTGATTAGCTATTTGATGTGCTAAATGATAGTATCAATCTGGTCAATAGGCTTCTGTGATCTAAATAACTGAGCTAACTTTATCTGGTTTGATTCAAGCCCACTTAACATACCCCATTGTCTTACATTGCAAACAGCCTGGTCTTTGTGTTCTATACACACTGCTGTTTACAAAGCTGTCCTTCAACTTCAGTCTTCAGAATTGAAGACTGGCTTCTATTTATAGCAGGAAGCTGAACAAAGAGTATTGGTTGGAAGCTTAACTTACTCCAAAACAACTCTTTGGGCTCTACAAGTGTCTGCTGCTATGTTAAAAAGTTAAGCTTGGCAAAAAAGTCCCTGTGGCCCTGGACAGTGAATATCCATCATGGTTTCAGTGTTCTCTTTTAAAGTCAAAGTTAAATTTATTGTCACATGCACAAGTCTTGTGCACAAGAGCAATTGAAACCTCATTTCAGCTGCATTCTGTGAACAATCTTCATGAGAAAAAACACGTTAAACATAAATTGCACAGCATTATTACACATACTGACACAATTAGAACAAAACAAAATCAATGTCCATTTTAGAGCAAAGTTGTATTAAGGGGAAATAATCAATTTTCCCATAAAAGTTATGCAGTGCTTTCTTATTTCCTGTCCCATCCCTCATCTATCCACCATCTACCATGGTAATTGATGCCTTTTTCTATCACAATTTTCACTGCAATGGTTATCTTCATTATCTGTTTACGTAACCAGAGATCTGTGTAGTCTCTTAGCCAATGGTCTTTAGCATATATCAGAAGTACTTTAAATCTTGGAATGCTAACATCAGTAAAACAGGAACTAGGGTTTGTTGTATTTCTGTACTCCAATCTGTAATTCAAAATTTCTTCTGAGAGAGATGGCTCGCCTCCATTGATTTGACCAATTCTATCTCCACAGAGGCTGAGTGACCTAGTGAGGATTTTCTGTATTTTCCTACATTAGATTTTTTTTTATTGTTGGTTGCAGCGTGCTTTGGATTGTTAGGTAAGGAGAGTAGATAAATATCTGAAATGCTCCTTGAACGTTAGACAGAAGAAGCAACATAAGTCTTTTAAAGTGTTTACAGAGAAATGAGTTTATATTGTTCCAGAGTGCCTTTCCAATGTGTAGCATGTCATAATCTATTTTTGGACAGAAGGCTTCAAAGGGATGTGAAAACAACAGGGAACACGAGAGAGAGAGAGAGAGAGAGAGAGAGTGATTGTGGACAGTTGCCTTTATGATTGAAAGCACATGACCAGTGATGACAGCTGTTGATTCCTGGAGCCTTACCGATTATTAATACACGTCAGTAATTTTGATATGAATGTAGGGGGTATGATTATTAAATTTGACATTAAAATTGCTTCATTTCCTGCTTTACCTCCATACCCCTTGATAAGCTTTTCAAACAAAAATGCATTGATCATATTCCTTACAAACCCAATTGACTTCCAAGATCCTCAGCTTTTTTTATCCCACTCCTAATTAGTCTGACATTAATTGTAAAATGGTCACTGCTGTAGATTAACAGCGGAAAGAGGCTTCGAGTCAAATACATCAGTTTTATATAGTGGGAGTGCTGCAGGATTGGAATCACCATTTGGTAAAATGGTGTTACACTGAGGCTGGGTTTGAGCTCTGAAATCGTGTGCCAATCTGTAAAAAGAAGGGGTGTTCCTGCTGTTGTTTCAGGGGCAATTATCCCAATTACCATTGTCACTAAAAGAAGATGATCTGCTGTTTATTTTTTTGGTATTTCTAGGAACTCACTGAGTATAGTTGTGTAATCACTCAAGCTGGGTATGATACTCTCCCAGGGGGTTTTTCCTTAATGAAGAATGCCTGTGTGTGACTTTGTTTAAATTGGGAGGGGGTTGGAAGAGATGCTCAGAGAGCCACCACATCCTTGACAGATTGGAATCAGGTCTAGTGGCACAGAATGCAAGATTATCGGGGACCCTTCACTGCCTTTGTGATGTGTCATCATCTTCCTCCAGCTCCATCACTGAGTTTTGGTTGGACTGCTCTTTATCTGGAAGCTCCCCTTGACCTTACTGCCATGAGTGACTCTACCAGGAGCTAAGCTCCAGGCGATATCACTTTCAGGATCTCAGGAACACACACCATGACAAGGTGACGATCCTTGGAGAACACGCAGTACATGTTCATAGAGAGAAAGAAAATGGATACGGGTCTTTTAGTCCACTCATTCGACACCAACCATTGAGCACCTATTTTTACACTATTCCCACTCTAACCCATTCAATTTTCCATGTGTTCCCATCAATTCCTCCCTAGATTACACCACTCTGAAAGACACTGATTCCAATTCTGAACACCATGGGGATTCAAAAGCTGCTCACTGTTGTTTAGGAGGTACCTTGTGCAGGTGAGACAACAAAGTGAACTGTGCTACTCGTCCACAAAATAATCCCATGGAATAGTCTAAATCCACATGACGACAGACAGGGTTTAGTGGTTCACCTATAAGATCTCCAACAGTGCAATACCTCTTCACTGTCGAACCATGTAGGATAGCATACGCTAACGGATGGGATTTTGACTGTTGACCTGTTAATGTTAACAGGTCAACAGTTATCAAAAATGTTCATCTCTCAATCAGATGCTTTAATTTCAGAGTCACAGCAGCTACCTCTTACTTTCAGTTTCAATGGTTGTGCCCCGGGCTTCTGCAGAGCCTGAAAAAAATCAAACTTGACTTAGCATAGCTGACCTAGATTATTTGGAGTGAAAGATCCTGTGCAACCTTCTGTATCCACAGGGTATTCAAATCAACCATCAAATGTCATTAAAATTTATCCGTTACACTTGGGGAGAAATTTTCTTTTACCAAAACAAATTATCAAATCCTGATGACCTTGTGTAAGTTACAATGCTGTCTTCAACTGAGAATGCGTTTGAGCAGATTAAAAAAAAGCTGTGTAATTATGTTTGTGAATTTTAATTATTATGTTGGGTCTCTGCATTTGACTCCTGTATCTGATTAGATCTTCATTCCTTTTGAGGGGTTGCATTAAGCCTGGCGATTGTTCTACTACAGAAGGGGATTTGCAAGGTTGGATTAACTGAATGGAGTATGCCTTATGATTGGAAAATGTATTACAGAACAGTAATTTTCTCCCAATAAAGCCAAATGAATTTCACCATCATTGTGGTTTCTAATGAATCAAAGATAAAGCTCTGAATGGTGAGATTTGATACAATGCAATATGTTACTGAAAGCACAACTTAACATTTGCTTGGTGGACAGCAATGGGATACTTCTTACTGACTGGAACAATTGGAAGAAATCCCTGTCATATTAATTGATTGGTGACAAGTTAAAAAAAAGACACAACTTAACATTGTTCAACTTAATAGTGCACTATATAATCCTGACAAAAGAAATTTTACTTTTTCAGAAGACATCACATTAATCTGTAGGTATTGTACCCTGAATCTGGCCTTTCCAAATACATTTGAACAAAGCACAAGCATTAGAACCAGGGAAGATGAGCTAAATACCCAGATTCTGCTCCTTTATCTTCTGGTTATATATTCTTAATTGGTTAGGACAAGAAGGGATGGGGGGGTATGGAAAGCGGGAGATTGGGGCTGAGAGGAAAAATGAATCAGCCATGTTGAAATGGTGGAGCAGACTCAATGGGCCAAATGGCTTAATTCTGTTCCTATATCTTTTGGTCGTATCTCACTGCTCTTTATGTAAAACCTTCTGAGGACAGAATGATTGCAATGTATGTAGGGTCTCGGCCTGAACCATTGACTGTTTATTCCTATGCATAGGTGCTGACTGAATGCTCAGACTCCTAATCCTGTCTCAATGCATAAAAGCATGGCTTACCGACATGGTCAAGAGGTTCAGTTGTTGTTCAGACCAAACATCTGAATGGGGAAAAGATGTGAACTAAGAGACTTTGACCGTGCAATGATTCTTGGTGCCAGATGAGATGGTTCGATGGTTCAAAAGTTCAATTTAATGTCAGAGAAAGTATACAATATACGTCCTGAAATGCTTTTTCTTTGCAAAACATCCACAAAAACAGTGAAGTGCCCCAAAGAATAAATGACAGTTAAACGTGAGAACCCCAAAGTACCCCCCCATCTCTCCCCTCCTGTGCACAAGCGGCGGTGAGCCACAGTCTTCCCTTCCCCCACCGGCAAAACAAAAAGCACACCCACTACTGAGCACAAGCGTGAGCTAAGCGATAGCAAAGACACAGACCTTGCAGTTACCCCAAAGACTATTGCAATTCATCTGGCATTCAGCAACCCACAGGTTCTCTCTCTCCCTGATAAGGGAAAGGGAGGTGTCTCCCAACTTCACAGTGAGCAGGAGACTTAACAAAACCCGTTGGTTTATGATGGTAAAAAGTCCATTTCATTGCTTTTTTCGAGCTCTGTGCCCGAAGATCACAAAGATCTTGGGTCTTCGGGCCCACAGTGGAAGATTTTTCGGCCTCCCCGAAGACACATGAGTCTCCTGACATTGTTTAGAACATGGAGATTATGATACAACTACAGTATACCAACATATCTTCTCTGTGGATTGTCACTTCGTTGTGGTGGAGAAGCTTGTGTGGTCCTGAGATCCCGAGAGCGATGCTGCCTGGAGCTATGCTCCTGGTAGTGTCACCCATGGCGGTAAGGTCGAGGGTGAGGTCCCTGACAAAGAACAATCCAACCAAGGCCACAGTGGTGGAGCAGGTGGATGAAGTTACTTCGAACTCAACGGCTGTGAAGGCGGATGAAGGCAGCAACAAATCCATTAGCTCCAGTCGTCGCTCTTTCCATGCCATTGGAATCAGTTGGTTGATTTGTGAAGTATCGTGTGCTTCTTGGAGTGCAACATCAAGTACACGTTAAACAAATACACGCACAGGCATCTTCGCTCTGTGATAGATCAATGTAACGAAGACCATCATCCTCGACCTCGAGGGATAGCCACGACAACCAACATATATTAGATGGTTTGAGTAGCTCAGAATCTGCTGATCCCCTGGGATCTTCATGCACAACAGTCTCTAAAGTTTACAGAGAATGGTGTGAAAAACTAAAAAATAAGCACTCTGTGAATGGCAGTTCTGTGGGCGAAAATGCCTTGTTAATGAGGGAGATCAGAGGAGAAGGGCCAGATTGGTTCAAGCTGACAGGAAGGTGACAGTAACTCAAATATCCACATGTTATAACAGAGGTGTACTGAAGAGCATCTCTGAATGGAAAACATGCTGAACCTTGACGTGGATTGGCTACAGCAGCTGAAGATCATTAAACTGCAGAAATACATTGAGTAGCAACTTTATTAGGTAACTCCTGTACATAACAGGGTGGCCACTGAGCTTATGTTGTGAAATTTGTTGTTTTGCGGCAGTAGTAGAGTGCAATGTATAAAAAAATTGCCATAGGTTACTATGGCAAATCTAATAAATATATAGTGAAAAAAGAGAGCAAGATAGTGTGGTAATGTTCATGATTTCATGCACAATTCTGAAATCTGACAGCAAAGGGGAAGAAACTGTTCATAAAGTGTTGAGAGTGGACCTTCAGCCTCCTCCCTGATGATAGTAATGAGAAGAGGGCATCTTGGATGTTGAGAGTCCTTTATGATGGATGTCCATTTCTTTAGGCACCAACTTTTGAAGATGTCCTCGATGGTGGGGAGGCTAGTACCCAAGTTGGATCGTGCTGAGTCTACAATTCTCTGCAGCTCTTGTTTTTCAGTCCCGTGAAAGGGAGCCTCCGTAACAGGCAGCGATGCAACCAGTCGGGATTCTCTCTGCAGTGCATCTGTAGAGATTTGCTGGAGTTTTTGATGGCAGACCAAATATGTCCATCTTTTTTTTCTTCAGAAGCAGATAGTAGCTGGAGCTACTATCTCACAATGCCAGAGGCACAGGTTCACTCCAGATATTAGATCTGTTATGCAGGAGTTAGGTGTGTGGAGTTTGTGTGTTCTCCCTGTGTGTCCGCCGGGTGCCCCAGTTCCCTCCCACGTTATTGGTAGGTTAGTTGGCCACTGTAAATTGCCCCTAGTGTGCAGATGGGTGGTAGCATGTGTTCAAAGTTCAAAGTAAATATTATTGTCAAAGTGCCTGTTGTCTAAGTCACCATTTTCAACCCTGAGATTCATTTCCTTGCAGGCATACTCAACCAATCTATCAAATAGTAACTATAATGGGATCGATGAAAGATCAACCAGAGTGCAGATGACAACAAACTGTGCAAGTGCAAATATAAATAAATTCCAATAAGTATGGACATGAGATAACAAGATAAAGAGTCCTTAAAGCAAAATAAATAATTGGTTGTGAGAACATCTGAATGGATGAGCAAGTGAGTGTAGTTATCCCCTTTTGCTCAAGAGCCTGATGGTTGTTGGGTACTAACTGTTCCTGAACCTGGTGGTGTGACTCCTCAGGGTCTTGGATCCTCCCCCTGATTGCAGCAGCAAAAAAAGAGCATGGTCTAGGCGGTGAGAATCTCTAATGGTGGATGCCGCTTTCCTATGGGTACAGATGATGAGAATGTTGGGAGAAACTTCTAAAAAAACACAAGACTAATATAAGTTTAGTAGTTAGTGGTCTGTGTGGACTTCGTGGGCTGAAAGGCATATTTCTGTACTGAATCCATCTATGACTAATATCTAAGCACAGAACTCAAGAACATAGAGATTATGGTACAACCACCGTATACCAACATATATTAGGCTACAGCTGGAGTACTGTGTGCAGTTTTGATCGCCACATGATGGGGAAGATGTGATTGCATTGGAGCAGATGCAGAAGACATTGACTGGTATAGTACCTAGGGCTGAACATTGCAATGAGCGTAGTCTGGACAGGCTGGGCTTGCTTCCTTTGTTTTTCTTGAAGAGTAAAAGGCTGAGGGTGATCTGATTGGGACTTGGGCAGTATTGTAAGAGTAACAATAATTGTAACACTTGCAGTAAAACTAGGGTTCCCGCTGCTGATTGTAAGGAGTGTGTACATTCTCCCTGTGACTGTGTGGGCTTTCTCTGGATATTCCCGTTTCCTCCCGTATTCCAAAGATATACATGCTAGTTGTGGCCATGGTCAGAACTGTGTCATCGCTTGCAGGACACCCAGCAAATTTTCTTTTTCACTGTGTTCATTTCACTGTATGTCTCAGTGTGCATACGACAAATAAAACTACCAAATTATGAAGGACATATGTATGGCAGCTTTTCCCTTTAGCAGAAATGTCTATGGCCTGTGTATATACGTCTGAGATTTATAGGGAATTTGAGCAAAATATTTTTTCACCCAGAAGGAGGTTGAATCTGGAAAGTTCTGCCTCTGATAGAGACTCCAACGACATTTAGAAGTACTTAAATAAGCACTTTTTAATAACTTTTTTAAAAAGTTGCTGGCAGAGTGCTTGGGACAATGATTAGTAAGATGGGTACTTGATCTCCAGCATGAGCCAGTTGGGATGAATGGCATCTTTTCTTGTTGTGTGATTTAATAACTATGATTCTAACATGGGTATTATAGTTTTACTGATTGGTTAATGTTCTGGAAACTATGCACTGCTCTGTTTACAGTAACAGGTTCATTTTATTTAGTGTCTGAATGGATTGACAGTCAATGTAGTCTTCCTCTTGGCTATTTATGATTTGGTGCTGGAAGACGTGAGACAATTTGCCGATGTTTGCTGCAATACTGTTTATGTACTGGAACAGGACAAGAATTCACGACCAAATTGAATATTTCATATAGTGATAAATTCCCTCCATAAAAGAACTCAAATATGATTATGAAACACTTAAGATTTAAAGGTCTTTATCTCTGTGGGAATTTAATCCTTGAGTGGACTGACCAATGGACAACATTGCTGGGAAGATGACAGTAAAAGTTCATTGGATATGATCAATTTCCTTCTGTAATCTATTTTAGTATTTAATAAAATCCTTTTGTAACTAAATCCTGACACTGTATAATGGGAAGCATTACTGCTTAGATTAGGGTTTGTATAGAACTTCAAAGCAAAGGAATTATTATCTAGACATCCATCTTTTGTATACATGCAGAAAAATAAGGAATTGAAAGCATTACTTTTCCAACTCAAAGTCAAGCTACTGCCCTTTTATCCAAAGAAAATTTCCTCTCTCTCCTGAGTGTCTCATTGTGTTGTGTGAAGTTACATGTCTTAGTCAGGCCTATTTATGCCCTGTTTTTAACTGTTGGACAATTGGATCTGAGTCACAGAGTC
The DNA here is from genome assembly GCF_030144855.1 of Hypanus sabinus. Classification (NCBI taxonomy): domain Eukaryota; kingdom Metazoa; phylum Chordata; class Chondrichthyes; order Myliobatiformes; family Dasyatidae; genus Hypanus; species Hypanus sabinus. The sequence continues at coordinate 24,764,855 of NC_082730.1, read as the reverse complement.
AGTCAGAGAGCACCACAGCACATCTTTAACCCATCTAGTCTGTTCTGGCCTGATCTGCTCAGTCCATGCTAGTCTGACTTACCTGCACCTGCACCTGCCCTCCATACCTCTCTCATCCTTGTACCTATCCAAATTTCTCTTAAGAGTTACAATTGAACTTGCACCTACCACCTCTGCTGGCAGTTCATTCCACATTGACACAACCCTGCTGTATGACCTCCAGTTCCCGTCTCACCTAACCCAAGGGGAAAAGGCCTGTAAGCATTCACCTGATCTATACCCCTCATTATTTTGTCTACCTCTGAAAGAGCTCCTTTCCTTCTCCTGCACACCAGTGACTGAAGTCCAAATCACCCTTTCCCTGTTATGTTTTTGTAACTCTAAAATATAAAACTAATTGATAGAAAAACAGAGATTCCAGAGAGGCGAGTCTTAATTTTGTTTCTACTTTAGCAAGGCACGCCCTTACGACATGGCAATGTGATGACGTATGCCATTCACATCCTTCTACATATTGCCTGTAGTGAATTACTTCAATGAACAAGAATGCTTAATCAAACAATGTCACTCAACTATTAAATACACAATAATCCTCTCTGTTTAGCTATAAACTCCAACTCAATATAGAAGGCACTTCAACTCGATAATGTAACATATTGATCCCTTGTCATATATATACAGTACCGTGCAAAGTTTTATGCACATACTGTATATTTAGCTAGGGCGCCCAGGACTTTTGCACAGTTCTGTATTTGTTAATGTGGAGCAGAGAGTGAGTTTGTAAATCTGGTGAAGAATGTTGGGAATGAAGAGCGCCATGGGAGAGGTACAAGACAGGTGGCAGAGAAGGAGTGCCAGGGCGGGGATTGGCATGGATGCAGACTCACCCAGCCCTGAGACACTAGGCAAGGTCATTTGATTCCAAACAATTGGTTTCTTGATAATTATAGAATGTCTCGCTGATGCTTCCCACTCTCTCCCCTCCCCCTTCCCCTTTTCCCAACAATGATTCCCCTCTCCCTTCCCACTTCCCATTCTCAGTCCATATCAGAATTAAGTTCAACATATGTCATGAAATTTGTTTTTGTTTTGTGGCAGCAGTACAGAGCAATACATAAAATTACTACAGTATTATGCCTACTCATAAGTAAGTTAATTAAAGTCTGTCCCGAGCCTTATTGGCATCAGGCCGGTGCTTATGCCGTTTTCCCTGGCGTGAAGCAACTGGGAGTACGAGACTCCCCCCCCACCACCCCCCGGATAGGATGCCAGTCTCTCACATGGTTAACCTCCAGCATCTTGCCAGTACTCATTTTCAGCTGGGTGGGCTGGAGCAATGTGTGGTTAAGTGCCTTGCTCAAGGCCACAACACGCTGCCTTGGCTGGGGCTCAAACTCACAACCTTCAGCTCACTAGTCTAATGCCTTAACCACACGCCACCTATTCATAAGCGATCTGGACTTAATTCAAGTAGTTTTTCTATGGCATTGCAAGTATTGGGAGTTGAGCTTCAGTATGGAATATAATAAAGGGTACTACTGTAGTGTAGTGGTTAGCATGATGCTATTACAGCTCAGGGCATTTGTAGTTAAAATTCAACTCCAGCACCAAGTGTAAGGCATTTAGAGTTTGTACATTCTCCCTGTGACGGTTTGAGTTTCCTCCAGGTGCTCAGGTTTCCTCCCACATTCCAAAGACTGTACTGGTCATTGTAAATTGTCCTGTCGTTAGGCTGTTGTTAATGGGTGGGTTGCTGGGATTGTTGCAGCTTGTTGGGCTGGAAAGGCCTGTTCTGCACTGTATCTCTAAATAAATTGGTTTATTTGGTCACTCAGCGAAATAACTGCATTATCAGAAAACAAGTATCAACATAACAAAAAGCCCTCTGCTTCCTACTGGACAAAAGACCTAAACAGGTTCCCTCCATCATCACCCTCCTCTGTGTAGCAGAATTGACCCTCAGACTCAACAATTTCTCTTTGGGCTCTCCCCACTTTCTCTAAACCCAAAGCACAATCATGGGCACTCGCTTGGGCCCCAGTTACGCCTATGTTTTTGTCAGCCTCATGGAACAGCCTTCACTAGTAATGCTCCCCAACTTTTTCAGAGCTGTATTGCAATGGTGCTGCTTCATGCATCCATGCTGAGTTCGTCAACTTCATTAACTTTGCCTGCAACTTCCACTTTAACCTTAAATTCACTTGGTCCATCTCTGACACCTCTCATGATCTCTTTGTCTCCATCTCTGGCGACAGACTATCTACTGATATCTTTTATAAACCTGCTGACTCTCACAGCTATCTTGACTATACTTATTCACAACCTCTCAGTTGTAAAAATGTAATTTCTTTTCTCAATTCTCCCGTCTTTGCCGCAAGATACGTATGTGCAGAAGTAATGCTTCGTAAAAATGTAATTTCTTTTCTCAATTCTCCCGTCTTTGCCGCAAGATACGTATGTGCAGAAGTAATGCTTCCCCATGGTGAGGTGCCTGACAGTAGAGTCACAGTCTCGAAATGAGGGTTCAGCCATTCAGGATAGATGAGGAGAAATTTCTTCAACCAGAGGTTAGTGAATCTTTTAAATTCTCTACTCTGGAAGACCGTGGAGGCTAAAGTGCTGATTAAAAGACATTTGGAGTATGGTGTTCAGTCTGGTCACCAGGACGTGAGCGTTCAGAGGAGATTTAGCAGAATGCTGCCTGGATTAGAATGCATGTTTTTTGAGGAAAGGTTGAGCAAGCGAGGGCTTTTCTCTTTGGAATGAAGGATGATGAAAGATGACTTGATAGAGGTGCACGAGATGATAAGAGACATAGATAGAGAGGACAGTCAGTGCCTTTGTTCCCAGGGTGGAAAAAGGTAATATGAGAGAGCAGAGTTTTAAGGTAATTGGAGGACAATATATGGGGATGCTGGAGGTAGAATTTTTACACAGAGAGTGGTGGATGCATAGAATCCCATGCCATTGGAGGTGGCAGAGGCAGAAACATTAGAGACATTAAATAGGCAGATGGATGAAAGAAAAATGGAGAGTTATGTGGGAGGGAAGGGTTAGATTGATCTTGGAGTAGGTTAAAAGGTTAGCACAATGTCGTGGGCTGAAGAGCTTATATTGGCTGTACTGTTTTGATTTTGATATTATGTGGCATAGAGGATGTGGGATTAGTCCAGGAGAGCACAGCTGAGGTAAAAACTCAGCCATGATCTTACCAAATGGTATAGCTGGCATGAGGGTAGATGTTATAATCTTTTTTTTTTGTCTGATGTTCTTAATTTGACAATAATTTGTAAGTTGAGTATCATACAAGCTCCACCTTTAATCATTAAGAAAACCTTGGAGAGAATGGAACTTGTATTATTGTATTGATGCTGAGATACAGCCTAGGATGTGCTGGAACACCACATCAGTGATGTAACCTGGGGTAACTGGGTATTTCGGGTCTTTCAACATCAAACATCCTCACCCACACGACCCAGCCAGGGTTGATCAAGTCCTGGCCTGTGGCCCACCAGCATTGGCCCTCAGGTCACACATCTTGATCCATAGCCATCTGGAGACTTGCTCAGCAGTCTCTGTGACAGTCCTGGTGGCTCTTCTCTTTGCAGCCCCTGTAATGCCAATTTTAACAAGAAAGAGTACTAGCAAATTTGACTGGGATATTAATTTGCTTGAACCTGAAGCTCAGGCCATAATGAATTAACCATTATAGGATGTTCAAGAAGGGTGTAAGTACTTGTGCAGTTGTAGCACAATTACTGCTAACTCCCCACAGTTTCTACTGATTGCATTGATCAGTTCCTCACTGGAACATCATATCAGGCCATACTGGCTGACCTTCACATTTTGAAGGAACTCAGCATGCATTATGGAAACTTACATGAAGAGGCTTACAAAACATTAAGTTGGCAGCAATTTTTGGAATGGTGGGATTGGAACTATAGCTGAAAAAGTCATTAGGTAAGAAATTTCAATGTATTGTTTGGTATCCAATTGATGATAGGGGCCAATTTGCTATATCAGGCGGTGAGAGAGAAAATACAGCAAAAAATGTCTAAGCTCATATGTGAGGTTCATTATTTTTCTGAAGGTGCATCCTTCCATTCTGAGGCTGTGCCCTCTGGTCCGAGACTCTTCTCCTCTTGGAACCATTCTCTCTATTTCCACTCTATCTAGGCCTTTCAATATGTGATAAGTTTCAGAGAGATTCTCCTTCTTCTAAACTCCAGCAAGTACAGCTCACAAAACACTCCTCAAATATTAGCTCTTTCACCCTGGGACTATTCTCGTAAACCTCCTCTTGACCCACTTCAATGCCAGCACACCCTTTCTCAGAGATGGGGCCCAAAACTGCTCATGATACTCCAAACAAGGCCTGACCAATGCCTTATAAAACCTTGGCATACACAAGGGAACAAATCCTCCTAGTGATTATTAGGGTGGTGGTGATCAAGGTCAAATACTTACAGTTGCATGTGAATAATATTTTAAAATAATGGGAACCATGTATTAAATGATACAGCAGATTAGTATTTGTAAGTACAATATACCGCTACATGAATTCAAAGTTTCACTGCTTTGTGAGCCTTGGTCAACTTTTTCCACTCAGAGGGGAGTTCCATAAACAGCATAAACTTTAGTTCACCCAGCCACCAGAGACACAGACAATTTCACTAAGTGTCAGTGACTGGCGTGTCAGCAGAATGTAGTTGCATCCAAATGGTTTCTTCAGAATCTCTATCAGCTAATGGAACCCTTTTAGTTATATGATAGCTGGCTAACTGACAGAATATTGGGTATTGATAATGCTCCCTGAAACTGGCATCAATCCCACTATTTAACTTCAGTTAAGTGAGCTCTTTATTTCTCTGTAGGATGCAGGACAGAGCAAGCTTGAGTCAAACGTTTCCATTGCTAAATGATCCACGACTGTGGGCAGGCCCTGAATGCATTTAAATTTCCTGTCTCTCAGTAGCTGATGCATCATTATCTTTTGAATCAAAGCCACTCCCTCTTCTATTCTCTGGCACACAAGAGGAATAGACTATATTTCCAAATTCACACAAGGTGGGGGTACCAGCAGGAGAGTGAATGTGGCATAGTCTGCTCAGTATTTGAGGACTCACAGTAGGGTTGTATACCGGCTGCCAAGAAAGCCTCCAGTTGACTCAGAATATGTGGCAGATTCCTTGCTAGAATAGCCAATTTGTAAATCTTTGTATTGCACACTGTTATTCATGCATTGAGAGATTCACTCTAACCGCAAACAACAGAAAACGCTCAAAGAAAACAGTAATTTTTGCATATGAAGCAATTATTTTCCAAACATGTTAATAATTGCAAATGAAACAACTGTGGCTTAATTGTTTTGTTTGCATTGAAGGTAATTTGAAAAATGACTTCTATTATACTGAAATCTGGATTTGAGAACTAGTTAAATTGACAGTTTCAAGCTCTTTGATTCTAAGATGATTTCTAGCCCTGAGAATACTCAGATTTCAATGGATCCAGCTGCATTTAGTAATATCTGATATGAGAGGGCATAATTGGAGTAAAGTATAGGGGGAATGTCAGGGATAGGTTTTCACACAGAGTGGTGAATGTGTGAAGCACCCGGCCAGGGATAATGGTAAAGGCAGATTAGGAGTATTGAAAAAACTCTTAGGTTGGCACATGGATGACAGGAAAATGGAAAGCTGCAGAAGAGGGAAGCATTGGCTTGGTGTAGAGTAAGTTAAAAGACTGGCACACTGTCGTGGTCTGAAGTGCCCAAACTGTGCTATAATGTTCTATGTTCTATACTACAGAGGCTTCCAAGTGAGAAAACTCCCAGCTGGCTGGGGTTTGTTTCCTTTCCTGTACATACTATTTCTGGATTCAAAGGCCATGTGATTCCCTTTGAAGAGGTTCTCACTTGAAAGTGAGATCCATTCAATAGATATTGTGGCAACATTTTTTTTCCTCGCTTTGGCAAATGCACAGGTGATTGTATAGGTGGTCTTTTGGTTTAGTGTGGATACTCTTCCAGATGGGTCATCACTGGTTCAGGACCTTTAATGATATTAGTAAGTCAACAGAGTTTTGCATCCTAAAGAAGGTAAGATAATTAATTCACATAGCCTAATCTAGGTCTCATCCCATGGTTGTTGCTCAATGAAGATGGTCCAAAACAGTTTCTTAATGGTGCCAACAGCACATTGAACCCAAACAGAATCATATCATTGATGCTCATTCTAAAGGGAAGAGTGTCTGCCAAGAGAGGGGAAGTGGTAGACTGTTAAGATTCTCTTCAGAAGTTATTGGAAAAGAACAAAGGGAATTAATGGAAAAAAGAGTTAGCCCATGAGGATTCTACCCAATGGGAATAAATGGGGGAGGAATTTAATCATTCAAATTACATTACAACACTGAACTGCTAACTGAGCATAATCAACAGACTCACTTCCAAGGATCATGCTGTCAGCATTATTTATTTATTTATCTTTCTATCTACCTATTTATTTATTTATTGGTTTGTTTGTTTTTAAGTATTTAAACAGTTTGCACATTGGTTGTTAGTCAGTCTTTGTGTGTAGTTTTTCATTAATTCTATTGTATTTCTTTGCTCTACTGTGAATGCCTGCAAGAAAATTTACTTTGAAATTTGAACTATTACAGAGTAGGAATGTATGGGAAAATTCATTGGGATGCTATATTAATTTTTTTTTCACTGGGATTCTGCAAAGTGAACAGGATGACAGATTTCCTCCACACACCATCTTTCATTTATAAACACAAGAGATTATGTGGATACTGGAAATCCAGGGCAACACAAGATATATGTTGAAGGAACTTAGCAGGTCAGACAGTAGATAAACAGTTAATATTTCAAGCCCTGATGAAGGGTCTCGGCTCAAAACACTGACTGTTTATTCTCCTCCACAGTTGCCTCGTGACCTGCTGAGTTCCTCCTGCTATCATTTATGTTGGTTTACCAGTTATTAATTCACCAAGGGTTTTGTAATTTCCTTTGACTCCTCTTCCAAAAGATTTATTTTTTATGCACAATCTAAATATGATACAATTTAACAAGGAGAAAAGATATCCTGCAGAAAGGCAGTAACATAACTGGAATAGAATCAGCAATGACTCAGGGCATTGACCACAGGAACTGGGACATTATGATGAAGATGAGTGAAATATTGGTGAAGTCTATTAGTCACCTATTAACATGAAAGATATTAATAAACTTGAAAGAGTGCAGGGAAAATTTGCAAAGGATTTCAGGATCTCAATTACAGGGAATATTGTGTATTTAATATTTCAATAATATTTGAGTAATATTATAAATATATTGCTTGATTAAGTATTCTTATTTATTTAAATAATTCATTATGGGCTATATGTAAAAGTATGCAAATGGCACCGTCAGCACACCATCAAGTCGTAAGTGCATGTCTCGCTAAGATAAAAACAAAACCAAGGCATGCAAGTCCTGGCTCTGTGTTTTTCTTTGAATTAGTTTTATGACTTGTGATACAAAAACTTAACAGTGGCAATGAGGAAGCTTTAACCAAACCCAAGACGACATTTGAGTTTAAAAATAAAGCATCATGTGCTACTTCAGGAAGGGACAGAGACGATCGAGTTAAAAAAGGTAGAAAACAGAACATAATTCATGGGTTCATGAACAGTAAATAACAGTTGATAATAATCAAAAACTAAAAAAAGCAGAAATGACTGGCTGCATCAAAAAAGTTAGATGTGTTTGATTGCACAACTGATAACTGGAAATTGTATACTGAGCAAACTGAGTAGGATTTTGAAACCAGTGCAACGTGAGTACCTGTTTTGCTGAGTGTACTTGGTGGAAGAGCATAAAGTTTGCTTAGAAATTTAACTGCACCAACTAAACCAGCTGAAATGAACTTTTCTGATATTGTGAAAGTAAAGCAGGAATATTTCATTCTGAAACCATTGTTGATTCCACAATGTTCTAAGTTTCATTAGCAGAATCAAAAGGAAGGGGAGTCCATTTCAGCAAACATGGCTGAATTGAAGAAGTTGTCAGTTCAGTGAGGGGCTTAATGATGCAGAGATTGCTTAGTTCATGTAATCTTACAAGAAAGCATTTAAAAGTGTCCTGACTGAAACACAGCACATTCTTAAAAGAGCAGTTGAAATCACTGTACCAATGGAAACAGCAGACAGAGATGCAGTCAAGAATAAAAGTTAGCATGAACAAAATTGCAACATCTGAACAGAACTCTGCCCGGGCAAACAAATTGTGTTACAATTGTGGCAGGGGTTCTCATACACCAGACCAATGCAGGTTAAATGGCAAATCATGCAAAAAATGCAATAAGGTAGGACATGTACAAACAGCATGTCAGACAGACAAAAAAAAAATGAACTGCACAGGGAGGAGATAAAGACAAAAAGTCAACTTGAAGTTTCAAGAAAAGCACTAATCTGCACGTTGTTGATGAAACATCTGATGATAATGATTTAGAAGGTTAAATCTAATAAGACAAGCAATATGGCTTATGGCAGAAGTGAACGTCAAATTAATTAAAATGGAATTGGACACTGGCTCAGCTGTTTCAATCATTCCACAAAGTGAGTTTGAAAGGCGTTTTAAAAATACTGAACTGAAACTTGCAGATATCCAGTGTAGAACTTACACTGGAAAGAAGGCAACTCCTGTGGGAATAACATTAATTACAGTGAAACACAAGAACTAACAAGCCAGATAGGGCCAGCATTGTGGGGGCATGATTGGTGGAGACAACTACAACTTGATTGGAGTTCCTTCCACCATTTGCATGCCACATCCCCTGCAATAGAATCAACTGAAAGTGAGTAAGAAGAGTATTGAATAATGCCACAGCAGTGTTCAAGAATTACATTGAAAAACTCAAACATATCAAGGGTAAAATTGTGTTAGGTGACAATGTCACACCTAAGTTTGACAAAGCCCATCTGGTTCCTTATACCATCCATGATAAATTAGCCAGCAACCTAGGTCACATGGAGGCTGAAGGAATTCTTTCCAAGGTTGTATAGAGCCCATGGGCAACACCAGTGGTCCCTGTAGTTATGAAGAATGGGTCTGTCATGATCCGTAGTGATCAGTGGTCACCAACAAACCAGTACTGAACGTAGATCAATACCTTTTCCCAGGATAGAGAATACATTTGCAAAATTTTCTGGAAAGGAACACCTCAGCAAAGTGGACTTATTTGAGGTCTAGCTACAGATAGAGATGGAAAATGAATCCAAAGTGTTTCTCACCGTCAACACTCACAAAGGGCTTAATCACTATAATGGGCTTATTTTTGGAATAGCATCTACTAACACACATTATGAGTGATGGAAGAGAACATCCTATAGCCTTCACATCATGTTCCCTTACCACTGCAGAGAAAAGTAATACATGGATTGACAGAGAGGCTTTAAAATCTAGTTTGGGGTGCAAACCGTTACAACTGATACTTATATAGGAGAGAATTTCACCCTAATTACTGATAATCAGCCACGTATCCATTTTCTATATACAGAAGAGTTTTTTTTTACTAACAGCAGCAGCACAAATGCGGGGATGGACTCTGTTTCTTGGAGGACACAATTAAACAATTGAGTTCAGGAGGACAACATGGAAATACTATCAGGTTGTCCCATTTATCCTTAGTAAAAGAAGTACCTGAAAAATTTATAAATGAGGATATGCCTCTTGACGGATGTCACTCTATTACGGCAGAGGTGATCCAAAGAGAAACCAGAAAATACCCCACACTGTCTCAGGTCTACATGGCGACCCAAAATGGCTGGACTCTGCAGCAGAAATTCCAGTTCCCCAAATCTTACCAGATCCAAGATGAGCTTGTCATGCCAGGTGCTGCCTTATGTCAGGATTAAGAGTTGTACCATCCAAGCTCAGAGCTAACCCTTTGGAGGAGCTACATGCTGGTCATCTAGGGGTGGTCAAAATGGAAGCACTGGCTCGAAGCTTTGTCCGGTGCCCAGGATAGATCAGGAGATCAAACAGCTCACTGTGCACTGCTTAAGAAACAAATGTATTCAGAAGATGCCAACAGCATGTCAGAGAAGAAGGAAGGAAGGTGTCTAGAGTTGTCAGAAGCACTTTCTGCAGTCCCAGAGTACATTAATCCCACTGAACTTTGTGTTTCTTCATTTCATTTTCTGTCATTCAATTCTTCTGCTATAGGTCACTCAACTGTTCTATGCCTCTGTAGTTAACAGATTATGAGGGACGGATTGTGTTCCTAGTAAGTGATCTGTGTTGCGATTTTCTGTAGTGTAAAACTGCATCATCCGAACTAGCGCCAAGAAATGCAAAATGGAGAAGAAATCTTATTCATCCAATTTTGTCACATAGATTTTGTAATTGTGAATTTTATTCTGTATCTGAAATTTTTGAGCAGTGGGTTATGAATTCTGTAAGAGCAAGTGTTCAGAATCTGACCAGCCGTAACGTAATGATTACTTGGATTTAGGATTACTTCAACATATTGATCAGCCAGCCCAGACTACTTCCTATCACAGCAAGACTGTGAAACAAGAGTCTGCCTCTGTAATCAATGAGAAAATCACATCATTACAGGCCTTAAGGGATTGTGATCTTGTAACAAATGTTTAATTTTCAAAGAACTACAGAGCAGTTTTGAAATCAATCAGTTCTGAAATATATCAATTGAGATAGACAGATGAAAACAAGGGTACATCTTTAGTGTCATTTACAATGAACTTCTTATTTGTCCTCAAGTGGTGTCTCAACAAGCACAGAGATTGTTTTAATGTGATATTGTAAGAGGGATCTATCCCCATGGCATTCCAATACTCAAGGAACAATAATTACATTTTTATCAACAGACAAAAGAGATTGGAGAAAATTCTCTCCTTTTTTATTGATCTAAGGCCTACCTGTCAGTTTTGATTGATTTTTGAAATGCAAAGAATTGCCCTATCCTAATTACAACCCAGCTTTGTAACATGTGCATTATAGGAGTGCAGGGCCATGACTGGTGAAGCTAAAACATAAGTGTCCAAAAGCTTTGATGCAGAGATATAAGTGTGAATCTCATTATATCCAGCAGGGAAATTTAAACTCAAGTGATTTAATAAACCTGGACTAGGATCTTAGACCCAGCAATTGCTGTTAAAATCTCACCTGGTTAACTGTTATCTGCCATTCCTATCCAAATGTAGCTTTGTGTGTGACTTCAGACTCACCAGTCTGGTTGACTCTCATGTAAAATGGCCTTTCAATTGCTACAAAAGTAAAGAACATAAGAAGTGTTGAAATCAGAAGAGGGGGGTGTTATTTCTCTGAAATAAAGTATCCATATTGTCTTATTTACTTAAACTATTTTTTAATTTTCAATTTAATAATTTTTTGATTTATTAAGATATTTTTCAAATTCTTTTTAAAGTTGATATTAACTCTACTTTGAGTGTGGCAATTAGAATGTAATTCTTTGCGCAAAATATATTTGCCTGATTCTTCTCCGGTCCATTAGCTAATTATACTAAACCTGCACCCTCCATTGTTTCTGCCTTGTTGCCAATGGAATCGGTTCCCCCATCTTACCCACTAGATATACCCCTGGTAGAACCCAATTCACATGCATATCTGACCACTGCTCACCTCTCCTTCATCACTGGATCCTTTTCTGACCCTCAGAATCCTGGACCCTTGATATCGCTGCCCATCGACTTCCTCCACTTTTATTACCCCGCTATCCAGTGGCCCCACTCTTCCTAGTGGCCTGCAACTTAGCCGTTTCCCTCTTCTAACACCACACTGAGGGATCTAGCAGAGGAAAGTGTATTACGATTTGCAGGTCCTGATGATCACACCTCATTATCTTTGGCCTCATGCCTGATTGAATAATGGTGCAGGAGAAGTGACCCTTGCTGCTTTATTGCATTCTTCATGAAGCAAACAATTATCTCGGTCAAAAATAGAAAAAGGTGCAAATGTTCAGCATTCAAGAAGCGTCTGTGGGAAGAGAAATAGTGTTAACTTTCCAGATGGAAGACCCTTCTTCAGAACTGGGAAAGCAAGAGAAAAGGTTAGTCTTAAGTTGCAAAGAAAGTTGAAGTAGGATGGATAGGACAAATTGAATTACTGTGATGGGTTTTGGGCTGAGTTGTTAATTGGGTGATGGTAAAGCGTGAGATGTTGAAAATAGAAGGTCATTGTGCACTTTACGCTCAGGGGATTAACCTGAGCCAATATCACAGATGGATAATTTATGGTCATTTGCTTCATAATTATGGTTAGAAAATCATGGCATGGATTGAACAGGAGGAATACTTTTTATCCCCTATGGTTTCTCTTTGATAAAGTCACCTATTAATCCCATTCTTTGATGTTTCCCTATTACCCTGTAATTTTTTGTCTTAGAATATTTGTCCAACTTACTTCTTAAATCCAGCTCCATGCACATTCAGATTCCAGATTGCAACAGCTTGTGTGAAGAGGTAGCTTCCTGCTGTTTTACCAATTACCTTTTATCTGCGTTCTTGGTCACCTGACCTTCCACCACTGAAAAACATTTATTTCACTTGCTCTCTCCATCCAGACAACTCATGCTTTTGTACATTTTTATTTGACATTAACTAAATTCTAACAAAATTAAAATTATGAATAAAATGTCTGCATTTGTAATAGAAGATAACTTCTAACAGAGGTCCTTGGTTTTAATGGTTTACCACCTCTAGCCTCATGGCAACAACATGTCACTCCACAGCAGAGGGATTTGTTTAAAACTCTATTCAATATGTCAACTCTGCTGTTTTTCTCTGCAACAATGCAAACACCTTTGAAGTTCAAGTTCAAGTTTAATTATCTCTCAACCATATGTGAATACAGCAAATGAAACATCATTCCTCCATGGCCAGGGTGCAAAACACATTACCAACAACACACAGCACAAATACACACATGGTTACAACAGCCAAAAAACATACAGTCACAAAGAAAAAAGACAAGTTAGCTCAAGTACCTGAGTGACATCTCCTGTCAATTGATGGTAAGTTGTACTGGTCCAGCTTGTTCTTCTACTGAGCGAACACTGGAGGGCATCACCAAGCAAACAAGGGAGGCAGCATCAAGTAAACACTGGAGGGCAGCACCGAGCAGCACTGATGGGAAAGGCACCCCCACAGAAGTCTCTGCTCTCTCCCACACCATCTCCGCCGTCACATCCGCAGGGCAGCTACAGCAGGCTTTGTCTGTATAAGGGCTTTGTCTGTGCAAAAATTGAGGCAATGCACCTGAGAACCGAACTCGTTTTGGAGCTTCATGAACTTGCAGCAGACAAGTAGCGCAGATATGGATGAAGTGCTACCAAGATTTTAATAACCCCGGATTCCTGATGAAAATGACAAATCAATTTCAACCCTCTGTAAATGCACTACCACACTGCTCCACACAATACACATGTTAATCACAATCAATAACCATTTCAACATAACGCCCACATGGCCTAGTTCATCTTGAAACACCTATTGATATTCCAAGCTTCACATCTATAAAGAATGTTTGAATAACAATGGAGAGAGGAAAGAAGTCCTTGGTCCATCCACTCTGCTTTACACAACTCTATGTCACTTGTGTATCACCTTCTGTACATTCCCAATTTGTTCTATAGCATCTGATCTCCAGGGAAGGATGAAAAGGTAGATACCCAGACCAATATTGGAGACAGAAAAACATGGAAGTTTTCTTCTTCCTACTTAAGTAATGCTGGTCTTGATAATACAAGCAAGCACCTGTATTTTATAAAGTATAATTTCCACCTTTGTAGGAAGCATGTTCTAGCTCTTGCTAGTTGGGAAAGGTTTCAGTTGTAACATTCATCCAAAGGCTCCTTTGAGTAATGTTTCCAGTGTGGATAACTTCATTCACCACAATGCTGAACTGATTCTTCATCCCAATGATCCCTTGGTTATTTGTTGGTCTTTGTTTTGTAGAGCTTTTCATAAGTTCTACTGTATTAATTTTCCTGTAAGTGCTTACAAGAAAATTAATCTCAAGGTAGTATTGTCATGGTCTGGTCCATGAAGTCCGTGTTCCGGTTCACAGTCTGGTCCAAGGACTCTGGACTCCGGGTCTTCCGGCTGTCCCTTGTTTCAGTTGGGCTTAATCATAGGCACCTGATGCTCAACTTGGGGCTGGGAATATAAGTGGCCCTGGGTTCGAGTGTGGGTGTTGGTTTGTCTTGTCAGTTTCCTGTTCTTGCCTCTGTGGGGTAAGTCAGGCTGACTTCGCTGTTACCCTGAGGCTGGACTGTTTCCTTCCCTGCCCCTTCTATCTGTAGCCCTTAGCTGGAGCCCCACCTCTGTCCTTGCCTATTCTTGCCATCAAGCTCTACTGCCGGAGCAAGACCAGAGCCTTGCTGTGTCCAGACAAGGAACCATCTTTTGTTGTTTGAATCTGTCTCTGTGGCCACGCCTTTGCTTGGTAGGTCTGGCTGTTTGTTGCTACCTAACATTGCTAACTGTCTTGTCATGTTCAGCTTTCTGTGCACGAGTCCTGGCCCTACATCCTGTACCCAAGGAGGGGTCCCGCACTGTGTCCCATGTTTCTGTCTCCCAAGGCCGAGGCTCTGTGTCCCGCATTCCTGTCTCCCAAGTCTGAGTCTGAGCTTCATATCCTCATCTAGCCCAGGAGTCCCATGTCCTGTCCCCACATCCAGTCCTGTTGCCTTGCCATGTCTTGTCCTTGTCTAGATCAGGAGTCCGAGCCCGAGTCAAGACCCAGGTTCCGGGTCCCTGTCCAGTCTCTGGCTTGGAGTCCTTGTCCAGGTTCCTAGTTCCTTGTCCAGGTCCCGCTTTCCTAGTCTAGTCCTAGCCCAGGCCCTATATCCTAGTCTCATCCAGGGCCTGTCTTGTCCAGCGTTGTTTCTTCCCCACTTCCCTTGCTTTCTTGACACACCTAGTCCTGTCCCTCATACCTCAGTGTCTGTGTCTTGCACTTGGGTCCGTTCTCAACGCCCACCTTATGACAAGTATATGTTAACCTATATGTACTTTGATAAAGAATTTACTTTGAACTTTACTCCTTCTCTTGTGGGGCTTGGATTACTATTCTAGATTATATAATCAACAAGCTAGACTTGTTCCAAGCCTCCCATGGTTATGATTTTTGCTGCTATACTATAGGCCAGGGGTCAGCAACCTTTACCACTGAAAGAGCCACTTGGACCCATTTCCCACAGAAAAGAAAACACTGGGAGCCGCAAAACCCGTTTGACATTTAAAATGAAATAACACTGCATACAACGTTTTGTTTTGCCTTTATGCTATGTATAAACAAACTATAATGTGTTGCATTTATGAAATTGATGAACTCCTGCAGAGAAAACGAAATTACATTTCTGCATGCAACAAAAACATTTTGAACTCCGAAAAAAAGACGTTGGGTTGAAGGTTACTTTTAAGTAAAATACTCAATGTCTATTTGAGTCCTTCTTGTATTTATGAAAAACGCCAAACTTAAATTTGCCGCCAGCAGCAAACCAAAAATAACGTCAGCCAGCTGTCAACCTGAAAAATAAAAGGACTATTTCACTGAACAATGAAAACATATGAATATACGTAAAATAATAGGCAATTAAAATATTTATCATACTTGTTCAGGTTGACTCACACCTGACAATGCAGTCGTATTCAGTAGGGATGGATCGATGCTTAGGGGAGTGACCGGGAAGGATAATGTGTTTTTTTCCTCTCTGAACTCACAGAAGAGTTTCCCAAACGATGTTTGCATTGCGATGATTGCAAAATGTAAATACTCCGAATTTATCATGTCGTGACATTGTTTGAACTCTCTCAAATTGGGGAAGTGAGACAATGTGCCTTTCTGTAAATCTCTGGCAAGCACCGTCAACTTGTGCTCGAATGCCAAAACATCCTCCAACATGTGCAGGGCTGTACGTCCTTTCCCCTGAAGAGCTGTGTTCAGCGTGTTCAGGTGCGCTGTCATGTCTACCATGAAGTGTAGCTTTTCCAGCCACTCTGGCTGTTCCAGCTCAGGAAAGTTGAGCCCTTTGCTGCCCAGGAAAGTTTTCACTTGTTCCAGACACGCGACAAAGCGTTTCAGCACCTTCCCTCTGGACAGCCAGCGATAAAAACACGTTGTAGCGGTTGCTACATGCAGTCAGTAAACTGCAGTCAAAGACAGCCTTGCTTTTCAGCCTCCCTCAACCCGCCCCCCATGGGCGCGGATGCTGCAAAAGACACGTACTCACAAACCCCCGTAGGCTATCTCCCTTAGCCTGAACTCTGGCTAATTGTGAGCCGGTTCGGATGTGTCAGGAAATGGGTCGCCACAACGTCTTAATTAGATTGTACAAGATCACCATAATCTTCAAATTTAGATTTACATTTCAAAAACTAACAAACTAACATAAAATACATTTTAATTAAATACTGACCATGTAGCGGTGTGCCACACGCAGCGCTGAAATTACGACACGGAGTCGGTAACTACAGTCGAAGGAAAAAACTTTATTCGAAATCTTCAGCCTCACTTTTAAGCCTCCCTCAACCGGCCCCTCATGGAGCAGAGGCTCCAAAGCTCTGTGCTCGCAAACCCCGTAGGCTATCTAATTGTGAGTCGGTTCGGATGTGCCAGGAAAAGGGTCGCCACAACCAATTATTTCTCAAAGCAACAGGGAGCCGCAGCACAGACGTAAAAGAGCCACATGTGGCTCCGGAGCCGCGGGTTGCCGACCCCCGCTATAGGCGTTTCATTGTAGCAGTTCTGTAAGAGCAGACTGATCTGCTTTCAGCTTGTTTGTGTTTGAGGTGAGGCAAGGGGTTTTGTTGTTCAACTTTGGAATGTGCTGTCAGCTAGTCAGGATGGTGGAATTGGGAGAAGGTTCTGGAGAATGTTGGGTAGAGTTTTTCTTGTGTGAGGGGTACTGGTGTGGGTTGAGGTGTTTACTGGCGGGGACCAGGAGAAGACAGGAGGGAAGACAGCTGAGGATGCCATCCCTGTTGCACAAGGTGCTTTGTGCAGACGAATGGCTTCAAGGAGGAAGGACCCATACTCCTGTGGGAGAGCCCATTTCTTTCTAGATGGATTTTGAGTGACTTTTGGAAGGTGCAGTGTGTACATCAGAAACAATGGCTTCAGGAAGATTTGAGCTCCACCGTAATGGGCCCTTTTTGTTCCTTCTTTCCTGGTTGTTTAAGTTAACATTCTTAAATACACTTGTTCATAATTGTATGCAGTATACGATCTGTTATTTGTTGCCGACAGGTGATTGCAGGAGGCAGTATATCACAAAGCTGTCACACAAAGTTGGGTTTGGGTGGGCGAGACATCACAACCTCATGGAGTTGGTGGGACCAAAGTTGTATACACCCTAGACGTATGAAGTCCAAGAAAGGTATATTTCTTGCCGTGGAGTCTCTGGAGCCGCATTTTCAGACACCCAATAAAAAGGGTTTCAACTAGAAGCGCATTTTGGCGGTGGTGGTACAAGTCAGTGTAATCTTTCTAGGCATAGACTGAAATTACATATTAAATTGACATTTACCATGTTCCTCAAAAAAAATACAAAAAGCATTAACAATACCTGGCTTCTCAATGAAGTCCATCATTCACATCAAAGCAGATTACAAGGTTAATGGCAGAATTCCTAGCAGTATGGAGGAACAGAGGGATCTTGAGGTCCAAGTTCATTGATCCCTCTAAGTTACCATGTATGTTCATAGGGTGGTTCAGGAGGCGTATGATCTATTAGCCTTCATTAGGCAGGGAATTGAGTTCAAGAGTCATGAGATGGAGTACATTAACAGGTCCTTTCAGCCCAATTACACCCATGTGACCAATGTTGGGAATGTTCCAGCCCTATAAAACTCTAGTTAGATACCCTTGGAGTATTGTGTTTGGAGGCAGTCACTTCATTATTGGAAGGATGTGGAAGCTTCTGAGAGGGTGCAGAAGGGATTTACTAGGATTCTGCCTGGATTAGGGAGTGTGTTATATGAAGAAGGGTTGACTGAGCTAGGACTTTTCTCTTTAGAGTGTCAGAGGATGAGCGGTGACTTGATGGAGGTGTTTAAGGTTATGAGAGGCACAGATGGAGGCTGCTGTAATGGGGACATCTAAGAAACTCTTAGATAGACACATGGATGTAAGAAAAATGAAGGGTTGTGGGATTTGTACGAAGGGAGGGTGAGAAAGATTATGAAGTAAGTTTATATAGGTTGCAACAACATTGTGAGTGAAGAGCCCATACTCTGATGTACTTTTCTATGTTCTATATTCTAAGTTCTACTTGGACAACAATCTTATTAGAACAATTTTTTTTACAGTTAATCATAAATCAAACATCCAACATGGTTTATTGGATATTCTGATGATGTTTGTAGTGCTTGTTACCCTTCTCCTTTAGATGGTGTAGGCAGAGAAGAGGAATAATGCTGATGAAGTTTCGGCAAGTTGCGGCAGTGTTCCTTTGAAGGATCTTGCACCAATGGTGCAGAATGAATGGCTTAAGTTAATAAGTAAGGTGTTGTTCAAGTGTTCCTGGATCTCCACTTATATAGACAAGTGAAGAGTAGTCCATCACATAAGGCACAAGTAGTCCAAGCATTGTGCCTTACAGCTAGTGGAAAAACTCTGGTACAATCATTGGCTGCAGAATACACTTTCACTAACATTAAATTGTTCTCAAAGTGAACAATTTAAGGAATTCTCCATGTATGAACTCTCTCCCCACTTCCCCATCCTGCCCTCAACCCCAACCTCCACAATCCCATCCACAGCAACATCCATCCATCCTATCTCCATACTCCTGCTAGTTGTTGGTACCGTCGTGGTGAACATTTGAAATTCGAACATACTCAATGATACCTGAAAGGATGGTTCTTGACTCTCAGCTAAACATTCTTTAATAGAGCACTACAGTACAAAAGCAGGTTATATGGCCCATCTAGCTTGTGCCAGAGTTTTTTTCAGCCTAGTATTATCAAACTGCACATGGACTATAGCCCTCCATACTTCTCCCATCTATGTACATACTAAACTTCTTAAATGTTGCAATCAAACCTGCATCCACCACTTCCACTGGCAGCTTGTTCCATACTCTGACCACCCTCGAAGATTCCCCTTATGTTCCCCTTAAATATTTCACCTTTCAGCCTTCACCCACAACCTCCAGCTCTAGTCTCACCCAACCTCAGTGGAAAAAGCCTGCTTGCATTTACCCGACCTACACCGCTCATAATTTTGTACAAATTTCCCCTCATTCTCCTATGCTGCAGGGAATAAAAACCCAACCTATTCAATTTTTCCCTATAACTCATGTCCTCAAGTCCCAGCAACATCCTTGTAAAATGTTTCTGTATTCTTTCAAGTTTATTGATATCTTTCCTGTAGGTAGGTGACCAGAAATGCACACAATACTTAGGCCTCACCAACATCTTATGCAACTTCAACAGAACATCCCATCTCCTGTACCTATCTTCTGATTATGAAGGCCAAAGCATCAAATGCAGCCTTATCTATCTGAAATCATTTATTCGTTCGTTATATGCCGTATCATATGACATGGGTGATCATGGTCTTTCTATGACCATAATTGTTCTTGGCAAATCTTTCTACAGAAGCAGTTTGCTGTTCCCTTCTTCTGGGCAGTACCTTTACAAGATGGGTGACTGCAGCCATTATCAATACTCTTCAGTGATTTTCTGCCTGGCATTGGTGGTCACATAACCAGGACTTGTGATGTGCAACAGCTGCTCATATGACCATCCACTACCTGCTCCAATGGCTTCACGTGGCCCTGACCAGGGGGCTAAGCAGGTGCTGTACCTTGTCCAATGGAGACTTGCTGGCTAGCAGAGGAAAAGAGCACCTTTTCCTTTGGTAGAGATGTATCCCCACTTGAACACCCACTACCTGTGATGCTACTTTCTAATATGTTCATCACTTATGTAAATGTGGAAATAAACAGAATGTTTAAAATACACAGATTAATCCCTTCTGGAACTGATTTTACAGTGTCATGGGCATTCATTTTTAATACTAGTTCACACCAGGGAAATAATATTGCCAACTCTACCTTAGTGCCTCTCTGTCTAAAGTATGTGATTTAGTTTCAAAACTGTGCTCACTGGTGCTAGGATCAGACAACTCATACATCAGCAATGCAGTCCATTAGGTTTTTGTGCTCTGTATAGATTTAATATTCAATTAACTTTAAGTGTTCTTGCAATAAAATACTCTAAGTCCTCAGCACCACTAGCACCATTGTGCTAGTGGCAATATTTCTTGACCTTGGCTGCATGTATAAACCTCCACTGTGTGCGACCATAACCCGAGATATTGTGAATGCTAACAGGAGTTTAAAGTAAACCATCATTATTTGAACAAATACTACAGTCTAAGTAAGGTGAAACAGGATGAGTGCCTGATGATTTCACTGTTATCCACAGTTGTTCGCTGGACTTGTGTAGCTGCAGGGAGAGTTCTCTACGTTCTCCGAATGCTTTGCCGACATCTGAAGTGTTGAGTGTTTTTCATGAGTTATCTGAGAATCAGAATTAGGTTTATTATCGCTGGCAAATGTGAAATTTGTTGTTTTCTGGCAGTGGTACAGTGCAGTACAGAAAAATACTATAATTACAATATATACAAATAAATATTGCAAAGAGAGCAAAATGGTGAGATAACATTCGTGAGTTCATGGACCATTTAGAAATCTGATGGTGGAGGGGAAGAAGCAGATCATAAAATGTTGTGCGTGCATACTTGAGCTCCTGTACCTCCTTCCTGATGGAAGTAATGAGAGGCAGACATATCCAGATGGTGAGGGTCTATAAAGATGGATGCCTTCTCCTAAAGGCACTAAAGATGGGGAGGCTATTGCCCATGATGAAACAGGTTGAGTCTACAAACCTCTGAGGCATTTTTTTTTTCAATCCTGTGCTTTGGAGCCTTCATAACCAGGCAGTGATGCAGCCAGTCAAAGCTCTCCATGGTACATCTGTATAAATTTGCTAGCATCTCTGGTGTCATTCTAAATCTCCTCAAACTCCTAATGCAATACAGCCACTGGCATGCCTTCTTTGTAATGTCCAATTCAGCCCAATACAGCATTTATACCACAGAGCTTTATCACATCTTTCCTTATTAAATCCTATCTGGTTGATCTAATAGTCCTCTATCCCCCCCTTAATTTCCCAGTTAGACAGACAACATTCAATGAATATCTTGCATTACTGAGGGAATGAGGTGCTATTTTGTACCATCCTTGATCTCTTCATATGGGAGCATGCCAACTTCATGAATAACCACACATCTGAAAGGAATTTCTGTCCCTTTCTGTATTAGATTTTAATGACCAGATGATGATTAAATGGGTCAGCTGAAAATTTTCAGGACTTCACTGTTCACTGGTTTGCCCATTGAAGTTTTCAAACACCATCTGATATTTCTGTTTATTTAGGTCTTCACAGATCTTCCATCTACAGTCACACAACACAGGAACAGGTGCTTTGGCCCATCTAGTCCATGCTGAACTATTACTCTGCCTAGTCCCATCAACCTATACCTGGACCAAAGCCCTCCAAACCCCTCCCAATCCTGTACTTATCCAAAATTCCTGTAAATGTTGAAATCAAACTCACATCTACTACTTCTGCTGGCAGATCATTCCACATTCTCACCACCCTCTAAGTGAAGAAGGTCCCCCCCATGTTCCTCTTAAACAATTCACCTTTCACCCTTAACCCATGACCTCTAGTTCTAGTCTCATCCAACCTCCATGAAGAAAGCCTGCTTGCATTCACCCCTCATAATTTTATTTACCTCCATCAAATTTCCCCTCATTCTCCTATGCTCCAGGAAATAAAGTCCTAACTTATTCAACTTTTTCCTATAGCTTAGGTCCTCAAGTGCAAGCAACGTTCTAATAAATCTTTTCCTTTTTTCTTTGCAGAATTAAATCGTGCAGGTGTTGGGAATTCAGCTTGAGAACTAAATTGGACTGATGATATGAT
This sequence comes from Hypanus sabinus, assembly GCF_030144855.1. NCBI lineage: Eukaryota > Metazoa > Chordata > Chondrichthyes > Myliobatiformes > Dasyatidae > Hypanus > Hypanus sabinus. Next base: position 24,742,829 of record NC_082730.1, on the reverse strand, counting down.
TTTAATTATACATTTCAATATGCTCGACCCTCATGGGTGAAACAGCATCAATTTGATATCTCTCCTGCTTATTTTTGCCCATCCCTGCCTGTCACATCACTTGAATCTCCATAAGTGCTCATAAAGCTTGCCAAGATGCTGTGTGTCTGAATTAAGATTCACATGTTGGAGATAAAAATAGATATTTTGCAAATCTGTGTAATTCAGCACTATCAATCAGTGACTCAGTCTAAACAAGGAAGGGCTTAAGAAGGCAGCGTTACCCATAAAATTATTTCAAGTGTGCTGATCCCTTCCGATGTGATCTACCAGTTGATTTTGGGGACGTTGACCAAAGAAAGCTATGACTTGGGCTTGAATTGGAAAGCTTGCATGTTGGGTGCAAGAGTTGAGGACTGCCTTTGAAACTGATGCCTGTTCAAAGAACCAGGAAGTATCAGCTGGAATTGTAGTGAATGGTTATAATGCAGGGGTTCCCAACCTGGGGTCTGTGGACCCCTCAGTAAATGGTAAGAGTGCATGGAATTAAAAAAAAAGTTGCAAATCCCTGATTCAATGGATTTTATTTCAATAGAGGTCAAGGGAAAAGTTTTAGAATTTTGATATTTTGCACTGTGGCATAGAGAAGAGAGATAATAGTTCGATTGAAATCCTGCATAAGTCCAGTGAATGGGATGCAGCTGTTTCAATTCTGTATACCTAATGCATGCCAGAAATTATAACAAGAAAGTCACAATCAGCTGTCAAGATTAGAAAGAATGAGCACTTGTCTCAAACTTCAAGGAGGGAAGGCAGGTCTTGACCCACAATGTTGACCATCCTTCTGCCTGCCAGTTGTTGCCTCATTCACTGTCTTCAAAGTTTCAAAGTATATTTAATATCAGAGTATGTATTCAGTATATATCCTGAAATTCATCCTCTTCACTAACATCCACAAAACCTCATAGAACAATAGAAACACCGAAGCTCCCCTCACACAAGTGGCGGCAAAAATATTGACCCACTCACTCTAGCAGAAGCACCGACAATCCCCACTGTGTGAGCAGTATCAGAAGCACCAAAGAGTCCATTGATCCAGAGTCCATCCAACAACAGTCCACAAATCAACACTTTATGTATCTCTCTCTCCAGCAAGGGAGAAAGAGGTCACTCCCACAACAAAGAGAGCAGAGACCGGCAACTCACTGCTCCACTCTTTCAATCTTCCTCAACCAGTTTGATTTTTTTGCTCTGTAACGATACCCTTTTTCAGCTCATACACCTCAGGTTTCTATTGGGATGATCTAGAAGGATTATAAACAGTTTGTAAAAGAGCGATCTAAAATAAATAATAAAAATACGTTGCACCATCACCTGTTTTAATACTAGGTTCACTCTAGCAAAAGTCTGCAGCACCTGAGACCTGCAGCATCACCTGAGACCTGCAGCATCACGTGCCACCATAAGGTCTTTCCTCACTTTCCTTGCACTCCTCATCATTGCTAAGAATCTCTAGTGACAAGTACATAATCAGAAGAATGATAGCTAGGGAATATTGTATAGGAAATAGATTGCCCCAAGCCTGGAACTAGCACCATCCCCACAAATACACTTTATAAGTGGTGCTGCCCAGCAGGATTTGCAGAGTGGTATGATTAGACCTGGAGATCATCACGATTGCGTTCCACTCCAGGAATAACTGATCTTCAAATCCTGAACAGTGGGAATTTCTTATACAATACTGTAACATAAACAGGATATGGGTACTTGAGCAGTAGAAGGAGCAAAGAGCCATCAGATTGATGGACTAACAGAAGGTTAATGGAGACGACTGAGAAGTGCTGAAAACAACAATGGGAAACTGGTTCCAGTGACAAGAAACACAATAACCAAAGGACAGGTTTAGAAAGAACCAGAGGTCAGGGGAAGTGGTTACCTTTTCTACAGCAATGCAACATAACAGTCGAAATAGAGGAATACATTCCAAAAGGATAGATATTTGAATTGGGCGAAAGTAAACTGATGAGCTGTTGGAAAGGGCAGGTGAATGGGGCTGAGTGGACTACTTTAGCAAGGAGAAGGCTTGATGGGCCAAATGGTCACCTTTTGTGCCATATAATTCAAAAACTCGGCACCCAGGAGAGGCACTGAGGCAGAACGTTATTGAAGCTTTCCAAATGATTAAGATCCACGCAGGGGGGTTATTTGAATCAATGCAACCCAGTGAGAAAAGGAAATGTATCTGGAGATGGGGAACTGTTTTCAGAATAATTGCCCAGGGGATCTGAGAGGAAATGCAATTAACTTCATTCAATTTAAGATCTGATAGGTCTACTTAAGAGAAGGGGAATGTGCATAACTTCTCCCGTTCTTAATCTAGAAAATATTATCCTTATTATCCTCCTCTGCAAAGATGCTTATCAGATTTTAACGTTAGGAAAGTTGCTTCTCCTCACCATCTACAACATGCCCTCTTGGTGTTGCTACCATCGGGGAGGAGGTACAGGAGCCTAAAGACCACCATGCAACATTTTGAGAACATCTTCTTCTCCTCTGCCATTAGATTTCTGAACAGACCATGAACACTACATTATTCATCTCTTGCATTATTTATTTATTTTTGTAAGTAATGTTAACTTTTATGAATTGTGCTGTACTGCTACTGCAAAACAACAAATTTCACGACCAACATCAAAGTTCAAAGTACATTTGTTATCAAAGCATGTATACTATATACAACATTGGGATTCACCTCACAAAACAAAGAAACCCGATAGAATCTGTTATAAAAGCTGTTAAACAGCCAAAGTGCAAACAAATCACGCAACCAATAAGTAGTAGGCAAATAACATTCAGAACTAATGTGAATCCACAGCCACAAAGCCAGTCATCGTTGCAGCTGATTCAGGACAAGGTCAGTTTGCAGCTGTTGTATCAGTTCATTGCAGAGATGAGTAAACCTTGTGGAGCAGTGAGCTGAACAATGGCCTGTTTGTCACCTCTGGTCCCAACACCTTGACCTTTTCAATGTGGCTCGGCACTTAAATTGTCCAAACTTTGAATCATTCTTTGCTCTCCGACCCAGGCCCTGCAGCTTCAATCTGCTCTCGAGCCTGGGCCACGCTGCCTCAATTCAGCCTATGCCTAACCCTTCCAATCTGACCCGGAGCTTAAATCCATCAAACCTTGGATAGTTCCTTGCTCTCAAACCTGGGCCCTGCCGCCTCATCTCTGCCTCACCTCTACTTGCTTCAACTCTGCCTCACCTCCCCTCACCTTGTTTTGCTTCTGCTGCATTGAATTGCTTCTAAGTCTGCTCTAGCAGTTGTCAAACATTGGCTCATTCCCTACTCTCATGCCCGGGCCTTGCAGCCTCAGTTCAGCCTACACACTCCACACCACAACTGTCCTGTAGCTGTGAGACCACAAAAGTACTACATTCTTTCTTTTTCCAATATTTTTTATTTAGTTTCATACACACAAATACAGAATTCATAAGGATACTTATTATAAATCAAACTAAGATAGCACAAAATGCACTGCATATAAATCACACTGATACAATCACGGTATCCCATATTGAAGATCAATCAAATAAAATAAATTGAATGATAAAATACAATATAATTATAAAATTTATTATATTATCAAAAAAAACCTACATCCCCTAACACGACAAAGCTGGTTGGTTTAAAAAAAAAACGAGGAAAAAAAGAGTACTTTACCATATAGTGTTTTATAATAATAGCCCAGATCTATATTTTAATAACAATTCAAAGATTTTTAAAATAGTTCAGAAAGGGTCCCCACAACGTTTGAAAATTGAGTGCAACGTTCTACAGACGGTTCAAAAGCTCAGCTCCAGGAGGGAGTTTGCTTGCAGTGATCATATCTGAGAGAAAGTGTGATTAATACGGTAATTTATAGTTTTGTGTTCTACCAGCAAGTAGTCACTGAACCTCACCAGCCCCATCTTAAACTGTCAGTGATAATAAACGTGATTATGATTAAACAGACAGAGTGGTGTTGCTAGTGGAGCTACTGCCTCTCAACTCCAGTGATCCAGTTTTATCTGAACCTTTGGTGCTGCCTGTGTGGAGTTTGCATGTACTGCTATGATCTCATGGGCCCTCCAGTTTCCTCCTGTGTAGGTTGGAAGTTTTATTAGACCATGTAACTGGCTCCTAATTTGTGCAGGTGAGTGATAGAATCTGTGTGGGTGGGGGGGGGGGTGTTCTGATGAGAATACAGGGAGAATAAATTAGAATAAGTGTTAATGGATATTGAATGTTTGATGTGGACAATAAGCCAAAGGGCCTGTTTCCCCACTGTATGACTCCAGGAACTTTATAATTGCCAACACATCCAGATGTGATAAAGTTGGCTGATTTTGTTTTTATATCTTCCTAGTGGTGTTATTCAAACTTCTTAGTCTTTTCCTCAAATTCTTCCTTAACCTTACAACCCCCCCTAAAAAAAAATTAAAAATTAGCTTTATTGTCACATGCACATTGAAGTATCGAAACATGCAGTTAAATGAGCAATTTCGCATCTGCAGCCAACACAGTCCAAGGATTGTGTTGGTGGCAGCCCATACGTGTCGAAACACTTCCAGTGGCAACATAGCATGCCACAACTCACTAACCCTAGCCCCAACCACAGATCCTTGAAATGTGGGAGGGAACTGGAACAACCAAAGGAATCTTGTGTTTTGTAACTCCAGAAATGAATTGAAAAACAAAACACAGGAGGCAGAATGAACTTATCTATTTAGCTTCTTTCTTCTACAAAGAAAATGGTGCCCTTGAATGTTCAAGCAAAAATCTTCACCCAGGGCCATACAGGCAATTCCCAGTGATGGAGAGGCAATCCTCTTCACATCTTCTGGATGTGTTGGCATCCCAAATAGTGCACAGCAAGCTGCTCGACCTGAGCAGGCCACCACTGGACAAAGCTTCAAGCCAACACTTTAATTTTGACCATGCCTAGATGATCAACATGTAGCTCCTCCACCACTTTAGTTCTCAGCTTGGATGGTACAACAACTCTCAATCCCCACATAAGGCAACCCCCATCAAAGATAAGTTCATCTTGGCGCAGGTAAAAATGGGAGAACTAGAATATGTTCTGCACATTCCAGCCATTTTGGATTTCCACGTAGACCTGAGACAATGTGCAGTCTTTCCTGGTTTCCCTTTGGGTCATCTCTGCTGTAGTAAGGAGACTTTGTTTGTGTTACATCAAGAAGAGTGATCTCTTCTGTAAAATTTTCAGGTATTTGCTTTTCCAAGGGCAAATGGGACAATTCATCAGCATTTCCATGACTAGTCTTGAATATGGTCTTGTAATTATGTCCTTCAAGAAACAGAGCCCATCGCTGCATTTGAGTTGCAGCTGTTAGTGGATAGAAAATGGACACCAGTGATTGATGATCAGTAATGAGGGTAAACTCTCTCCCATACTGGTTTAAATGTTTTATACCCCAAACCAGACTCAGGCCTTTGTCAATCTGTGCAAAGTTTTTCTCTACAGTAGTAAGAGAACATGACGTAAAGTCTATGAGGCATTCACTTCTATTATTCATAACATGTGACATGACTGCACCTAAAATATACCATAAGGCAAAGTGCCACAAGCAAGCTTCACTGTACAATGTGGATCATGATGTGAGAATACAGTGCCTGAGTACAGTGTCGTTTGGAAAACCACCTCACACTGCTTTGCCCCTTGCTATTTTGTCCTGATCTATAGTAATACTTTCAAAGGGTGGAGTACAGTAGCCAGGTTTAGCAGGATTCTGTTTTAGCAATTGACTAATCCTAAAAAGGACCACAATTGTGATATGTCCTTTGGCCTTGAGGCATCCACCGCTTCTTGAATTTTCTCAACATGCTTGCGTAAAACCTTGTATGTCAATGGTATGACCACGGTAACTGATACTTGATTTAAAGAATTTATACTTGTAGCATCATGCTCTGAGCCTCTAAAAAGATCTAATCTTTTTAACAATGTTTTGAGATGTTGGCTGTCTGTTTTTATCACATCCAAGTCCAATGTGGCTCATTGGTTGTTGTATTTCAGTTACCAATGTCATTCCCACAGGAATGATCATTTCTCCAGTACAAGTTCTTAGTTGGATATCTGCAGGTTTCAGTTCAGTGTCTTTGAACTGATGTTCAAACTCATTTTGTGTAATGATTGAAACAGCCAGGGTCCAATTCCATTTAATATGCTGTTCACTTCTGGTATAAGCAGAAGAAAAATATGTGCTACACTTGAACAGGTAGGTAATTGTATCAGGTTTGTTTTAAAACTTCCTCATCACCACTATTATGTTTTGTAACTTGAGAAACTAATCAGAAGTAAAACACAAGAGCTAGGTTGAACTTGTCTACATAGTTTCTTGCTTTGGTTAGGCACTCATGTTTGATATGGTGGAGTAATGACGTATGTACCTGTTAAAAATAACCCATAATGAATTAAGTAAACAAAGAATGCTTAATCAAACAATATATTTACAATATTACTCAAGTATTACTGAAATATTCAACACACTGCCGAACCTACACAGTAACGGTAGAATGGATCGAACCCTTATCAGTGATCACTGGCACCGTAAAGTGATTGCACTAATTGCTATGCTCCTTCTCCCTGTGATTTCCACCATCCCTAAGACCACTAAAGATCTCTGCAGTTCTTGGCCTTTGTATACCTGGATTTTAACTGTTCCATTGTTGGCTGTGCCTTCGCTGATCCAGGTCCTTTGTAAGCAAAAGTTTTGACTGACCCTTTCTCTCTTCCTTTGGCTTGGCTGCAGTCTCTGATCCCACTCCTTTGTTTCACTCTAAGTGATGTTCAAGAGTTGATGTTTGTTCTTGTCTTTTTTCACTTCCCTTGCAGCTATGCATTTTAATTCAGCTCTATTTTTGAAAATGAAGCTGCTCCCAGGACAACATTTGCAGTTATTGGAAACACAGGAGATTGCAGATGCTGCAAGATGGAGCAAAAAGAACCCAAACTTCTTTCTTGAGTAAAAATAAGTAACTCGGCTTGCCTAATTCCTCCAGCAGGAAGAAGATGGCATCAGCAAGCAACACAAGCAATAGCGAAAATCTTTAGACGGTTCACGAAACTGCTTCTTTTACGTCTTTTTGTTCAAATGCTACTGTTGGAGATGGTGTTTTCGGCTGATTGAGCAATTTGGTACTTCGCTGACTCTGAGGGTGGTTGGTGAGCTTTTTAGTAAAGCATGCCGCCTCGAGGCCAAGAAGCCTGGAGTTGGGACGCGAGCCCACGATCAACGCCATTTCTCGCCAATTAAAGCAGAGGACGAATTGAAATCATTGAGACGAGAGCAAAAGGCAAGGGGTTGTTCACTGTCATCTACCAAACTCTTGCTCGGTGCTGCCAGAGGAAGGTGTCTGCCTGTGACGGTCTATTTCTCTCCCTCTCTCTCGCTGCTCCTGGAGGAAGGTCTCTTCTTCCAATGCTCTCTCTCTCTCTCCCTCGGTGCTATCAGAGGATGGTGCCGGACCCCTGGGTCTTGGGCAAGGTGTGGTTTGGACTCTGTAGGCACGTTATGATGCGTCTCTGGTTTCTCCATCTTTTGTCGCTATTTTGTGTGATTTTGATTGAGATAGCCTGCAGATAACGAATGACACATTCTAAATTGCCTGGAATTTTTCAATGACTTTTGTGGATTGGTGTTTTATATCCTGTGTTTTTTGCTTTTGCATTATTTTTTTTTGGACGTTGCTGTGGGTGGGGGGGGGGGATAGATGTTTTTCTTTGAATGGGTTCCCATGGTTTTCCTTGTTCCGTGGCTGGCTTTGGAAAGACGAATCTCATGGTTCTATACCACATACATACTTTGATAGTAAATGCACTTCGACTCTTTGAATCAGTTTGTTCATTACTCACAGTTGGCTACACTGGACTGGCCGTGTCACTCTTGGCCCTGAGATCAGGTCCCCAAAACGCTCATTTTATTTCAAGCCCTGCTTTGGGGAGAGATTACCAGGCAGGGTAAGAAAAAAAAAGATTCATGGATGTGCTGAAAGACTCAGTGAGGAAATGCACCATCTCCATTGATTTCTGGGAATCCCCGACCATGACCCCTCAGTGTTGAGGAGGAGCACTCGGAATGTTATTGAGAGACATGAGGCCATGCACCTGGAGCAGGTAGGAACCTAGCATTAGTAGCAAAAGGTTGCAAGCCACTTCATGAACAAGCCACCCACCTTCTCCACAAGTCAGCACTCGTGTAGGGCGATTAGCCTCATCAGCTGCCTCAGAGCATCAAGTCATTCTCAATGCCAAGGGACTGTCAAAGAAGAAAAAATATTTTCATTACTTTCTTGTCATCATCCTAAATGATTCATCTGATCCATTAGTGACTTATTTATATTTTTCTCTCATCTCTGACTCTAATTGAAAAATTTTCTCACATGTACCTTATCTTATGCGTTCATTACTTTTTCAGACCCCTTTTTGAACTACTCGTTGATATCTCCAACTGGGGAAAATAACCCCAGTCTACTCAGTGTTTCCTTGCCCTTACATTCATTTATACCTTGTGATAACTGTGTATCTTTTCACACTCTTCTAACTATATTTGTTGCGTAGAGACTAGTGCACAACACTTTCAAGTGTGGTCAAAACAATGCATTATATTAGATGCTGTATAGGTTATTTTGGTTTCGTAAGGTTGCTATAGCTGGAGGTGGTAATGGGGACACTCTCTATTAAATGCTCCTAATGGCGTGTGTCCCAAAAAGCCTCTGACAACCAAGTCCAGCTCCTGGCCTTCACATGTGGCTTAGCTACTAAGCCTGGCAGAACCGTTTCTATTGACAGGAGAAGCGGCAAAGGCTGGTTACTGCTGCCTTAAAACCAGTCACTTCAGGCAGATGGAGCTCTTCAGCCGTGGTTGGCAGCTCAACTAGGAGAAGGAAAACTCTGATCTCAAACCTTGTCTGCCTTGCGGCCATACCCACTCATGTGGAAGGCTTTGGGAGCAAACCCTGAGGCGAACTCCGGAACTGGAGTCCCTATGGCGATCGTACATTAAGTTCACTGCTTACTGGCAACTCCTGTGATGCCGATGGTACCAAACTACCAGTCTCTGCTGTTCCTTTAGATTCATCAGCTGCATGGCCAGCAGGAGCCTGCTGCAACAGCTTGCTCTCCATATTGAACTGCTCTGGCTTGCATATCATGTAGAAGCTAGGCGTAACATCCATGGTCAACCTCGACTAATGGAGGGCCTCTGTGCGGGTTAAAGGAACCCTGAATGATAGATTTTTGTTTAGTTGTGATCACCTAATTGAGCAGAATGTAATTTCAAATTGGTCTTTCATAACCAAATTTATTCTATATCCGAATATCCCTGCCAAATATTTCTGATTTATAAATAGCTTGTTTGGTCTATGGAGATACACGTCCTGAACAATAAATGCTCAGTGGCTAGTATAAACCATTTGTCTTCCTGCTCAGCTGAACTGACATATTGATCACAGAGCCACAAGGTTGGTACAAAGCCCCTTTTCCCTTCACATGGTGAAGGTCACGTCTTGCAGGCTCCGCCGACTTAACGCAATCTGCGCAGGGAGTCACCTAGCCGTCAATGCCTGAAGGAGAAACATCTGGCGTTCAGGATGCTCTGATGTCTCAGTGTCTCCGGGGCCCCCACAATTAATCAAGGCACCAGATGCTACGAGGCACGCTACATCTGCAGGCTCAATGATTGTTTGTGATGATGTGTGGCAAGGCTGGTGCATACTCTTCTGAACAAACAATTAAGGGTATTATTAAGATAAAGAGCGGGCAGCACGTTGCAGCTGGAGCTTTGTATCCTGGACAGCTGCCAGCTCACCATCAGTCACCTTATTTCTCGTTTGAATTAACATAAAAGGACAGGCTTAAAAAGGAAATCCTTGTCCTCTGAAGATCAAAGGAAATGTAAACAGACCTTGCTTAGAATTTATCAATTTATTTTAATTTTGTAAATCCTTTCTTTTTTCCTGACCCCAGTCAATTTGGATTGGCAATGTGTGCTTAGTCCCCTGCTCTACTCACTTTATATTTATGGCTGGGTGGCTAAGCACAGCTCCAATGTCATATTTAAGTTTGCTGATGACACCTCTGTTGTGGGCCAAACCAAACATGGTGATGAATCAGCATATAGGGGGGAAATTGAAAATCTGGCTGGGTGGTGCCACAACAACTTCTCACTCAATGTTAGCAAAACCAAGGAGCCGATTATTGACTTCAGGAGAAGGAAACCAAAGGTCCATGAGACAGTCCTCATCGGAGGATCAGAGGTGGAGAGGGTCAGAAACTTTAAATTCCTCAGTGTTATTACTTCTGAGGACCTGTCCTGGGTCCAACACGTAAGTGCAATTATGAAGAAAGTACGGCAGTGCAGCTACTTCCTTTGGAGTTTGCAGAGATTCGGCATGACATGAAAAACTTTGACAAACTTCTGTAGATGTGTAGTGGAGAGTATATTGACTGGCTGCATCATGGCCTGGTATAGAAACATCAATGCCCTTGAATGGAAAATCATGCAAAAAGTAGTGGGTATACCCTAGTCCATCACGGGTAAAGCCCTCTCAACCTTTGAATACATCTACATGAAATGCTGTTGTAGGAAAGTAGCATCCATCAGGGATCCCATCACCCAGATCATGCTCTCTTCTCACTACTGCCATCCAGAAGAAGGTACAGGAGCCCCAGGACTCATATACCAGGTTCAGGAACAGTTACCACCCTTCAACCATCAGGCTCTTGAACCAAAGGAGATAACCAACTAGTGGGAGTATTCAAGGACATTTTCAACCTCTCACTGCTACAGGCTAAAGTTCCCATTTACTTCAAAAAAGAAACTATTTTACCAGTGCCTAAGAAGCATAATGTGGGCTGCCTTAATGACTATTGTCTGGTAGCACTCACATTGAAATGCTTTGACAGGTTGGTCATGACTAGACTGAACTCCTGCCTCAGCAAGGACCTGGACCCATTGCAGTTTGCCTACCACCACAATAGGAAAATGGCAGATGCGATCTCAATGGCTCTCCACATGGCTTTAGACCACCTGCACGCCACAAACACCCACGGCACGATGCTGTTCATCGACTATAGCGCAGCATTTAATACCATCATTCCAACAATCCTGAATGAGAAGTTGCAGAACCTGGGCCTCTGTACCTCTGTCTGCAAATGGATTTTTGACTTCCTAACTGGAAGACCACAATCTGTACGGATTGGTGATAACATCTCCTCCTCGCTGACGATCAACACTGGCGCACCTCAGGGGTGTGTGTTTAGTCCACTGCTCTGCTCTCTGTATACTCATGACTGTGTGGCTAGGCATAGCTCAGAATTTGCTGACAATACAATGATTGTTGGTAGAATCTCAGGTGGTGATGAGAGGGCATACAGGAGTGAAATATGCCAACTAGTGGAGTGGTGCCGCAGCAACAACCTGGCACTCAACGTCAGTAAGACGGAAGAGCTGATTGTGGACTTCAGGAAGGGTAAAACAAAGGAACACATACCAATCCTCATAGAGGGTTCAGAAGTGGAGAGAGTGAGCAGCTTCAAGTTCCTGGTTGTCAAGATCTCTGAGGATCTAACCAGGTCCCAACATATCGATGTAGTTATAAAGAAGGTAAGACAGTGGCTATACTTTATTAGGAGCTTGAAGAGGTTTGGCATGTCAACAAATACACTCAAAAACTTCTACTGTTGTACCGTGGAGAGCATTCTGACAAACTGCGTCACTGTCTGGTATAGAGGGGCTACTGCACAGGACCGAAAGAAGCTGCAGAAGGTTGTAAATATAGTCAGCTCCATCTTGGGTACCAGCCTACAAAGTACCCAGGACATTTTCAAGGAGTGGTGTCTCAGAAAGGCAGCATCCATTATTAAGGACTTCCAGTACCCAGGGCATGCCCTTTTCTCACTGTTACCATCAGGTAGGAGATACAGAAGCCTGAAGGCACACACTCAGCGATTCAGGAACAGCTTCTTCCCCTCTGTCATCCAACTCCTAAATTGACGTTGAATCTTTGGACACTACCTTAATTTTTTTAAATATAATTTCTGTTTTTGAATATTTTTTAAAAATCTATTCAACATTAGTAATTGATTTACATGTTTATTTGGTATTATTTTTTAAATTTTATTTTTTTTCTCTCTCTGCTAGATTATGTATTGCATTGAACTGCTACTGCTAAGTTTACAAATTTCACGCCACTTGTCAGTGGTAATAAACCTGATTCTGATTCTGAACTTCACTTGCCCCATCATTGAAATGTTCCCATAACCAATGGTCTCACTTTTAAGGGCTCTTTATCTCATGTTCTCGATATTTATTGATTTTTTTTCAATCTATCATTATTATTTGTTCTTTTTCTATTTGCACAGCTTGTTTTCTTCTACACTCTGGTTGGACACCCTAGTTTTCATTGATTCTGTTGTGGTTATTCTGTAGATTTATTGATCAGGATAAATGAATCTCAGGGTTGTATATGGTGACGTATATGTACTTTGATAACAAATTTACTTTCAACTTTCTGTACATGAATATCAGGGAAAAAACCATCTTTAAAATCTAACTATAATAAATAACATGAGTAAATTAGCTGAATATGAAAGGTACAAATGGGAAGGAATGGATAAGTTCTCCAATTGTGCATTAATACCGTGAAAGTACCATTGGATTGAGATGTTTGCAGGTTGTGGATTCACAGATGTGAGCACACTATCTTGACTGCCACTCACATTGCAAATGCCGAGAAAGGAGATTTTTAAAAATCAGCTTTATTTGTCACATGTATGCTGAAAGATCGAAACATACCGTGAAATGCTTCATTTGTGTGAACGATCGACAGAGACCGAGGTGTACTCAGAGCTTCCCACAAGTGTCCCCATTGTTCTGGTACCAACACAGCATGCCCACAACTTACTTATCCTAACCATACGTCTTTAGAATGTAGAAGGAAATGGGAGCACATGCAGTATAAATGTACAAACTCCTTGCACATTATTTCAAAGAAGATCCAGGGAAGTGTTTCTTGATAACTGTTCAATATTTATGGTCCAGTAACATGCTGGAAAAAGTGATTACCTGGTCATTTATTTATTTGCTGTTGTAAACTAGTTTGGTTTGGTTCTGCTTCAATAAACCGTCAATCATATTGGAGCCCAAAGGAGCAGGGTGAGCTGCCTCAATAACTATCACCCAGTAGTACTGACATCTACTGCAATGAGAGGTGTGCAATGGGAAGACTTAACTCCTGCTTGAATAAGGACTTAGATCCTCTGCACTTTGCCTACAGCCATAACAGGTCTACTGTAAAGCAATCTCACTGCCTCTCCACTCTGCTTTGGAGCACCTGGATATCAGCATTACCTGCATCAGCTTGCTGATTATTGATTGCAGCTTGATGCTCAACACTACTATCCCCTCAGTACTAATCAATAAACTTCAAAACCTGTGCTTCTCCTCCCTTTGCAACAGGATTCTTGGCTTCCTCATGGGGAGACCACAGTCAGCGTGTTTCAGAAGTAACATCTCGTTGCTGACCATCAACCCAAGAATGAGTGCTATTCTTGCTGCTCTACTCTCTCTAATCTTATTCATGTGTGGCCAGCACAGCTCAAGCGCCATCTCTAAATTTGCAGCTGTCGCAAATGTTGGAAGAATCTTAGAAGGCAATGAGGAGCCATACCAGTACCAGATAAATTACCTGACTGAGTGATGTCACAACAACATCCTTGCACCCAATGTCAGCAAGACCAAGGAATTGATTGTGGACTCCAAGGAGTGTAAGGTTGGAGAACATCCACCAGTGCTCACCGAGGGGTCAGCAGTGGAAAGGGTGAGCAGCTTCATGGTCCTAGACGTCATCATCTCAGAGAATCTACCCTGGGTCTAGTAAAAAGATTCAATCATGAGGCAGGCACACCAGTAGCTATACTTCATTAAAAATTTTGAGAGGATTTGGTATGTTACTCAAGATTCTAGAAAATTTCTACAGATGTACCGTGGAGAACAGTCTAACTGGTTTTATCATAGAGATTCCATGGAGATTTCAATGCATTGGATTGAAAAAAGCTGTACAGACTACTCAGCAATGAAGGTCTTTGCCACTCAGATGTAGAAGGATTCTTCATTGTTGCTTCTGTAACCATTTTGTTTTACCAGTTAAGGTTGTTAGCTTGACCTGAGCTCCCGAACCTGGAGGACCAGTGGACCACTCTTACTCTGGCCTCTACCCTTTGACCTGTTTTGTATGGGTGACCCTACCAAGAGCCCTAATACCATAAAGCCCTAATACCAGCCAACATTGCCCTCCAAGTCACTGAGGCACTCAGGCCTCCAAACCATGACAAAGTTGTGGTCTCTTGGAGGACAACATTGACTAACAATTCATAATGTCATACTTTTCCATTATGGACACCATCAACAAGTAATCTCCATCCTTTTACTTATTTACAGTTTGATATTCTCACTCACTGCGCAGTGGAAGAAGTCACAGATATTTTAAGGGAAGACTGAGCCAGAAGTGGCTCTTAGTTTATACCTTAACCCATTCCTGCTGAGGAAGTGGCCTTGGAAAATAAACCAGGATGATAGAGGAAAGGAACTCAGAAATGTGCCTCACTCAGAGTTGTGCATTCTATCTTGTGTAGCCACATTACAAACAACACTCATCCATGTGAACTCAGTGGTGAGAGACAAATGATCTATTGTGCACAGACAAACTGAAATAATCTTAGCTTGATGTTTCGAATCATGTCTTTAATCTTCCACGTAGCTCAATCTTCTAATTTGGACTTGCAACAAGATGCCAACAATGTCTCTTTCTCAAAGATTAGATATTCACATATTCAGGATTTAAATTTATTTTGACAGAGAAATGCATTGTTTGCGTTAACAACCAGCACACCCAAGGATGTGCTGGAGGCAGCCCACAAGTGTTGTCCTACATTCCGGCACTAGCTGTCCTAAAGGGACTTGGCCTGAAATGCTGACTGTCTACTCTTTTCCATAGATGATGGCTGACCTGCTGGGCTCCTCCAGCATTTTGTGTGTGCTGCTGACATAGCATGCCCACAATGCTCGGCAGAAACAACACAGAGTTCAAAAAAAATGGAAGATGACAAGCAACAAAACATGCTCTGTTCCTTCCAATCACCCACGGACAAATTCTGTCCTCCAAATGCAGGACAGATTATCTTCAGCCTTCAGCCTCCAGCGGACTCAGACTCTGACTCACAGACCCTGGGCCTTTGCCTCTTTTCCTTTTCCCCAGAGGAAAGGGATTTACCCACGCTGAGGACTTGAAGTCATCATGTGTCAGGCCTGACCTTCAGATTTCATTGGATCTGGAAGGACAGATTTTTGAGTTTGCACTTACTAGTTCTCAGGTCAGGAGTGAACAAGAGAAGATGCTGGAGATTGGAACAGTCATCGCTGACTTGTGTTCCTAATTCTTCTCACTGCATAATATTGTGCACAGTACAGCTCACTAGTGGGATCATAAACACGATGGGCCAAGTGGTCTTTTCCATGCTACAAATTTCTAAAATTTTGCGGTACGGATTGAAGGTGGCTCCATTTGCACTGAAACTTGCTTGATGAGATCTACCGCAAACTGGTGGCCATGGTTACTCTACTCCTATGGTGTGTTGCTTGGATTCCTCACAGGGGCTATCAGTCATGTCACCCCTTGAGTATGAGCACCAAGCCAATGAGCTGGTTTGAAAGTGTGTCCGGCGAGGGTAAAGGAATCATATAGGCTGCTTGGGAATTTTGAACGTCCTTGCACAAAGATCTTGGGATTACAGGCCACCTTCAGGATTTTAGTGGCTGTGCAATGATCACCCCTCAACTTCCCTGCCTTGGAATCCTTCCAAGGCTCTGCCAAAGGCATACTTCACATTCTCTAGCTCATAAGTAAGTTGAGCAAGTTTCTGATGCTTTATGTCTAACACCATCCAGTTATATCAACATTCTCCTCAACGTGGAAGGCTTTACAACAGAGAACATCACATTACAGGAACATTCTCTTTGATCCTCTGTGTTAAATATGATGCCTTGTTAAACTAAGTCTGCCTGCATGTTTATGTAAATGCTTCTTAAATGCTATTATTGTACCTGCTTCCACCACCACCAGACAAAGCATTCCAGACATTACCACCTTCTCCATTCAGACTCTTTAGCTCCAGAGAAAACAACCCAAGTTTATCCAACTTCTTTTTATAGCTAATACTCTCTAATCCAGGCAGCACCCTGGTGAACATCTTTTGCACACTCTCTATAACATTTCTATCCTTCCACCTATGCTCCATCCACCAGAAAAAGTGGGATCACCCGATGGCCACCCATTTTAATCCTACTTCCCATTCCAACAGGTCAGTCCATGGCCTCTTCTACTGCCGTGATGAGGCCACACTCAGGTTGGAGGAGCAACACCATCTATCCAACTGGGTAGCCTCCAACCTGATGGCATGAACATTGATTACTCAAATGTCCTGTAATTGCCCCCTCCCCCATCACGATTCCCCATTCTGGCTTCCCTCTTTCACCATATCTCCTTACCTGCCAATCATCTCCCTTTGGTTCTCCTTCCCCTTTACTTTCCTCCAACATCTTCTACCCTTTCCAGTCCAATTTCCCCTTCTCCAGCCCTTTCACCCATCAACTTCCCAGCTCTTTAATTCACCTCTCCCCCTCGCCCGGTTTCAACTATCACCTACCACCTTCACTTCTTCCTCCCCTCCCCCATCTTCCTACTCTGACTTTTCATCTTTTATTCCAGTCCTGATGAAGGGTCTTACCCAAAATGTGGACTGTTCACTCTTTTCCGTAGGTGCGGCCTGGCCTGCTGAGTTCTTCCAGCATATTGTGCATGTCGCTTAGATTTCCAGCATCTGCAGTTTTTCTCTTGTTTGTTGTTTCCCATCCTTCCAATAATGGGTGACCAGACTACACACAAAACTTCCAATGCAGCAAAACCAAAGTTTTATGCGGGCATTAAGGATACTTTGTGTAATACAGGGGTTCCTTCAGAGCCATACTATGGCAACCAGCCACTCATTGCATCTTTGGATTGCCGGATAGAGCCATAAACCTAAGTTCCCACTCACCCAGATTCATTTCAACAGTGGAATAGTTGGATGCCCTTGGAAATGAGGCATCAGTTGCTGGTTTAATTTACTTATCAGCTGTGAGAGGCTAAGTATATCTACAGCAGAACTGTGGAAGGATGCCAAAGCTAAGAGGTTGAGGGGTGATTACTTTCACAGCATTGATTTCAGCCAAACTGCCATAGGAAAAAGCTGGTTTTATGCCATGGAGCTGTTTGCTTCTGAATAGTTGGCAAGAGGCTAGGAATAGATATCTTCCTTTTCTTTCAATTGCTGTGTAAAGTGAAAGTAGCCTTGACTTCATAACAAAAATAATGTTGAACTATCCTATTGTTGGAGAAATGGAGGAGGTTGTAAAGATAATTATTTGAAAGTCTTGAAAAGACTGAATCAATGGATTCAGAGGTAGCAGGTTTTTTAAAAAGATAGCTTTATTTATCACGTACATAAAAGCTCACCATGAAATGCATCATTTTGTCAAATCAAATCAGCAAGGATTGTGCTGGGCAAATCGCAAGTGTCACCATGCTTCCATCACCAACATCGCATGCCCACAACTCGCTAATTCCAAACGTATGTCTTTGGAGTGTGAGCAAAAAGTCAGAGCACCCAAAGGAAACCTTTGCAGGAGAACAGGGAGAACGTACAAACTCCTTAAGATGGTGACAAGAATTGAACCCCAATCTTACAGCTAGTGCCGTAATAGTGTTACGCAAATTGCTATGATACTGTGCCATCTGAAATAAACTGCCAATTTGTAAAGCATTTGAGAAGACAGTAGCATTTAAAGCAAGCTAATGCATACTTTAATGGTCAACAAATTAGAAGGTTTTAATCGAATTTCTAACCTTTGTACTATTGGTTATTCAGTTTGCATGTGGGCTGAAGGACATGCATGCACAATGGACAGCCATGGGTGATATCACTGCTAGGGAACTCCTCCTATGACTGTATGGATTTACTATGGGTGCTTGGATTTCCTCCCACATCCCAAAGGAATGTTGGCTGTTGTACTTTAGCAGGAGGATCATTTTGGGGTGGGTGTGTTAATGTGAGATGCAGAGAAATAAATGGGTGAATGGTATTGCTCTGAGAGCCGGGATAGACTCAGTGGACTGAACAGATTCCTTTTAAGCATCAAGGAACA
This sequence comes from Hypanus sabinus, assembly GCF_030144855.1. NCBI lineage: Eukaryota > Metazoa > Chordata > Chondrichthyes > Myliobatiformes > Dasyatidae > Hypanus > Hypanus sabinus. Next base: position 24,724,543 of record NC_082730.1, on the reverse strand, counting down.
TAGGGTTATAGGGGGCAGACAACCTCGGTGGTTGACACAATCCTATTGCACTGCCAATGACCTGGGTTCATTCTGCCACTGTCTGTAAGTACTCTCTCCCCCATGAATCGGTTAATCCTGGCATTTGCATTGCTCCATGGAGTTCATGTGGCCTTCCTGTGACCAGGTGGGTTTCTTCTAGGTGCTTGTCTTCTGGGTGTTAGTACTTGCCTCAATCACAGGTCTCCGCAGAGGGTGGTGTGGACAGCCCAGCGCATCTGTAGATGTGAACTCCCCACTATTCAGAACATTTACAAAGGCAGGTGCATAAAAGGGGCCCGAAGGATCATTGTGTACCTGAGTCACCCCAACCACAAACTGTTCCAGCGCCTACTATCTGGGAAACTGCAGCACAGTATAAAATCCAGGACCACCAGGCTCCGGGACAGTTTCTTCCACCAGGCTGTCAGACTGATTAGTTCATGCTGATATAATTGTATTTCTATGTTATATTGACTGTCCTTTCGTACATACTATTTATTACAAGTTACTATAAATTGCACATTGCACATTTAGATGCAGTTGTAACAGAAAGATTTTTACTCCTCATGTATATGAAGGATGAACATAATAGTCAATTCAATTCAATTCCTCCCACATCCCAATGACATGCATGTTGGCAGATTAACTGACTAATGTAAATTGCTCAGTGCATAGAATCTTGGGGGAAAGTAGGTTACGCAGAATATTACTTATGGGTGGTGGTGGGAGTGAATAGGAATGCTCGTGAGCCAGCACAGACTTGATGGGTTGAAATGGCCTCTTATGTTGTAAGGGGATATAGAAATATGTATTCACTTGATCCAGCTTTCAATAGGCCTTGCTCAAAAATGGTGTAAATGTCTGCAACCACGTGCTATCACACTGTGATGTCCAAGAAAAATGAAACTCTTTAGGTAAATCTTATGTGTGAGCTAAGATCTCTCCAGACTGGAGGGCCCCTTCACAGAACTCCACTCTCCAAGGCAGCTGCAAACTGCCCCTGTTTCTGAACCTGCTATTGGAATTCACAGTGGTATTCTGCTGACACAATAGGGTCAATCATGGTGCTGACAATGAACTTAGTCACCTGACCACCTGACTGCACCCTCTGGCTTCCGAAAGGAGGGAAAATCCCTCTACCTCATCAACTAATGTGTCTGTATATCAGGATGCAAGATCTCAGCTGCAGCATGACCCTACCACAAATCTCTCCAACTGTCTGAGATCTGTGGAAGGATTTCCACTACTATTTACAAGTAGCACAGGTTTCTCCCCTTTAACAGATGGCTGTCATTCTCATCCAAATTCATCTGGTGTTAGATGCTCATAAGACTGAATCCTGTTGATGCGCATTAAAGAGTCAAACAATTTCCACAGGTGATGAAACAGTTGCAGGTGCTGGAATCTGTGCCAACGCACAAAGCTCTGGAGATCAACAGGTGAGGCAGCATCTACGGAGGCATGTGGATGGTCAGCATTTCTGGTCAAAACTCTTCATTGATTTCCACTGTTTGGCTGCTGAACTGAATTGTAAGAGGGGGACGGTAGTATAGTGGTTAGCGCAGCACTTTACAGCACCAGCACTAAGAATGGGGTTCAATGCCCACCGCTGTCTGTAAGGAGCTTGTACTTTCTCCCTGTGACCTCATGGGTTTCTTCCCAGTGCTCCGGTTGCCGCCCATATTCCAAAGACTCATGGTTAGAGTTAGGAGTTGTAGGCATGCTCTGCTGCTGCACTTGCAGGCTACCAGCAGAATCCTCAGTGATTTGAGTTGACACAAAGCAATGCATTTCACTATATGTTTTGATGGTTTCAAGGTACATACAACAAATAAAGCTAATGTTTAAATCTTTAAGTCTGGAGTTTGTTTGCATCCTCTGCAGGAGTAAAGGAATGCGAGTTAGTTTTAGTTCCCCCAGACTCTGGCTACCACTACTTAATGTTATTTATTTGCCAACCCACCTCTCCCAAGGGTGTTTCCCAATTAAATTCAGAAGCACCTTGATTAAATGTGGAAGTTAGTAAGAGGGAGATGCATCAGCATAGATCTGAAAATTTAGTGGAAGCTATGCACACGAGTGTACAGTTTGATTTTCAGGATGCCTTGGCTCCTGAGGTGGAGAAGAGATTTGTCTTTTGGATGAGTCATTAATCAAAGGCCCAAATACACTCCCACGAGAACTAAAGATCAATGGCACCATTTCAAAAGAAAGCAGGAGAATTATCTCTTGTCTCCCAGCCAGTATTTATCCTTTAGATAGCATTACAGAAACAGCTTATCCAGTTATTATCATATTACTATTTGTGGAACTTCACTTTGTACAAGTTGACCATCCTGCTTCCCACATTAAAAAACAATTATTCTTTAAAAATAATTCTTTGGTGAAAAGCTCCTTCGTCTGTTCAGAAAATGGTATCAATGATGCCATATCAATGATTGTTTCTTGGCTATTGACCACAGCTCTACCTTCAGTACTATAATTCCAAGCAAACTCCTCACTGAACTTGGAGACTGGAGCTTTGCAACTGGAACCATGACCTTGTGACCAACAGACCACGATTATTAAGAAGGGGGAGCAACACCTCCCTTACATCTGGCCTCACCTGGTGCCCCACATTGCTGTGTCAACAGCCCTCGACTTTAATCATTAGATGCTCATAACTGTGTGGCCAGATTCTACTCTAGTTCCACCGACAAATCTGCAGATGACAGTGTCAAAGTGAGTCAGAGTGCAGGAAGTAGACAGGGAGCCCAGTGACATGGTGTTATGACAACGATGTTCCCTCAGTGTTAGTAAAACAAAAAAGCTGGTTATTGACTTCATGAATTGTAAATAGTAATCTATTTACATCATTGTTACTAAGTTCCAGAGGGTTGAGAATCTCAACTTTTTAGGACTGAACATTACTGCTCAGTCCAGAAACTAATCAAAAGAAAAGCACAAGAGCCGGGATACATTTTGTCTACTTAGTTTTTCTCTTCTTTTTATTTTAATGAGGTGCATACATGTGGTGCAATGACATACGTCATTCATGTATGTCATATGTAAAACTCAAAAATGAATTATGTAAACAAAGAATGCTTAATCAGGCAATGTATTTACAGTATTACAAAAATATCACTGAGATATTGAATACACTCCTGCCAGCTTAGCTATCAACTCCAGCTCAATACAGAATGCATCTCAACTCAAATATGCAACGTATTGCTCTCTAATCATCATATACAGTATAAATATTATTTATTTGAGATAGTGTTGTATAGGCCCTTCCAGCCATTTGAGCTGCACTGCCCTGCAATCTCCCGATTTAACCCTAGCCTAATCACAGGACAATTTACAATGACCAATTAACGTGTGTGTGTGTATACACAGAGAGAGAGAGAGAGAGAGAGAGAGAGAGAGAGAGAGGGAGATACACACACAGAAAGCTAACAGTATACCATACAATACAGCTACTATATAGATATCCACAGCATAGTAAATTTTAAATTGTCTGATTTGGGCCTAAAGCGTTTGATCGCTATGGAGGATTTCTTACTCTTGTGGAATAATTCCTTTCCTGCAAGGGGTGGAGATCACTCTGCTTCGCAGATGAGACTTGTGACTGTGAAACATTCTCAGGTTCTGGGGCCTCCTCCACAGTGGTTTGCAGAGATTGACTCTGGGCCTGCAGGAAGTAGTTCTGACAGCTCCGGACACCTTTCTTCTCTAACAATTGACTCTGCTCTCCTCAACTGATCACAGTCTTGTCTCCATTTGACATCAGACACCATCTCCACTCAATAAGACAGTGGTCCATTTCTGTCCTTAATCTTTCCAGCTCCTACCCACTTTTGATCACCTCTACAGGTTTTTGTAAGGACCTCTTGTCCAGGACGGAAAGATTGAACCCTCTTGTTTGAGGAGCCCTCAATCTGTCTCAGCTGTTTATCTGCATACTCCTCCTGAGATTGGGTTTGAGGAGATCCAAGTGTGAGTGCAAGAGATGACCCAGGAACAGCGCAGCTGGGGAGCTGTTGGTTGGGGAGTGTGCCACATTGCGATATGCACCGAGGAAACTGGTGAGCTTCTGGTTGAGTGTTAGCGCTGACATTGCTCACAATACATTCTTTAGATTTTGGGCAAACCTTTCCACTTAAGCCATTTGTAGTTGGGTGGTACGGTGCAGATGTACTATGAATTGAATTGACTTTATTACTTACATCCTTCACGTACACGAGGAGTAAAAATCTTTACATTACATCTCCATCTAAACGTGCAATGTGCAATCATAGTAATTTATAATAAATAGAACAGTCAATGTACTGTACACTCAAATCAGCATGAGTTAATCAGTCTGATGGAAGAAGCTGTCCTGGAGCCTGTCAGTCCTGGCTTTTATGCTGCGGTACCGTTTCCCGGATGGTAGCAGCTGAAATAGATTGTGGTTGGGGCAACTCCAACCAAAATATGTCTTATTCCATTCATTTTCAGGAATGACTGAAACTGCTCTTCAACAAGCTGTGGTCAATTGCCACTGACTAAGTGTTCTTGAGCAACAGTCTGTGAGAAGAGGCTTCTCAACACATCAAGCAGTGTGTGAGGCCGTAGTGGAGGCTGTTGTGAACACCTCTGTCCATTTGTAACTGCATCCACTACTCCCAAGAAATTTATGCCCGCGAATGATCTGGCAATCTCCCCTGCCATGGCAAAACAGGTAATTCCCAGGGATGGAGAGGCTCTGCTTGTGGCATCTTCTGGGCGTGTTGGCATCCCAAGCAGTGCATGACAAGCTCCTCAAACTGCTGATCTATCCCAGGCCACTAATCAAAGCTTTGAGCCAATACGTTCATTTTGACCACGCCCAGATGATTGACATGTGAATCCTCCTACAGTTTAGCTCTCTGTTTGAATGGTACAACGTCAAACCCCAAATAAGGCAAACACTCACCAAGGACAAGGTTACCTTGGCACTGGTAAAAATGGGGGAACTGGGATTTCGGCTACACATTCTAGCCACTTTGAGTTGCCACGTAGACCCGAGACAATGTGGGGTCTTCTCAGGTTTCCCTTTTGGTCATCTCTGCTGTAATAGGGAGACCTTTGATTTGCATTAGGGAGAATACATCAAGAGTTGGCACCCTCTTGAGTAAATGTTCAAGTATTTCCTTTTCCAGTGGTTTATGGGACACAATTCATCTGCATGTCCATGATTGTCCTCTTGAATATGATCTTGTAATTGTGTCCTCCAAGAAACAGAGCCCATCTCTGCATTGGGGCCGCTGTTGTAAATGGAACACCCTTCTGTGGATTGAAAGTGGATACCGGTGATTGATGATCTGTAAGGGGGGTAAACTCTCTCTCATTCGGATACTGGTTGAAACTCTTTACACCTGAAAGCAGATTCAAGGCATATGAATTATGTAAACAAGAAAAGAATGCTTGATCAAACAATGTATTTTCAATATTACTCAAATGTTACTGAGATACTGAATACACTGCATTTACCAATAGCCTATCCTGGTCCAGTCACGTAGGCACCATGCTAGAAAGTGTACTAGAACCTCTACACCATCATGAGACAAAAGAGATTTGGGATGTCCTCTTTGAGCTCTTCAGCTTTTCATCAGTGCAACATAGAACACATCTTCTCATGGTTTGGTATGGCAACTGCCATTCCTGAGACTGCAAAAAACTGCTGAGTGCTGTGAACACCAGCCATCCCTTCATGTCTTCACTTTTCATTGTTTTGGTAAAGCTACCAATGCAGTCAAAGACTCCAGCCACCCCAAACATTCCTTCATTCTCTCATTTTCCCTACCCCTCCCTATCAGGCAGAAATGACAGAAGCCTGTAACAGGTTCAAGAAAAACTTCTGTACTGCTGTTATAAGACTCTTGAACAGTCCCCTAGTATAAGATGGAACCTTGAACTCACAATTTACCTTGTTATGGCCTTGTAACTTATTGTCTGACTGCACTGCACGTTCACTGTAACTTTATTCTGAATTCCTGTTGTTCTTTTCCCTTGTATCATCTCAGTTCACTGTTGTAACAAAATGTTCTGTATGGGTGGCATTCAAAACAAAGATCCTCACTGTATCTCGGTGCATGTGACAATAATATGAAATTTCTGATTTCCTGTTCCGAGCACACAAGCTCACAAGGATTGAAGCTCTTCTCAATATCTGAACATAATCTTTAATGAGTTTATATAAAGCTAACAAAATAACAGAACAAAGCTACTGAGCCCAACAAGTCCATGTCAATTCAGATGTTGCATTTCACACCTTAAGATCTGTGCGTGAAAATAACATTCTCTGTGCATGTGTTTTGGAAGTACACCAATTGTGATGTTCAGAGTTTGGAACAGTTATTGCTATGTTAATATATGTGCATGATGTGTAGTTGCAAGGACATTTTTAGCCTGTATTCAGGGAATATTCAGGGTTCCTGTGCCACTGTTACATGTCAGTTTCTTTCAAGTGCAGCTATCGTTTATCTGATATGTAAGCCATATGCTGACATAATCACTTAGTTTTTCTATAAAATGTAAAACTGGCACTCTGCCAGATAGGACTTGGTAGATTCCTCCTTATCAGACATCTAAAGAAGTTCAGCAAAATGAACAACATTCCTTTCACTGGGAATTATCAGCTGATTAAGTTGAATGCTGATTTGCTCTGAAATCTGCAGTTTTCAGGAGAAATGTTCCGAGTAACTTTATTGTAGTCTCCCGGAGCCCAGTGTTGTTCCACGTAGATTGCGTTCTTTAAAACTCTGCGTTAACGATAGAATCACAAGATTCAGTAAAGTCAGAGGCCATCCTGCCAGCTTTTTAGTTCTGTTGGTCTTATTTACCCCACTCTTTCCCAATATCTCAACCGTATTTTTCATGTTCTGTGTCAATCCAGGCTCCTTTTGAATGTCACGACTGAATCTATTTTCACCATCCTGTCAAGCGGAATATTGAATCATAAGCAATGTAAACAGATTTTTCCTCACATTCCTTCACTATTCTCTTTAAATCTTGGGCTTCTGGTCATCAACATTTCAGCTAATGGAAGCAGTTTTTCATTATTTATGCAATTTGCCTTTTAGTATTTTAAACATCTCTATTATTGAAAAAACTCCAGCTCTGAGAACAACCCATGACTTTCTAGTTGATTTTAATCTCTTATCACTGAAACCATTTCACCAAATCTCCCAAAGGCCTTCACATCCTTTTTAAAGGTCACTGACTAGAGATGAGCACATTACTCTGCCTTGGACTGAAATATTGCTTCATACAGTTTTAGCACAACTTATTGACTTTTAAACTGTGCTTCGACTTGGAAAGACCAGGTCTTTGACGTAGGTGGAGAGAACTCAATGGAACAAATAAAAAGACAAACAACTACTGGCTCAGTTGAGAAAAGTAACTTCCACTCACGCTGATTTTTTGAATGGAAAATAATTTTTACTTCTTTCCATAACTCAAAGTTCAAAGTGCATTTATTATCAAAGCACTGTATCCATTATACAACCTTGAGATTCTTCTCCTTACAGGTAGCCACAAAACAAAGAAGCCTGAAAGAACCCATTAAAAAAAAGAAAACTGCCAAATATGCAGAGAGACAAAAAAACAAATCATGCAAACAATAACCACAAGCAAGTAGAGTCCTGAACCAAAGTCCACAAAGAGAGTCCAAGACCCATAGTTCAGTGCAGAGCTGAATAAATGTCGTGGAGCAGCAAGCTGAATTGACCCATCCGTCACCTCTGGCCCCAACACTCTGACCTTTTTAATCAGGCCTGGTGACTAAATTGACATCCAAACATCGGATTCAATCAGTTCGCTACGCTCTGGAGCCTGGACTCCACTGCTTCAATTTGGCTTGTACCTGATCTTTCCGATCCAGAATGGTGCTTAAATCAATCAAACCTCAGGTCTTCCTCTCCCTCAGTGATTAGCTTGCTGCCTCGCTTCATCTCAGTTCTGCCACATCAAACTGCCTCCAAGTCCAAAGCTGGCTCCTGGGGACCGCATATATATGAAGCAATTAGGTTCCACAGTTATGACCCCTTCCTTAAGTCCTTTTCATTTCTCTTCTACGACTTGTTTCTCAGAAACTTAACTTCACTTAAGCTGTTCATTAGGTCTAAATCTTTTCTTGTGTGACCTGGTTCCAATTCTTTTTGCTACACTTCCTTGAACGCATTAGGATCTTGTATCATGTTTAATGACATTGCATAAGTTCAAGTTGTTTTTAGAAGCGAAGAGATAGTTTTAATTTTAGAATTCCAGAGCTTGAGGCCTGGCCAAGAGAAACCAGAAACACAAGTGGTGTGGCAAAATAAATAGGACAGACTTTGTATGTCTCAAACACTCTTGGTCTCAAAATCAGCCAGCCTGTCCCTGGTGAGAAAAGAAGGGTGTGGATTGAATGATCATGAGAGGTTAGGCAGACCTGAATTGCTTTCTGTGGAGCAGTGCGGTCTAAGGGGTGACTTGATAGTGTATAAAGTAAAGCAAGACACAGACAGGGTGGATAGTCAAAGTCTAGGGTGAAATGTCAAATATTAGATGACTTAGCTTTAAGATGAGATGGGGAATGTTTAAAGGAGATTTATAAGGAAGTGTTTCACACTGAGCACAGTAGTTGACTGGAACGTGCTGCTGAAGGAAGTGGTGGAAGCAGATACGATGTCAATATTTAAGGGATATTTAGATGAACAGGCAGAGAGTGGAGGGGATATGGACCCTATTGAGGGAGATGGGATTGGTTTACGTTAGCATAATTCTCATGGGTTAGGGGGCTTGTACCTGTGCTGTACTGTTCTATGTTTTCTCTATGTTCTCTCACGCAAACAGATCTTCTCAAAGAGGGAAATGAGGAAACATCCTTTCAAACACGGGCAGAAGTCTGAGGGCATTATACTCAAGAGTTACAGTAGCTATGCTTACTGAGATTATGTAAGAATAAACTAAATCCTCTATTGTATCAGACACACTATTATAGTAAAGCTCTGATAATCCAGCACTCTTGGGACTTTGATAGTACTGCAGTAGCAGACATTCTAGACCATTGGATATTACTCCTATTAATAACTGAAGACAATTTTATTTCATTTTTTAAAAATGTCACACAGTAGTACAACAAGTTTTCCTGTGAGTTTAAAGGGGATAGGGAAATACTCCAAAGTTCAGCTTCAAAGACACACACATGCATATCCATTCACCTGAGCCCTGATATTCCAGACCCCAACCCTGGCTCTGGGTCACGAACTTGGCTGTGAGTTCAGACTTCGGTCTCATTGTCGCTCTGGGCTCCGAGCTCCCATTCTAGATTTATGGGTGAGCCAGAGGCATCAGGCTCTCTGTACAATTGGACGCTGACTTACAGGAGTTTTACTGTAGTTTTGAAGAAGAACAATGCTTAACTACAACAATTGAAGGAAGTGAGGCTGCTGTCATTTCTTAATAGGTCAATATGGCTTCAAACTGCTGCAATTTTAGAATGTTGCCATCATGTTTCCTTTAACGTCATATTATTGAATTTCTGAAATGTCAAGTATCAACCCTTTGCCCTTTTACATTTGGAAGATTAAAATCAGTCTTCCTTTTGTAATTATGATGTTGATTGTTCCGTGGCCTTGCTTCGGGGTCGCCAGGGTAACAGAACACTCAATATTGTCAACCGGCTTCATCATTTCATTGGCACTTCAACCAAGGTCGATAAACCTTGCTAAATGTTTGATTATTAGCTAAAAGTGAACAGGTATCAATAACCAGAACATTTAGAAAGAAGCTGCAATGCACAGTGGAAATGTTGTTAGTTACTTATTGCCTGTTACGCCACTAGTGTTTAGGGCAGCAGTGTAGGTCCTCCATCATTGGTGGTGTGCAGGGCTTCCTTCATCATGTCAGTAGCTTCCTCTCGGTTTTCAGTACTGTCAGTCATGCAAATTCCAGGTGAGAGCTCAGAAATACTGTTGCACTCAGATGTAGAAGGCTTCTTCATTGCTATTTCCGTAACAATTTTGTTTTATCAGTCAGGGTTGTTAACCCTGAGCTGAACTTCTGAACCTGGAGGACCAGTGGACCACTCTGAGTCTTTCCTCTACCCTTTGACCTGTTCATTGTGGGTCACTCTACCAAGAACCAAAACAGAAAGCCCTGACTCCAGTCACCTAGTTCTCTGGGTCATTCAGGCATGCAAACCTCCAAACCATGACAAGGTTGTGGTCCTTTTGGAAAGTATGTTGCTATAAATAAATTAAATTAGGTCATTAAATATTTCAAGGGAATATTTGTTCTACATTGCTGGTAGCTATTGAGGGAAGTGATTCAGCACAAGTAAAGTGGTTATTAAGGTATTACATTATTGTATCACTCAGAAACATCCTGCAGTCATTCCGGACTCCTTTGAAGCATGACATTTGTTGTACCATAGTCAAAGATGGAATCTATTCTGCACATATTAATAGTATTGTGTATAGTTCTGTTCACCTACCTACAAGAAATATTGAAGGAATATAGAGAAAATTTACAAGGATATTGTTGGGAATTGAGGACCTGAGTTACAGGGAAAGGATAAGACTTTATTCATAGGAACATTGGAGTATGAAGGGAGATTTGATCGAGGAATTCAAATTATGAGGGCATAAGTAAGCAAGTAGGCTTTTTCCACTGAGGTTAGGGAAGACTAGAACTAGAGGTCATAGGTTAAGGGTGAAGGATACAATATTTAAGGGGAACCTGAGGGAAAATTCACTTTGAGGATTGTGTGAGTGCAGAATGAGCTACCAGTGAAAGTGATGGATGTGTTAAAGAGAAGTTTGGATAAGTACATGGATGGGAAGGGTATGGAGGTCCAGGTGCAGGTTGACTAGGCAGAATAACAGTTTGGCATAGAGTAGGTAGGCCGGAGAATCTGTTTCTGTGCTATAATGAACTATGACTGCATGACTTCCACATGTGTGATAACATATTTGTTAACTTGTTTGAAATGATTTAGCTGGGACTCAAAGCTTGACTGGGACAGCTCTTTTGCCCTATTGAGATTAATATGTTGTTAAACAGAACATTGGTGCAACATTTCATTTGAAGTTACTTCCAAAGGGTTGTGCAAGTTGTGTTGACTTTCCATATTGACTTCGAGAAGCAATGGATCTTTCCTGACTGAGATGGAGAATCACTTCGCATTAAAGGTGAAGATTCTCTGTCTTTGAAATCTCCAAGAGTGGTCCTGATTAACTGAGGACTGTCAGAGAGAAATTTTCCAATGCTTATTTTTTCTTTCTTTTGGCCTTTTGGGATTTTTTCTTGCCTCTCCATTATGGATTAAATTATAAGTGTTGCAAATCTTTTTCTGCCCATTATTTACTTAAGGCACTGCCAGCCTTGGCTTCTTCCACTAGATTCCTCTCCTGATACAACGTTGACCATCCATTTGCCTCCATAGATACTGACTGACCTGCTCTATTCCTCCAGCAATTTGTGTTTTGCCCAAGCTCTAAAAAGGCAATTTGTTTGTTATGTGCCAGGTCACTTAATGGAACGATCGTGGTCTTTTCATGACCATGATTGTTCTACAGAAGTGGCTTGCCATTGCCTTCCTCTGGCCAGTGTCCTTACAAGACAGGTGACCTCACCCATGATCAATACTCTTCAGAGACTGTCAGCCTGGCATTTGTGGTCACATAACCTGGACTTGTGATATGCACCAGCTGCTAATACAACCATTCACCGTCTGTTCCCATGATCAGTGGGGGTACAGGCTAAGCAGGTGCTACACCTTGCCCAAGGGTGTCCTGCAGGCTAGCCAAGGGAAGAAGCACATTACACCTCCTTTGATAGAGACGTATCTGCACTCTGCCACCCCAAAAATGCAATAGTATTATAAAAATTAGCTCCCATGGGCATACACATGCCACCTAGATCAAGCACATCGAAGGAAATGATAAACATCCTTACCAAAGAGCAATGTAAATTGTAATTCATTTTCCTTCTGATCAGAAACTCTGGACATGAAACTATGAGAAAACTCTGCTGATCTGGTAGATCAGCTCTAAAGTGAAGACACAAGATGATGGAATCTGCAGCAACACATAATCTGCTAGAAGAAATCAACAGGTTAAGCAGCATTTTGTGAGAGGATAAGAATTGCTTAATCAAAACCATAGAGTACTGTAATATTGAATCAGGTTCGCAGGTCTGGCGAATGAGACAGAAAACACTGGCTGTGAATAAGTATATTAATAATTTATTTACAAACAGTAAACATTCGACCAAACATTCATGTTCCCCAAGTTACAGAAACTACAGAGCTGAATATTCAACAATCATCTGTTGCTAAAAGCGCAGGCAAATCATACCTTCCCAATGGCCCTGTGCACCACTTGCCTTAAGCAAAGGAAGAGAGAGCAATCCTCTTCCATGTGCTCATTTATGCCTGGGATATTTGAAACTGGACACCAGATGGCTAACCAATTGGAAAAGCAGCTGCAGTCCTTAAACCGACCAATCATGATGGAAGCAGCTTTCAATGAGCAGAATAAGCCACGCCCCCACAGGGCCAGTACTTCCAGGAGAAGTAAAACCGGCAAATGAGAGCTAGTGTGCTTTGGTAGGAGGCATTAGAGTCAAAACATTTATTGTCCAGGAGCAAATGAGAGAAAATCTACAGATGCTGGATATCCAGGCAACACACACAGTGCTGGAGGAACTCAGCAGGTCAGGCGGCATCTATGAAAAAGAGTACAGTCGATGTTTCAGGCTGAGACCATTCATCAGAATTGGAGAGAAAAGAATGAGGAGTCAGAGTAAGAAGGGGAGGAAGAAACACAAAACACAAGGCGATAGGTGAAACCAAGGAGGGTGGGGTGGAAAAGTTCTTGCCATCAGATTGGAGGCTACCCAGACGGAATATATGGTGTTGTTCCTCCAACCTGAGTGTGGTCTCGTTGCAACAATAGAGGCGGCCATGGACTGACATGTCAGCCTAGGAATAGGAAATGTCCACCCCAGCAGCCTTCATGCCCAGCACATAATTCTCCATATCTTCTGCCATCTCCAAAGGGATCCCACACAAAGCATATCTTTCCATCCTCCCCATTTTCTGCTTTCCACAAGGGTTGCTCCCTACATGACTCCCTTCTCCATTCATTCCTACCCTCTGATCCCCCTCCTGGCACTTACCCTTGCATGTGGAACAAGTGTCACACCTGCCCCTACACCACCTCCATCACTACCATTCATGGCCCAAAACAGTCCTTCTAGATGAGGCAAAACTTCGCCTGTGAATCTGTTGAGGTCATCTACTGTATCTGGTACTCCTGGTGTGGCCCCCTGTTTATCGGTGAGACCTGACATAGATTGGGAGACAGATTTGCCAAGCACCCCACACTCTGTCTACTAGAAACAGTGGGATCTCCCAGTGGCCACCCATTTAATTCCACTTCCTGATCCTATTCCAAAATGTTAGTTCGTGATCTCCTCTACTGTCGTGATAAGGCCACACTGAAGTTGGAGGAGCAACACCTTATATTCTGTCTGGGTAACTTCCAACCTGATGGCATGAACTTCAGTTTCTTGAACTTCTGGGAATGCCACTCCCCTTCACCATTCCCCATTCCCATTTCCCTCTCTCAGCTTACCTCCTTACTGCCCGTCACCTCTTTCTGGTTCTCCCCCCTCCTTTTCTTTCTTCCATGGAGAAAATGCCACTTTTGTCCCCTCCTATCAGATTCCCCCATCTCCAGCCCTATATCTCTTTCACCAAATGAATTCCCAGCTCTTTACTTCATGCCTCCTCCCCCACCCCCGGTTTCATCTGTCACTGTGTGTTTCTTCCTCCCACTCCCCCACCTTCTTACTCTGATCCCTCATCTTTTTTTCTTCAAACCTGATGAAGGTCTTGGCCTGAAACATTGACTGTACTCTTTTCCATAGATGCTGCCTGGCCTGCTGAGTTCCTCCAGCATTGTGTCTGTGTTACATTGTCCAGGAGTACATGGGTATTTGGGGGTTAAATCCAGTAAAACAACAGATATTGCAGAAAAAAATCATAAGCTAAGGTCCCAAAAAGCCTTCATAAAATGGATCTAGAGAAGGCAGAATCAGATACTGGGGTCAGTGTTTAAAATTAAGGTTTCACCCATTTAGAAATGGAGCAAACTTTTTTCTGTCAGAGTCATGAACCTCTTCTCAAAAGGGCAGAGGAAATTACATCTTTGAATATCTTTAATACACAGGGAGACAGGCTATTGATAAGTAAAGGGGTGAAAGATTATCAGCAGTAGTCAGGAATGCAGAACTGAGGTTATAAACGATTTTGATTGAATGGGGAGGATGAGGTAGCCTACTCTTGTTCCTGATTTATATGCTCAGACATTCATATATAACTTGACAACTTACATTTAACTCCAGTACATTAGGCTGAATGCATGCTGTCCTTCCTAGAAAATAAAGGTTGTCAGCTTCATCATGTTTTTAGAGCTACATTAAAAGGTTTCCAGTGTAAATGTGGGTCAATATGTTTTCTGTTGCTAAGTGAAAGTAAGGCCAGAACATGGTGAGAATTGAAGGGATTAAAAGTTGAGAGAACACAGTGAAACATTACAGCTGTTGTTTTTAGCTACATAGATGTTCACAATATGTGTGCTAAGTTCATGTTGAGATCTTCAGAGGTTAATTTGACAGCTCTGGAAGATGGTGCTTTTGATCATTCTGGATTTATAAGCCAATAGATGTGTATCATTGGCTGTGTTTACAAGCAGAGCCAATGGGAGGGGTGAGAGCAGTGATTACTCCCCCACCCACCTCCAAAATTAAGTTTAATGAACCCTACACAACTGAATGATGCTATCATTTGTTACGTACCCCGTAACTGGGTGTCTTACCAGCAAAGATAGAAGTATCTGTTGGAGTCTGGTACAATTTTCAAAACAGTGTTTATTAGTAAAATATACAAAACAATATCAACAATGCAAATATACAGATAATACACATTAGCAATACTAAACCTAAAAGTGTGGGTATAATAACAATCAATAATAAACAAGCTCTATCATTGTCTAGGGGATAATGAATTATCATGGGAAAGTATAAAGTTCACTTCAGTTCATGTAGGCTGAGGTAGTTGTTGGTTCTTTTGTTGTAACCGTTGGAGGGCGAGAGAGAGAGAGAGAGATCAAACAGTGACAGCCAGTCAAACCTTCCTTTACGTTCTCGATCCGTCGATGTGTTGTTATGGCCATTCAGGTATGACCCCTCTGTCCTTTAGCTAGACCATTCTTCTATGGTGGACTCGTCACCCAGGCAAGGGTGGACACACACACAAGCCCCCACCAGCCTCGCTATAAACAGTGTGAGTTAAAATTGACCGATCCTTCATTCAGTCTCCGATGCCCCACACTTTTCTCGTGGGTTCCAACACTTAAATAGTGCTCACTAGTGTGTCCCTTGGTGCATCTCCTGGTGTGTCTGAGAGGTGTCTCCCCAGACCTCACTTTTATCCCTACTCACGGGGTCTCAGGTATCAATCAGTTTTGAATGGCTTAGCCCATCAAACCAGCCCACTCCAGCTGTCCACTGAGGAATTTTAATGAACAGAATAGTACCAAGTAAACAGCCCTCTCCGGAGCCGTGAGTCTTACAGGAGTCATAATATGGTCTCTCTCCCCGGGTGTTATCTCTCCCTTATCTGAAGCAAATGTTCCAGTCCCAGTATGTTTTTGTTCCATCTCTTTCTCTCTCATTAGCAGTCTGGCAACAGTAATGGTTTGTAATTCTCCCAGGGGAGGGGGAACATGGGCAACTCTGTACCCTTCTGAGTTGTTCATCCTTCGTAACACCCCCATCCTTCTAGGAATTTTCACCAAAGAGGAAAATTAACTAGTACAGTGTTTTACAGGATTACAGAGTTTAGCAAAAAAAAATACAGAAGTGTTCTTAACTACAAAGCAATACAGATATACCTTCACTTAGCATCTAGATAAACAGTCAGCTATTACATTGTCACTTCCTTTAATATGTTGTATCTGAATAAATTCCTGTAGCATCAGACTCCAATTTAATAACCACCTATTTTTATTCCTTTTTGTCAGCAAAAAAAAAACTAAAGGATTGTGATCTTAGCTTAAATGTATATTACAAAATGTGAACTAATACATGTGTGATTATACTGTGGTACATTACAGAAGTTTTTTACCGGGCGGAAACACCACAAATACTAATCTCTATTTTACTTTTAAACTTAACAGTCAATCTTCCATGATGTTGTCTTTATTATTTACATGCTTTGTCAAATTCTCTCAAAACTAGATCCTATTATTCAAAGTAGCATTTTGTCAACCTTTGCCTCTTTTCCACTTAACTCTCACATGGTTAGCTTGCTCACCAGTGTGGAATAGGCCTTCGCATACTCCTTTCATAGGTGTATTCTTATCACCAATGTTTTCCAAACTCAGCCTATTTTCTGAACTTCCACACAATTTTTAATTTTTAAGCAAGTCATTAATTTTATCTTCAGGTCCCTTCATTCTATTAGTTTTCAGTTTAACATCTGCAAGTGATCCCTCTTTGCCTAAACAACACTTTTGGTTCTGTCCCTCCAAATCACATCCTTGAATAACATTAGCAAGTTGTTTACCTTTACATTCCAAAACAAATTCTAATTGATTCATAGGCACCTTGTTAACAAGCCATTGTTCCTTCAGCATGGTTACTGCTTCTAAAACCAATTCAGACTTTAAATTTTCTTTATTCAATTTAGGAACAACACCTTTCCCTTCTCCTTCAATACTATTCACATCACCACCTTTCATATCATTATTAACTGTTAACACACCTTCTAACACAAACAACTGAGAATTCTCACTTTCCACTGGTACCAAGGTTAATCCTTTCTTCACTGAACCAAGTCTATCTGACCCAAAAGGACTGCATTCCTTTTCAACTAAATCAGATACCTGAGACTTTTCCTGAGTTTCAATACTAGGTTCAGCACCATGTGCATCCACACCCTGAACACACTCAAACGGGACATCTACCTCTTCCAAACTTTCCATACCAGTCCCTTTTCCAAATTCTAAGTTCCCCTGATCCTCCCAATTACCCTCTGGGCAACTCCCATCCGGATTAAGCTCAACCCTGCGGGTTAAAACAACTTCATCTGCTAACCCAGTAGACTCCTTCAAGGTAATGGTATCCTTTTCATCTAGGACTGCCCTTATATCCTTATTGGGAACACATTTAAAATTTTCAACTTCTTCAAACTGCTCTGTCAAGCCAGACAGATCATCCATGTCCAACCCTGGACCTTCTAACTGCCTTATCTGTTTCTCATCTTTATTCTGTGCCTCTATAAATTCCCTCTTGGCTAAGGGTAGGTCTACCTCCTCTCCTTTACTCTCTTCCACCTCCCTATTCACCGCTTTACCATCCCCTAACCCCTTGTGGTACAGGGTCGGTAAAAACATCTCAGCCAAATCAACACTGGACTCATTTAAACTGTCCTCTTTCTCAGCTGCCTTTCTCAACATGCTGCGAGTGATTGCGCATGCGGGATAGATCTTAGAATCCAGGGGCGTGTCCTCAGCCCTCACAGGTTTGCTCGTTAATTTCACTGCTGAACAGATGTCACCACCTGCTAAATCATTACCAAGAAGGACGTCCATGCCGTGTCTTGGTAATTCTGACCACACCCCTACTTGGACTGGTCCAGATACCAGGTCACATTTTAAAATGATCCCATGCAAAGGCACAGCTTCTGTCCCTTTTCCTATACCTGTTAAAACTACCTCTCCAGTCTCAGGACCAAAATCTAGCACCTTACTTAGGATCAATGACTGATCAGCCCCAGTATCTCTCCAGATTCTCACTGGAACTGGGGTCTCTCCTTCTTTCACAGACACCGTCCCTTCTGAGATAAATTTCTCACGCCCCTCTCGTACTCTATCTACCTTTGCCTTCCTCGTCAATTTGCTGATCGACTCAATACATGCTGTAGGGACTGCTGTTTTCCCTTTTCCCGTCTCCTTCTTCAGAGCAAAGCACTTAGATGCTATATGACCAACCTTTCCACAATTATAACAGGTCAAGCCAGGAACCTTCCTGCCAGCCTGCTTGTCCTCCTCCTTACCTTTACCACTAGCTCCCAGCTTATTCTCTACCTTAGCCGGTGGACTTTCTTTACCGTCCTTACTGCCTTTCTGGTAACTCTTATTCGAGGAAAACTTTGTCTTGTGGGTTAGGGCATATTCATCTGCGAACCTGGCAAATTCCGATATAGACTTATTCGGCTTCTCATTCAGATACATTCTGATATTATCCAAAACACAACCTTTAAATTCCTCAATCAGAATTAACTCTCTGAAACGATGGAAATCCTCCTCCACCTTTTCTGCAGCACACCAATGATCCAAGAGCATACCTTTTTCATAGGCAAACTCTGCATACGTCTGATTCCACAGTTTCTTTAAATCTCTGAACTTTTGTCTATATGCCTCAGGTACCAACTCATAGGCCCGAAGGATAGCCTCTTTTACTTCCTCATAATCTGCAGACTCGTCCATGGATAATGCTGCATATGCCCATTGAGCCTTACTTTTTAATGCACTTTGTAACAACGCCACCCACTGATCTCTGGGCCACTTCTGATTCACTGCCACCTTTTCAAAAAGCAAGAAGTAACTATCAACATCTGTCTCCTCGAATGGAGGTACTAACCTAAACTCTCTACTAACATTAAATTTCTCCTCTCTTGAGCCTTCCTCTCGGTCTTTACCCTGTTGCTTTACCCTCTCTATTTCCAGCTCATGTTGCCTCTCTTTCTCTTTCTCCACTGCTTCCAGCTGTTTTAACCTAAGTTCATGCTCTCTCTGTTTCTCTAACTCAGCTTTTTCCTTCTCCCATGCAGCTGTTTCCCACTCCCTTTTCACCTCTAACTCCTTTAGCTGGAGCTCATATTCCCTTTTCTTCTGTTCCGCGTCCAACCTTAGTTTTTCCAACTCTAACTGAACCACCCCAACAACTGGTTTCTTTTCAGGGAACAGATCCAATGCATCAGGTGTGAACACATCCTTGGATATATAATACTGGGCAATGGCCCTCTGTACCTCCCACTTTTTCATTGACAATTTCACCTCTGCGAGATTTAATCGTTTTGCAATATTAATCAATTCAGCCTTCCTGGCAACCTCTAAAGCCCCCGCAGTTGGGTCTTCAAAAAATTTGACAAAGTCCATCTCTGCTGGTTTCCTGTCTGATTACCCATGCAACCAGATCAAATAATGGACTTATAGCCCGATTCACTGCCCCCCCCCAATTTTGTATCAAATCCCGGATGAGCCCCCAATTTGTGACGTACCCCGTAGCTGGGTGTCTTACCAGCAAAGATAGAAGTATCTGTTGGAGTCTGGTACAATTTTCAAAACAGTGTTTATTAGTAAAATATACAAAACAATATCAACAATGCAAATATACAGATAATACAAATTAGCAACACTAAACCTAAAAGTGTGGGTATAATAATAATCAATAATAAACAAGCTCTATCGTTGTCTAGGGGATAATGAATTATCATGGGAAAGTATAAAGTTCACTTCAGTTCATGTAGGCTGAGGTAGTTGTTGGTTCTTTTGTTGTAACCGTTGGAGGGAGAGAGAGAGAGAGAGAGAGAGAGAGAGAGAGAGAGAAGGCAATCAAACAGTGACAGCCAGTCAAACCTTCCTTTACGTTCTTGATCCGTCGATGTGTTTTTGTGGCCATTCAGGTATGACCCCTCTGTCCTTTAGCTAGACCATTCTTCTATAGTGGACTCGTCACCCAGGCAAGGGTGGACACACACACAAGCCCCCACCGGCCTTGCTATAAACACTGTGAGTTAAAATTGACCGTTCCTTCGTTCAGTCTCCGATGCCCCACACTTTTCTCGTGGGTTCCAACACTTAAACAGTGCTCACTAGTGTGTCTCTTGGTGCGTCTCCTGGTGTGTCTGAGAGGTGTCTCCCCAGACCTCACTTTTATCCCTACTCACGGGGTCTCAGGTATCAATCAGTTTTGAATGGCTTAGCCCATCAAACCAGCCCACTCCAGCTGTCCACTGAGGAATTTTAATGAACAGAATAGTACCAAGTAAACAGCCCTCTCTGGAGCCGTGAGTCTTACAAGAGTCATATGGTCTCTCTCCCCCAGTGTTATCTCTCCCTTATCTGAAGCAAATGTTCCAGTCCCAGTATGTTTTTGTTCCATCTCTTTCTCTCTCATTAGCAGTCTGGCAACAGTAATGGTTTGTAATTCTCCCAGGGGAGGGGGAAACATGGGCTACTCTGTACCCTTCTGCTCATCAGAGTTGTTCATCCTTCATAACACATTACAGTTGGTCCTAAGGGTAAAATTTTCTCACTCCTAATTGCCCACCCCATTCCCCAGAACCAAAACCTTTCTCTTTTGCCATCATTCCACCAAACCTTCCTTCCCTCGCCCTCTCTAATCAGTGACAGGGAACTTTTAACCCTGTCCCGGTGGTGCTGCCACGTTCTCAAACCCTATTTCTACCCCTTCCATTATCGTCTCTTGATAATTTCTTTCTGCGCTACTTTATCGCAGTAGCTTGGCAGTTAGCATAATGCTATTACAGGGCCAGTCACTTGGATTCAATTCCACTGCTTTCTCTTAAAAAGTTCATACGTCTTTTCTGTGACTGTGTCTATTTCCTCCAGGAGTGCCAGTTCCCATCCCCCCCCAACATTCCAATGACATACGGGTTAGGAGTTTAATTGGTCACATTGGCGTATTTGGGTAGTGAGGGGTCATGGCCAGAAGGGCCAATTACAATGCTGCATCTCTAAGTAAAAATTAAATAAAATAAATAAATAACCGTCCCCGGCAAAGTATATTTGTTGACTTAGGTCTTAAGTGAGGACCAAAGTGATGGACTGTGACTGCTATAGGGGCAGCAACAGCTTGCTTCTCACAGACGTACGGCTCCACTAGAGTAAGGGGATCTGCACGAAGCTACATCTCACGGGGCCACAGCCTGAGGAAGGAGCTGAGTCCCAGAATGCCTTGTCTGATGGAAGCACTTGCACCTTGCTGGAGCAAGACCTGCCACCAGGTGGAGCAGAGGGGCATGCCTTGCCACCGGGCCTTCATCTTATTCACCTTCGGATTATCCCAAAACTCTGAGAGAGAATTGTGTGACCTCACAAGCTGTGGTCTCCATATGCATTCAAGTAACCAGCAAGTCACTACCTTGTTTGTAAAAGGCTGGAGCCATCATGTTTATTTTCTTAGTAATTAGACCATCCAAATACAAGGGGACTGGTGTTTGTGGCACTGGCTGAGTTTCCACAGGTTCAGGGGCACACGGACTTCATAGATATGGATCGGAACTGCATCCAGAACACACAGGTGTATCCTGTAACTCCACTCTCTTAACATTCGCCTGTACATCGCACATTCTTTGTTGCTGCATCAGAAGCATCCCCAGCTCCTGACGCATAGCATCTGTGTCCTGCTGAGCAGAACTACTTCCAGCACAGGCTCTGTACAGACGTCCCTGACCTTGTGCTCAGTAGCTCAACGTTTCTTTTACCACTCCCATTGAGGAGGGAGAATCTGACAGTACACACTCTTCAGGAACAGCTATTTTCCCACAACTATCGAGTTTTTGAATTGACCTGCACAACCCTAATCCTCCTTCAGCAAGGGAGCACTATAGAATACCTTTTGCACTACCATGAACTTGACTCTGATTGTATTTATGTTGCACTAAATACAGACCTTTTTTTCCTTTTCATTCTCTTGTATAATTTATGCCTTGTGTGTTGTCTGAATTTAGGTTCCTGTGACACTGCTGCATGCAGGTTTTTCATTTTACCTGTAGCTCACAACACCTGTGCACGTGACGTTAAGCTCAACTTAATTCTTCAGTCTCCCAGCAATGGTGTACCTTTAAAGTGGATGGCTTCCAGAGAAGAATCAACATTGTCCTTCGCAGCACTTCCTGCAGGATGTTTGGCCCTTTGCAAAATTAAAACACTAAATTTGAACTGTCAAAGTCAGAACATTTTATCCTTTAATCGTGTTATGTGATGCTGGTATCAATTCAATATGAATGAATGTTCTCTGCGACTGGGACATGAGCAGTGTAAAGAGTGGGTGGCCTTAAATGAGTTCTTAGCACACAGTTCTCCAAAGAACTTAAGTCTTCCAATGGCTAGCTAGTGTTTGCATTTCACCTCTCACTGGATCCTGCAGTCACCCTAGATAGGCTGAAGGACTTACTTCAGTGCTATCAGAGTAACATGGTACAGAAACTGGCCCTTCTGCCCAAAGGGACCATGCTGACCACAGCATCCTCCCTACTAATTCCAATTACCCACGTTCAGCTCATAATCTTTCAAGCCACCACCCCCCCCCCCCCGCCACTTCCATGTACCAAGTCAAGTGCCTCACATGTTGCAATTGTACCCATCTCGACCAATCCCTCTGGTAGTTCGTCTGAGATACTCCTTACTCTCTGTGCTGTTACCTCTCAGGTCCCTTGTAACTCTCTCCTCTCTTATCCCCAAGAAATTTTAAAAAATCCAAGCCTGGCCAAACTCTCCCATTCCACTTCTTTAGTAATGGGGATATGTATATGTTGCTTGTATACTGTATTTAAGGTAGACATTTCTGTTCATCTTGTAATATGATTGTAACTATAATGTGGGGTGCATCAGATTCTAATTCATGTACAGTCTTAAGTTAACTTTGTTGGTGATTAAAGATGGTATGTCCAAGTGCAGATGTTCCCAATCTTTTTTATGCTATGAGTCAATACCATTAAGCAAGGGGTTATAGATCCCAGGTTGAGTACCTAGGGCCCACAAGAGGAGCTCATCATTGTCAGTATGAGATAGTGATAGGGGCTGTAGTACTCCAAGACTCTACAATTCGCTGACTACTCTCCACTGGCCACACTGCTACAGCCAATCTCTGAGGCTTCCCTCACTCTCTCATCAGCCAACCTAGCATAGCAGGCCAGTGGAGATGCCTCTGATGATTAGAGACATTTAAAAATAATGTTTAGAAACGTATCAATGATTAAAAAATGTAGAATTCTTTAATCATGATAAACACTATATTCTCTGCATAATATATTTAACTTATAGTATGTTAATTGATTAAAAAATGCTAACTAAAATAAAGTAAGAAAGTGCGAGCTATCAGCCTTCATATCTTTTAGTAAAGGTGTACAACCCCATTCTAATGAGTCTCCTGGAGAAAATCAATACCAAAATCAGGCTCTTCAGCCCACTGAGTCAATGCTGACAATCAACCATCTATTTACATTAATCCTATTTTTTTTTGTTCATCTCACAAACCCATTAGATACCCCAAACGTCATCCCCATTTTCTATCACAGAATCTGAGGGTACTTCATCATCATCATCATCATCATCATCATCATCATCATCATCATTATGTGCCATGTCATAAGACATGTGGGATTATCGTCTTTGACCATAATTGCACTTGACAATTTATTTCTGCAGAAGTGGTTTGTCATTGCCTTTTTCTGGGCAGTGTCTTTACAAGACGGGTGACCCCAGGCATTATCAATAGTCTTCAGAGATTGTCTGCCTGGCGTCAACAGTCGCATAACCGGGACTTGTGATTTGCACCAACTGCTCACACGACCCGAACCCATGGTTTCACGTAATTTGATCATGAGGCTAAGCAGGTGCTGGACCTTATCCATGGGTGACCTGCAGGCTAGCAGAGAGAAGAAGCACCTTACATCTCCTTTGGTAGAAACATTATCTCCACCCTGAAACCAAGGGGCTATTTATCACGGCCAATTATCTACCAACCCTCACACCTTATAGAAATGGAGGAAACTGGTGCACCCATAGTCACAGGAAGAACATGCAAACTCCACAGAGCCAGTACCCATGGACTGCATTGATCCACCCACTCACTTCTGACCTCTAGCCATGCCACAATTTAGCACGATGCTTAGGTCTACTAAGATGCACATTGCAGCAAGTCTGAACTTCTGCACAGATCCATTGAGTAGCCATTAGTAAGATCTCCATTACATATGTTTCTCTCTCCACAGATGCTGCCCAACCTTCTGAGTATTTCCCTGACTTCCAGTCTCTACAATGCATTGCTTGTGTAATACAGATCTGCAGTTAGACCACTCAGGTGCAATGTCCTAGTTTCCAATAACCAACCCAACAGAGCAGATAGTGCAAAACAGAGCTGCATTAAAGATGTACAGAGGTGGTACCAAAACAGATTTATAATAGTCAGGAAAGGATAACAACATGGGGCTATTTTCTAGAGACAAGAGAAGCCAAAAATAGTGAGGTATTAGAGCTCTTCAAAATTATTTAAAATGCTGCAAAAGAACAAAATTAATATTCATAAATAACAGATAATCATCAATAAGTCCCATTGGAAATTAAGGAGAAAGGATTAGCTGAAGCATATAAAGTAATGTGGCGACCCACTTCCCAGCGCAATCGAACCAGCTCACAAAGTGGCGCGCGCCGGCATTGAGGCCGGTCCCAAAGAGGGCACCAAGCCTGCTTCACCAACAAGGGGAAAAGCCCACGCACGGGACGGGACTGTGAATACAGCATTCCCGCCCGGGGAGGGTGGGAACAGGAAGGCTTTAAAGCGAGGCCGTGAAGTTTGAATAAACCTCTTTTGCAACTGCAGCTCGCCGACTCCGTGAAGTTATTTCAGCGCTGTGTGTAGCACACCGCTACAATTGGTGACCCCGACGGCCCAAATGATATTTGGACCAGAGATGAACGATGCCGTATCTGTTCATGCAGTTTCGTTAAAACTGCCAAGCTTCTAGACGCTGCGACCTCACCTATGGTTCCAGCAAGCAGAAGCCCAATTCCACATTCGGCAGATAACCTCGGATGCCACATGTTACTACTACGTGGTGAGCTCCCTCGACCAGGAGGCAGCCACCCAGGTTGAGGAGTTCACTGACTACGTGTCATTATTTCAGTGCTGCGTGTAGCAGACCGCTACAGTAAGGCCAAATAAAAACACTGCAAAGATTGATGCTAATACAATATGATGTAATAAAGTGCAGAGGTCATGTAAAACTTGTGTGTCAATTAGCTTATTTTTGTGCAATCATTTCAGTGTTATTCCATATAATACCATCTTGGCTCAGGCTTGAAGTCTAGCATTTGGACAGCGTGTTCAAGGTCAGCTGTGATCCCTTACGCTTTTCATCAGTGACAAGAAAGAAAAAAAGTATAAGGACAAGATTTTTTTCTGCATTCTGGCTTCTTCTGAAGCTCCATGTTTTCTGATCCTTTTCAAGGGCTTGTGTTTCCTAACGTGCCCCATAATGCTGTGAGCATTGTATGTAAAACAGGGAAAATAATTTGTTCACAGATTGTCAAATTAATGAACCATTGCCCTTCGATTCTGTCTTTTTCTCTGTTGTCACTGGAATACTGAATCGATTCGCTGGTGAATTTACTCATTCCTGGGAGCAGCTGTCATCCGTGCAAAGACACGACTTCAATTGCTTGCAGCTTTCAAACTCCCACTGAATTTCCACATGCACTTCTTACTTTGGGGTTTATTGTATTCTTAAATGTATATGAATATGTCATACTGTTTTAGGGTTAAAGATGAGTCAGAAATGTTCCTCATTAGAAAACGTCAGGTTTAATCAACAAAGTTACAGGAGCACAGACAGCTGGAGGTGTATTTACAGAAGTCATTGTAAGTGGCAGGACGTGCTGAAGATACTATTAGTAAAACAAGATTGGACAGCCAACTTGAAACAGAGGATGAAAGCTAAATTCAACAGCCTGCAAAAACATGGAACAAGATCATAACTTGTTTACAATGCAGGAAGAGCGATGGCTTCATCTTCTCTACTTGTTATAATGACCTGAATGCTTGTGCAGGGAAAACTACACAGTCTGATGACTGGAGTCACATCAGCATGCAACCAATATTATCAGCAATATAAAACTAGGTGGATACTTAATTTCCTCACTGACCGATACTAACTGGCAGCACTAACTCCTACACACTCACCATCAGCAGAGAGGAACACCTCTCTGTATGCTTATGATAATCATTTTTACACATATGACTGTTTGGCTAGGTACAACTCAAATGTTGGATTTGTTTGTTGACAATAATGTTGCACGAATCAAAGATGGTGACGAATCTGCGTAAAGGAAGGAGATTGAAAATTTGATCTGAGTAGTGCCACAACAATAATGTACTCGTTAGGGGAGCTGAGGCAGAAATGGTAAGTAGTTTCAAATTTCTTGGCTTTAACATATCAGAGGATCTGTCCTGAGATAGGCAAATGAATGTCTTAAGACATAAGAAGCAATCCCAGCACCAACCCTGTCACTGACAGCCAACAAGAAAAGGATCCTTTTATTCCTACTTGATGCCTCCTACCAATCAGCCAATGCTCTAACCTTTTAATACCATGGGGTCTTAACTTGGTAAGCAGCCTCATGTCTGGCACCTTGTCATAGGACTTCTGAAAGTCCAAATATACAATATCCACTGCATCCCCTTTATCTATCCTACTTGTAATCTCCCTAAAGAATTCCAACAGGTTTGTCAGGCAAGATTTTCCTTTAAGGAAACCATGCTGATTTTGTCCTATCTTGACCTGTGTCACCAAGAACTCCATAACCTCATCCTTAACAATTGACTCCAATATCTTCCCAACCACTGAGGTCAGGCTAACTGGTCTATAATTTCCTTTCTGCTGCTTCCTCCTTTCTTAAAGAGTGGAATAACATTTGCAATTTTCCAGTCCTCTGGCACCATGCCAGAGTCCAATGATTTTTGAAAGATTATTACAAATGCCTCCACAATCTGTTCCTTCACACCCTTCAACATCTGGCACACTTTCAGTGTCTTCCACAGTGAAGACTGATGCAAAATACTCATTTAGTTCATCTGCCATCTCCCTGTCTCCCATTATTATTTCTCTAGCCTCATTTTCTAGTGGTCTATATCCACACTCATCTCTCTTATTTTTTACATAATTGAAAAAGATTTTACTATCAACTTTGATATTTATTGTAAGCATGTTTCCATAATTCATCTTTTCCTTCCAGCAACTTTTTAGTTGCTGTCTATACATGTTTAAATCTTCCCAATTTTCTCTCTTCCCATTAATTTTTGCTTTGTTGTATGCCCTTCATTTTGCTTTTCCATTAGCTTTGACATCCCTTGTCAGCTACAGTTGTACTATTTTGCCATTTGAATATTTCTTTGTTTTTGAAATACAGCTATTTTATATATTCCTCAATTTCCCCAGAAACTCATGCCATTACTGTTGTGCCGTCATCCCTGCCAGTAACTCCTTCCAATTTACTTTGGCCAACTCTCTCATACCACTGTAATTTCCTTCACTCCACTGAAATACTGCTACCTGTATGTCAGACTTCATTTTCTCCCTACTAAATTTCAAGTTGAATTCAGTCATATTGTGATCACTGTCTCCGAAGGGTACTTTTACTTAAAGCTCCCTAATCACCTCCACTTCATTACATAATACCTGATATAACTGATATAACTGATCCCTTAGTAGGCTCAAAAACAAACTGCTCTAAAAAGCCATCTTATATGCCTTCAACAAACTCACTCTCTTGAGATCTATTACCAATCTGATTTTCTCAATGGATGTGCACGTTGAAATCATAACATTGTCTTTTTGTAATTGTGAAGAAGCATGACAGAGCTTCTATATTCTTAGAAGTTTGCCTAGATTCAGTACATCACCAAAAAAAACCTTGACAAGTGTCTATAGTTGCAGAGTGGGGAGTATCCTGACTGGTTGCATCATGGCCTGTTATGGACACACCAATGCTCAGTAATAGAAAAGGATACGGCATTTCCCATCAGAGGCAAAATCCACGTTGACTATGTTTATATGGAGCGCTGTTACAACAAAACAACATCCATCATTAAAGACCTCCATCATCCAGATCATGCTATTTTTTGGTACAGAAGCCTTAGGTCGCATACCACCAGTTTCAGGAACAGCTATAATCCTATCTCCTGAACTGGCATCGAGAACTTTACTCATTCATAATCCGAACTAATTTTACAACATAAAGACTCACTTTCAAGGATGGTTTGCAACTCATGTTTACAGTATTATATGTATTTGCACAGTTTGTCTTCCTTTGCACATTAGCTGACTGTCTTTATGTCTGTTTTGTAAAATCCTATTGCATTTCAGTTTTGGTTGATAGACTTTCAAGGATTTCTCCTTATTTTGTGCTCCAATCAACCCCTACTTATGCCAGTTCCTACATCACACCCAAGCCTTTTTAATTTTGGGTATGCAAGAGCTATAATAAGAAGTGGAAGACCAAAGAGAGTCCAGTAATGGTGTTGTACTTGATGAAGTATTGTTCTTTTGACTTCTTTCAGCTGCATGGTTAAATCAAGTCTCCAGTCATTCTTGTGTGAACATTAAAAAATCTAGTAGTTCTACTTTAACAAAAAGCACTGGAATTTTTCCTGTTACTCCAGTCAATATAAACCCCTTAATCAAAACTTAACAAAATATCAGATGATCTAATCTTACCACATTGCTGTTCTGGGACCTTGTTTCACAGAAACTGGAGCCTGCATCTCTTTATTAGTGATTGAAAATATGTTTTATATTGACCAAGAAGTTTCAGAATGCATTTTTCTATTAAAGCTGATAAAAAAAGAACTTCTTTTGTTTTTCTGTCACAATTTCTCTTGACATAAAATAAAATTAGTGTTTTCCATTAATGTGGAACTACAAAAATAAAAACACAATTCAGTACAACAGTTTGATAGCATGTACAACAGATCATTAATTGAACATCCAGTTCTGCTGAAAATATTAAAATAGAAACATCACCTTATTTATTTCTGACATCACTGCTTTTATTTCATTAATTGGGCAGCGGGTTGATTGTAAAAGTAAGTCAGATACAGTGAATCATGAAAATACCTAATGATCATAAAGAATGAAGCACAGACTTTAAACATATTATTTAGTCAGTTTGAATTAAATGTAACAGTGAGGTTTCAGATGATTGGTGCTGAAATATTTTGTTTTATTTTGAGATACAGCATGGTAATAGGCCCTTCTAACCCAAAAGGCCCATAGTGCCCAGTTACATCCTTGTGACTCATTAACCTATTGATCCATATGTTTTTGAAATGTGGTAGTGTTGATATTTAATATTTCAGAAATATTTGAATAATATTGTAAATATATTGTTCAATTAAGCATTCTTCTTTGTTTACGTAATGCATTGTGTGTTACATGTAAAAGTACATGAATGCCATACGTCATCACGCCACAAGTCATACGAGCACACCTTGCTTAAAGTAAAAACAAAGCTAAGACACGTTATTCCTGGCTTCATGTTTTTATTTCAATTAATTTTATATTATGAGTTACAAAACATAATAATGGCAATGTAGGAGTTTTAACCAAACCCAAGACAGCCACCTACCTATAAAAGCACAGCAAGTCATTCGAGTTAAAAAGAAGTGCACAAAACACTGGAGTTTTTTTTGAAGTGCTGCAAACAAATTGTCAAGTACAAAAAGAGTGCAGTGTG
This sequence comes from Hypanus sabinus, assembly GCF_030144855.1. Lineage (NCBI taxonomy): Eukaryota > Metazoa > Chordata > Chondrichthyes > Myliobatiformes > Dasyatidae > Hypanus > Hypanus sabinus. The sequence continues at coordinate 24,694,928 of NC_082730.1, read as the reverse complement.
TGCTTCTTTGGAAAGGGACAGGCATGGTCAATTTAAAAAAAAAGGCAGGGAACAGACAAATTCACGGATTAATAAGTGGTAACTACCGGGTGAAAATAATCATTAAAGAAAAGTAGAAATGGATGGTTACATCAGTAAGAAAGATGTGTTGTACCACAGGTAACTGGAATATGTATACTAAGCAATTTGAGCAATATTTTAAAGCAAACGGAAGAGCTGTTGAGAAGCAAGTGCCAGTTTTGCTGAGTTTATTAGATATAAAGACACACAGTTTGTTAAGAAGTGCTCCAACCAGACTAGTCGAAATTAGCTTTGCTAATATTGTGAAAGCAATGCAGGAGAATTTAGAACCGAAACCACTTCTGATTGCAGAACACTTTAGGTTTCATAAGTGGAATCAAAAGGAAAGGGTATTTCTGTGTATGTGGCTGAATTGAAGAAGTTGCCTGAGCATTGTTAGTTCAATAATGGTTGTAATGGTGCACCGAGCATTTGTTCAGTTTGAGGAATCTTACAACAAAGCATTCAAAACGGCTCCTTACTGGAGCGCAATTTACATTTAAAAGAGCAGTTGAAATAGCTGTATCAGTGGAATAAACAAACAGAGACACAATTGAGATGCAGTAAGAAATGAATGTGAACGTGAACAAAATTACAATGTCTAAGCAGAAACTGACTTGGCCAAACAACTTGTGTTATCTTTGTGGCAGGGGTTCACATAGTATACGCCAGACCAATATAGGCTTAAAGACAAAACTTGCAGAAAATGTAGCAAAATAGGATACATTCAAAGAGCATGTCAGCAGACAAAAATAAACGGACTTCACAGGGAAGAGAAAATGATAAAAAGTCAAGTTGTTAATGAACAATCTGATAATGATGAGGATAACGTAGGACTGAGTAGCCCTAAGATTTACAATGTGAAATCTAACAATAGACAAGCAATATGGCTTACACCTGAACTGAAAGGAACTTAATAAAAATCAAATTAGACAATGGCTTGACTGTTTCAGTCATTCCACAAAATTAGTTTGAACAGCATTTCAAAGATACTGAACTGAAGCCTGCAGATATACAACTATGAACTTATACTGGAGGAAAAATAACTCCAGTGGGAATGACTTTTGTAACAGTGAAGTACAACAACCAACAAGCCACATTGGGCCTGTTTGCAGTAAAAATTGGAGTGCCAGTATTGGCTGAGGCAACTACAGCTTGATTGGAAATCCATCCGCCATTTGCATGCCACATCCCTCGCAATAGAGTCAACTGAAAGTAAATTCAGTAAGGTACTGGATGATGCAACAACAATGTTCCAGGATGGTATAGGGAAACTCAAACATATCAAGGGGTAACATAGTGTTATATGAAAATGCCACACCCAAGTTTTACGAAACGTGTCAGGTTCCTTATACTATCTGTGATAAAGTAGCCACTGAGGCTGATCATGTGGGGGCTGAAGGAATTCTTTCCAAGGCTGAGTGGAGCCCATGGGCAATGCTAATTGTCCCAGAAACCAGGAAGGGATGGCCAGTCAGGCTCTGTGGTGATTTTAAAGTCACCATCAACCCAGTACTGTAAGTATATAAATACCCTCTGCCCGGGATAAAGGTTATATTTGCCAACCTTTCTGGAAGAAAACACGTGAGCAAAGTGGACTTAGCTGTAGTCCAACGACAGATTGAGGTGGAAGAAGAGTCCAAAGTATTTCTCATCATGAACATTCACAAAAGGCTTTATCATAATAATAGGCTTTTTTTTGGAGTAGCATCTGCACCTGCGCTCTGGCAGAAAGCTTTGGACCAGGTGTTGCAAGGCTGCTCAGAAACCCACTATTACACAAAGTACACTGCAGATGCTGTGGTCAAATCAACACGCACAAAAGCTGGAGGAACTCATCAGGTTGGGCAGCATCCGTTGAAATGGGCAGTCAACGTTTCGGGCCGAGACCCTTCGTTAGGACTGATAAACTCAGTATTATCTGGATGACATCATTGTTACTGGTAAGGTTGAGAAGGAACATCTCTAAAATCTCAAGACAGTGTTAAAAAGATTAGAGGATTATGGGTTCAGAGCATGATGAAATAAATGTCAATTCTTTCAACCAAACATAACTTATTGTGGTGACACAATTGACACACAAGGATTACACAAGTGTGCTGAGAAAATTGAAGTCATAGCAGATGCCCCAAGGCCAAAGGATATGACACAGTCGCAGTCCCTTTTAGGATTTGTCAATTATGATAACAGGTTCCTGTCAAATCTGACTACTGTACTCCACCGCTTGAACTCATTAGTACAGATCAGAAAGAAATGGCAATGTACAAAGCAGTGTGAGGTGGCTTTCCTAGGGATAAAGAAAATGGTGACATCAGACACTGTATTCTCATGTTATGGGCCACATCGTCCAGTGAAGCTTGCCATGCACTGTTCGGGATGTCAACACATCTGGAAGAGAGGTATCCACAGCTGTCAGAAGCACCTCCTGCAGTCCCAGAGTCAACTTGTAAAACCACCATGGAGGATGTCCCAGGACCCAAGATTGTTTCACAGCCACAAGTCTCAAACGCCAAGCAGAGTGACTCAGCCCCCTCCGTGTCAAGAAAGAGGTTATCCCAAAAGAGTAAGAAATCCTCACAGTGATTAAATCACTAGACCTGAACGGGACAATTTAAGATTTGCTCATCTGTGGATATGTATAAAGTAGTTGTATTATATAGTATACTGAGTGCTTATAGATGACTAGAGAGCAATACATTAAATACGAGTTGAATTGCATTCTATAATGAGTTGGAGTTTATAGCTAATCAGATTTGAGCAAGCTGAGCACTGGTCAATACGCCTACATTATACTGTACAAAGCATGGCATCCTCTTATCTCAGCAGATGTGTATTGAAGCAATGAGTACTACCTTATCAAGCAAATGCTGTAAACTTGCAGATACATGTTGTGATGTGGGGAGGAGTGAGGGAAGTGGGCCAGTGCAATGATATCTAGCATATCTCTCTCTAACCTTGGTCACAATCCATTTTATTTTATTTAGAGATACAGCAAAATAACAGGCCCTTCTGGTTCAATGAACTCTCACCACCCAATTACACCCGTATGACCAATTAACCTACTCACCCTTGCAATGTGGGATGGAACCAGAGCAACTGGAGGAAACCCACGTTGTCCCATGGAGAACATACAAGCTTCTTAACAGACATAGGCAGGAAAATAAGTACAGTATGTATGGCCATGGGACCCTTCTAATCAGCCCCAGTCAGACTATTTTTGTTCCGAGTGCCCCTAGTCTACATTTTGAGCTTCTCCGGTGTATGTTCAAGACTTTTTTTCAAGGTTCTCTGAGTCAACAAGGTTTGTGAAGTTTCCAAGCTACCTGTATATGCAATGCTTCCAAGCTATACACATTGTTTCCGAGTTCTATAGCTATACTCCTGAGTTATATGCTCTGTTTCAAGTTTTCTAGCCCTGGCTTGAGAGGGCCAGTTCTGTTTTGAATTTTTCAGCCCAGTCTCAAGAGCAATAGGTCTGTCTCAGTTTTACCTGCCCTGTCCTGAGTACCCCAGTGCTCCCCTGGATGTCATGTGCCAGCCTTAGGGAAGGCAATACTGTCATAAGCTCTGTGGTCCCCTGCGGCTTGCCATAGAGCATTGGGCTTCCAAGTTTCTTGAGCACCTGTTGTCTTCATGAGAATTGCCAAGCCCTTGTGCTTTCAGTTAAACCTTGTCAAATAATTGTGACTGGCATGGGTTTTCCGCTTTCTATGATTGTTTAATGTTGGCCAGTTTAGCATTGATCGCGGGGCTCTTGTGTTTAGAACGATTTGTCTCACAGTGTCACTCAAGAGCGCCACTGATGCTTTGTTGGTATTCCTATATATAGCCTCTTGTTTCATCTCTACACAGGAGTCTGCCATTTCTCCGCGCCTGGGTTTAGTTGTCGCCAGCGCTCACTATGATAGAATCAGCTGTCCCTCCGTACCTGTGTCAAGTCATTGCCAACGCTCATCGTGATTGCTCATCGTTTTCAGTGATTGCACTGAAGGATATCCCTGCGGAAAACAGGACCAGCTTTGAATGTTAGTAATACTACATTGGTTTTCCTGGTGACAGTGACATCATTTAAATGCATGCCTGAAGAACTAAATAGTTTTAGTTATCACTTGAAGCTCCAAGAGTCAGTAGGTTTGGCAATCCGATAATGTCCCAGAATATTTGGCAGCAGATGTTTATACGTTCAGTAAGTAGCAGCAGCTTGTATTTATATAGTTAAGATTAAGAATAGCTTTATTTTTCACTTGTATGTTGAAACATCAAAGCATGCAGTGAAATGTGGTGTTTGGTCAACAATCTTCAGAGTCCTTGGATGTGTTGTGGGCAGCCCAGAATTCTCACCCAGTTTCCAGTGCCAACTTAATATGCCCACAACTTACTAACACAAATGTGTATGACTTTGGAATGTGGGAGGAAACCGGAGCACCCAGAAAAAAACCCATTGATCACAGAGAGAACATAAAAGCTCTTTACAGACAGTGGGGGGAATTAACCCTCGATCTTCCAATCGCTGGCATGATTAGTATTATGCTAACCCCTACACAATCATGACTCCTCGGTAACTAGTTCCCAACACAACCAAAATTGGAATAAAGCATGAGACTAAGACATGGGGAAGATGCTGCGGCAAAGAGGTAAATTTTATAGGTGGAGGACTTAGGGAAAGTGTTTCAGACTTGAGGGTGGGTGTAGCATCGGAAGCTAAAGTCAGCCAGAGACAAATCTCTGGAATTGTCAACTCAAGAGGATGTGGAGGTATTTTAAACAGGGGTAGATAAATTCATGAAAATTAACAGAAATTCAAGACCTTATAGAACTGGTATAAAAGAGGAGTTGAAGGCTGGGGCTGATCAGGCTTGATCATATTGAATGCTGAGGCAGGTGGCCTATCTGTCTTCCTTTTTGATTTGTGTTTTATTTGTCTCAGTGGTCAGTGATGAGGCAATTAAAATCGGGGTTACTTCTGAGCACAGAATTAGAAGTACAGGAATATGAAGGGTTTGTCAGGCTGGAAATGATTACAAAGAGCTTGGATATGGTGAAGAGGCATTGGAGGAAGATAGAGGAGTTAGCAATATTGTATTTGCTTATGGTTGAGAGGATGAAGAATGGCAGATTTACTCTGACCTTGGTTGCTGTTACCTGAAATATTGGTATGGTAAACTGAAAATGGTGAGTTAGTCTGCCAGTGTTTCTTCCTCTTTTAGTGTTCTTGAGATGAGCTTAGACTGGTTGCTTTAGAGGATGATGCTGAAAATCATTGTCCCATTACTAATCCTAGACCTTCCTGCTGTCACCCACCTGCATTTTCAACTTTCTGCTAAGGCTCCCAACCTGGAGTCCATGGACTCCTTACTTAATGGTATTGGTCCATAGCATAAAAAAAGTTTAGCTGGTCAGTGGTGTAATGGCATCCACACTGGGCTATGAGTTGGGTGGTCCCTGGTTCGAGTCCAGCTAGCTGCTTGTTCATGTTGAACCAGCAACTTACCCTCATAAGACAAACAAAAATGCTAAAGAAACAGCAAAATTGCCACCGGATGTTCCACAAGGTGCGGAAAGGGACAACAACAACAATAAAAAGGTTGGGAACCCTGGGCCTAGATGGTTTCCATCCTCGCGATCACACCACTTTCTCAATCACTCCTGTATATAAAATCACACACCTCTTCACTCCCATTGTGTAGAATGCTTAAAATAAATAAGCATCTTGGCTCTTTCACCTTTTGTCCATAATTGATTTTATAAATGAGATCTAATTTGTATCTGCCTCTCAGCTATACAAGCAAATAAAGAGCTTAATATGAGAAGTAATTCTACACCAGAATAAAAAAAATGTTCTGTGGCAGGGGTATTAGCTATGATGATAGATCACTCATTTCTAAGTCAACTCTCTGGTCAAGCTGGCGCTTGCATACAATGCTCCATTCGACATTTTCTGGATAGATCATGAAACCATATATTTCACTTCTTCTATGTCTTTTGTTGTTTGTTTTTCATCTTGAATGTGATTCTGGAAATGTTGGAGCCTGTGATTTGTAGTTTGGAGATCGCTTGATGTATCAGTGCTCTGCTGTTTCTGAGGGGATTCCGGGAGGCAGAAACTGCATACGGGAACTGTGTGAAAAGAGGATGAAAGCCGATCTTCAACTCCATTTCACTGATTGAGACTTCCATTGTTTACCGATTAAAGAGACGAGGAAGATTGAAATGCCAGTTGTCTGCCTTTTTATCTCTGGGGGATCTTTCCGCTATCTCCCCAGTGACTGCCTTTTATTGCAGTGAAGTCACTCTGCTTTTATTACTGGTGAGCTCTGCTACGGAGAGGGATAACATTGCTCAGGTTTTCTGTGCTTTGGATGTGGACCTGGTCTGTGGACTTTTCCCAGTCCTTTTGTTTTGGTATTCTATGTTTCTCGCCCATTCCTTCTCATTATTTTGTGTGCAGGGGAGGGCAACTTGAGGGTCGATATGCCTATTTCATTTTTGATAATTTTTTGTGTGGGGAGGACAGATTTGGGGGTAGATGATTGTGCTGCCATTCTTTTCTTACTTGGTTTCGTGGCTATCTGGAGAAGGAAAAAAATTCAGAGTTGTATACTGTGCCAATAAACGATTCTTTGAAATGCTTGTAGATTTTTACACTGGAGGCTTGAACATAACATGCTTGTCTGAAATGCCGATGTAGCAATAAACGACTGTTCTACTGTTGGAGGTTCCACCTTGAATGAATCATGAATCTGAGCCCTTGCATGGCCTTTCAGCCAAAATCATATGAACATTTCTTATGAAAAAGTGGATATAAGAAAAATGGAGGTCTCTGCAGAAGGGAAGTGTTAAATTGATCTTTGAATAGTTTAAAAGGTTGGCATGACATCGTGGGCCAAAGAACCTGTACTGTGATGTACGTTCCATGTTCTAATGTTCTATGTCATTCTGAAGAAGAGAGTGTTTTCTCTATAATTATCCTTCAGCACAATATACACAAAAAACAAACAGAAGATCTTGTAATTTCCACATTAGTGTGTTTGCGACCTTGCTGTATGCAAATTGGCTGTTGTGCTTCTTACAACAGTGAATGAATTTTATTGACTGTGAATTGCTTTGCATTCCGGGGATGTATGAAGTGTGAAATAAGTGCAAGTTCATCCTTTCTAAATATAACAAGCTGAATGTCAGACTGAAATATTTCTCAATTACATTCAAACTCACAGCAGTACCTTACCATATGTGATTTTAAGCAGTTCAGATTATAAGACCTTAAAGGCATAAAACATAGGAGTAGAATTAAGCCATTCAGCTCATCAATTCTGCTCTGCTGTTCCCTCATGCCTGATTTATTATTTCTCTCAATCCCATTCCCTTGCTTTCTCCCTGTAACATTTGACACCCTAACTCAGGGGTCAGCAACCTTTACCACTGAAAGAGCCACTTGGACCCATTTCCCACAGAAAAGAAAACACTGGGAGCCACAAAACCCGTTTGACATTTAAAATGAAATAACACTGCATACAACATTTTTTTTGCCTTTATGCTATGTATAAACAAACTATAATGTGTTGCATTTATGAAATTGATGAACTCCTGCAGAGAAAACGAAATTACATTTCTGCATGCAACAAAAACATTTTGAACTCCGAAAAAAAGACGTTGGGTTGAAGGTTACTTTTTAGTAAAATACTCAATGTCTATTTGAGTCCTTCTTGTATTTATGAAAAACACCGAACTTAAATTTTCCGCCAGCAGCAAACCAAAAATAACGTCAGCCAGCTGTCAACCTGAAAAATAAAAGGACTATTTCACTGAACAATGAAAAAATATGAATATACGTAAAATAATAGGCAATTAAAATATTTATCATACTTGGTTAATGGGATTTCTGCTCCTGGACCTCAGCGCACAGCGTCTGCACATCAGGGCTGTATGACGTCACCTTCATCTTTACACAGGATCGCAAGCTGTCATCTGTGAGGCGTGCACGATGTTTGTTTTTAATAAAGTTCATGTTGGAGAACACCTGCTCACATACATATGTGGATCCAAGCACATATGTGGACAGGACTCCAAGCGCATACTTTTTAATGGTTACATAAATGTCGGGGATAGCATTCCATGTTTCGAACACAAGTTTGTCCAGTTTTGGGAGGTTTTCAATATCACTCCATTTGTGATTCTGAGCAAGAACGGCCTTCTGACGGGCAACATCTTCAAGGTCTGCTGTCAAGCATCTAAACTTGGACACCCATATGTCTTTGTCGGCTATGTCGGCCAGTTCCATCTCAAGATCAGGTTGACTCACACCTGCCAATGCAGTCATATTCAGTAGGGATGGATCGATGCTTAGGGCAGTGACCGGGAAGGATAATGTGTTTTTTTCCTCTCTGAACTCACAGAAGCATTCCCCAAACGATGTTTGCATTGTGATGATTGCAGAATGTAAATACTCTGAATTTATCATGTCGTGACCTTGTTTGAACTCTCTCAAATTGGGGAAGTGAGACAAAGTGCCTTTCTGTAAATCTCTGGTAAGCACTGTCAACTTGCGCTTGAATGCCAAAACATCCTCCAACATGTGTAGGGCTGTACGTCCTTTCCCCTGAAGAGCTGTGTTCAGGTGCGCTGTCATGTCTACCATGAAGTGTAGCTTTTCCAGCCACTCTGGCTGTTCCAGCTCAGGAAAGGTGAGCCCATTGCTGCCCAGGAAAGTTTTCACTTCTTCCAGACAGGCAACAAAGCGTTTCAGCACCTCCCCTCTGGACAGCCACCGGACTTTGTTGTGCAGCAGGAGATCAGAATATGCGCTTTCCAACTCGTCCAGTAACAAACGGAATTGACGGTGATTTAAACTTTTTGCCATTATTTTATTGACAGTCTGAATGACAACATCCATTACTTCTGTGCATTCTGGAGGAAATGTTTGAGCGCACAGTGCCTCTTGGTGCAAGATGCAGTGAAAAGTCAGCAGCTTTCTGTCCAGCGACTTCTGCAGTAAAGCCACAAATCCCTTGTGTGCTCCTGTCATACTCGGTGCCCCATCAGTAGCTACTGACAGCAGGTGGGTGGTCCTTATTCCTTTGGCTCTTAAACAATTCAAGACAGCCTCACAGATGTCCTCCCCCTGTGCTTGGTCTTTTAGAGGTATCAACTCAATCAGTTCTTCCTGTGGCCCGGCAGAGTTTACATACTGGCAGAACAGCGCTATTTGTTCAATATCACCTTTGCCTTTAGACTCGTCACTCTTGTTTTTAAAGTCTGTGAATAGATGTTCTGAAATCTTAATGAAAGATTCTTTTATATATTCACCATCTGTAAACTGCTTCCCGTGCCTGACTATTTCCTGAGCGGCAATATAACTAGCGTATGTAGTTGATTTTCCAGACTTCATCCATTTCTGGCCAAGACTATTTCAGACCTTTCAGATTCCCAAGCACCTTCTCCATAGTAATAGCAATTACATTCACTTATATCCCCTGCTACTCTCAAATTTTTGGCATACTTCTAATGTCTTCCACAGTGAAGATCAACATAAAACACTTATTAAATTTGTCCGCTATTTCTTTATCTACCATTACTACCTCTCCAGCATAATTCTCCTGCAATCCATTATTAATTCTTGCTTCTCTTTTATTCTTTATATATCTAGTATCCTCTTTTATATTATTAGCTAGCTTAGCTTCATATTTCATCTTTTCACTCCTTATGGTTTTCTTTCTTTTTGCCTTCTGTTGGTTTTTAACAGCTTCCCAGTCTTCTAACTTCCCACTAATTTTAGATATATTGTATGTACTCCTTTTTGCTTTTATGTTGTCTTGGACTTCCCATAGGTGGCTCACCCTCTCTTTAGAATACTTTTTTATCTTTGGGGTGTGTCTATTCTGCACGTTCTGAATTGACCCAGAAACTCCAGCCACTGTTGTTCTGCTGTCATTCTTGCTTGTGTCCCCTTCTAATCAATTCTGGCCAGCTCTCTTCTCCTGCCTCTGTAATTCCCCTTACACCACTGCAATACCAAAATGTCTGACTTTATCTTCTCAATCTCAAAGGCAGAGTGAATTCTATCATATTATGATCACTGTCTCCTAAGAGTCCCTTTACCATAAGCTCCCTAATCAAATCTGGTTCAGTATACTACACTCAAACCAGAATTGACTTTCCTTAACTGGGCTCAACCACAAGCTGTTCTAAAGAACCATCTCGTAGGCATTCTACAAATTCTGTCTCTTGGGACCCATCACCAGTATGATTTTCCTGATCTACAGGCATATTGAAATCCCCCATCATGACAGAAACATAGCTGTTTTTACATGCCTTTTCAATCTCCCATTGTAATTTGTATCCCACATCCTGGGTAATTCCCACATTCGGAGGCCTGTATATATCAACCATCAGAGTCTTCTTACCCACGCATTTTCTTAACTCTACCCAAAAGGATTCTGCACCTTCTGATCCTACATCATCACCTTTTAAGTATTAGATTTAATTTTATACCAACAGAGTCACCCAACAGAGTCATCCACCTAATGTCAGCCCTTTTGATGCAATGTGAACCCTTGGATGTTAAGCTTTCAACTATGATTTTCTTTCAGCTATGGTTCAGTGATACCCCACAATGTCGTACCTGCCAATCTCTATTTGTATACTGTGTGCATTCAAATAAAACACTTTTAAACCTCTCTTTTCAATTTTGCCCACATGCTGTACTTCAACTCATCCCACCAACTTCTATTTTGCCCTATCATCTGCCTGTCCTTCCTCACTGTCTCACTACACAATGCATTTTTGCCAATGGTCTGTTTTTATATCAATTATGGTATTGTTTGCACTGTTGTAACTATACGTTAACTATAACTATATGTAACTATATGGTTTTGTGTAGGTCTTGTAGCTTTAGTTTTTGGTTTGTTGGGTGGTAGAATTGGTCTCCTGACTTGGTGTGTCTGGGTAGTCTCGTTTTTTCTGGTGATTTTGGAGCTCCTTTCTGGGGACCATGCTAAGACAGTAGCGCAATATTAATACACAGCAGCCTCTCCAGACTCTGGATCTGGGGATTGCCAAACGTTATGTGGATTTTCTGGTGTAGTCTGTTTTGTTGTGTGCTTTTGTGATATCATTCTAGAGGAACGTTGTTTCATTTTTTACCTGCATTGCAGTTGTGGTTTCTAAATGACAATAAATTGAAATTCAATTCAATTCAATTCAATCTAGTTGTATATCAACTGCCCCATCCTGAGTGCTAACAATCTGCTTCCCACCCCCCTACCAAATTAGTTTAAACCCTCCTTAACAGCTCTAGCAAACCTGCCCGCAAAGGTATTGGTACCCTCAGGTACAAGTGTAACCTGTCTTTTTTGTACACCTCGTACTAAGAGATCCCAATGATTCATCTTCTGGTACATACATACCAGAAGAGATTCCAGTGATTCAGAAATCTGAAACCATACCCGCTGCACCAATTCCTCAAGCTTATCTATCAAATCATCCTATTCTTACCTTCACTGGTGTGTGTCACAGGCTACAATCTGGAGACTACTATCCTGGCAGTCCTGCTTTTCAACTTTCTGCCTAACTCTCTATATTCTCTCTTCAGAACTTCCTCTCTTTTCCTCCAATATTGGTAGCAATACTTACATGACTTCTGGCTGCTCACCCCCCCCCCCCTTTAGAATGTTGCGGACCTGATTCAAGAAGCTCCTGACCCTGGCAACTGAGAGACAAAATACCATCCAGGCTTCTTCTTCACATCTGCAGAATCTCCTGTCTGCCCCTCTAACAATGGAACCCTCTAACACTACTGCCCTCCTTTTCTTCCCCCCTTCCCTTCTGAGCCACAGAGCCAGGCTTACTGCCAGAAACCTGGTTACTGTGTCATTTGGCCCTCTTCCCCCACCAGCCATATCCAAATTGGTGTACTTTTTATTGAGGGGAACAGCCACAGGGCCTACTCTGCACTCCTGCCTATTTCCTTTCCCTTTCCTCACAGTCTTCCAGGTACCTGCTTCTTGGTGACTACCTCCCTGTAGCTTCTATCTCCTCCTCATGCTCCTATATGAGATGAAGGACATCGAGCTGCTGCTCCAATTCCTTAACATGGTCTCTAAGGAGCTGCAGCTCGATGCACTTCATGCAGATGTAGTTATCAGGTAGACAGGAGATCTCCCAGATTTCCCACATCTCACACAAAGAACATACCAGTACCTCTGGACCCATTGGACTCAATATGATCATTATTTTGCTAACTCCATGGTTTTTATTTGGTTTTTATTGAAACCAACTCACTGATCAAATGATTTAGTGGGCAATTGGATTGTTATTTCCCTCGTTTATGCTGATAACGCACTACCAGGTTCAAGCACGGTTCTTACCCTGCAACCTTTAGATTACTGAAACAGCATGGATAACTTCACGCACCACAGCTTGGAACTGATTCTTTCAAGGACTCTTCAACCCCTGGTCTCAGTATTATTTATAATTGTACAGTTTGCCTTCTTTTGCACATTGGTTGTTTTTCAATCTTTGTGTATTTTTTTCTGTTGTATTTCTTCCAGGGTATATGGGGTGTCCAGGGAGGGGTAGCACCTCTGGTGAAGGGGCTTGTGGTGTCCATTCTGGGATAGCTCACTCACCTTTGGTCCCCACTGGACACTCAGCTCTTACCTCTGGCTCCAAGTAGCTGTTTGCATGCAACAGTGACTACACCCACTGCTTCAACAGGCAGGTTAAACCAGGGTGAAGGTAGCCAGGGGCCTCATACGTCAGTGAGATAGGGGCATGCCTGTCGTAGCATGTGAAGACTACTCTGTTGAACTGGGCAGATGAGATCTACAAGGAGATCCGATAACTAGGAAGGTGGTACTGCAACGTTCCATGGAGAGTGAAGGGCATGACAAGGCATAGAAGACGTTATGGTCATCCACTGCAACCAAGGAAGCCCCCAGTTTGTGATGCTTGTTCATACCACTGGTTTTGAGGTTGAGAGAGTGGAATTGCCCCAGTGCAATGGCTTTTCCACTTTAAAAACTCTCCTGCCAGGTTTCCTCTCATCGATGGACAACCACCATTCAATGTATTTCTTTATTTTTACTGTAAATACCAGAAAGAAAATGAAACTCAAGGTAAAATAGCACTACCTTACTTTCCATTTCCTATTTTCTAATTATGATTTATAATTTAAATTTTTATTATATTTACTTTGATTTGTACTTCAGGGAGCGCAAAGCGCAGAATCAAATATCGCTGTGATGATTGTACGCTCTAGTATCAATTGTTTGGTGACAATAAAGTAAAGTAATACACACACACAGATATATATATAGAGAGAGCTAAGAAATTTACTTCGAACTTCAACCATTGAATATCTCGTTAAATGTTAACAAAACTAGACAACTGATTGTTAGGAAGCAACAAAACATTAATAAAGGTAATTGCCCAGAAACTGTGCAGCACAGTACAACCTGTGTGAAAATTAAAATGTGAATAAAATTAAAGAGCTCAGCAATTTTAGGTGAGGCACACAAAGCACATAGTTTTCATTCCAAAACACACATGGGCCCTTGCAGAAATGTATTGAAGTCCCCAGGCATGCACAGTGGAGTCCAGCTGTTTGCAACACCCGCCTGGAATCCATTTCCAGAATAATAATGATTGGATACGATAATACCAGCTCCTCAACAGCTTTCATGGTGTCTGTGAAGTCTACTTCAGTTTGTGTTAAAGGGGCTCATCTTGGTGCTGGGAATCCAATCCTCTATGAAAGGTGCACACCTCACTCTCCCTCAGGAACTCTGCCATTCCTCAACTCCCCCCTCTGCCCATACACACTTCAGCAGTTATGATCTATTTCCTATGGTTTATTCTCAGACAAAGAGCAGGTCAAGTGGGATTTATGGAGGGAAGTGGACTGCCAACTTTGTGGGTCAAGACACTTCCTCAGGACTGGAAAGGAAGAGGGCAGAAACCAGAATAAAAGGGTGCAGGGAGAAGTGGAGCAAAGGCTGGCAAGTGATATGCAGATTCAAGTTAAACAGGGATGATAGGCAGGTGGGGATGGAAGAGTGGAAATGATATAAGAAGCTGGAGGGTGATAGGTGGAAGAGATGAAGGACTGAAGAAGATGGAATCGGATAAAAGAAAATTGTGAACCATCAAATAAAATCTTGAACTTACCTTTCACTGCCAGCCTGTGCTCCTCCCCCTCCCATCCCCCATCCCCACCCTTTTAACCAGGCTTCTGTCCTCTTTCTTTCCAGTCCTGATGAAGGGTCTCGGTCTGAAACCTTGACCATCCATTTCCATCTATAAATGCTGCCTGACCTGTTGAATTCCTTCAGCATTTTGTGAGAAGCTCTAGCGTACCAGCATTGGCAGTCTTTCTTGTGACTCTAAGTTTTATTCTGAAGACTTATTGAATTTTATATCGACCAGCTGATTTAAGTAAGCCAGAGATCATAGACTGCCGAAGGTTTAGGGGTTATGCTTCCTGCTTTTATTTGACCCACTCAAATTCTCTTTCATCTCTTTCTTTCTTTTCTGAAGAACTGGAGATGCCGACATCTCTAACAGAGTTACCCAAGAGACTGTTCTTCATGACAACATTCCTTGAGTTATTGCATCGCAGAGGGGTGCTCACTCCAATGATGAACCTGTCCTTACACAATGATCACACACAAATACAAGTAGATGTATTGATATTGGTAATAGTGTATTGTTGTTACATTTACCAAGATTCAGTAAAAAGCTTGCTTACTTTTTATACAGATCAAATCATTACACATTGTATTGAGCTACAATAAGGTAAAACAATAACAATGCAGAATAAAGTGTAAAGCCACTAATGAAGTGCAAGGTAATAAAAAGTAGATTGTGAGGCCAAGAGTCTATCTTATTGTACAAGAGTTTGATAAGAGTGGGATAAGAGCTCTCCTTGTTACAAGTGGTATGTGCTCTCAGGGTTTTGTATGTCCGGTTTGGGTGAGGTCTTTCATTATGATGGCTGCCTTACTGAGGCCGCGAGAAATACAGACAGAGTCCATAGAGGGAAAGCTGGCTCCTGTGATGTTCCAAACCTTGTCCACAGTTGAGGAGCAGGATGACTGACTGGCTTCTATCAGTCATGTGCAAGAGATAATGAGGCCAGTTGGTTTCTGCACAGCCACAAGCTGACACAGCTTAATCAGGAGATGTGATGTCTGGATTTATTTTGGTGTGTCATTTATACACTGAACCCTTGGGTCGTCACCGGTTGCTATCTCTTCCTGGATTGTAGGCAGAAACAAAGAATAAATAAATTGAGTCAAGTTGAGTTTATTGTCTTGAGCACAAATATAGTGAGGTACAATTAAAAGCTGGCTTGTAACCACGTCACATAGTTAGAACCAAAATAGGGAACATAAATTATGCATAAATTAGACATGAATTATACAAGAGAGTGGAGAAAGAGAAAAGTAGACTTTGCAAAAACAAAGTCCTTAGTGCAAACACACACACAATCAGAGACAAGTCCATGGTAGTGCTGGAGATGGTCTGTTGTGTTCTGTTGCTGAGATAGAGTTTGGGTCGTGAAGCTGAGTTCAAGAAATAATGTTTATGGTAAAGTAACTCTTCCTGAACGTTGTGATGTGGGAATTTCAGGCTTCTGAACCTTCTGCCTGACAATAGGCATATCAGACTTGTAATATCTTTAATGCATTTCAATCTCAAGTCACAATTCACTAAATGCCCTTTCAAGGCTACACAGCTGCCTGAACCATCTCTCAGTGAGTACCATTTTAACCTTTCATCAGTGACTTATGGGTGAAGCGGCTGTGTGTTGCCCTCAGGGTTGTGCATCGCACTTAAGTGAACTCACAACTGAAAGTGTTTAAAGACAGACTGCAGCGCCTATATCCATATACGGGAAAAAATATTCCTCTTAAATCATATCCTGCCACACACGTTTAAACATAATTTCATCTGAGAAAGCCAACCTCAGTTTTATACTTTATTACTCATACAAGCAATCAATGCCAAATATATGTCAGTATAACCACTGCCTCTTTATAAAGGAGAAATCTTGCCAGCTGAGTCCAAAATCTTTTGGATGCTTCAGTTTTTCAAGAATCCGTGATAAACAAATTCATCCAAAACTCTGCTGCACACATCCTAACTTGTGCCTCATTCTGGTTATCCAGCACCTCTGTATGCATTGACTTACAGTATATTAGATCCCATTCCAATGAAATCTTCTACTTATTTTCAAACCTGTCCTCAGCCTCACTTCTCCCCGCCGTCTCTCCAGCCCGACATCTCACTGCCGACACACCCCACTCCTTTGCTCCAAAAGTTCAGTATTCTTCCATTCCTGGTCTTTTGCACACCTCAAGTTTTCATTCCTCCATCAATGCCACCCAAAAGCTCTGAAACCTTATTCAACCCAAACCACATCAACCTCTTTCTCCTCCTGAATACGCTGCTTAAAATTTCTCACTGTGACCAATCTTCCAGCCTAAAATTTCACCCTGAGGCTTGCTGTCAGTTTTGTTTTGATGCACCAAAGAGCACTTGTTTATTTTAGAGCTGGTGTATAAATGCAAATTGCTATTTGTTTTTCTAAAGTCTGTTGGACCGATTGCAGGGCTTTACACATGTATTTAAATTGTACCCATTTTGGAGAAATACCAATCTGACACACAAATGCTTGCATCCATGCTCAATTGGTGGAAGCAGAACATGCTTCGCCTGCCCCCTCCCTTCCTTCATGTGCTCCTGATTGATTGTTTTTAGCTATTCCCTTATATAAGATGGACTCTTGACCTCACAATCAACCTCATTATGATCTTGCACCTTATTGCCTACCTGCACTGACTTTCTCTTCAGCTGTTACACTTCATTCTGCACTTTGGTATTGTCGTATCTAGTACTGCCTCGAAACACTGTGTCATGAATTAATCAGCATGTAAAGTACACAAGACATATCTGTTTATGGTGACATATATGTACTTTGATAATAAATTTACTTTGAACAAGTTAGTCACTATACCTAGGTGCATATGTGTATAATAAACCAAAACCAGTTCCAATTCCAATCCCAAATGCACTTCTGGTGAATTTATTCAGAACATGGAGATTTAATTTTTTTAATTAACCCAGCAGAAATGCAATTTTGCATTGCTACATTGCTTTCTCTAGCAGGTCATGCAACTAAAGGACCTGCCATATAGTTCTTTTGCTTTAAGTGGGTAATCCAGCTCTGCCCTGAACCATAGAGCCAGCCCATGGTTTTTGTTTCTTCATCACAGCTCACTGACCCCTGGTGGTGAATGTGTTAATGCCAGGCCTCGATGTGAAACATACCAGGTCTCCAACAGCCTCCTGTTGCTCGCATGCAAAACACAGGCACCCAATCAGAGAAAGAACTTGCATTTTATGTAAGCTTCCCCCAGCCTTAGGTTACCCCAAAGCACATAAGTTCTTCGTTTTGAAGAGAAGTCTTTGGAATGAAGATAAAAAATATGCAGGTTACAAGGTCACACACAGCAGACAGGGTAGACAAAACCTTAGCTTGATAGCTCAAACAAAACTCCATGTAGGGTCAGTCTAATGTTATGGGCATTTGTATTGGTTTATTCTTCTCACATCTACCAAGACAAAGTGAAGAGCTTCCCTTGCATACTGTTCATACAGATCGAATCACTACACAGTGCATTGAAGCAAAACAAGGTAAAACAATAACAACGCAGAATAAAGTGTAACAGCTAAAGAGGAAGTGCCGTGCAGGTAAACAATAAGGTGCAAGATCATAACAACATAGATTGTGAAGTCAAGTCTCAATTTTCTTGGCAAGTGGTGCATTCAAGAGACTGATAATAGTGGGGTAGAAACCGTCCTTGTGCCTGGTGGTACAGCTTATCTTCTGCCTGATGGGAGAGAGCAGAAGAAAGAATGTCTAGGATGGGTGGGGTCTTTGATTATGTTGGTTGCTTTACTGAGAAGTATAGATAGAGTTCATGGAGAGGAAGATGGTTCCCATGGTGTGCTGAGCTGTCTCCACAACCCTCTGAAGCTTCTTGCTGTTATGTGCAAAATAGTTGCAATGCCAAGCTTTGATAGAATGCTTAAAATAGAATCAATAAGAGCAGGTCACAGAATCAATAAAAATGGTCACAGTCTACTTGGTCATGCTAAATTTCTTTAGCCTCTTGAGGGAGAAGAGGCATTGGTGCTCTTTCTTGGTCACGACATTGATGTGGTAGGATCAGGACAGGCATTTGGTGATATTCACTCCTAGAAACCTGAACCTATCAACTGTCTCAACCTGAACACCATTGATGTAGGTAGGAGCATGTACACCATTCCTCTTCTGAAGTCAATGACCAGCTCTTTTATTCTGTTGATGCTGAGCTTTTGGATCTTTTAAAGATCTGTCACAGGGATGATGTTGACAGTTTGACATTTGGCTTTCAGTCTTCAGTTCAGGGCTTGATCATCTGAGCCCAGAGTCAATAGTCCATTCACTGAGCATCTGTAATCTATATACTATCCTGTTTGGGAGAAGGCAAACTAGCGATCACTGTTTAGTCTGGAAATTTCTTTGCCCCTAACTGATTGGGGTGCTTCAGCTCATGCTGATTTAATATTATTTATTCAATTACATTATTAATCCTCCAAGGGGACCACAACCTTGTGGTGGTTTGGAGGCTTGTGTGCCTCAGTGACCTGGAGAGCTATGTTGGCTGGTGTCAAGGCTTTATGCTTTGACTCCTGGTGGGTTCACCCATGCCAAACAGGTCAAAGTGTAGAGTGCAGACTAATAGTCCTCCAAGTTTGGGGGTTCAGCTCAGGGTTAGCAACCCTGACTGGTAAAACAAAATGGTTACAGATACAGCAATGAAGAATCCTTCTACATCTGAGTGCGACAGTATTCCTGAGTCTCCAACCGGGACTTGTATGACTGACAGCAGTGGAAACCAAGAGGAAGCTATTGACATGATGAAGTAAGCCCTGAACACCGCCAGAGATGGAGGACCTTCATTGCTGCGCTAAATAATGGACAGTAAGTATATTATTTATAATATAACTGAATATATATTATATATTAATATAGATTATAATTTTAAGTAATGTTATGCTTTACTTATATTATAAATATTTGTTTTTATTTTTGTATTTACACAGTTTATCATCTTTTGTACATTGGTTGGTTGTCCATCTTTGTGTCTAGATTTTTCATTGATTCTTTTAAGTTTCTTTGTGTCTACTATGAATTCCCACAAAAAAATTGATCTCAGGGTAGTATATGATTACGTATATGTTCTTCACTAATTAATTTATTTTGAACTTTGAACTTTGATTTGGCTAATGAAATGCATTAATCCTGTTGATGAAAAGCAAAATAAGGTGTGGATGCTGGAAATTTGAAATAGAAAAGGAAACTGCTGGAAACACCAGCAAATCAGGCCAAGCAATGATGTGATTGTCTTTCCAATGTACCTATGAACCTTTTTCTGACAATGTTAAGTACTCAACCATCCAGCCAGATAGTAGAGTTTAGATTTGCACACACAAAATAGTCACTTGGCCCAAAGCCAAAGAAAATGTGAAGCGCATGACCAACATAATCTATGAATCAACCCTTTCAAATCAAAGGCTGAAGGTCACAAAAATTAGACGGTCACTAATTCAGGAAAAAAAATGCTCTTTTATCCCCAGAGAAGTTAGAATTTAAAACTCAACATCTCACTAAGTGGTGAAGAGACATGGAAAAGGGAACCCAAGATGACCTGATGAGGTAAAAGTAAGTGGGATCAGATTTATGTGCAACATAAATATCAGAGTTTTACCAGTTATTTCTGTGCTCTGTAATTCTAGGTAAAGTTCTAAATAACCAACACATTTACTTAAGCCTTTGAATCACAGAACTAAGGAGACCATTCTCTCCATCATAGCTGCAACAAATATGGCCCACCTTGTAGTGCCAGTCTGGCTTTTTTAGCTAGTCCCATTTACCCGCTCCTAGGTCATAGCCCTCATACCTTTCTCATCCATGTACCCATCCAAACTTCTCTTCAATATTACAATTGAGACCGCACCTCAGAGTGAAGTAGTTTCCCTTCAGATACCCATACTTTACCATTTTAGCCTCATCTAACCCAAGGGAAAAGCCTCTTTAAAAGAACTGTCTAAATATTCCCAACCCATTGCTCTTTCCATTTACCTTCTTCAGTTTTTAAACCAGTTCCATTTTAATTCTTACGATGGAATTCGCATCCATCATTCTTTCGAGCGGAGCTGACCAGACTTCACAGAGCCGCTCAGGTTATGGTAAAACCCCGTAAAATCAGACCGATGAAGAAACTAGCTGAAGTGTGTGGAATGCTGGAGCTCTCAAACCCTGAGGGGGAAAGAGCAGGCGTGAAGTATTTGGCTTCTACAATAATTAAACATCAAATAATTCTGTAGCTCCCTGCCTTTTTTGAACTGCTGCTTTCAAGCTTGTAACAGTTTCAGGCAGTCAAAAAAAAACTTCTCAATTAATTAATCCCTGCTCATTAATGGAATTAGCTGCCTTCTGGAGAATGTTTTTAAACTTTTGGTGGTATTGTTAAAGATCAAGGAGAGAGATTTATTCATTCTGGAGATGTAGGAATCAGAAGCAAGTCCAACATTAATTGCACATTGAAATTGCTCTTCAAAAGATATGGGGGAGTTGCCTTTATGAATTGCCTCATTCCTTGTTGAAAAGATACTCCCACAGTGATGTGGAGTGTTTCAGAATTTTTAGCCAGAAGTAGTAGTAATATTGTACCAGTTAATGCACTTCCCTTGTTTCCAATGTTATGTATACTTTTCGTCTTCAAGTATTTAACTATTGGTCATGTAATTGTTTCTGGTTTCAAACAGTGGTTCAATTTGCATGTTAATCTGTTCAGAGTGTTTCAAATGAATTAAAATTTAATTTTGCTCAACTCACAAACTACTGAAATCCTGAGATGCATTTTGTGCTGTCCGGACTCTTTGCTGACCACATAACCACAACATTAGGCTGAATGGCCTAATTCTGCTCCTATATCTTATGGTCTAACGTATGTTTTTGCTGCAGAGATCCTGTCCTGCTCGAAGTCCTGACATCAGTAATTTACCTCAAACTGCCCAGAGCCTGTCCATTTTCTACAAGGATTAAGTTAGTGGTGTAATGGAATACTTTCCACTTGCCTGGATGAGAACAGCTTCATCGGCATTCAACACCACCCAACTTGATAGACACCCCAATCACAACTATTCCCTTACTCCAGCACTGACGTACAATAACAACACTTTGCACCATCTACAGGATTTACTGTGGCAACTCACCTAGACTCCTTAAATGGCAACATCCAAACCCATAACCTCCACAGCCATAACCTCCACCACCTGGAACAGGGGTCGGCAACATTTACCACTGAAAGAGCCAATATGGACCCATTTCCCACAGAAAAGAAAACACTGGGAGCCACAAAATGAAATAACACTGCATACGACGGGTTTTTTTTTGCCTTTATGCTATGTATAAACAAATGTGTTGCATTTATGAAATTGATGAACTCCTGCAGAGAAAACGAAATTACATTTCTGCATGCAACAAAAACATTTTGAACTCCAAAAAAAAGACGTTGGATTGAAGGTTACTCCATAGTTAGCCTACCTTGGATCGAAGAATTAAAAGAATGCGCGCACTGGCGGGTGTCAGGCATTGGCAGTTGTGATGTATATTAATAGCGATAAAAAAACACGTTGTAGCGGTGTAGCGCTACACGCAGCGCTAAAATAAAGACTGCAGTCAAAGGTAACTTTATTCGAACTAAACAGCCTTGCTTTAAAGCCTCCCTCAACCCATCCCCGTGGGCGCGGATGCTCCAAAAGACACGTACTCACAAACCCCCGTAGGCTATCTCCCTTAGCCGGAACGGTGGCTAATTGTGAGCCGGTTCAGATGTGCCAGGAAACGGTGTCTCCACAAAGTTTTCAGATTGTACAAGATCACCATAATCTTCAAATTTCGAATTACATTTCAAAAGCTAATAAACCACGGGGAGCCGCATCACAGAGATCAAAGAGCCGCATGTGGCTCCGGAGCCGCAGGTTGCCGACCTCTGACCTAGAAGAAGAAGTTCAGCGAATACATGGGAACAAATCTACCTGTAAGTTGCCCTCCAAGGCACACTGTACTCTGACTTGGAAGTATAGAGTACTACCTTCAACATCACTGGGTCGAAATTCTGGAACTCCCTGCCCAACACCATTGAGGATGCATCCACACCTCAGGGACTGTAGCATTTCAAGAAGACAACTCACCATTGCCTTCTCAAGGGTAACTAGGGATAAGCAATTAAATTCTAGCCCAATCTCTGAAGTCCACAGCCCTTAAATGGATTAAAAAGCAATCACTGAACTATTTGATTGATGTCACTTCTCCACCTCCAGGCATGTATTTCACTGGCGTCGTCCTTATCTGTTAAGCTCCTGCAGACTTCATTCATCATATCTACAAAGGTCTTCTCTTGCATTTTATCTCTATCTTGCATTACTTCACATTGCATAATTCCTTGCATCTTCAAGGAGCAGTGCCTCAAAAAGATAGCATCCATCATTAAGGACCCCCATCACCCAGGACATGCCCTCATCTCATTGCTACAATCAGTAAGGAGGTACAGAAGCCTGAAGGCACACACTGAATGATTCAGGAACAGCTCCTTTCTCTCTGCCAACTTATTTCTTAATGGACTTTGAACCCATGAACACTGCCTCACTATTTTATTATTTCTTTTCTATGTACTTCCCATTTAATTTAACTCTTTGATGTATATACTTAATATAATTCACAGATTTTTTCTTTATTATGATGTATTGCATTGTACCGCTACTGCAAAGACCTATGCCGGTGATATTAAACCTGATTCTGATTCTTGTTAGAATCTTCAGAATCCCCACTGCTTAACACCCCTTGCCTGTAGTGCAGTGGTGATGCAGATAGTTTTGCTGCCACACATCTCCAGCCAGCTCAGGTTTGATTGTGACTTCCGATGCTGTCTGCGTGCAGTTTGCACGTTCTCCTTGTAGCTGCATGGACTTTCTCTAGGCTCTCCTGTTTCTTCCTACCTTCCAAATATGTGCTGGTTGATAGATTCATTTCCCACAGTAAATTGCTCCTTGTAGAAGACAGGAGATTCAGGTTGAGATTGGATGGATGCATTATAGAGAACAAGTTTGCGGCAATAAACTGGGGAGGAGGGTGAAATGGGATTTCTCTGAGACCTGCCACAGGCTCAATAGATTGACTCATTCTATCTCATAACAAAGCACAAAAATAGCGTCCCCTGCCCCTCTTCATCTGGTGATATCAACATAATGTTCCAACCAAGACATTTGATTAGTTTCCCTAAGAAATGCATCAGATGTGCATGCTGCTTCTGTCAGCATGTTGCAGAAACAACATGCATAGCTGATATATTTTTCCCCATTTATCTATAAATATTAAGTTGATTATTGTAAAGCTCAATGTGGACAATTGAACCCCCATGAAGACCTCAGCCGGGTTTACAAAGCATGGAATTACGGGAGAAGTGATCAATAGAGAAGTCTCAAGTGAATGGGTCTGACAGATGCGGCAGTTGCTCCCAGAACTGAGCTCAGTAGTGGAAGGAGGCACACAAAAGCAGTGCATTGGAACACTGAATCCATAGGCTACAAAGGTTTAAAGAGAAGCTCATCTGATCTCTTTGTTTCAGCTGCTACCAATTAACATACAAGGATAAACATGATCAGGACCTGGGGATTCATCCATCTTAATGTGTTTCAGGGCTTCCAACACTTCCTCCTTTGTAATGTTGAGATGCTCCAGAATGTCATCATTCACTCCCCTGAATCCATTAGCTTCCACATCTTTATCTGCAATAAATACAGTTGAGACTTACCCGTTTCACAGGACATTGACACATTGATCCTTTCTCTCCCTAGCTAACTTCTTTTGCTTGATATACTTTGAGAATCTTTTAAGATTCATGGCTAATCCAACTTGCCTCAAACCCACATTCTCACCCTGTGCCTTTCTGGTCTGAGTCTCTCCCATGAAGGAAAATATCTCATTATTTACCTCTCCCCCAGGAATCTGGATATTTCAATAAACCTCTCCCTACTCTAAAATCCAGTGAGTACAGATTCAACCTGTTCAACATTTTCTTGTTAAAAAAAGAATCCTTCCATTCTCAGAATCATCCTAGTGAGCCTTTTCTGAACTGGCACCAGTGATGGTGTGAGTAAGGGAACAAAAATGTTACCATGTTCCAGCTGTAATTTCACTGGTGCCATTTACAGCTGGAGTCAGATCCAGACTGGATAGTGCAGCCATCTTAAAATAAATGCAGACATTTCTTTAGCTTTCCTGCTTACCTGGTGCACCTGTGTGCCAATTTTTTTTTTCATGTTGCTTATGATGGTCCACAAGTTCCTTTATACTGCTGATTTCTGCAGTCATTCTCCATTTAAATCATAATCTGCTTCGTCATGTTTCCTTACAAATGAGCAGCCTCACATTTTCCCTTATTACAGCATCTGCCAACATTTTGCCCGCTCGCAACCTTCCAATATCATTCTGAAAACTCTGCGCAGCCTCCACACAGCATGCCTTCCCACCTTTGTATCGTTCATAAATCTGGTTGCAGTGAGGAAATTTATTTTCAGTGGCTCACCCTTTGTCCAAAATTCTTCACAAAATTCTAGGCTTGAAGAAGGAATGGTCACAAAGATTTGCTCCAATCAGTAGTGGTAATTTGCTACCTAAGACACAGTACATTGCAATGATTAACTCTGTTTGTCGCATGAAACACAGTGAAGTGGGTCATTTGGATCAACATAGTCCAAAGTTGTGCTGGAGGAAGCCCACAAGTGTTGCCAACCCTCCTGCGCCAATATATCATGGCCACAGCTCACTAACCATAACTAATATAGCTTTGGAAATTGGGAGAAAACTGGATTACCTGGAGAAAACCACATGGTCTTGGGGAGAACATACGTACTTGTTACAGACAGTGGCTGGAAATGAACCCTGATCAGTGATCACTGGTGCTGCAAAGAAAGCATTGTGAGGACCACTAAGCAATTGTGCTACACACTGCATGCATGAGTACCATAACCTGTATTGGCAAATATATGATCAAGTTACCATAGTTGAACAAGTGGGAGGAGAGTTTTGAGTTGACAATGCTCACACTTGCCCTTTGGTAGATTCAAGGTGATGGCCAGAAAGAACCACAGTCTACAAATCAGTGAATTCAAATGAATCAAGGACAGTGGAAGCAAAGAGACCAATTCTCTTTGTTCTTGCCATGAGGTTGAAGGGATGGAGGCTGCCATTTTGTGAAGCTGCTCTGCATCCT
Source organism: Hypanus sabinus (assembly GCF_030144855.1). Classification (NCBI taxonomy): domain Eukaryota; kingdom Metazoa; phylum Chordata; class Chondrichthyes; order Myliobatiformes; family Dasyatidae; genus Hypanus; species Hypanus sabinus. The sequence continues at coordinate 24,669,483 of NC_082730.1, read as the reverse complement.
CCATTTTGTGAACATGAGCTGCTTGGCTTGATCAGTGTTTTAAAATAGACACATGATGCTCCAGGTAATCTGCTGGAAAAGAGTTAGTTTCCAAATAAATTATTTGTGAGGTGTTCTTTGGTGAGATATAATATGCAGGTTTGTGAATGGTGGGTTCTGTGTCTGCTCTGAGTGATTCAAACTAGTTACTGCTTCGGTAACTTACTTGGAAGAAAGAGCTGTAAAATTACCAGTTTTCACTTTAGGAAGAAGGGCAATACAAGGATGCTGGCTGGGACCAGAGCCAATAAGAAGCTGTTATAGGGTAATCAGATCAACCATTGCCAATGACAGTAAAATGCAACATTTGAACTGTTAAGGAATGAATATAAAAGCAGTGGTTTCAAATACAAGGAAGCGACAACTTTGAAAATTAACCATTGCAGATACAAGTGCGTGCGATGCTACTTGAAATATATGGAGAATACATTGGGACTACAAGGAACACCTGGGCACTGTAGACTCACTTGTCCAGGTATTACCTTTTCTATTCTTTGACTATTCAGGAGAGTCAGAGAAACCTAGTGGGTGTGCACACAGGTACTAAGTGTGTGAATTCACGTGCTAGTTAGTTTAGACAATAAAGCTATATAACCATATAATAATTATGGCATGGAAACAGGCCATCTCGGCCCTTCTAGTCCGTGCCAAACACTTGCTCTCACCTAGTCCCACCGACCTGCATTCAGCCCATAACCCTCCATTCCTTTCCTGTCCATATACCTATCCAATTTTACTTTAAATGACAATATCGAACCTTGCCTCTACCTCTTCTACTGGAAGCTCATTCCACACAGCTACCACTCTCTGAGTAAAGAAGTTCCCCCTCGAGTTACCCCTAAACTTTTGCCCCCTAACTACGGTGATAATCATAGATTCTCTCAGTGCCTCTCTGCTCATTAATACTAAGAAGCGATTCTTGTAACAAAGGTAATGGTGAATTTCACCTGCACTGTTAGAGCTCCCATGGGGAGCTTCTGAGATCATGTTTCACAGTGTGCCTTTATTATTAGAGGATGGTGTACAATAAGCATCATTATTTTGAAAGAAGAATGCAGGATTTATATGCTCCAGTGAATGAGTTAACAACGACCAGAGTTCAGTCTCTGAACCAGCACAAACATAGGCATAGTTTGCAATGGAGAGGTTAACTTCTGAGCTTGGGCTGATCTTGTTTCTGAAATGGAAGTGGCAGAAGTTTCCCATTACTCTTGTAGACTTGTCCTACGCCAGCAGGAACTTTGATGGAGCAGAAGTAAGACTGGATTTGGTAGGCTGTGGTAGGGTGAAGTTAGGGACACTAATATCAAGGGCAGAATCACGGTTGAGATGATCCTTGAAGTTATTTCTTTCCAACAGATGCTGATCATTTCCCTGTCCACAGTTAGTTCATCTCTCTTGAAATGGGGAGAATGAAATGATTGGTTCATTGATTACCTTCACAGTATTTAAGCACCCTCACTTGTAAAAGAAACTGAACCTCCTGTCCTCTTTCTATCTGTTCTTTTGGTGAAAGACATGGGTAGAATAGAGGCAAGCATGTAACCTGGAATGTGAAGGAGTCTGCCCAGAGAGGGAGGCATGAGTAAGAATATAACATGTCTTATCTTGTGTATGATGTTTTGTTCAATAATAGTGTCTGGGTATCCTCTCCAGGTTACATATTCACATAATGTGTTCTTGTAACCTCTAACTTTACATTTTATATAATCTTTATTCCTTATAATTGTTGGATGTTTTTGCTTTTGTTGCATGTCGTGACAACAGACCGCAGCAAATTCCTAATACGTGTAAATGCACGTTGTGGTGAACTACATATACCTGTCTGGACACAACCCCCCTGCTGACTGCTCCTGTGGCTCCTCCCACAGACTCCGGTATAAAGGCGATTGGAGACACAGCCCCGGCCTCAGTCTCCAGGATGTAGTGTAGTGGTCAATTGCTGCTTGTTCTTTCTTCCAGCCAATAAAAGCCTATATCTTGCCTCATGTCTCTGAGAGTTATTGATGGTGTATCACACGTATATGGTGAATAAAGTTTATCCTTGTTCCTGTGGGAAGTGGCCATGTAAGACAAGTCACAAAAGGTCAGAGCATGGTGTGGAAGTGGAGACAAAAACCAAAAGGAAGAAAGTGAGAGAGGACCAAAGGTGAGGAGGTCATGTTGAAGGCAGATAGGTTGAAGGAAAAGTAAGGAGAAGGTGTTGGGCTTGGTTGTCCATGTGTGAGCCCAGCTGCATTTGCAGGAACAGAGTATAATTGCCATTTGATATGATACAGACAGTTTTCATTAAAATAAGGAACACAGGGATTTGTAAGAGGAAGTTAATAAAATGTACAATTCATAAATTTGAAATGGGGATTGAAATTCGTGATGTGCAGTTCTTTATTCAGCTCCAGTTATCCCTATTGTATCAAAACCTTTGGATGTGGCCCAAGTGCAAAGAGAGAGAGAGAGAGAGAGAGAGAGATACAGAAGCTCAACAGTTTACTGACTTCAAAGAGACTTGCGGGATTTAAAGGAAAAGAAAAGCAATAAATGATAAATGCTAGGCCAACACCTTCATTAACTAAGACTCTCAAACTGAAAATCAATGCCAACACTGTGCTGGAAGCAATAACTAATACCAAATGAATACTGCTCCTTGACAGCGCCACTCAAAATGGTAGTCCTCTTTCCTAGACAAGGGCAAGGGTAAGTCGGGGGTGTAAACGTTGCTGAGCTTTTGGTCAAATCTTATTAGGACTCGAACAGAAGAAGGGAGTTAAATACCATCATAATGAAATACTAATTAGCCAGATTGTCAAACCTGTTATGCAGCCCACCTGTGCAGGCACATAGACCCTGCAGCAGAATCCGTGATTATAACATGTTGGCCCCATATCTTCCCCAAGAAAAGCCTTAAATAATGTTTTTAGATACAAGAATTCCATTCTGCAGATAGATTTTTGTATGGAAATTCTCAGGGGTTGGATGATAAGTGAGATCTCTATGAATGGAAAGTGAGAGTAAGTTAGCTCTGTGAAATTGGATTCATTCCATGCATTTGATGAAAAAAGTACATTGACCTGTGCAAATTATAAATGCTATCTTCAGCAAGCAGTCATGTACCAGACAACGTATTGTGCATTACTTTATCTTTCCAAATGGTTCACACTTGCATTGCTTCCTTCCATCCTAGTTCCTACTGTGATGAGTCAAACCTTTCATTTCCAAAACTCTTCCATTTACCTTTGCTTTGCATTCATATTCAGAATGCCTCACAGTTACACTTGAGTGGAAATTCATTTACCATGTGTCCTTATTTCATCTGGTTTCTAATTTTCTGTCTCATTAGAGGATTTCACTGGGAGATTTCAAATAAATCTCACTGTCAAAAAATCGCAGGGTTGCAGAGGCAGGAGGTGAATTATCTCTGGGGATACAAGAGACTGATGGAGTAATCTGGAGCAACAAAAAAAAACTGTTGGAAGAATTCAGCAGGTCAAACAACATCACTGTAGCCCTGATGCAAGGTATAAAACCCAAGCATTGACAGTCCCTTTCCTTCCACAGAGGCAGACTGGCTTTTGTGTTCTTCCACTGGATTGTCTGTTGCAACGAATGAACACAGACTATTTTAATGGTTTCTCAAAAAGCACAGAAGGATGGAACTCAAGATTTTATAACTTCTACCATTTGTGTCCATGGGATCAGTCTGCTGAACGTAGAGTCATAAAATCATAAAACATAGAAATCTACAGCACATTACAGGCCATTCAGCCCACGATGTTGCGCCGACCATGTAACCTAGTTTAGAAACTGTCAAGAAATTACCCTACTGCATAGCCCTCTATTTTTCTAGGCTCCATGTACCTGTCTAAGAATCTCTCAGAGGAGCCTATTGTATCTGCCTCTACCACTGTTGCTGGCAGTGCATCCCACACACCCCCCACTTTCTGTGTATAAAATAAGTTACCACTGACATCTCCCTTGTACCTACTTCCAAGCACCTTAAAACTATGCCCCCTAGTGTTAGCCACTTCAGCCCTGGGAAAAGCTTTCTGGCTATCCACGTGAACAATGCCTCTCATCATCTTATACACCTCTGTCAGGTCACCTCTCATCCTCCGTCGCTCCAAGGAGAAAAGGCCATACTAACAGAACAGTTATATTTCTAAAATTAATATTCACATTGTGGTCAGAAGTTTACTGACCACCCACAGAAGCCTTGAGAAATTGTTGATGAGTGCTCTTCTTTTACTGTTTTACTCTTTATTCTTATTTATTTATTTGTCTGTTTGTTTGTTTATTTATTAGGACACAGTGTGGAGTAGGCCCTTTGAGCCACACTGCCCTGTCAACACCACAACTCTAGTTAACTGTAACCTCATCACAGGACAATTTACAATGACCATTTAACATACCTGATACATCCTTGACTATGTGAAGGAACCAGAAGGCCCAGAGAAAACCCATGCATTCCATGGGGGAGGATGTACCGAGACACCTCACAGGACAGCACTGGAACTGAACTCCAAACTCCAGAACACCCGGAACTGTAATAGCATCACACTAACTGCTACGACACCATGGAATCAGAATAAGGTTAACCATCACTGGCATATGTTGTGAAATTTGCTGTTTTACAACTATAAATTACAAACGTACAATAAAATCTATAAATGATACTAAGAAATATATATTGTAATTATGTTTTATTGTAATCTATAGATACTTATTATGTATTGCAATGTACTGCTGCCACAAAACAGCGCATTTCACACTCATGCCTGTAATATTAATTATATAATCTGCCAATTTCCAATTTCCATTGAATTCACAGAGCTAAATTACTCTCACTTTCCGCTCATGGAGATCTCACTCATCATGCAGCCTCTGAGAATTTCCACACAAAAACTATCAGCAGAATGGAATTCGCATGACTAAAAAATGCAGAGTTTGAGCTTTTTCTTGGGTAAGATTTAAAGCCAACATGCATAACTGGAGCTGACTGAAGAAGCGCACATCACAAATTTCAATCCCCATTTTCAAATCTATGAATTGTATATTTTATTAATTTCCATTATGTCCATTATTTTAATGAAAACTGTCTCAATCAGATCAAATGGCAATTATACTCTGTTGATGCAGACACAGCTAGGCTTAGACATGGGCAACCAAGCCTAACACATTTTCCTTACTTTTCCTCCAAATCATTTACCCTCAATATGACCCCCCGTTTCTTTCTATTGATGATTTTCCCCACTTCTGCAAAGCACATACAATATATATGGAATATACATTTCTATGCTGTTGTTGTTGACTGCCATCGAGTTGTCGTTGACTCTTGATGGACCTATCGATAGTGTAGTTGTCCACAGGGTTTTCGTGGTAGGATACGGAAGTAGATTGGCAGGTCTTCCTACCATGCAGGTACTGCTGTTGCCCAGGTTGGGACTCCACTGGATTTGAACTCAGGACCATCTGTATTTTTCTCCCTAAACCTCCTTGTTCCACTTCTGTTTTTCTCACAAATACAGCTTATCTAATGCCATATTCCTGTGATGCTGCTACTAGTCAGTTTTTCATTGAACCTGGGGTTACATGTAATCACACAAATGACAATAAACTCAGCTTTGACTTTGACCTACTTTTTGGCAAAACTTTTTATCATCTTTTATCTCCGTATTTGGGTCAGCATTTTGCAACAATTTGTTGAAGCACCTTGGGATACATAATGGCATTTAAGGTGCTACATAATGTTCAAAAGTTCATTTATTATCAAAGTAAGTATGCAGTATACATCTCTGAGATTCGTCTTCTCCAGATAGCCACAAAGCAAAGAAAACCATGCAAGTTGTTCAAACCCCTAACCCGCACAAAAAAACTCACAAATTGCCCCAAAAGGCAACAAGAGCATCAAATGCCACCTCCATGCAGAGAAACAACCGTCGAACCTCGAGAACTTCAAACCCCACCCCCTGCACAAAAGAACGCACAAAATGTGCCAAAATTAAATTGCAATAGCACACAGAGTGACAAACCCCAACTGAACCCCTCCCGCAAATTAAGTCGCTCAGACAGCAATTTGAAAGAACGGGCAAAAACACAGAATATGGAAGACACAAAACCAAAAAAGAGTCCATGAATCGCAGAACTTCAGTAACATCTTTCGACGGCATTGAAGGAGAGGAGGACAACTTGAACGCAGAGGCAGAATAGCAAGGAGATAGGTAGTCACACACTGACAACTTATCTGACAAAAGCGAGCAGATAGGTGGACACATACAGACACCTTTTCTGGCAGAGATCCAGCACAGTACAGCGAGATGCAGGTAGCCAACACTGAACCTTCGCTTGCCTTCCACATTCGCCCCGATGTTTCAATCTTCTTCAACGCTTTAATTGACAGGTAATGGACACTTTTCATTGACAAAATGGAGTTGATCACGGGCTCACACCCTGTCTTTAAGCTTCACCATGAGGCCTAAGCTCTATGTTCTCAGAGTCAGCAGAGTGCTAGATCACTCAGTCGATCGATGTCTTGTTGCAGTTGGGCATGGACAGAAATTGTAGTTGATTCATCTATGGAGCATAATCCTAACTTCATGCAGAGTCCATGAAATGTGTTTGCAAGGAGAAAGCCATAAATAATAAGAAAGAAGAGGTCAAGTATATTTACATCCTTAGCTTGTTACCCTGTTGGTGCCTCAATTAACAAGCTGTTTGATTAGCACTTTATAAATTAAACCTTTCAGTTCAGCCATAATCAGCCAATTTGCTAACCGTCTGCATGGGACATAAACGAGAGGAACAAATGGCTGTTTAGATTCAGAAAGGCATAACCCTGAGCTCATAATTTTGCATCAAATTCAATTTCATTGTCGCAGCGAGATTGCAAAATTCTGTTCTGCAGCAAATTTTTATTAAAATTAACTTTATTTGTCACTTAAACATTGAAATGTACAGTGAAATGTGTTGTTAGCATCATTGTTTGAGATGCGCTGGGGGCAGACATGCTTCCAACACCAACATAGCAAGCCTGCAACTTATTAAACCTAATCAAAGATCAAAGTTCAAAGTAAATTTAAAGTACATATATGTCATCATATACGACCCAGAGATTCATTTTTATGAGAGTATACTCAAAGAATCCATAATTGAATAATAACCATAATTGAATCAATGAAAGACCGCACCAACTTGGGCATTCAACCACTGCAAAAGACAACTAATGGTGCAAATAAAAAAAGAAATAAATGATAATAATGATGATAAATATCGAGTACATTAGATGAAGAGTCCTTGAAAGTGGTCCATAGGTTGTGGACTTACGTTCAAGAAATCGTATGTCTTTGGAATGTGGGAGGAAACCACATTTATGTGTCATCCTGCAGAAATGCTCTGCAGGAGAATCACAGGTACACCACATGGAGTTCCACACAGAAGCCAATTGCTAACTGACTGAAGCCATCCGAATTCTTATGGTGCTAAGGTCATACACATGGTGCCATAGGGCTGGTCCACCAAAACTAGTGGGCAAAATCAAATTAGATGTTATCGCCCCATTTTATGTGCCAGCTGAACTTATAAAGTTAGATCGTCAAAGAGCATGTTGTACATCACTGAAAACTACACTTGAGTTGTAGAAGAGTCCCGTGTGTCTCAAAAAGTGTGCACTGTCCACCCTTTATCGTGAGTGTCTCATTAGGCACTCTTACAAAAAGTACTTTACGGGTTGGATACAGAGTCTGGCATTCTGTGTCTTCCCATCAAACACTCTCGAGGTAGCGTCAGCTATGTCTAGATACAAGTTAAAGTTCCCTCTGAACTATCACATTGGACACCCAATACAGGGACAGCAGAGGCTGGGCGCAAACTGAAGGTCACTTTACATTAACCTTTCAAATACTCCTGGGATTGGATTCAAAGCTCACATCCTTCAGTTTTGTCACTATAAAGCATTTGTAGGACAGTTAGAGCTTAACAGAATTTTTGTTACTTAGAAAGGATTCTACTGTTGTACGAGAACTTGGTTATATCCTGATCTACTCTCTGCCCTGCCCCTACTCCTTCCCCTAGTAACAAGTTAGTTAATAGAAACCAGCTTTATTTGGGAGAATGGGATGAATTGCAATTCTACAGAACTGTGAATGTAATGACACAGGGTCTATGGGAGATGAAGACAAGACTATTGAAATCACAGTAAATATTATATTCCAAGTCCAACCTGAAGCACAGCTAATCCCTGAGTGTTATCACTTACCTAACACAACCCTGTATTCCTATTCCAAAAGTAAAATATGTGAAGTGCTGGAAATTTGAAGTTAAAAAAATGGAAAGTGTTGGAAATACTCCACAGGCAAGGTAGCATCTGTAGAGAGTTAAAAAGAAAGGTAAAATGATACCAGCAAACAACACAACTTTCTGATGACAGTTTACAAAACTACTTCTTCTTTCAAATATGATTCTTCAACTAAGCTGTATATGATTGGAACCTGGGACTTACATTTTGATGGTGTGTTTTAGTGATTGAGCAATCTGGTGCTTTGCTATGTCCGAAAATTTACCTATGAAGTCACAAGAGACTGTAGATGCTGGAATCTGGAGCAACAAACAATCTGCTGGAAGCCAGCAGGTCACACAGCATATGTGGAGGGAAGGAAATTGCCAATGCATTGGGTTCAAACCCTGCAACAGGACTAAAGAAGGGTTTCATTCTGAAATGTCAACAGTTCCTTTCCCATGACAGATGTTCTTTGACCCACGTTGTTCCTCCAATAGTTTGTTGCTTCTTATCTATGAAATATTGTTCACTTATTATAAAATAAGTGACTTGAAATGAAACGCAGTTTTGCATCTCAATCTCCTCCTGGATATAATAATGGAAAGACAAGTAATCACATGCTCAACCTACCTCAATACACTAATTTCTGCACACAGTGAAGAAACCGATGGACCAAATGTACTGTAATCAATGTCATTATTTCATGGAATATCACTCATGCAAACTGATTATTCTCTACTGGAAAACTTTGCTGAGAAGAATATTGCAAAAGGTTGCAAATTTAAATCTGGATAGTATAAAATGTCAGAGATTAAAATGCAAATTCCAATTTCTGAAAACAGGTGTAGCACTTTTAGTGGTTAATTATGGAGCAATGCATTTATAGTTCAATGCCTACTCCTTTTTGCTAGCAATTCGGGAGAGAACTTTTATTGTGATGGTCCTCATCACCAGTATGTTCTGAATGTCAGCAAAATGTACTGGAGGTCTGATGCCAATGCCTCTGTATCTGCCACTGAGTCCAACTGTGGTTCCTAATTGATCTGAACTTGGGGTCTGGATGATTTTCACATCTGGCTACTCAGCTGCATACCTAGCATGCCCAAAGTCATATAAGTATGTTCACTGATTTTTATAGAAAACATAAATGAAGCTAAGTATTTTTTTCTTTACTATGTATGTTTTACATCAATATAATACAGATCAATGTACTTTAGTTACATTTATTATTTTTTGAATGTTTAAAAAGTTTTTAAAATTTAAAAAGATGAATATAATCCACTGGGTTTTAAATGTCTTTCGTCATCAGAGAGATAGGTATTAAAAAGGCTTCTGACAACACAAGCTGTCCAAAGACCATCAGGACAAGATTTCTGATCCTGTTGTCTCCAACACAGGAGGGACTTTGCAGATGGCCTCAAGGTCAGTGGAAATTGCTTGGCTGCAAAACATATATACAGCCATGGGGGCCATTTTAGTGGGCTGCACTCAAGGTATGTGTCAGATGGTGCCTAAGGGCAGCTCACTAAAATGTTTGCCATGTCTTGTTTGGAATCCTGTTTAACCCTTTCCCATAAGCTTTATAAGATAGAATGGTAAGTTACAAAGTATGCAGAAAAATTATGTCAGCCTTGCAGCTCTTGAACTTACTTCACTAACTCCAAAAGAATGTACAGTAGATTTAAGTATATTTGGTATGGAAAAGGACTTACTCTGCATCTAGCCTTCATACCAGGGTTGCAAGCCTTAAATGGAAATATTCCTGATTTCTTAATGCTGACATTCATATCTTGTTCAGAACATTCGAACAGTCTTAAAAAGAACTAGGCAGGCAGTCAGTGTTGTGATCTGACAGTTTGTGTTGCAACCTGACAGTTCGGCTATGCCTCTAGAGGCTTTCCTGACCTACTTAACTGGGTTCTGTTGAATCTAATTCGCTGATAGTTTCACACTGCAACTATTTTCCTAATTACACATTGAGACGATCGCCCCACCGGCACTGATGAGCATCTCTGTGCCAAGAGTCAAAATGAATATGTAAATGTCTTATGAGGATTTCCGTTGTTCCACAGCTGTTGATGACTGAAGAGAGATGGAGAATTACCTTGGGCCCTATCTAATGGATACTAACTCTATATTAAGGATGTTATTAATGTGCAAATTCAGTGAACAGATGTGGTGCAAGTCGTGAATCTCCAGAACTTGTTGAGTGACTTCTGATGCTTTGCATTTTCCTTCATATACCAACCCTTAATTACTCCTGCATTTCCAAGAATTTGCAACATTTGCAGGCTAATAGCAGAAATTGGTATGTAATTAAGTGCATATTAATGATGTGATAATTATATGTACAGCCTTTTAAGCACAGAGGGGAAATATTTAACTTGCTCAGTCTCATTCTGACACATAATAAATTGGTAATCTTTCCCAAAAGATCACAGTTTAAAAGTTAACTTTTCTTCTTCATTTTCTCTCACTCTCTCACACTAGTTTTTCTTTGGTAACACACACAAAATGCTGGAGGAAATCAGCAGGCCAGGAAGCATCTATTGAAAAGAGTACAGTCGACGTTTTGGGCCGAGACCATCCATCGGTTTGCTCTTTTCCATAGATGCGTCCTGGCCTGCTGAGTTCCTCCAGCATCTTGTGTGTGAATTTCCAGCATTTGCAGATTTTCTCCTGTTTCTAATTTTTCTTTCCTTGATTTCTTCTCCTACCGCTGGTTCTGTTTCTTCACCGAGTTTCATCTCCATCACTCTTCTCTCATAATGCTTGGGTCTCATTGATTAAAGAGTTACTCAGATAATCTAATCATTCTTAGAGCCCAGATCCCTTTGAGCCTTCAACCTGCTGTTGAGTGCCCATATATACAGCAAAGTAAGATTGAAATAAAAAGATTTTAGGCAGGAGGGTGCAATGAAGTTCCATCGCCATGGCATGGTGCAATGCAAGATCGCCTACTCCAGTAGGCTCTGGTGCATTACGTTCAGGAGTCAAGCTAATTTATAACAGGTGCATCAAAACATACAGTGAAAAACATTTTTTTTGTGTGTTAACAACCAACACGCCCGAGAGTGTGTTGGGGGCAGCCCACAAGGGTTGAGGGATTTAGAGATGCAGAGGGACTTAGGAGTCCTCGTGCAAGACTCCCAGAAGGTTAATTTACAGGTTGAGTCTGTGGTAAAGAAGGCAAATGAAATGTTGGCATTCATTTCAAGGGAAGTATAATATAAAAGCAAGGAAGCAATGCTGAGCCTTTATAAGACATGAGTCAGGCCGCAGGAGTGTTTGGCAGCTTTAGGCCTGCACTGAGTGGAATTTAGAAGAATGCGGGGGGTTGTGGGGGGGGGGGGGTGGTATCTCATTGAAACCTACCGAATGTTGAAAGGACTAGATAGGATGGATGTGGAGAGGATGTTTCCTCTGATGGGGGTATCCAGAACTAGAAGGCGCAGCCTGAAAATTGAGGGGCAACTCGTTAGAACAGAAGTAAGGAGGAATTTTTTTTTGCCAGAGAGTAGTGAATCTGTGGAATGCTCTGACACAGACCGTAGTGGAGGCCAAGTCCGTGCAGGGATTTAAGGTGGAATTGGATCATTTCCTGATTGGTCAGGTCGTCAAAGGATATGGCGAGAAGGCAGGTGTATGGGATTAAGTCGGATCTGGAATCAGCCATGATGGAATGGCAGGACAGACTTGATAGACTAAATGGCCTAATTCTGCTCCTATGTCTTATGGTCTTATGGTGTAAATGTCACCACATATTCCCATGACAATATAGCACGCCCAAGCTGCTCAGCAGTACAACACGTGACACAACAAGCAACAAAACAACAACAGCAAAACAAGCCCCATTCCTCCTGCCACCCACACACAGACACCAACTTCCAACGGCAGGACAAAGCTGTCTCCTTTGGTTTCCAGCCTTTAGTGGACTCAGCCTCGGTCTCGGGATCCAACTTTCCTAGCGGACTCATAGAGATTCAGGGGCTCGGGGCTCCAGCGAACGGGAACCGGCTTCTAGATTTGCTATTTGACCCTCAGACCTCAATCCTCGATCACCGAACATTAGAGTTCTAACTCTGGACTTGCCCATAATGGGACCCCAGGCACTAGGACTTGATCTGCAGTCTCAGCGATTCACGAACACTGCGGGTTTCGTGCATTGCACGCTGTGTCAAAGTCATTTTGCCTTCACCATTCTCTGTGTTAGATCTCTGAGAAGGCCTGAGGTGGTCAGAAAGGGAAAAGGTGACCACACTTGGCTGCAGGAGGAAGAAAAGCAGCTTCGATTCCTGCTCCTGATCGCAATTCAATAAACTCCAAATGGAAGCTGCGTGTGTGGATGCAACTGGGGACAAAATGCAGCAAACGATTTGTTGGCTCTCTCTGTCCAGGACCACATTGGAAGATAATAATGAATGCGTGAGATGCTGTGAAATCCTGGATCCTGAACTCTTCAGAGCGTTGTCCATTCAGGGTCAACTCTCCGAGGAGCGTTGAGGGAAATGAATGCAGAGAGTTTCTCTAATCACACTGCCGGGGGATATTCACTCTGGTAAATGATTCAAAGGTAATGTGCTGTGATTGACGTCACTCATACAAACCATTTGTATCACACAGACAGACCTGACAGTTTTCATCAAACAGACCCCATCATTGTTACTGCCAGCCCTTCACATTCAGTTTGCCACTGTAGAAAGAATAAAGAAAGTTGAACTTGAAATGAAAAATTATTAATATAGTACTAGTTTTGCTTTGCAATTCAGACAGATTCATCTTGATTTAATTCTTGGCTGGAACTTACCTCCTAGATATATATTAGCCTATATATAAAATTCAATGCACTCTCATACCCACCACTCAACACCCCCTCCCCCCACAATAATAATAATCAGGCCTGCAACATATGCTGGGATGTTGGTAATTTATATAAGAAACATTCAAGATCCTTGACTCTATTCCAGACTAAATGTAACTAAAACCCAGATATCCATAACTAGTAAGCTACTGGGGCCTGATGATTACATTCCTGCCTGTAACTTGTACCAATGTATCTGTAACTCTGAATGTAAACCAATGAGGCCCCTTGATTACATTCCAGCCTGTAACCTCGGGATATTTGTAATTCTATACATAAATCATTCAAGCCCTTCAATTACATTCCAGACTGCAAGTCCTTTCTAGGTTATCGTAGTTTATATATAATCCCAACCCCCTCCAAACACTCCAATTAGATTCTAACCTGAAATTGATTCCTTTGTGTTCGTCTATATAAAAACTTTCTCAGGAGTCTAGGAATCCTGCAGCAAGTAACTGGCCTCCTAACTCCCCCACCACCTCCCCACCTCTAGTGGACTTAGCAGGACTGAGCTGGAACACTCCCCACTTCCCTGGACGAGTGAAGCTTCAACAACACTAGACATAGCAGCACTCCACCCACAGCCCACCTCCAACCCACAGTAATGGCAGCTTGTGCCATCTGCGAGATGCCTTACGGAAACTCAACGAGAATGCGTGGACTGCACCTTCCAAACCCATGACCTCCAGCAGCTATGACAAAGGGAGCAAGAGCATGAGAACATCACTACTGTCCTCCAAGCCACAGACTGTTCTGACTTGGAAATATATTGCAGTGCCTTTACTGTCTCTATGTCCAAATCCAGGAACTTCCTCCCTAATAGTGTGGTGGGTGTACCCACACCTTACAGACTGCAGCAGCTGGCCAGCTCAGCACCAGCTGTGGACTCACTTTCAAGCACTCTTCATCCCCATGTTCTCAATATCTATCGCTTATTTATTATTATTATTATGATTATTTCCTTCTTTTTGTCTTTTGCACTCTAGTTGAATATCCAGGCTGATGCAGCCTTCATTGATTCCGTTAGCGTTATTATACTATTATGGATTTATTGAGTATGCCTACCAGAAAATGAACCTCAAAGTTGTATATAGTGACATATATGTATTTTGATAATACATTTACTTTGAACTTCAAACTTTCTCAAATACTTTGAATGAGTTTATCATTGGAATTGAGATAAATCAAGTTCAGGATGTTTATATCATCTGCCTGATTGAGGGGAAGCAGGAGAAGAGAGGATCCCTGCTGTGGGGGTGGGGGGAGTCTTTGATTATACTGGCTGATTTAATGAGACACCAAGAAGAATAGACCGAGTCCATGGAGGGGAACTGGTTTCCATGAAATGCTGTAGACAACGTTTTGCAGTTTCTTGTGCTCATGGGCAGAGCAGTTGCCATACTCAGGCATAATGCACCCAGACGGGATGCTTTCTATGCTGCATTGATAAAATTTGGTAAGGGTTTGTGGGGGCTTGCCAAATTTCTTTAGCCTTTGCAGGAAATGGGAATGGTTTTGGAACTAGTTTATTATTCTCACACACAGAGGCACACTGAAATGCTTGTCTTGTTTACCATTCATGCAGATCAAATCATTACACGGCATTGACAGGGATGTGCCAAATTTGTTTACCCTCCTGAGGAAGTAAAGAATTTCTGTGAGCTTTCTTGGCTGTGGCATCTCTGGAGTTTGTCCGGCTATTGGTGATGTTCACTCCGAGGAACCAGAAACTCTCAATCCCCTCAACTTGAAGGTCTCAGCCCTCTCGATCTCGGCACTGTTGATGTAAAAGGAGCATTCACACTGCCCTGCTTCCTGCAGTCAATGACCAGCTCTTTTTCTGATACCAAGGGAAAGGTTGTTGTCGTAACCCCATGTCCTTCTCCTTCCTGTACTCTGACTCATCATTATTTGAGATGTGCCCACTGTGCTTGTAAGCTTGTAGATGGAGTCTGTCCACTCCGTCATGAGAATACAAGAGCAGACCCTATAAAACCCTTCCAATGATATCCGAATTTGGCATATTTTTATCTCCAGTACCTCAATGCCAGCTAACCCATATTGCCGCCTATTTCAACAGCGTTTGCTTTGAAATGCTCTTTTCCTTTTGAGATTTCTGTAATATCTCTGTAACAATCTCTACCCCTAGCGCACTGAGATATGGGGTAACACGGTAACATAGCAGTTAGTGTGTCACTTTACAGTCCCAGTGACTATTGGATAGGGTTCAGTCCCTGCCGATGTCTGTAAGGAGTTTGTATGCTCTCCCTGAATCACGTGAGTTTCCTCTGGGTGCTCTGGTTTCCTCCCACATTCCAAAGATGTACAGTTAGGATTGGTGAGTTGTGGGCATGCTATGTTGACACAAGAGGCATTGTGACATTTGCAGGCTGCCCAGTACAATCCTCACTGATTTGATCTGATGCAAATGACACAGAGAACATAGAAATCCACAGCACATTACAGGCCCTTCAGCCCACAATGTTGTGCCAACCATGTAACCTTCTCTAGAAACTGCCTAGAATTTCCCTAGCGCATAGCCCTCTATTTTACTAAGCTCCATGTACCTATCTAAGAGTCTCTTAAAAGACCCTATTGTATCTGCCTCCACCACTGTTGCTGGCAGTACATTCCACACACCCACCACTCTCTATGCATAAAATAAGTTACCTCTGACATCCCCCTTGTACCTACTTCCAAGCACCTTAAAACTATGTCCCCTCATGTTAGCCATTTCAGCCCTGGGGAAAAGCCTCTACCTATCCACACGATCAATGCCTCTTGTCATCTTATACACCTCGATCAGGTCACCTCTCATTCTCCATTACTCCAAGGAGGAAAGACCAAGTTCACTCAACATTTCACTGTATGTTTTGATGTACATGTAACCAATAAAATGAAGGAAGGTAACTCACTATGATAATAAACTTTGACTTATTATCAAAGTAGATATATGTCACCAGGTATATGGTGTGTCAAGGGGAGGGTAGCACCTCTGGTGAAGGGGATTGTCGTATCCATTCTGGGGCAGCTCTCTCACCTTTGGTCCCCACTGGACACTCAAGTAGCTGTTTGAATGTGACAATGGTCACACCCTGTACACTGCGTCGACAGGCGGGCGAAACCAGGTGAGGGGAGATGAGGGGCCTCATACCCCGATGTGATGTCCTAGCTCTGACCAACTGGGTGGATGAGATCAACCGTGAGGCCTAATGGAAGGTGGTTCTGCAGTGCTCTGTGGAGAGCAGAGGGCGCGATATGGTGCTGAAGAAGTCATTATTATCCACCACAACCAAGGAAGACCCCAGTTTGTGATGACTATTTGTACCATAGGACCCGGGCCTCTGAGATCGAGAGAGCTTTTTCACTTTAAGAACTCTCATTCACAGGTCTTCTGACATTGTTAGAGGCGATGGACAACCAGCCTATGTCACCATATACTACCTTGAGATTCATTTTTTGTGGGCATTCAAAATAGGTGCAAAGAAACACGATAGAATCAATGAAAAACTACAAAGATGGACAAACAACCAATGTGCAAAAGAAGGCAAACTGTACATATAAAATAAACAATTAATAATAATAGCATTGTGAATATGAATTGTAGAGTCCTTGAAAGTGAATCTATAGGTTGTGGAATCAGTTCAGGGTGGTGGTGAATGAAGTTGTCTATGCTGGTTCAGGTTCCTGATGGTTGAAGGGTAATAACTGTTCCTGAACTTGGTAATGTAGGATCTAAGGCCTCTGTACCTCCTTTCTGATGGCAGCAGTGAGAAGAGAGCATAGCCTGGATGGTGGAATCTCTATCTGTGCATTCCTCGAAATCTGATCTGTCAATCCTACCTTCTGTTCTTCCTAGGCAACACGAGTGAATCTGCAGATGCTGGAAATAAATAAAAACACAAAATGCTGGCAGAACTCAGCAGGCCAGACAGCATCTATGGGAAGAGGTAGCGATGACGTTTCGGGCCAAAACCCTTCATCAGGAGTCAACCCTCTTGATGAAGGGTTTCGGCCCGAAATGTCGTCACTACCTCCTCCCATAGATGCTGTCTGGCCTGATGGGTTCTGCCAGCATTTTGTGTTTTTATTCTGTTCTTCCTACACTGTTCCTCAGAATTGAAGATGACTTGTTTTCACTCCATTTCTGATTTCAAGGAGTGATTAATTGTTCCACCACTCGTAAACCTGCCTTCAAAACTTTTTAAATTACATCCCTCACTGATCCTCTTTATCTTTCTAAGTCACTTTCCCCTAATCTACATCTTTAATACAATAGTGAAATTTAAGAGGCTTTTACATTCGTACTTGAATATGCAAGGCATGGATAAATAGGCACTAGGCACAGAGAGAAGGGATTAGTTTAATTTGGCACCATGCTCAGCACAGACTTCCTATTCAGAACATGAGTAGAACAGCTCAGAAGGGCACATTCCTGTGCTGTATTGTTCTGCTAACTCATCTGACTTAATACCTCGATAATGACCAGGTCAAATTTTATTTGATACTTACGCCTTTGAGAATGTAAGTTAAAAGTGTTGCAAAAATTCAAGTTGTTGCTTTAGTTCCAAATATAAGCCAAGGTTGAATGTCAAGTTTGATTCTGGAAACCTCTTTTTTTTTCCAACAACTGTGAGTTAGGTCAACACTGCAACCCTCCAAGAGTCCAGCATTTTAAAGGATATGGATAACTTTAATTTAAAGAAATGAACTGAGTCCGGCCCTGAGAATAAAATCAGTGGCAGAGTTTGTGAATGCTCACCATGCCACCTGCTGGTCACCGGTCAAGCTGCTAGTCTGTCAAGAGATTAATTAAGAACCATGGACTGTGTGAAATTACTGCCTGTCTGCTATGTCGTGTCTGATCTACAGATTGCTCAACTTATTTATAGCACAAATAGCTTGGGCAGTTTCATTTAGAATTCAGCAAGGGCAGCTTTCCCCACAATTTGCAAAACTTGTTGAGTTAAACTGGCTACAAGAAAGCAATGCAGCAACAGGGAAGAAACACATTTAAGAAATAAGCTCAAATGAAAAACAGCCCCTTTTATTGCTTAGAGCTGAGTGAAATGATACAGCCCATCCACAGTCAATGAGCAGACACTGTTTTTACAGATATCTATAAGCTGTTATTGTCCATGAATCAAAAAAGTAATAAAATCTACTTAATATGTAAGTAAACCTTCACAAAATTATAATGAATTGTGCAAAAAACACATGAGACTGATAAGAAAGGACAGTTATTAAAAGTGGAGTGAGAAAGCGGAAACTAGTCTACTATTCATTGGAACAAAAGTATGACTTTTAAACTAAATAATATTATAGGAGCTTATACTTAGGAAGAGGCATCCTTAAGTTAGGCATAAAAGAAAAACGTCAAACACAAGAAAGTCTGCAGATGCTGGAAATCTAAAACAACACACAGAAAATGCGGGGGGGGACTCAGCAGGTCAGGCAGCATCCATGGGAAAGAGTAAAGAGTCTATGTTTCATGCAGGCCAGTCCCAATGAAGGGTCTCGACTCAAGACCTTGACTGTTCCCTCTTTTCCGTAGATGCTGCCTGACCTGTTGGGTTCCTCCAGTGCTCAGTGTGTTTTGATAAGGAAAATACATATTTATCAACTATTTCTCTTTCTAATTTCTGATGAATAGTCCCTGATGAGAAACATTAGCTCTGCTTTCTTTCCCTGGATACTGCCTGATCTGATTTGCTAAGCGTTTCCTACATTTTCTGTTTTTTTTTAAATTGCATATGTCCGGTTTCTGTGGCTTTTTAGTTGAAACTGCTTCACCAGCCTTGGATACCCAAAAGGCTTTAGAGCCAACAGAGTTCTTGAGAAATGTAGTCACCATTTGCAAAATAAGAATTGTAACTGCAAATTTGCACACAGCAATTTTTCATGGATAATGTCAATCAACCAGTTTTATAACGTTGCTAAGTTCTATTGATGTGTGAAAAATTAACTCTAATTCTCTAGCTTCCAGTCCTACAATACATAACCTGTTCACTAACACACACACAAAGAATGGAGGAACTCAGCAGGTCAGGCAGTAGCTATGAAGGTAATAAACAGACGCCATTTCAGGCCAAGACCGCTCCATAAGATTCTCAGCCAGAAATGTTCAATGCAAGAAGCATTGTAGGAAAGGTGGATGATAGTGCTGAAGATGTGGTAGCTGGTTTACAAATAGAAACAATGTGTAGAGAGGAGAGACTGTTGAAAGGGCAAAATTGCAGTCGACAGGATAAGTTGCAATGTAAAAGGTGGACAAAATCAAAAGGATTGAATAGAGGACTGAATGTGTTATATTTGAATGTGGACGGTATATGGAATAAGGTGGATGAACTTGCAGCACAGTTGCCGATTGGCATGTATGATGTTGTAGGCATTGCTGATTCACAGCTGAAATAAGACTGTAGCTGGGAGCTTAGTGTCCGAGAATATACATTGCATCGAAAGGACAAGCAAGAAGGCAGAGGGCTCAACGTTGCTCTGTTGGTAAAAAATGAAAATTGATCATAAGAAAGTGGTGACATAGGGTCGGAAGGTGTTGAATCATTGTAGATAGAGCTAAGGAACTGCAAGGGTAAAAACACCTTGATAGGAATTGTATACAGACCCCCAAACGTAGTAAAACTGTGACCTAAAAACTACAACAGGAGATAGAAAATGCATGCCAAAAGGGCAAATCTCCTCAAACTCCAAATGAAATAAAGGCATCTTTATGAAGGCATCTTGCCTTCTTTATAGCTATCTCAATATGTTGCATCTAGGTTACGACCTCAGAGATATTGGCACCCATGAACTTGAAATTATGGTGATTATACAGGACACCAGTGAAACTAAATTCTAATAAGTGTCCTGATGACACTGATAGAAAAGATAGTCAAAGTCTTAGATGTGAGAGCAAAGTTGAGTCACCCAAAGACATTTCAGTTCACGGGACTTTGGCTATATTGCATGACGTGGGACACTTAAAAGCAGAGAATTTTAAGGGAGATTTCACAAATGTGTTTGAGATTATGCAGGATTTGGACAAAAGACAGGGAGAATTCGGTGAGGTTGGTAACATTGAGATGGATTTAAAATAATTGGCAAAGAAGCCAGCAGAGATAATGTGTTAAGATTGCTTAAGTGCAATGAGATTTAATTATCTGGAGTACTCTGCGTGAAATAGTAACTTTTCAAAAGTGAATTGAATAAATTGAAGGTAAAAACAATCAAATATTTATCTGAAGAATGGCAGCATGAAAGTATTGGGTCCTTCAGGTGATAAAACACTATAAAGAAGTGGCGTAGGTTTAGAATTTACCTAAATTAGTTCCTGTAGTTTATGTTTAGAGGAATAAAGTTAGAAGTAATCTAGATGGATTAAACTCATAAAATTTTGGTCAGAGCCATGGAACATTGATCTGATGCTTAACTTATAATGACACAGAAGTAGACAACTCAGTCTATTGTATCCATGCCAACTCTTAGAGGCATAAAGTTCCACACTGGGCAGAGGTATGGGTGGTTTGTGAGGTGGAGTGCTCCTTCCACTGGTTATATAGAGCTTTTGTGTGCACCTGATGCATGGACTCAAGATTTTCCAGACCAAATTACTCTTTTTCAGCTTTGAGCAGCCACGTGCTGGAGATGTCAGGAGTCAGTGGGGATGTTGCATTTCTTTAACAAGGGTTTAAGCATATCCTTGAATAGTTCCCTCTGTCCACCTGATATCTCTCCCTGTGACAGAGCTCAGAACAGGATGCTTACTTGCGGAGCCTGATGTTGCCCTGCTTTTTGCTGAATATCTGTACACATACCTAATGGTGAAAGCATTAACCAGAGAAGTCTATTGGCTAGTATTTCCTTTAGTATTTTTCACTTTTTACCCTTTCTAATGAATTAAGAGTTATAAACAGACCTTTTTATAGAATTACGTTGGACTCAGTGTTCATCAGATCAATGTTCCATGGCTCTGACCAGGATTTTATGAGTTTAATCCATCTAGACTACTTCAAATGTTGAATCCAAAAACAACTTGCTGATCAGAAATGATACACTCCTATATCTCAAACCATTTCAAAATACATCTTTATCTTTGCAAAATACATCCATGAGACTGTCATGGTCCTGACTGGCATTTCCCACCTTTTCCCTGTCCTCCCTAATTGGTCCTTAATCCCCACACTTGATTCCCAATCTTTCCCAATTCCTCTCAATCACTAGCACCTGGTTTCCATTAGCCACCAGAGGTTAAGACTCCGACAGCTCTGGGGGCGGAGATCTCCCTCGCGTGCGCCTGGACAGGGTTCTAGGATGAACTTCACTGATGACGTGCCCTCTGTCTAAAGATAAGAATTGGGACTGTGATTATACAAATGTTCAGTTTAATTCATAATTCATCAGAAAGTGAAGCAATGCAAGCCTTCATTCAGCAACACCCCGATATCTTTCAGGCAGAAGGTAGCTGTAACACGCCATCAGACAATAATCATCTCCTGAAACAACTTGATGCCATCATTGAGTCCCCTCTGTAACATCCTGAGGAGATGTGAGGGTAGTGTCATTGATCAGAAATTCATCTATATTAGTCAGTTTATTACTATGGCTACGAGAGTTCCTCGGCAGCCAGACATCTACAGCATCCAATGCTGGACCACCAGACTCAAAAACAGTTATTGTCACCAAGCAGTAAGGCTGACCAACACCTCCGCTCATTAACCCATCCCATCACAACCCCAACCACCACTACTTTATTCTTTCCTGTCAGTCAACTTATGTACAGACATTCCTGATACCGGACATAAACACCATCAGAGATCCACTGGACCACAGGGTTGTTCCCATGTGACTTGCTGAATATCTACTCACATACCTAATGACAAAAACATTACTTAGAAAAGCCCATTGGTTAAAATTCCTTTATTATTGTTCACTCTTTAAGCCTTTTCCAATGGAAGTGTCACTTTATGGACATACAATCAATCAATCTATGTAAGCTATCTGATGCATTTATGTTTATTGTGTTTTTCATGTTGTATTGAAGCCAGAGAAATAATTATTTAATTCTCCTTTACAATTGTGTACTGGAAATGACTTTAAACAATCTTGAATTAAGTGCTTTATCTCTAGATATCCCAAAGGATCTTCAGGTCAATAAGACATGTAAGGAATGTGATGGAAAAGTCTCCACTTGCCTGGATGAGAGCAGCTATAACAACACACATGAAGCTGGCTGACAGGGCAAAGCTGTCTGTTTGATTGCAACCAACTCACCAACCTAAACATTCCTTCCCTTCATCATTAGTGGTCTATGGTTGTAATCGACAAAAGAAGCTGCTCACCTCAGTTTCGTGATAACCACTTGCTGACCCACAACATACACCACCAAACGGGTTAAGGGCAGCAGAATGTCCCAGCGACCATCCATTTTATTCTCGCTTCCCACCCCCATTCTGATAAGTCAATTCATGGCCTCCTCTACTATCGAGGTGAGGCCACATTCAGGTTAGGGTTAGGGTACCAACCTGATGGCATGAACATCAATTTTTTGAACTTCCAGTAATGCCCCCCTACCCCTTCACCATTTCCCATCCCCTTTTCCCTCTCTCACCTTATCTCCTTGCCTGCCCATCACGTCCCTCTAGTGCTCCTTCCCCCTTTTCTTTATTCCATGGCCTTCTGTCCTCTCCTATCAGACTCCCCCTTCTCCAGCCCTGTATCTCACCAATCAACTTCTCAGCTCTTTACTTCATCCTTCCCCGGTTTCATCAATCGCCTTGTGTTTTTCTCTCTCCCCTCCCCCACCTTTTAAATCTACTCTTTGTCTTTTTTCTCTATAGTCCTGCCAAAGGGTCTCGGCCTGAAACATCGAATGTTAATTTTTCCATAGATGCTGCCTGGCGTGTATTTTGTGTGGGTGTTGCTCGGATTCCCAGCCTCTGCAGGTTTTCTCTTGTTTGAGAACAGGATCACCTGCCAGTTCTTCAACTTCCTCTCATCATGATTTGGAAGTGTATCACTGGGTCTAAACCCTAGAACTTCCAATCAAGAACATTGTGAGCCACTAGAAGGATTACTGTTGGTGGGTCAGCATTATTTTTGACAGGGCTGTTGGGTTTGAGCAATGAATGCTAGCTCTTCCTGCATTCCCAAAAATAAGCCATAAAAATACTTGCAAAGCAAAAGAAAAGAAAATTTAAGGCTGTCTAAATAGAATATTTCTAATTGGATACTGCATTCAGTAGCAAATGGACTGAATAATTAACAGACAGAAGGCTTTTATTTGCAATGTGGGAATTGCTAAGCAGAAAAGGATAAGTTTCCAGCTGCTTCATCTTCTACCATTCAATAGTCACATGAGGTAACAATAATAGAGTCGTTAACTGATCAGAGCAATCTCTAATGGTTAGTTTTCAATCAGGAGAAGAAATTATTCAATGACATTGGATGGGGTTTTAAGTGTTTGAAGATTACAGGAAGAAGGCAAAAGAATCCAATGGTTGGGTCCATGTGAAAAAAAAAGTTTAAACTCTCTATTATGTGGTAATTCCTAATTTCTCTCCTCCTCTTCTGGTATTTTCATATTTTATTTGTCTCCCTTTTATATCTGACTTTGCCACTCATTGGCCTTGTTGGATTGGGCAGTAGAATTGTTATTTTTCATGTAGTTTACCTTTCCTATGCTTGCTTTTATTTTTATACAGTTGCCTATATACAAGTAATTTTTCAGTGAAATCTCCAGTAATTACAGTACAGTTGCTTCTGTATTTATCTAAAACTTCTTACTTTAGCAAATGTTTAACATCACTTGAATCGGACTATTTTCTAGGTTAAATGTTATCACTGGAATTTTATTCTCTCCCATCTGAGTAGGAGACGAGCATAATAGCTTTGGCTTTTTACTTGCTCTCTTGGCTCCTCTTTCTTGTTCATTTTCAGCTCTTGTGGTACCAAATAAAGCAGCCTCTTTCTTGATCACAGGATCCAACAGTCTTCAATGCTCTTCAGTCAGTCAATCTGTCTTACCTCTACCATCTCTTATATTTTTACAACCCCTCCTTGCTTTCTCTGCAACTGTAATCTAATTTTATTTCCATTTTATTTTTGCAGTTCTGATGAAAGGACATCAACCTTTCTGTCCGCGTTTCTCCCTTCACAGATGCTGCCTGAGGTGCTGATTCTTATCCTCCAGTTTTAACTTTTATATCCAAATATTGCCTGCTTTGACTGTTTGGGACATGAAAAAGATAGTTGTTATGATCTAAACACAAGGAAATCTGCAGGTGCTGGAAATTCAAGTGACACACACAAAATGCTGGTGGAATGCAGCAGGCCAGGCAGCTTCTATAGGGAGAAGTACAGTCGACGTTTCAGGCCGAGACCAGGGTCGATGTCGACTGTACTTCTCCCTATAGATGCTGCCTGGCCTGCTGTGTTCCATCAGCATTTTGTGAGTGTGCTTGTTATGATCTATGTTACTTAGTCCCTTTAAAATTTTACAAACATCAATCATACTTTTTCTATTGCAGGTAAGGAAATGTGGAAATAGCAAAGAAAAAAATCTTCAGTGATGGACACAAGGACCTAAACAATCCTTCCATTTGAGGCAGTCCATCAGTGTCATTTATTGAGTCTTTCAGATGCTTTCTTTACACGAGTGAGACCCAATGCAGACTGGGGAATGTTTTGTTGCGCTCCCTTTCTCCATCTGCCATAACAGCCAGGATCCTCTGATGGCCGGTTACTTTAATTCCATTTCAATTCCCACAACAGCACATCTGACTAGGCCCTTTCTACTACCAAAATGAGGCTAGATGCAAATTAGAGGATTAGCACTTCATATTGGTAATCTGCTTCATGATGGCATGAGCGTCAATTTCTCAAATGTCCAGTGACCTCTCCTCTCTCCCCAGTTTTCCCTTTCCCCACCAGCCCCATCATTCCTACTCTTTCCCCTCTCATGCAGCTCGATCGGCCCATCACCCACATGTTCATCCCTCCAGTTCCCTCCTTACCTCCGTCCCTTTATTCCATTACCCACTGTCATCTCCTATCAGATTTCATCTTCTTCAGCCCTTTGTGTCACTTCCACCTATCACTTCCCAGCTTTTTGTATCATTCCCATTTGCCCCCATATCAGCCCACCTTCTCCCTGCTCACTTGGATTTACCTGTTGCCTATCAGCTTTTTCTCCCCCTTCCTGCCACCTTTTTATACTAGTTTCTCCCCCTTTCTTTCCAGTCCTAATAAAGAGTCTTGACCCAAAATACCAGAAATGCTACCTGTGGTGAACTACACATACCTGTCTGGACACGCCTCCCCCTGCTGACTGCTCCTGTGGCTCCTCCCACAGACCCCTGTATAAAGGTGATTGGAGGCACTGCTCCTCCCTCAGTCTCCAGGATGTTGTGTGATGGTCTCTTGCTGCTGACAGTGCTTTCTTCCAGTTAATAAAAGCCTATCTCTCGCCTCACGTCTCCAAGAGTTATTGATGGTGCATCACTACCAAGGGTGACGTTGTCCAGATGGTTTACAAAGTTACTTCTTTCACGTCTCCTTTTTCTTTCAAATGTGGTTCTGTCTACTTTTCAACAGCTGTGATCCTCATTTTGGTCTTGTGTCTTCAGGCCAATTGAGCGATCTGACACGTTGCTGTACCCGAGAATGATCCCCGAGGCTGTAAGCAAAGCCTGTGGCCTGGAGGCCAAAAAACCTGGAGATGGCGCGTGAGCCCATGATCGACTCCATTTCCCACTGATCTCCCTGATTAAAGTGCCAAGGAAGATTGAAATCATTGAGGTGAGTATGGAAGCTGAGCAAGTGTTCAGCATGGTTACCCACCCTCTCACTCACTGTTGCCAGAGGAAAATATCTGTGTGTGTTGGTCTCTCTCTCTCCGTCCATCTCTTTCTCCCTCTCTCCCTCCCCTCTCTCTCCATCCCCCCTCTTCCTCCCCACTCTCTCTCACTCCCCTCTCTCCCCCCTCCCCTCTCTCCACCCCTCTCCCTTCCTCATTGGGGTGGGGTGAGTGGAGATGATGATTTTCTTTGAATGGGTGTCGTGGTTTTTCTTTGTTTCATAGCTGTCTGTGGAGAGACGAATCTCAGAGTTGTATACCACATACATACTTTGGTAATAAATGTACTTTGAAACTTTGAGACTTTGAACGTTAACTGTTCAGTTCCCTCCACAGATGCAACCTGGACTGCTAAATTTCTCCAGCAATTTTTGTGTAGCTCCAAATTTTCGGCAAATGTATTTTCCTTGAGTGTCTAATTTGTTTAATGGTGATATTTGCCTCACTGGTTCCTCAGTTCTGACTTTCACTCCAAATAAGTACAAAAAGGAAGATCTAAGTCTTAGGATGCGATTCAATGAGTCTAAGGAGAAGGTATGTGATCACAATAACATCATCTTAGCTAGTAGCATACTTTATTCCATTGAAGAAAAGATTCAGCATTTCTGATATGTTGCATATTGGCATTTTTCAGATAAATAAAGATCAAGCACATCAAAAGGATCACACATCAGATGAAGAGTACAACCTGACCATATCTGAACAGTTTTCTGGTGTTTGATCTTCCTTCTCTGTTGAAATCCATTTTGGGCACTTTCAAGTTGGACATCCAGTCAGCGATAAAGATCAAGAGGATTGCGGAACTGATTTTACAAGTTTATGTCAATTTATATCTCATCAGCAGTGATGAGTGTCAGTGATGGAAGGTGGGACATTTTCCTACTTTGGAGAAGGTAACAGCATCTGTTAATCATAAGTTGGAACAATTTGATTCAATCTGGGAAAAATGGTTTAACTACATAACACCTCACAGATATGATTTTATTCTCACAAATCAATGAATATGTTATATAAAAAAGATCACTCCCTACTTGTACATAGTTTTCTCCTTTTGTTTGTTCGTTCTTTCCTCTCTTTTCTATAATTGTATACCTCAGATAAATATTATGTGGAGATTAGTGGCAAATAGAACTATATGATATATATGTACAGTATCTGAAATAATTCTTATGGAAATATTTGTTTGATGATGAACTTCAGTAAAAAAATAAATTGCAAAAAAAAAACATTAGGTACACTGCAGAGTAGAGCTTACTCTGCAATGCTCATCAAATGGTCCCAGGGAAGTCACAGAGTCATAAATTCCTAAGTGGTACAACCTGGAAAGAGGCCTTTTGGCCCAACTAGTCCATGCTCATCTGCTCTTGTGTTTAGTCTCACTTCCTGCAACCGAACCATAGACCTTCATATCCCTCTCATCCATGTATCTATCCAAACTTCTCTTAAATGTTACAATCAAATCTGCATCCACTATTTCTACTAGCAGCTCATTCCACACTTGCACTACCCTCTGAGTGAAGAAGTTCCCCTCAGGTTCCCCTCAAATGGTTCACCTTTCACCCTTAACCTATGACTTCAAGTTCTAGTCTCGCCAAGCTCAGTGGAAAAAGCCTGCTTGCATTTACCTTATCTATATTCCTTGTAAATTTGTACTCCTCCATTAAATCTCCCCACATTCTCCTGTGCTCCTAGGGAAAAAAAAGTCCTAACCTGTAATTCAGGTCCTGGCAACATACTTGTAAATTTTCTCCGTACTCTTTCAATCCTACTGATATTTTCTTGTAGGTAGGTGACCAGAAATGCAAACAATATTGCAACTTTGGCCCCACCAATGTCTATACAACAACAGGATCTAACAGTTGAAAAATAGACCAAACACTTCTAGGTCAGGTGTAACACCAGGTACATATAGAATACTGCTCATACTGCATTATCAAATCAAACATTTCATAGTCAGTTACAGAATCAATCCCAGCTTAGCCACGGGACTATCTACAATGACCAATTAGCCTACGAACTGATACGTTTTGGACTGTGGGAGGAAACTGGAGAACCCAGAAGAAACCTACGCAGTCACGGGGAGAACATACAAACTCCTTACAGGCACCACTGGGAATTGAACATGTGTCACCTGCACTGTAAAGCATTGTGCTAACCACTATGCTAACTGATTTCACTCATTTCTGCTCTTGGTGACAAATCAGCACTTATTGCCCAACCTTAAAAGCTCTTGAGAAGGTGGTGGTGACCTGCTGTCTTGCTTGCTAGATTGGGCTGAGTTGATGGAGTCAAGAGAGATCACAAACTCCCAGAGGTCTGAAAACACTTAATTTGCCTCAGTGGCACTGTTGAGAAGAGTTTGAGGCATTCCCTCAATGTAGCAGGTATACATAAAGAGTAGAAATATCTTTTTTGAACGTGATGATTTAGCAAATCAGAATCAGGTTTATTATTGTTGACGTACATACAGTGGCTACTTTGTTAGGCATCTCCTGTACAAAATAAAGTGGCTGCTGAGTGTATGTTCATGGTCTTCTGCTGCTGTAGTCCATCCACTTCAAGGTTCAATGTGTTGTGCTTTCAGAGATGCTCTTCTGCACAGCACTGTTGTAACATGTGGTTATTTGAGTTACTGTCACGATCCTGTCAGCTTGAACCAGTCTGGCCATTCTTCTCTGACTTCCCTCATTAACAAGGTGTTTTTGCCAACAGACCTGCCACTCACTGGACACTTTTTGTTTTTTGTAGTAAAGGTGGGGTGAAAATAACAAGGAAAAAATTGAGGAGCAGGAGAAGATGAAGGGAGACAGATGGCTAAAGAGGGAATGAAAAGCAAGTGGGGAGTAAGAGAGAAAGTGTGAGGGAAGCAGCCAGACAAGGAAAGGGTGAAAGAGAAGAATAAAGAGCAATATAGAAGTGCAGAGAGAAGGAGACAGAGAAAATATTAGTGATGGAAAATGCTGTAGGGGGAGAAGCGATTGTGGAGGATTGAGGAAAATAGGGAAAAGAGGGGAGTGTTTTGCACAATAGGTCTTTTAAAATATTATTCAATCCTCTAACCTCCTTTGTTGAAAACATTTTCAATTCAAATTCTTTTTCCTTTGGGATCTCAAAATGAGAAATTCTTCATTTCATTTGGTTTCCCCTTCGTCTAGAATGGCGAGAGCAAACTAACGCATCAGCTGCTTTTCAAAATGGGTGAATTATTCCTACTGTCGGTTTGTCTCATCACCAAAGTTTTTCCTTCTCACATTTGACAGTTTCAATCAATTCTTCACTTTCAGTTACACACACACACACACACACACACGCACACACAGAGTTTATCTTGGCAAAAAAAAATGCCAATGCTTCATAAGTGCTTTTAGCTTAATTAACAGCATTGTGAACAATCTACCAATTCTTGCACAATGAGAAAACAAAAATCACACAGTTAATCATCACAAGATGATTTACTGTGAAGATCTTGCAAGGACAGGAGGTGGAAAACTCTGATCACTTCTTTTACAGATTACTGTTATTGGTGTTAACTTTAGGATGTTTTCAACTGGAACATATATCAATGCATTCTTTTCGCTGTTACCTCCCTCTGCCTTTCAACTTCTACAACACTTGAACTAAACAACCCAAAATCTTAATGATTCTATCACTGACTCATCACACTGTTCAGAAGAATGATTAAAAACAATGTTTAGAAACAGGAATTTTAGGCCCAATGAGTATGTTTGCTTTTTTTTTGCTTGACATT
Organism: Hypanus sabinus; assembly: GCF_030144855.1. Lineage (NCBI taxonomy): Eukaryota > Metazoa > Chordata > Chondrichthyes > Myliobatiformes > Dasyatidae > Hypanus > Hypanus sabinus. Next base: position 24,639,716 of record NC_082730.1, on the reverse strand, counting down.
CCCTGCAATGTAAATCAATGTTTCTTTGTACGAGGCATTTTGAGTAACAAGTTTTCAAATACATACACATGAAGAGATTTTTCTCTAGTTTTTAATCTTTCTGCAGTTCCTTTTAAGAATTCACTGCCAAGACTTCACGTGAGTGGCAAATATATCTTTCCAGTTGGCGATGTGGGCCAATTTGTGCCTACAGTAATGTAAGTATTGGTGCAGCTTTCGATCTATGTTAGCAACGCATCAATGATCTACATGCTGTTGAACCTTGGTAAATCAAGCCAGCCAACAGCAGACTGCGCACTGCCCACTCTTAGTGACACCTGCCTTGAGAGCATTCAGTGACATAAAAGCTTAATTTCAATAAAGATTATGGTTAGACAATGATTGCTCTCTCTTTTCGTAATAGAATGAAATTACATTCATATCAAATTGCAACCTCCCTATGTTCACCCTGAAGTTCAGGACATTAATACTTCACAATGGTGTGTGTGTGTGTCTCACACACTCCCTATCCCATTACTTCCTTTGGGATCATTAACTTTCTGAGGGCTTGGTGTCTTACTTGTTGCATGTATTTCACTTCCAGGCAACATATTCTGTTTCATCCAGCATCTTGTCACTGCTTCCACACAGAACACATTGGAAAAACTTCTTTGAGCAAGGGCTTTCAGACTGAAACATTAACTCTTTTTCTCTTTCCATGGATGCTTCCTGGTCTGCTAAGTGCTTTTTATTTTGGATTTCAAGCAAGTGCAAATGAGTTTTTTTTTTATTAAGATTGAATAAATCTGTGTTTCCCAAGTTAACTTGTAAGAAACACCTCAAAAAAGTCAAAGCAGAAAGAATTTGACCATCAGTTATCTCTCAGCCAGCAATTTATCTCAATGGCTTATGTGACATCTTGTTGTGCAAAAATTTGCCGCAACTTTGCAACTGTAGTTGCTCTTCAAAGAAAAAATTGATTGTAATGCACTTTGAATCTCAGCGATCAGAAGAGGAATTGCATGATTTTTGGTTTGTTGGGTTCTTTCCCTTCAGAAAATGTTAGATGAAAGCTTCAGACTCTCATCTGAAGCTGACACTCTTTCATCAGTGTCAATGACATCCTCTTTAGAAGATGCCAAGGAAATGCTGCCAACTATTGTGTGCTCCCTTTGCACTTATTGTTGAAAAGAAGTAAGACACAACACTAACTCGTTCAACACAAAATTTCTCTGCGAAAATACAGCAGCCATTAACTTGTAAACGCAATCTATCACATCCTCTCATTTTCTGTAAAGTATGGCTAATTACTCAGTGATTGATTTGAGCAGCATTAATGTCCAGAGGAGGTGCAAAGTTGTGCTGTGTGTCCTAGTAAGGTCATAATCAAAAATACCTTAGTGCTTCGTGCTTAAGTTAAACTCATCTTCTTCAAGTCATTGCGGGCAGCATGGAAGTGTAGCGATTAGAATAGAATAAAACATTCTTGTCATTGCTCAAGACAATGAAATTGCAGTACTACTCCAGTCCGTGCAAAGCAGATATTTACAATGCATGCAGTATGACTTAATTTAAAAATAAATTATTTCCATATTTACAAGCAATAAGTGACTTTGATATGTCCATAACACTCAAAGGCCATTGGCAAGCTGGGGTGTAGCATTATTCAGCTGCACAACAGCCCTCGGGAAGAAGCTGTTTTTTGGTCTTAGTGTCTTGGCTAAGATGTTTCTCTGTCTCTTACCAGATGGCAGAAGATTGAACAGACAGTGTCCAGGATGGGATAGGTCATTATTGATACTATGAATGCAGCTGAGGCATTGAAAGTTTGTACTTGAGTCCCAGTGATATGCTAAGACATCCTAATCATCTGTGATCTGTCTTGCCGCAGCTAGAGTACCACACAGTCATTCTGTGTATCAGTACGGTTTCTACCGCACATCAATAAAAATTCACCAGCAATTTTTGAGGCAGATTAGGTCTCCCTAAGCACTTCAGGTAGAATAGTCACTGTTGTGCCTTCCCTTCTATTGAGGTTGTGTTGATAGACCAAGAGAGCTCCTCAGTGATGTTTATTCCAAAAAACTTGAAACTGGGGACCCTTCCACTACTTCACCATTTATGACTAGTGGTGCTTGTTCAGTGCTTGTTAGTGTAACGCTGTTACAGTGTCTGCGATCACCAATCAGGTTTCAATTTCTTCCTCACTCTGTAAACAGTTTGTACGTTCTCCATGACTGTCTGACTTCCCTCTGGTGATCTGATTTCCGTCTACTTTCTAAAGCTATATGGGTTAGGGTCAGTAAGTGAGCATGCTACTTTGGCGTTGGAAACATGATAATACTTGCAGACTGTCCACGTGTTCAGATTATGTTGGTCATTGATGCATTTCATTCTACGTTTCGACATTTTGATGTACATGTGACAAATCAAGCTAATCTTTTCTCTTTATCTCTCTGATGCTTAACATGAAATGTTCAATCACAGGAAACTTTTTTGCTCAGTCAGATGCAGCTTTATTTGAGGTTGGCAAATAGTTAAATTGACTTTGAACTAGTCTTAGCATTAGTTAATTTGATCCTTGCCTCCTGCCATGGTTTTGCAACTGAGAATATAATTTCTTCTCGAGTGAAATATGATGATCACTTCTGGGTCATTTCACAACAAATTTCACAAAATATGCCGGTGATATTAAAATTGATTCCAATTCACATGTCACTGGAAATTGGATTAGGCATTTCTGAAGCCAGGCACATTTACACCCCATCCAGGTGCATAGGAAATTACATCATTCCAATTGAAGAATTGTGGGGGAGTTTGGACAACATTGCCTCAAGAGGCCTATCTTCAGTTTTCTTAAGAAAACACGATTTTAAAAGCATGGTACTGAACTAGATGCAACTGACTAACTATTTAAATTGTGGAAGCCAATAATCATGTTTAAGAATCTTTTTGAACCACGTTCTTTTTCTGTATTGACAGTCCTCACTCACCCGTGAACAGGTTGGAAAGGTGTCCAACTCAAAGTAGGGTAGGTAACTGGGATGATGCAGTCAGAATTGGATTTGCCATTAGACATTGTGCTTGTGGGATTGAGTACAGCCCAACTGGAAGAGCTTCAAAACCAAACCACACATTGGGTATCACTTTGGAAACCACTTTGGGGTTCTCATGTTTAAATTTCATTCATTCGGGGCACTTCTCTGCTTTTGTGGATGTTTGGTAAGAAAAAAACATTTCAGGATGTATATTGTATACATTTCTCTGACATTAAATTGGACCTTTTGAGATCAATTCGGAAGAGTCCCAATAGAAACTTGTTCCTCCTCCCAAATGGATCTCTGGTTACTCAACTAGAAGCTGATTCTGTGTCATCATGTCATCGAGGAGAATGTGTGATCTTCTCACAAGGGACATGGTGATTAGTCCAGCTTACTGCCAAAATCCAGCACTGAGCATCAGATACATGCATTATCATTTGCTTAATCTGTATTCTCAGGCTGAAGAGGTTGGGAAGTCATGGAATTAACTTGTAGGCATTGGCATGAATGTACTTGGCACTGCAGTGACTATGTTGTTGTCCTTGCAAGCATCTGATTTTTTTTACATAGAAACATCTGGCATATTAGGAGTAGATCTTGGAACTTGGTGTTCCTTCTTTTTAAGCCCTTTATCCCAACTGGGGATTAGGCCACCAATAGCATCTCACCAGAGTCCTCTGTCCTGGGCCAGTCTTTCAAGTTGTCCTCAGGTGTATCCTATCTTCAAAACCCTTCCTTTTCCAGGGACGAGGTCTTAAGAGCTTCTGTTGGTGTTTCTGTAGCTCTGGTTTTTTTATGGGATGAGGGTTGCTAACTCCATGCCGAAATCTCCTCCATGGCAGAGTTCAGCAGTAGTTCCCTGTGGACAAAATGTTCACAGACAAAGGATTGAAAGCTGGAAACCGAGTGGAAAACTAATCTTGACAAATACAGAAACTCTGCAGTACATTTCTAGTGTCCTAAAAATGGACAGTACGGTTAGTGCAATCACTTCACAGAGCCGGTGATCACCAATCGGCTTTGATTCCTAATGCTGTCTGTCAGGAGTTTGTACATTCTGTCCGTGACCGTGTGGGTTTCCTCCAGCTGCTCACATTTCCTCCCACATTCCAAAGATGTATGGTTAGGGTTTGGGTTGGTAAGCTGTGGCCATGCTATGTTGACGCTTGCGGGCTGCCCCCAGCACAACCCTTGGACTATGTCAGTCATTGACTCAAGGTGACCTATTTCACTGTGTATTTTCATGTACATGTGACAAAAAAAAAAGCTAATCTTAATCCTGTACCTCTGTCCACTACGTGATAGATACAGACTGAGCAACACACACAAAATGCTGGAGGAACTCAGCAGGCCAGGCAGCATCTATGGAAAAAAGTACAGTCGACGTTTTGGGCCAAAACCCTTCAGCAGGACTGATACAGACTGATATTCCTTCTGCATCATCCCATCCAGCTCACACTCAGGGGTCTTTTAAGAAACCCCCTGGACAGGTACATGGAACTTTGAAAAATAAAGGGCTATGCGTAACCCAAAGTAACTTCTAAAGTAAGGACATGGGGAGAAGGCAGGAACAGGGTACTGATTGTGGATAATCAGCCATGATCACTTTCAATGGCGTTGCTGGCTCAAAGGGCCAAATGGCCTACTCCTGCACCTATTGTCTATTGTCTGGTGTCTATGGGCTATTGACATATTTGGCATAGCTTTGTGGGCCGAAGGGCCTGTATTGTGCTGAAGCCTTTCTAGATACACCAAGGATTAGATTCAGAGTAAAGTTTACTCCACACTATTCCATTCCGTACTCCAGGGTAGGGACAAGAAGATTAAAGATTAAGCATCACTATTCCATCAAAAATACCAAAAATAATTCAAGGGCATTGACAGCCAAGGTTAGATAAAGACTAAATCCTCAATTGCACAGTTACATCACATGTTGAAAGAGCAGGTTTGGCATGGGTAAGAACAGAGCAGAGCCCTGTTATAATTGCCCTACATTTAAGCAAAACAGTTAGAGTGTTGTTTGGATATAGATAAAAACTTTCCATAACTTGCTCTGCAAGTGTGTCCAAGCTTCAGAAGAGAGTGCTACTGCACTGTCATAATATTCCGGACCTCTGATGCTGTCTGTGCAGAGTTCCTAGGTTCTCCCTGCAACTGGCTGTTCTAGTTTCCTCACTTGTTCCAAAAGACGAGCAGGTTTGACAGACTAATTGGTTACTGCAAACTGCCTGTAGTGCAGATGGGTGACAGGAAAATTGGAAAGAGTTGATGGATGTGTGAGTGAGAATGAATTACAGAAAAATAAGCAGAAGGAGAGGACTGATGGGCTTCTCGAAGGGCTGGCATGCAGACAATGGACTGACGGGCCTTCTATATTGTAAGATAACATGAAATAAAGAAATACATGGGGTAGGAACATGAGCTCCAGGTCAGCGAGTGGAGGGATTGAATGGTATACAGATGTTCGTTCAGCTAAGGCTGAAAGAAAGGCCAGGCAGAGCCAGGTTACCAAGCCCCATGGGACTGATGAGCAGAAGTGTATTATCTTCAATGTAAGCAGTATTACAGGTAAGGGAGATGAATGTAGGGCCTGGATTACAATGTGGAGCCAATACAGAGTCTTGGCTGAGAGAAGGACAGGACTGCCACCTCAACGTTCCAGACCCTGTCTACCCTCATGAATTTTATCAATGAACTATAGAAAGCATCCTATCCAGGGGTGATGGGGAGGAGTACAATTTCTGGTCAGAAAGAATGTCACGGAGGCACACGGAGAGCATATCCTGGGAGGCTCACCCAGTGAAGTAATAAGAAATTATCTGGATTAAGAAAGGTGTAAACACTATCCTGGTAAGTCAGTGTATTGCCACATGTACCGAGGTACAGTGAAAAACCATACAGATCATTACAACACTGCATGAGGCAATACAGGTAAAAATATTAACAGAATGCAGAATGAAGAGTTATCAAGTCTGTAAGGAGGTTGTACATTCTTCCTAGGACCATGTGGGTTTCCTCTAGGTGCTCCTGTTTCCTTCTACAGTCCAAAGATGTACCAGTTTGTAGGTTAATTGGTCATTGTAAATTGTCCCATGATTAGGCCAGGGTTAAATCAGGGGATTGCTGGTGGGCTCGGCTTGAAGGGCAATACAGCTGGAAAGTCTGGCAGGGCCTTTTCCGCACTGTATTTTAACAAATAATGAATAAATGAAATACAGTGCAAGTAGACAGTAAGGTGCAAGGTCTTAACGAGGTAGATTGTGAGGACAAGAGACCACCTTATCACACTGGGGAACTGTCTTATAACAGCAGGTTAGAGTTGTGCTTGAGCTTCCTGATGTGTGCTTTCAGGCTTGTATAACTTCTGCCACACGGGAGGGGGAAGAAAGGCGAATATCCAGAGCGGGTAGGGTCTTTGATTAGGCTGGCTGCCTTATCGAGGCGGCAGGATGAGTAGACTGAGACCACGGAGAAGAGGCTGGTTTCTGCGATGTGCTGAGCGGTGTCCACAACTCTCCACCGTGTCTTGCGGTCACAGGCCACACAGTTGCCTTCAAGCTGTGATGCACCCAGATAGGATGCTCTCTATGGTACATTGATAAAGACTGGTAAGGGACGAGGAGGACATGTCAAATTTTGTTCACCTCCTAAGGTAGTTGACATTCTGGTGTGCTTTTCAAACTGTTGCATCAACATGGTAGGACTAGGACACATGGTAGGATGCTCACTCCTAGGAAGTTGAAGTTCTCTACCTTCTCCACCTCAGCACCATTGATGTAAACTGAAGCATGCCTGCCACCTCACTTCCTGATTGACTGGCTCCTTTGTTTTGCCTGACACTGAGGATAAGGTTGTTGTCATGGCACCATGTCACTGGGCTTTCGATCTCCCTCCAGTGCTCAGGCTCACCATGATTTGCGATGCAGCCCACTACAGTGGTACTACCTACAAATTTGTAAATGGAGTTGGAGCAGAATCTGCCCAAACAGTCATGGGTGCATAAGGAGTAGAATAAGGGGCTGAGGGCACAGCCTTGTGGGGCACCAGTTTTGGGGACAACTGTGATGGAAGTGGTGCTGCCTATTATTACTGATTGTGACTTGTTGTTCAGGAAGTCAAGGTTCCAGTGGCAAAGAGAGGCATTAAGTCCCAGCTGTGTGAGTTCAGAAGTGAGCTCGTTTGGAATTATAGTATTGGAGCTGGAGCTGTAGTCAATAAATAAACATAATTTTTTACTATCCAGATGCTCCTGGGTTGGGTGTAGGACCAGAGACATGGTTTCTGTTGTAGACCCATTTTTGATTTGCGGTGGCTTGGGGTTTTCTGGGAGACCGGAGTGAGTGCATATGCCACGACCAGCCTCTTGAAGCACTTCATGTCAGAGCCAACAGGCAGTCATTGTTAAGGCACGTTACCTAGCTTTCCTTAGTCACCAGGATGATGGTGGCCTTCCTAAAGCAAGCGAGAACATCAGATTGAAGTAAGGAGAGGCTAAAAATGTTTATAAATAACCCCATCAACTGATCTGTACAGGATCTAAGGATGTAGCCAGGGACACAATCTGGGATAGATTCTTTCCTCTTCTGTTCAAAATGTGTATATAATGTAGTAAGCTCATTGGGAAGGATCATACTGCTGTTGGAAATGTTGCCTGACTTCATCTTTATAACACTTGAGGCCTTCTACAACTGCCAGCTGGTCTGAGATTTGGTTTTGGACTGGCATTTGGTGTTAGGCCTCCCAATGTCCAGAAAGAGATGGGGAATAGACAAATTGGTTGATTGTGAAAAGTTGTAAAAGCAATAGAATAATTGTAGTGGGTGATTTTAATTTCCCCAATATTGACTCGGGCCCCCTGAGTGTCAGAGGCTGAGATTAAACAGGATTTGTTGCATATATCCAGTCTGGTTTCTTGACACAGTTTGTAGATAGCATAACTAGGGTTGGGGCCAAAGTAGACCTTGTGTTGGGAAATTAACTAGGCCAGATAATGGGAATTTGAATGAGAGAGCATTTTTTCTTGGACACAGCAAACAACTCTGTAAGTCTACAGGATGTTGTAGATAAGGATGAAACTGGATTTCTGTGTAAAGTACTAGCTAGGAAAAAAAGTAATTATACCAGTATTAGGAAGAAGCTAGGGAAGAGTAGATTAGGAGCAGCTGTTAGTTGGGTTAATTCACATTCAATATGTGGAAGCCATCTAAAGGCCAGCTGGTCAGATTCCAAGACCAACATATTTCTGTGCAGAAATCAGACAAGGTTTGGGATGATGAGAAATGTTGCAAATTTAGTCGAAAAGGGAAAGGAAACATATATAAGGTTTAGGAAGCTGAAATCAAATAGAGTGATTGAGACGTACAAAGAAACAAAAAAGATTTTAAATGTAGAATCATGAGATGGGGGGGGGGGGGGGTTGGATGCAAAAAGCTACCATGAAATGTCCTTGGTAGATAGATTAAAGAGAATCCTAAGGCCTTTTATACATATTTTAAAACAAGAGAGTAACTAGAGAGAAGGAGAAGTGCTTAAGTCCCCAGGGCCTGATGGAATCCATCCAAGGTTATTAAGAAAGGCAAGGAGAGAGATTACTAGGGCTTTAACAAAGATCTTTCCATCTGCGTTAGCCACGGGTCAAGTTCCAGAGGACTGTTCAATGGCCAATGTTGTTCGTTTGTTTAAGAAGAGCAGTAGAGACAAACAAGGATGTTAGAGTCAGATGAAACTCAGTTTTCAGGAAATTATTGGAGAAAATCCTTAAGGTTAGGATTTATTTGTAGTTAGAAAAGCATAGTTTTATTAGGGATAGTCAGCATGGCTTTGTGGGGAGGAAGTCCTGTCTTACAAACTCTATTGAAGTTTTTGAGGAGGTAACAAAAATAGGTGGTAGTGTGGAAATACATCTCTACCAAAGGAGGTGTAAGGCACTCCTTCCCTCCGCTAGCCTGCAGCTTATCCTTGGGCAAGATACAGCACCTGCTTATCCCCCCTCAATCAGGGTCACATGTAGCCTTGGGAGCAGCTGGTGCATTTCACTAATCCTGGTTATGCAACCATTGATGCCAAGCAGACATTTTCTGAAGAGTATTGATAATGGCCGGGGTTGCTCTTCTTGTAAAGACACTGCCCGGAAGAAGGCAATGGTAAACCACTTCTGTAGAATTTGCCAAAAACAATTGTGGTCACAGAGCACATTTGCCCATGTCATTCTACACAGAATGAAAATGATTGATGAGGAATGTTGAAAACATGATCATGAGCAAAACTTTTAACAAAGTCCCTCATTGTAGACTGATCCAGAAGCTGAAGGCACATGGCATCTATGGAGACTTGTTAGATTAGATTCAACATTGGCTTGACCATAGAAAACAGAGAGTCATGCTGCAGGAGTGTTATTCTAACTGGATATCTCTGTCCAGTTGAGCTCTCAATGTTTAGTGTGGGACCTCTTGTTTGTAATATATATATACAAGAAAGGTTGTTGAATTATCCAGCAAGATATGGATCAGTTGGAAATGTGGGCAGAGAAATAGAGTTTAATCCTGTAAAGTGTGAGGTGTTGCACTTTTGGGAGTCAAATTCTAATGGCAAGTATATAGTAAAAGGCATGATCTTTAAGAAAATTGACTTAAAGAGAGATTTTGGGGTGCACAGCTTCCAGAAAGTGGCAATACAATTAGATAAGAAATCACTTAAAGAAGCATTTGGCACACTTGCCTTCATCATTTGGGGAGTAGAATATAAAAGTAGAAAATTCATGTTGAAGCTACAAAAAACTTTGGTCAGCTCACTGTTCTGTTTGCTACATAACAGGAAGCTGTGGAGAGGATGTAGAGTCCTCCACCAAGATATTGCCTAGATAAGAGAGTATTAGCTGCAAGGAGAGTTTAGACAAACTTGGACTATGTTCTGATGAGTGCTGAAGGCTGAGGAACGACCTGAGAGATGTATATAAATTTATGAGAGATATAACTAGGGTAGGTAGTCAGAGTCCTTTTACACAAGGTGGAAATGTCAAATAGGAGAGAGCATATTCTTACGATTAGGAGAGAGTTTAATGTAGATTTATAAGGCAAGATTTTTACACAGAGAGTAGTAGGTACTTGAAACATGCTACCAGATGAGATGGTGGAAGCAGTCGTGATAGCAATGTCTGAGTGGTACTTGAACAGGTACGAAGTACATGAACAGGCAGATGGAATTAATTAGTTTGACAAAGTTGGGCTGCAGAGCCTGTTCCTGTGCTGCATTTTTCTATGTTCTATGAAATTTGAGATACATAACACTTTTGAAGAGCAATCGGAGTTGCAATTTCGGAAGTACTACAAGGCAGCGCAAAAGCTATGAGTTAGAATAAAAATATTATTGATTAGGAGAGGATTATTGATCAAGAATGTGGAAAAGTCGCACTTCTTTTGAATGTTCTGACCTGACAAAGTTACAGTGCTCTATGTTTAACATTCAATGTTTCTGAAATAGATTAGGAACCTAACACTTTCTAAACTAAGGAACAAGACGCAACGTACTGAGTTACAGCTTGAACTATTTGCTCGGGACTAAACGAACCCGTGGAATATAAATTGTAGAAAATGGTGTTCTTGCCATTAAACTTCTGCAGATGCACTATGGCCAGATATCCAAGCTAACCAAAGTAGCGTATTTGAATATTTAGGATGGCATGCGCCCTGTCGCTTGTGTTTAATTAATTTGGATTGGATTGAATGGGGACGTTCGGAAGGCGTTAGGACCCAGTGCCGCACTTGTGTGCAGTGTCTCTCAGCAGCGCAGCCTTGTCGCCGGATCCGCAGCGTCTGCACATGGACTCAGCGCCGGGACGGAGAAGCAGCTTCAGCACCACGGATAGCGCCGGCATCCTCGTAACGTCAGGTACTCGGTTCAGTCCAATGCCCATACATTCATTCCGTGCCTTCCCCGCCTCTTTCTTAGATAAACGCATTAACTGCAATGCCAAAGGAAGGAAAGGTGAAGCGAGATAAAAGATTGCAAAAATGCTAATTGTGTCTCTCCCAGGATATAACAGCCAGTGTTACATTCAACCCAGTGAAATCCAAATGTGCCATCGACTGCAAAAAAATCCCTCGTGTTGAGGCGCCGGTTGCATGCTAAAATAGTTGGTTATTTTCGATAATCGAGGGAAGTGGATCTACGGGATATTACTGGACCACACCGCAAACGGATTAGAAGGTAGAGTTTATTAACGTGGGGTTCAGCATGCACTATGAATGGAGGCTCGTTATATAAATAAATAAATGACCTATACTATAAATAAACTTCAATCCACCGCCACCCTCCCCTCCATTTCCATCTTATCAAATCTATATAGAAGTTTAGCGTGTGTGTGGATATCGTTTATAATATTTTTGTCTCGACTATATTATTATATAATGGTTGAAATATATTTATGTGTATGTGTGTGTGTGTGTGAGAGAGAGAGAGAGAGAGAGTGCACGCGCCTTGGGACTCTAGTTTCTAACAACGGTGCAGGTAAAGGGTCGATGTAGAAAGCTGTAGGAAGGGAGTATCTTCGGGCTGGGCCATTTAATTTCGGGTGATTATTTTTTTATCGTTCCTTCTTTGCTTTTAGGTCATTGCTCAAAGGCAGGTTGACCTGATTCTTTCACCCCAGCCGCCTGTTCCACCTGAGAAGGCCCGCACTTGCCTGACTTGGGATTTGCTCATTCTGTTCCATCGTGATGGAGCATGGATCTGAGGTGTAGGCACTGGTCACTGGCCGGTCACCCTTTGATTTTTACTTCCACCCCACCCCAACGCCTCCTACACAGAGCATTTAATAAATACTGAGAGACTTGTCTATCCTTTATGGTGTGAATGAGCACATTAGTTGATGGCAGTGGTCACTCTAGCTAAGCTCAGACCTGTCCCATTCACATGCATAGTGACAGAAACGCTACACCTGCCCACTCATCTCCTCCCTCACATCCATTCATTCGTTCCTTCCAGGTGAGGCAACATTTCACCTGCGAATCTGTCAGAGTAATCTATCATATCCAGTACTCCCGATGTGACCTCCTCTATATTGGTGAGACCCAACATAGATCGGGGGATCACATTGTCAGACATCTCTGCTCCATCCACAGTGACCAATCATTTTAATTCCTATCCCATTCATGCTCCATTATGTCAGTCCAATGCCTCCTCTTCTTGCTATGAGGCCAGTCTCAGGGTGAAGGAGCAACACCTCATTTACCATCTAGGTAGTCTCCAACCTGATGGCATGAACATTGATTTCTCCTTCTGGTAATTTTTACCCTCCCCCTTCCCCCTTTCATTCCCCATTTTGCCCTCCTACCTCCTCTCCTCACTTGCCTATCACCACACCCCCCTTCCCACCCTTCTCCCATGATCCTCTAGCCCTTTGCCTTTTCCACCTGTCACACCCGGCTTCTTGCTTCATCCCCCTTTCCCACTCATCTGGCTGCATCTATCACTTTCTAGCTTGTCCTCCTTTCCCTGTCCCCATCTTCTTACTCTGGCATCTTCCCTCTCCCTTTCCAGCCCTAATTAAGGGTCCTGGCCCATATCGTCGACTGTTCATTCATTTCCATAGATGGTCCCTGACCTGCTGAGTTCCTCCAGTGTTTTGTGCATGGTGCCCGCCCATTCACAGTTCATTCCTAGCTCTGGGAGGGAAAGGAACTGATATTCTTTCCTTTCCTTCACCTGTGAAACTCGGGCAAAATAGACCTTAGAATACACTCATGGCTGGCCCCTTATACACACACACACACACACACACACACACACAAATACATGTCTCCTCACATGCATGCACACACACCTCCCACCCAGACATGCTTCCCTACACACACAAGCACACATTTATATGCACACACGCATCTCCCTTCCTCCCACAAACACATACATACATATACACATTTGCTCACTCACCTCCCCACCGAGATTAAATTGCTCTGCATCCATTGCAGGAAGAATCCATGGACTCTTTATCACCATTGTTTTAAATAGCATGTGGGGTGAGAAATAAATTTCTGACACCTATTTAAAACTTTGTGATTTAACTAACAAATCCCAAGTCCTAAACCCTATCTTTGTCCTTTCTTTCTCCAGCATTTACATCCACAAGTATTTCTTATTTTTCTTGTTTCTTCAATGACCTTGGTGATTCATGATCATTTTCAATATTGCTAGTGACTATTTATTCAGCCCCTCATTCTGTTCCACCTTTCAGCTGGGTCATCGTTTATCTGTCCCTCAACTTCACTTATCCACATTCTCTCTGTATTCCTTGATACACTTATCTGCCCCCTCAGTATTCTTCTGGAGGGAAATTCTAATTGTCCAGACCTTACTCACTCAGGGGATTGTGCAAGTGTGAAACAAGCTATCAATGGAAGTGGTAGATGAGGGTTCAATTGTAATGTTTAAGAGAAGTTTAGATAGGTATATGGGTGGGGTTTGAAGGCTGGGTTCAGATAGATGGGGCTAGGTAGAAGATCAGGTCAGCATAGAGGAGCTGGGCCAAAGGGCCTGTTTCTATGCTGTTTCTATGACTCTATGACTAAGTCCATGTGTGAAGAAATCTTCTCTGATTACACTCCTGAAAATCCCACTTCCAGCACAGCACAGATATTTGTATGTACTCGAAGTCATTAGGGTGGATAGAAAGGAAATCATTAACTGGACAGTAAATCAAATAGAACTGGACTGGATTCTACTGTATGCCATATAAGGGAAGCTTCCATAATGTTTATCTACCAGCTGAGCCTTGATTTCAAATTAAAAGCTTTGGAACATATGAACAGGAGGAATTAATGCCCCTCCTCCCCTTCTGACCCCCTTCCCTGATATATTTAGTTTTTATCCCCCCTCCTTTTTTTCTCTCTGCCCATCACTCTGCCTAATCTCCAACTCCTTCTAGTGCTCCCCTCCCCCTTTCTTTCTCCCTAAGCCTCCCGTCCCATGGCCCTTTCCCTTCTCCAGCTCTGTATCCCTTTTGCCAATTACCTTTCCAGCTCTCAGCTTCACCCCACCCCCCTCATCTCCTATCATTTCGCATTTTCCCCTCCTCCTCCTACTTTCAAATCTCTTACTATCTTTCCTTTCAGTTAGTCCTGACGAAGGGTCTCGGCCGGAAATATCAACAGTGCTTCTCCCCATAGATGCTGCCTGGCCTGCTGCGTTCCACCAGCATTTTATGTGTGTTGCTTGAATTTCCAGCATCTGCAGATTTCCTCTTGTTTGATCTTCCACTTTCTCTATTCAGTAGATATTGGCTGATCTGTGTTTTATTGCTAACCACCCCCTTTGGTTCTGTAACCCTGAAAATCCTTACATAACAAATTCTCTCTATCTCAATTTCATGCATGCATGGGATTTAATTTTTTTAATCTATTTCGCAATCACCGACTGCCTGCACTCTTTTGTTACCTTTGTGTAATAAGGATCCTCTAAAAATATTTCACATTAGTGTGAATTGAGTAAAATATGAAATAGAGCCGCATAAGGTGATACTAGGACCTGTGATCAAAAGCATAACCAAAGTGATTGGTTTGATGAGAGTCTGAAGTGATGAGGGGTTTTAGAGCAGGCCGAGGGAATCAGATTCTTCAAAAGAGTCCACAGCTTACAGATAAAATTGAAACATTAATATTTCCTTCACTAGAAATAGGCCATAAACAGTGGCCTTGTCAGTGACACCCACACCCTGAGAATGAATATATCAAAAAAACATTCTTAGTAAGAAGCAGATGGGGGTGATCAAAATCACCACAGCAACCAAATAACTCTCTCTGGTGCAGCAAACAGTGACAGTAATCTGTTTTTATTTATAAATGAATATTTTAAAATTATGAGTTGTGTTTCATCCAGTTTAGGGTCAGTAATTGTGTCCAAAGCAGCTCTCAGCATTGCTCAAGCATGTCAGTACAGCCCACATCATTGGCAGAAGACTGATGAAGGACTGAAAATCTATTGAGAATTGCTGTGGTATCAAATTACAAATAAAGGGTATTGTTACTCAGGGAATTGCCGTCTCCAAAATGCGGTCTTCAATTTGGAAGTTCACAAGTATTGAGTGAAGACATTCCTATCTTGATGTGTTAGAAAGTAGTCTTCTAAATTCAAACTTGTTTAATGTCATTTCCAGTACACAAGAGTAAAGAAAAGCGAAACAATTGTTATTCCGGATCCAATGCAGCACAAAAAAAATGCTGCATCGTCCATTTATGTACGTGGTTAATTTTATTAGTGTAATAAGGCAACATAAATTAAAACACATATGCGAAGTGACACTGGGTACAGGAGTGTCTGTACATAATATTCATCCTTGGCCAGAAAAGAAATTTGGCATTGCAAAGTTGTTGCTTGTCCTTCACCTGTATCTTTTATGCCTCCAGTTTCTCAATGCTGTCCACTTTAACCCCTCTGTCTGAAACCCAGTCTATTCTTCAGTTTTTCACTAGCCCGTGCTCAATGCTAATGCGTGGTGAGATGAGAGGTGGAAACATAGAACTCAGTTCACAAGGCATGCTCACTCCATCTCAGCCCACCCCAGGGGACTGTCAGATGTTCTTCCCAGTTTCTACAAACAAATTATCTGACCTCGAGATTTTTCTGTCAAATAGTTGAGAACAGATCTCCATTGCTGGGTCTGTTGTTCCTAAGGTTTGGAACTTATTAAAGCTTCTAGTCTGGAAATAAATCTGAGACAAAATAGTTAGAGCATAGCAGACATTTTAAAAATAAATTCTTTGCAGTTATTTATGTACAGTAGCAGCTTTGATAACCTCAGCACTTTCAAATCTCTTTACAGCCAATTCTGCCAAAGTGCTTTTTCCTAAATGGTAGTTAGTGTTGCATTGTAGGTATAATTTTTATTGGGTTAAAGCAGATGAAAGTTGAGTGGGCAATGAGCTACCTTGATTATTTATGTTTCTATGGTGTTTGATTCAAATGGTCTCCACTTTCTGTCTGACTTGTATATCTTTGAAAGTAGTGTGAATTTGAAAGGCCCTTTGCCCTTGTAGCAGGGTAATTAGGCCAGGCTCACTTTCAAAAAGGATTACTAGCTTGTGCTGACTGAGGCTCCTCATCACTTTCCTTTGCAATGTCACTGGTCACCATCATTCCAACTGTATTTATTTAATTATTGAGTCTTGCAAGCTACAGTGCCCAGCAACCCCCAATTTAACCTAATCAGAGGACAATTTACAATGATCAATCAACCTACCAACCAGTACATCTTTGGACTGTGGGATGAAGCACCAAGAGGAAACCGTCACGGCCATGGGGAAAACATAAAAACTCCATATTAACCGTAGCAGGCTATTAAATCCTATAATACCCTCCTTAAACATTTTGATATCCTAAACGTTAATATTATCCTAAAATCTATTAATGTCCAAAATGTGTTCAATTCTCTGCTCATCTTTGTTCTCTGTGATCCATCTAGGGATAGTTAACAATTTTAAAAGAGTTACAGTGCCTATAAAAAGTATTCACCTCCCCCCTACCCCCAGAAGTTTATATGTTTTATTGTTTTACAACATTGTGTCATCGTGTATTTAGTTTGGCTTTTATTGACACTAATCAGCAGAAAAAGATTCATTCATGTCAAAGTGAAAACAGATCTCTACTAAGTGATCTAAATTATTTACAAATATAAAACACAAAATAATTGATTGCAGAATTATTATTTTTCAAGTCAGTATTTAGTAGATGCAACTTTGCAGCAATTACAGCCTTGAGTCTGTGTAGATAGGTCTCTATCAGCTTTGTACATCTGGACACTGCAATTTTTCCCCACTCTTCTTTACAAAACTGCTCAAGCTCTGTCAGATTGCATGCAGATCATGAGTGAACAGCTCTTTTCCTGTCCAACCACAAATTCAAGTTGGATTGAGGCCTGGACTCTGACTTAACCACTCCAGAACATTTACTTTGTTTTTAAGTCACTCCTCTGTAGCTTTGGCTTTATGCTTGGGGTTATTGTCTTGCTGGAAAACAAATCTTCTCCCAAGTCGCAGTTCTCTTGCAAACTGCATCAGGTTTTCCTCCAGGATTTCTTTGTATTTTGCTGCATTCATTTTACCCTCTACCTTCACAAGCCTTCCAGGGCCTGCTGCAGTGAAGCATCAGCACAACATGATGCACCCACCACCATGTTTCACGGTAAGGATGGTATGTTTTTAATGATGTGCAGTGTTCAGTCGGATGGCCAAAAAGCTCAATTCTGGTTTCACCAGACCATTGAACCTTCTTCCAGCTGACTTCAGAGTCTCCCACGTGCCTTCTGGCAAACGCTAGGTGAGATTTCATGTGAGTTTTTTTTCAATAGTCTCTCTCTTTGCCACTCTCCCATAAAGCTGTAACTGGTGAAACATATGGGCAACAATTATATGCACAGTCTCTCCCATCTCAACCGCTGAAGCTGGTAATTCCTCCAGAGTTGTCATAGGTCTCTTGGTGGCCTCCCTCACTGGTCCCTTTTTTGCACATTACTCCATTTTTGACGATGGCCCACTCAAGGCAGATTTACAGCTGTGCCATATTCTTTCCACTTCTTGGTGATTGACCTAACTGTACACCAAGGGATATTCAGTGACTTGGAAATTTTCTTATATTCATTTCCAGACGTGCTTTTCAATAACCTTTGCACAGAGTTCCTTGGGGTGTTCTTTTGTCTTCGTGGTGCAGTTTTTCAAGTCAAGTTGCTATTATTGTCATTTCAACCATAACTGCTGGTACAATACTTAGTAAAAACAAAACAACGTTCCTCCAGGACCAAGGGCTACATGAAACAACATAAAACTACACTAGAGTATGTGAAACAACACAAAACTACATTAGACTTCAGACCTACATGGGACTACATAAAGTGCACAAAGCAGTTCAAGTCAGTACAATAATTAATAAACAAGACAATAGGCAGAGTAAGGGGCAAATTACAATATAATAATAAATTATGTAAATATAAAGGTGAATATAAATGTAAACAATGTTTTGGCATGATACTGACTCACCAGCAGTTGGACCTTCCAGATACAGGTGTATTTTTACTACAATCGATTGAAACAATATATTTCCAATTAATTTAGATCGCTTTATAGAGATCTGTTTTCACTTTGTCACAAAAGATTCTTTTTCTGTTGATTACTGTCAAAAAAGCAAAATTAAATCCACTGTGATTCAACATTGTAAAACAATAAAACACGAGGAGTGTGAATACTTTTTACAGGCACTCTATATAAATCCAAGTAGATCTTGATTCGAAACAGTGGGGGTACACCGAAGGATGTTTTTTGCAATTCTGGATAAACAAAAGTGCAAATACAAAGTCTCACTAAATAAGATTACTTCCAGTCCAGAAAGACTATCAGTGGATAGCTCCCTTAGCTCCCAGCAGTGTATGGATTCAAATCCACTTGAAATATTTGAGCATAAAAAGGCTTAGTTGTTACTGTAGGGCAATTCTGAATGGCCACTCTACCGATGCACCACTGGAGATCTGGAGTTTGTTAAAGATCAAAGATCGGGGATCAACTTTACTTGCCAGATGTAGGCGTATGAGGACTTTGCTGTGATGTGTTGGTCAGGGCCCGACACACAACCAAAAAAAAACAACATTCATTAGTTATTAAATAGTTATAAAGAATAAACAACTGTATAAAAAAGAAGTTAGAGGTTAATGTATGGATATGGAATAAAATGTGCATAAATACATAAATACCAGCATGTTCTAACAATGCATTATCAAAAGTAGTTAAAGGAGGTCCTGAAGAAGGGTTTTGGCTCAAAGCATTGACAGTCCTGAAGAAGAATCTCGGCCCGAAGCGTTGACTATCTATTTATTTCCATTGATGTTGCCTGACCTACTGAGTTCCTCCAGCATTTTGTGTGTGTTTCAAGTAGTTTAAAGTATTTGCAATGCAATGACAGGGGTAATAGATGGAGGGCATGGGGTGGGGGCAAACTAGAATGGTTAAAGAGCTCTCCAACGAGAAATACGGTCAGGAGTATTTGGGATAAAGTGCTCAGTATAGATGATAGTCCAGTACTGGCATTCCAGGTGGATGTGAAATATCTCATTGCTCAACTTCAGAGAAGGACAGGGGTTATTCCAGTTCTCCTGGCCAATAGTTATCCACCAACAACATCACAGAAGCTGATCATTAGTAGCTTGCTTTCTGTTAGAACTCAATGTTGGCAAGTTGGTTTCCACATTTCTGCACTGCAGCATGGAAAACACTTAAAAATAATACATTTTTTGTCTGTAGAGCTCCTTGAGGCTTTATGGAAGACAATGTTTTTCTTTCCTTGCCAGATAGAATAGAGGCTAGTTTTTCACTGGAAGCGAAGGTTAAACAAAAAAAAAAGGATTATCAGTTGTATGGCTTTAGAAGTAGAGAGTGTAAATTAATCTGAAAAGGGGCTGGTCATATAATTGACAATGGAAAGGTGAATATTAAGGAAGAAGCAGATGTGATTATTATATGGAAATTTACCAAATACAAACAGACCATTGAGGTTAACTGGTCTTTCTCATTCTTTCTAATCCTGCCATCCATCTTCATTTTATTCCTTCCTCCTAGACTTAACATTTCTTGAATCCATCTTGAATCAATTTCTTGAATCCATCTATGCTTCAGTGCCTTATACCTCAACTCCCATTTGTAGTAGCAAGTTTACCATTCTCTGGGTAGAGCAATTTCTCCTGAATTCCCTAATGTGTTACTGATTTATGGATCCTGAGGTGGTCACTATGGTGATTCAGCAATGGAAAATGATTGAAGAACTGAATAGCTCCTTCTATGGTGTAAATTCTATGAACATAGAAGGTTTGTAGATAACAGAAAAAATGGTGGACAATGAGGAATGCTGTTAAACAATTCAGCAGGGTATAGATCAGTTGGAAGTGTGGGCAGATAAATGGCAGGTGAAGTTTAATCAAGACAAGTATGAGGTTCTTTATTTTGGGAGGTGAAATATGAGAGGAGAGTGTACAGTAAATAGCAGCACTCTTAGGATCATTGATAAACAGAGGGACTTTGAGGTGCAAATCCACAGCTTGCTGAACGTGGTTAGCATTTGTAATTACAATGGTATAGAAGGCATAAGGCATACTTACTTTCTTGGTCAGGGTGTTGACCAGTGACACAAAACTTTGCTCAGGTCACATGTGGAGCGTTGCTTGCTTGTTTGACCATTACATAACAGGAAGAATATTGAGGCTTCGGAGAGGTTTGCCGGGATATTGACTGGATGAGGAGCATTAGTTACAAAGAGAGTTTGGCCAAACCTGGATTATTTTCTCTGGAGTAGTCTGAGACCTTTATACCTGATAAAATTAT